>NC_064626.1:1243168995-1243793995 GCF_023864275.1 Schistocerca cancellata
AAGTTTGTGCAAGATGGGTCCCAAAGCAACTCACACAGATGCATAAACAAACGTGCTTGGACATCTGTTAAAAACATTTGGATCGCTATGGTAACGAAAGGGATAACTTCTTAGACAGGATCATTACTGGTGACGAAACATGGATCCATCATTACGAGCCGGAGAGTAAACGGTAGAGTATGGGATGGAAACGTCCATGGCCGTGCAAGAAAAAGTTCAAGACCCAACCGTCCGCAGAAAAACTGATGCTTACGGTTTTTTGGAACGCACAAGGTCCAGTACTGGAACATTATGGGGAAAGAGGCACAACAACAAAGAGTGTACGTTACAGTGAGACGATTACTGCCAGGCTAAAGCCTACAATTCGAAGCAAACGCCGAGGATTGCTGTCAAAAGGTGTTGTCTTGTTGCACGACAATACCCGTCTGCATACTGCTGCCCACACTGCTGAAACGCTCCAGAAACTCAAATTCGAAGTAATGGATCATCCTCCATACAGTCTCGATCTTGCCCCTCCTGACTGTCGCTAGTTTGGTCCTCTTAAACAGGCATTAAGGGGCCGTCGATGTGCCTCGGACGAAGCAGTGAAAGAAGGGATGCATTCCTGGCTCGCAGCTCAACCGAGAACCTTCTTTTATGAGGGCATCGGGGAGCTTTGTACAATGATGGACCAAGTGCTTTGAAACGCAAGGAGACTATGTCGAAAAATGACTTTCTTGTAAGTTTCCTATTTGAATACAATAAAATTTTATAACTACTTTGCGGATAATAATTGACTTACCCTCGTGCACTCCTGGAAATTGAAATAAGAACACCGTGAATTCATTGTCCCAGGAAGGGGAAACTTTATTGACACATTCCTGGGGTCATATACATCACATGATCACACTGACAGAACCACAGGCACATAGACACAGGCAACAGAGCATGCACAATATCGGCACTAGTACAGTGTATATCCACCTTTCGCAGCAATGCAGGCTGCTATTCTCCCATGGAGACGATCGTAGAGATGCTGGATGTAGTCCTGTGGAACGGCTTGCCGTGCCATTTCCACCTGGCGCCTCAGCTGGACCAGCGTCCGTGCTGGACGTGCAGACCGCGTGAGACGACGCTTCATCCAGTCCCAAACATGCTCAATAGGGGACAGATCCGGAGATCTTGCTGGCCAGGGTAGTTGACTTACACCTTCTAGAGCACGTTGGGTGGCACGGGATACATGCGGACGTGCATTGTCCTGTTGGAACAGCAAGTTCCCTTGCCGGTCTAGGAATGGTAGAACGATGGGTTCGATGACGGTTTGGATGTACCGTGCACTATTTAGTGTCCCATCGACGATCACCAGTGGTGTACGGCCAGTGTAGGAGATCGCTCCCCACACCATGATGCCGAGTGTTGGCCCTGCGTGCCTCGGTCGTATACAGTCCTGATTGTGGCGCTCACCTGCACGGCGCCAAACACGCATACGACCATCATTGGCACCAAGGCAGAAGCGACTCTCATCGCTGAAGACGACACGTCTCCATTCGTCCCTCCATTCACGCCTGTCGCGACACCACTGGAGGCGGGCTGCACGATGTTGGGGCGTGAGCGGAAAACGGCCTAACGGTGTGCGGGATGGTAGCCCAGCTTCATGGAGACGGTTGCGAATGGTCCTCGCCGGTACCCCAGGAGCAACAGTGTCCCTAATTTGCTGGGAAGTGGCGGTGCGGTCCCCTACGGCACTGCGTAGGATCCTACGGTCTTGGCGTGCATCCGTGCGTCGCTGCGGTCCGGTCCCAGGTCGACGGGCACGTGCACCTTCCGCCGACCACTGGCGACAACATCGATGTACTGTGGAGACCTCACGCCCCACGTGTTGAGCAATTCGGCGGTACGTCCACCCGGCCTCCCGCATGCCCACTATACGCCCTCGCTCAAAGTCCGTCAACTGCACATACGGTTCACGTCCACGCTGTCGCGGCATGCTACCAGTGTTAAAGACTGCGATGGAGCTCCGTATGCCACGGCAAACTGGCTGACACTGACGGCGGCGGTGCACAAATGCTGCGCAGCTAGCGCCATTCGACGGCCAACACCGCGGTTCCTGGTGTGTCCGCTGTGCCGTGCGTGTGATCATTGCTTGTACAGCCCTCTCGCAGTGTCCGGAGCAAGTATGGTGGGTCTGACACACCGGTGTCAATGTGTTCTTTTTTCCATTTCCAGGAGTGTATTTCTTCACATCGGCATTCTCCAAAAACAGTCGCTGAAATGATGAACAAAAATCTAAATGACAAGATTGGTCTTTGCGGAAGTCGGAGACGTGTGAAGGGAATCGCTGATGTAATCAGGGCTCGGCGCTACCAACAGAGACCGCAACGTTTAACTTCAACACGCAATTGTGGCACAACTGCTAGTTCGCTGACGTTTACAGAAATGAAAAAGCAGGGAAGTCGACATGAAGTGGTTTTATTGTGCCACTTACGTGCAGTTACCATTGTTTGAAAGGTTGTTATCGTCAAGCGTGAACGTGCATCGTTTTCCTTTCAGTTCTTGATCTAAGGGGGATAAGCAGGCTGCTAGCTTGTTGATGTACAGAATATCTAATAGTATAGCAATACTTAAATGTACAGCTGTAAAACAGGCAGTATATTTACAATGTGAAGCCGCAATTTTTATACGCCGGTACATCGATACTGTTTCCGTAATAATATCGATAATTTTTCGATAAATCGAAAACTGACAGTGGTATTTCTTTAAATACCGATATATCAGACTCACGATGTTTTTAAAAATATCAGCAGTCGTAGATTCGCGGAAAGGACGATTGCCAGCAAACCTCCATGTGGGCTCGAATGTCTCTAATTTTATCTTCATGATCTTTACGCATGGTATCATAAGAGAAGCAACGTACTCGTTAATTTTTCTACGAACGTACGCTCTCAGAACTTTAACAGTAGTCCATACTGTGATGCAGAACGCCACTCTTGCAGCATCTGCCACTGGAGTTGGCTGAACACCTCCATGACGCTTTCGCGCTTGCTAAATGAAGCTGTAACGAAACGTGCTACTCTTCTTTGTATCCTGTCTGTTTCCTCAACTAGTCCTATCTATTAGAGAAAACCGTATCAAGGGCCCTACAGTGGTTTGTGTGATTAGTCTTTACATATAGACAAAAAACGCGATGGGAGACCTTAAATAAGCATAAAAAACGTGTAGATTCTGCTCAGCCCTAGCTGCTTTCTGGAGCTTCGGCGATTGTTTACTGCTTGTCCCGGCAGATACTCAATGCTACTCTATCCTGTGCAAGCTTCTTCATCTCCCAGTACCTACTGCAACCAACATCCTTCTAAATCTGCTTAGTGTATTCATCTCTTGGTTTCCCTCTACGATTTTTACCCTCCACGCTGCCCTCCAATACTAAATTGGTGATCCCTTTATGCCTCAGAATGTGTCCTACCAACCGATACCTTCTTCTAATCACGTTGTGCCACAAACTCCTCTTCTCCCCAATCCTATTCAATACCTCCTCATTAGTTATGTGATCTACCCATCTAATCTTCAGCATTCTTCTGTAGCACTCATCATTACTACGGTTATTAATTACATATAAAACCTTCTTCGTAAATTAGTCCATTTGTTGCCGGCGAACGGTGAAATCTGGCATTTTATGGAAAGCCTAGGCAATATATACACTCCTGGAAATGGAAAAAAGAACACATTGACACCGGTGTGTCAGACCCACCATACTTGCTCCGGACACTGCGAGAGGGCTGTACAAGCAATGATCACACGCACGGCACAGCGGACACACCAGGAACCGCGATGTTGGCCGTCGAATGGCGCTAGCTGCGCAGCATTTGTGCACCGCCGCCGTCAGTGTCAGCCAGTTTGCCGTGGCATACGGAGCTCCATCGCAGTCTTTAACACTGGTAGCATGCCGCGACAGCGTGGACGTGAACCGTATGTGCAGTTGACGGACTTTGAGCGAGGGCGTATAGTGGGCATGCGGGAGGCCGGGTGGACGTACCGCCGAATTGCTCAACACGTGGGGCGTGAGGTCTCCACAGTACATCGATGTTGTCGACAGTGGTCGGCGGAAGGTGCACGTGCCCGTCGACCTGGAACCGGACCGCAGCGACGCACGGATGCACGCCAAGACCGTAGGATCCTACGCAGTGCCGCAGGGGACCGCACCGCCACTTCCCAGCAAATTAGGGACACTGTTGCTCCTGGGGTATCGGCGAGGACCATTCGCAACCGTCTCCATGAAGCTGGACTACGGTCCCGCACACCGTTAGGCCGTCTTCCGCTCACGCCCCAACATCGTGCAGCCCGCCTCCAGTGGTGTCGCGACAGGCGTGAATGGAGGGACGAATGGAGACGTGTCGTCTTCAGCGATGAGAGTCGCTTCTGCCTTGGTGCCAATGATGGTCGTATGCGTGTTTGGCGCCGTGCAGGTGAGCGCCACAATCAGGACTGCATACGACCGAGGCACACAGGGCCAACACCCGGCATCATGGTGTGGGGAGCGATCTCCTACACTGGCCGTACACCACTGGTGATCGTCGAGGGGACACTGAATAGTGCACGGTACGTCCAAACCGTCATCGAACCCATCGTTCTACCATTCCTAGACCGGCAAGGGAACTTGCTGTTCCAACAGGACAATGCACGTCCGCATGTATCCCGTGCCACCCAACGTGCTCTAGAAGGTGTAAGTCAACTACCCTGGCCAGCAAGATCTCCGGATCTGTCCCCCATTGAGCATGTTTGGGACTGGATGAAGCGTCGTCTCACGCGGTCTGCACGTCCAGCACGAACGCTGGTCCAACTGAGGCGCCAGGTGGAAATGGCATGGCAAGCCGTTCCACAGGACTACATCCAGCATCTCTACGATCGTCTCCATGGGAGAATAGCAGCCTGCATTGCTGCGAAAGGTGGATATACACTGTACTAGTGCCGACATTGTGCATGCTCTGTTGCCTGTGTTTATGTGCCTGTGGTTCTGTCAGTGTGATCATGTGATGTATCTGACCCCAGGAATGTGTCAATAAAGTTTCCCCTTCCTGGGACAATGAATTCACGGTGTTCTTATTTCAATTTCCAGGAGTGTAGAATCGCACAAACCATTAAGCACGGTATTAAAAGCGTATTATTTAATATGCATATTAATTAATATTTTGTCTAGACATTTAACAGAATGCCTGTTTCGTTTGAGGAAAAGTATGAAAGAAAGGATTTAAATAATTTGTCAGTTACAAGGTACACAGACATCTTTGTTGTAATTTCTTCAGTCCAGTTCGGTTTTAGTCACTTGTGTCAGAATGCCAGTTTCGCTAAAATGGTGGCTGCACGTGATGACTGTGAATATGTCGTGGTTGATGATTGTACAAATGCAGTGAGACAGTGATTCTATAGAGAGTTACAGATAATGGGGAATAATTTTTCAAGAAACTGTGTTTTTCTAACAGACGATCGCTATAATGAGTTAATTAGGGAGGTGCATGTAGATAAGTGACTTCGTCATTATTGGTTAACGAAGAAGTACAGTGTAATGAACGCCCAGGGAATACAGAAATTGACAGAACCGCTGAATGAAATGTGTGGTGTAATGAAACTATCATTTCGGTTATGCTTGCTGGAATAAATAAAGCAAAACGGTACAGCTTCGAAGCATATAAAATTGATAGTTTAAAGTCAATTATTATTTATATTACAATTGCAGTAAATGTTATAACTGGTTTTTTAAATTATTTATTACACGTTAGTAATGTTAAAAACTATTAAAATCATCTACTTCAGAGTAAGCCAATTTTCAAATACACACAATTGTGATTTGAATGTTTTGATCTTACTTTCATTAAGTGTATAAATTTCTAGTCTGAACATGTTATTTCATTCTAATTTTATACTTTGCCTGTATTCGCTTAGTATTTTATAAAATGTACAGGCATTTTATACATTTCCTGGAATAAGTATCAAACTAAAATTAAATTTAACCACTTACCAAACAGTTCTAGGCAGTCTGTACATTGCGTAGGCATTCTATAAATGACCTTTATTCGATAGATATTACTGAAAACATTATTAAATTTTCTACAAAATTTCCTGAGATTAGCTTTCACGTACAGACAGAAACATGCTGTGGGAGAATTCAACTGATAACATGTGTGGATGTATTACATACGTATAATCCTTATCTAATTGTGTTGAAGTTTTAGCCATGAGCTGCCTTAACAAGAACTAAAATACTGTTTCAGGACATTACATGCAACTATTTACTGTACGCTGGCACCTGTTAAAGGATGTATTGCACGAACTGTGCTCGCATTTGGATGCACGTCTCCATACGCCTGTGTCATGGGTTACGAACTCTTTCAGCCCCCCCCCCCTGATCACCTCTTACATCTTGACCTGACTGTACAATTCGCTGCTCCAGCTCGACAACTATACACTGATTGAGCGCCGCGATAATGTGTTAACTTCAGATGTCAGCAAACTACATTGCCGTTTCCTGCCGACGTCAACGTCAAAATTTTATTCCGAAGAATTCTTGACGTTGACGTATCGTACCTCTGATGTTCAGCGAGAATTTCGTTATCTGAAATGCACTGTGGAATATTTCGACGTTCCGCTGTGTTCTCCTACGTGACGTATACAGTGTTTCGGCTTTAAGGTACTGGACTTGCTTTCTGGAGGACGAGTGATCAAATTTCTGTCCAGTCATCTGAATTTATGTTTTCTGTTGTTTCCCTAACACACACCAGGAGAAAAAAGGTCTGACTAAAATTTTATAAGCGAGTAAAGTTAATATTTCTGCAATACTGTACTCGCAGAACAGCAGCGTCTGTATTTTGTTACTAAAATCCAGTGGAATCCCACAGTTTTCAAATAAATGTTACCTTTCTTTCAACTTAACTACTTCAGCCTGTTTCAAACGCTTAAAAACTGGCATTATTTGGAATGTATGTCAGAATAATATACAAGAGAAGCCATTATAGGTTATCTTATGGTTCCTGAGCTGAAAATGCACCGGCTGCGGCTAGAATGAAAAACCTAAGAAGTGTCGTCTAAGGCACGCGGAGGCAGATGGCGCAGTCTGGTAGGAAAGGGTTTCCCTAATTTCCGCTTCTATTTGCCACTGCAGACCCAAGGACCTTGAGGTAACGGGAAACTCCAGGTAAGCTTCCCACATTCACACGCCGCTAAGTACAGTAATGGGTTCTGGGCGAATTACGACTGCTGAGCGGTTAATGACCCAGTCCATTTACTCGAGCGTTATTCTCCGACACATTAACAGTACTGAGGTTAAGGGAGGGCAGACTATGAAGTAAATGTATACAGCTGGCCGTTGCAGAGTGGATTTATCATTCGCACAACTCATTAAAGTTGTACTTTTATTTTAAAAAACGGTAATAGATGTGTAAGTGTGCACGTTGTCTATTAGTGCATTATAAAATCAATCTCACGATGAATCTTCTCTTCGGCAGTCATAGACTACTTAACCGAATAGCCGATGTTGTAAGGAAATTAAACAAAAATGTTGTCTGCATCATACACTCCTGGAAACTGAAATAAGAACACGGTGAATTCATTGTCCCAGGAAGGGGAAACTTTATTGACACATTCCTGGGGTCAGATACATCACATGATCACACTGACAGAACCACAGGCACATAGACACAGGCAACAGAGCATGCACAATGTCGGCACTAGTACAGTGTATATCCACCTTTCGCAGCAATGCAGGCTGCTATTCTCCCATGGAGACGATCGTAGAGATGCTGGATGTAGTCCTGTGGAACGGCTTGCCATGCCATTTCCACCTGGCGCCTCAGTTGGACCAGCGTTCGTGCTGGACGTGCAGACCGCGTGAGACGACGCTTCATCCAGTCCCAAACATGCTCAATGGGGGACAGATCCGGAGATCTTGCTGGCCAGGGTAGTTGACTTACACCTTCTAGAGCACGTTGGGTGGCAGAGGATACATGCGGACGTGCATTGTCCTGTTGGAACAGCAAGTTCCCTTGCCGGTCTAGGAATGGTAGAACGATGGGTTCGATGACGGTTTGGATGTCCCCTCGACGATCACCAGTGGTGTACGGCCAGTGTAGGAGATCGCTCCCCACACCATGATGCCGGGTGTTGGCCCTGTGTGCCTCGGTCGTATGCAGTCCTGATTGTGGCGCTCACCTGCACGGCGCCAAACACGCATACGACCATCATTGGCACCAAGGCAGAAGCGACTCTCATCGCTGAAGACGACACGTCTCCATTCCTCCCTCCATTCACGCCTGTCGCGACACCACTGGAGGCGGGCTGCACGATGTTGGGGCGTGAGCGGAAGACGGCCTAACGGTGTGCGGGACCGTAACCCAGCTTCATGGAGACGGTTGCGAATGGTCCTCGCCGATACCCCAGGAGCAACAGTGTCCCTAATTTGCTGGGAAGTGGCGGTGCGGTCCCCTACGGCACTGCGTAGGATCCTACGGTCTTGGCGTGCATCCGTGCGTCGCTGCGGTCCGGTCCCAGGTCGACGGGCACGTGCACCTTCCGCCGACCACTGTCGACAACATCGATGTACTGTGGAGACCTCACGCCCCACGTGTTGAGCAATTCGGCGGTACGTCCACCCGGCCTCCCGCATGCCCACTATACGCCCTCGCTCAAAGTCCGTCAACTGCACATACGGTTCACGGCCACGCTGTCGCGAAATGCTACCAGTGTTAAAGACTGCGATGGAGCTCCGTATGCCACGGCAAACTGGCTGACACTGACGGCGGCGGTGCACAAATGCTGCGCAGCTAGCGCCATTCGACGGCCAACACCGCGGTTCCTGGTGTGTCCGCTGTGCCGTGCGTGTGATCATTGCTTGTACAGCCCTCTCGCAGTGTCCGGAGCAAGTATGGTGGGTCTGACACACCGGTGTCAATGTGTTCTTTTTTCCATTTCCAGGAGTGTATTTGGTTGACGCTAGAAGGTTGGGAGACCAATACATTGGGTTTCTGTACAAATGTGTTTGTTTGTATGTGTTGGTCCTTGTACTAATAGATATTACAATACAAATGTATCACGTTTGTTACTGAGAGTGTAGGTAACACTACTTTGATCGACAATATTTTTGTTTGCATAGCCATCTATCACTGTAGTTATACACTGAATCGCCAAAGGAAGTGGTACACAGATGCGAATTCAGTTACAGAGATACGTAAACAGGCACAATACGGATCTGCGGTCGGCGGCAACGCCTGTGTAAGACAAGTGTCTGGCGCAGTTGTTAGATCGGTTACTGTTGCCACAATGGCAGGTTATCAAAACGTTTGAACGTTGTGTAACAGTCGGCACACGAGCGATGGGACACAGCATGTCCGAGGTAGCGATGAAGTGAGGATTTTCCCGTACGACCATTTCACGAGTGTACCATGAATATCAGGGATCCGGTACAACATCAAATCTCCAACATCGCTGAGGCCGGAAAAAGATCCTGCACGAATGGGACCAACGACGACTGAAGAAACTCGTTCAACGTGAAAGAAGTGCAGCCCTTTCGCTAATTACTGCGGATTTCAGTGCTGGGTCGTCAACAAGGGTCAACGTGTGAACCGTTCAACGAAACATCATCGGTAAGGGCTTTCGGAGCCAAAGGCCCAGTAGTGTACCGTTGACGATTGCTCGACACAAAGCTTTACGCCTCGCCTGTGCCCGTCAACACAGACATTGGACTGCTGATGACTGGTAACATGTTGCCTGGTCGGACGAGTCTCGTTTCAGATTGTATCGAGCTGGTCGACGTGTACGGGTATGGAGACAACCTCATGAATCCACGGGCACTGCATGACAACAGGGGACTGTTCAAGCTGGTGGAGGCTCTGTATTGGTGTGCAGTTGGAGTAATATGGAAGCCCTGATACGTCCAGATAACACCCTGACTGGTGACACATGGGGTCTACGCCACGCTTCAAACCCATCATCAGCTGTTACCAACTGAAATTGGGCCCATCTGGCCAAGTCATGGTTTTCCAGTTGTCTAGGTTCCAACCGATGTGGTCAGGAGCCGAGGAGAGACGCTGTAGGCGATCTCGTGCTGTTAGCAGAGCCACTCGCGTCAGTCGTCTGCTGCCATAGACCATTAACTCCAATCACGCCGCGCGGCTACGTTCGTCATACGTCCCACATTGATTTCTGCAGTTATTTCACGCACTGTTGCTTGCCGGTTGTCACTGACAACTGTACTCGAACGCTGCTGCTCTCTGTCGTTAAGTGAAAGCCACTGCATTGTCCATGGCGAGAGGTAATACCTGAAGTTTGGTATTGTCGGCACGCTCTTGGCCCTGTAGATCCTGGATTACTGAATTTCCAAAATACGAGGACAGTTCAATAAGTAATGCAACACATTTTTTTTCTCGGCCAATTTTGGTTGAAAAAACCGGAAATTTCTTGCGGAATATTTTCAAACATTCCTGCTTCGTCTCGTTTAGTTTCATTGACTTCCGACAGGTGGCAGCGCTGTACGGAGCTGTTAAAATGGCGTCTGTAACGGATGTGCGTTGCAAACAACGGGCAGTGATCGAGTTTCTTTTGGCGGAAAACCAGGGCATCTCAGATATTCATAGGCGCTTGCAGAATGTCTACGGTGATCTGGCAGTGGACAAAAGCACGGTGAGTCGTTGGGCAAAGCGTGTGTCATCATCGCCGCAAGGTCAAGCAAGACTGTCTGATCTCCCGCGTGCGGGCCGGCCGTGCACAGCTGTGACTCCTGCAATGGCGGAGCGTGCAAACACACTCGTTCGAGATGATCGACGGATCACCATCAAACAACTCAGTGCTCAACTTGACATCTCTGTTGGTAGTGCTGTCACAATTGTTCACCAGTTGGGATATTCAAACGTTTGTTCCCGCTGGGTCCCTCGTTGTCTAACCGAACACCATAAAGAGCAAAGGAGGACCATCTGTGCGGAATTGCTTGCTCGTCATGTGGCTGAGAGTGACAATTTCTTGTCAAAGATTGTTACAGGCGATGAAACATGGGTTCATCACTTCGAACCTGAAACAAAACGGCAATCAATGGAGTGGCGCCACACCCACTCCCCTACCAAGAAAAAGTTTAAAGCCATACCCTCAGCCGGTAAAGTCATGGTTACAGTCTTCTGGGACGCTGAAGGGGTTATTCTGTTCGATGTCCTTCCCCATGGTCAAACGATCAACTCTGAAGTGTATTGTGCTACTCTTCAGAAATTGAAGAAACGACTTCAGAGTGTTCGTAGGCACAAAAATCTGAACGAACTTCTCCTTCTGCATGACAACGCGAGACCTCACAAAAGTCTTCGCACCCGAGAGGAGCTCACAAAACTTCAGTGGATTGTTCTTCCTCATGCACCCTACAGCCCCGATCTCGCACCGTCGGATTTCCATATGTTTGGCCCAATGAAGGACGCAATCCGTGGGAGGCACTACGCGGATGATGAAGAACTTATTGATGCAGTACGACGTTGGCTCCGACATCGACCAGTGGAATGGTACCGTGCAGGCATACAGGCCCTCATTTCAAGGTGGCGTAAGGCCGTAGCATTGAATGGAGATTACGCTGAAAAATAGTGTTGTGTAGCTAAAAGATTGGGGAATAACCTTGTGTATTTCAATGCTGAATAAAACAACCCCTGTTTCAGAAAAAAAAGTGTTGCATTACTTATTGAACTGCCCTCGTATTTCCGAAGCAGAATGTCCGATTCGTCTAGTTCCAACTACCATTCCCGAGTTCAAAGTCTGTTAATTCCCGTCCTGCGGGCATAATCACGTTGGAAATCTTTTCACGTGAGCCACCTGAGTACAAATGACAGCTCCGCTAATGAACTGCGCTTTTACACCTTGCCGGCCACTGTGGCCGAGCGGTTCTAGGCCCTTCAGTCCGGAACCGTGCTGCTGCTATGGTCGAAGGTTCGAATCCTGACTCGGGCATGGATGTGTGTGATGTCCTTAGGTTAGTTAGGTTTAAGTAGTTCTAAGGGACTGATGATCTGAGATGTCAAGTTCCGTAGTGCTTAGAGCCATTTGAACCATTTCTTTGATACCTTGTGTACGCGGAACTACCGCCTTTTGTACGGGGGTTGTTCGGAAAGTAAGGTCCAGTCTGTAGCGAAATGGAAATCGCTGTGAAAATCAAAAATGTTCTAGTAGCAGCAGCTAGCTGCACCTTCGAGCTACTTCACTACATAGTCGATTCTCCGACTTAGACGTCTGTCGTAGCGTTGTACCAACTTTCCAATACCCTCGTCATAGAAGCGAGCCGCCTGTGCTGTTCGCCAGTTCTCTAAGCTGGTCCACAGTTCGTTGTCTTTGCCAAAAAGTTGACTTCATAGCCAGCGGTTCGTGTGATCAGAGATGAAAATGAGAGAGAGCCACATCCCCGTTGTATGGTGGGTGAGTGTAGTGGACTGGCAAGACAGCCAATCCACTAGGAGGAAGCCGGAAAGCAAGCGTTTAAGCTCACGCAGGCTGGCGTGAGGTCCGGAACCGGACAAGGTATTTATAGTAGCAAAGAACGTACGTAACTACCGGAATACTTAACTTTAATTCATAATTGGTGAACATCGCTCTTGACGGTACATGTTTTACAGCATCAATAGTAACTGGTAAGGGCGCCTTGCTAGGTCGTAGCAAATGACGTAGCTGAGGGCTATGCTAACTATCGTCTCGGCAAATGAGAGCGTAATTTGTCAGTGAACCATCGCTAGCAAAGTCGGCTGTACAACTGGGGCGAGTGCTAGGAAGTGTCTCTAGACCTGCCGTGTGGCGGCGCTCGGTCTGCAATCACTGATAGTGGCGACACGCGGGTCCGACGTATACTAACGGACCGCGGCCGATTTAAAGGCTACCACCTAGCAAGTGTGGTGTCTGGCGGTGACACCACAGTGACCAAACACTTTCCATCGAAAACCCTGCGGGTGCGTCCTCATTGCCCCTGCAGTGTGCTGCTGAGAATTGTCACGAAGAAGGATACGCCAGACAGTTATGTTATGTGGGCTGCATGACATAGGGCGAAATCTCTCTCAGGCGCTCATTCTTGGCGGGAGACACTGCTTATCTGGGTATCTTCACGTGTCCACTGTGCGCTCCGAAACGTAAAGAGCGACGTGACGCGATCGACACGCGCACTAGAAACACTGCCCAGTACATCTGTGCAAAGCTTTGTCAGGTTTGCACTGTGGTTTCCTTTTCACGCCTGACCAAACCATACTTTCTCAATAGCCCTCGTATATGTTCATATCGCTACCCCATTACTTTTGTCACATCAGTGTAATGTACACTCAATAACTGCTTTAAGTTCCACACAACTTTTCTGCGAATATTCACAGGGATAAAGTTGCAGAGGGTGATAACGCTACAAACGAGAACATGCCAGGCCAAAACAACAGTCGGTGAAAGTTCACACAAGAGAGCTTGAATAGAAGTGACGCTGGCCAGCAGCCACATTTACCACTCATATGTTTCTACACTACTGGCCATTAAAATTGCAACACCAAGAAGAAACACAGATGATAAACGGGTATTCATTGGACAAAAATATTATACTAGCACTGATATGTGACAACATTTTCACGCAATTTGGGTGCATAGATCCTGAGAAATCAGTACCCAGAACAACCACCTCTGTCCGTAATAACGGCCTTGATACGCCTGGGCATTGAGTCAAACATAGCTTGGATGGCGTGTACAGGTACAGCTGCCCATGCAGCATCAACACGATACCACAGTTCATCAAGAGTAGTGACTGGCGTATTGTGACGAGCCAGTTGCTTGGCCACCATTGACCAGACGTTTTCAATTGGTGAGAGACCTGGAGAATGTGCTGGCCAGGGCAGCAGTCGAACATTTTCTGTATCCAGAAAGGCCCATACAGGACCTGCAACATGGGGGTCGTGCATTATCCTGCTGAAATGTAGGGTTTCGCAGGGATCGAATACAGGGTAGAGCCACGGGTCGTAACACATCTGAAATGTAACGTCCACTGTTCAAAGTGCCGTCAATGCGAACAAGAGGTGACCGAGACGTGTAACCAATGGTACCCCATACCATCACGTCGGGTGATACGCCAGTATGGCGATGACGAATACACGCTTCCAATGTGCGTTCACCGCGTTGTCGCCAAACACGGATGCGACCATCATGATGCTGTAAACAGAACTTGGATTCATCCGAAAAAATGACGATTTGCCATTCGTGCACGCAGGTTCGTCGTTGAGTACGCCATTGCAGGCGCTCCTGTCTGTGATGCAGCGTCAAGGGTAACCGCAGCCATGGTCTCCAAGCATATAGTCCATGCTGCTGCAAACGTCGTCGAACTGTTCGTGCAGATGGTTGTTGTCTTGGAAATGTCCCCATCAGTTGACTCAGGGATCGAGAGGTGGCTCCACGATCCGTTACAACCATGCGGATAAGATGCCTGTCATCTAGAGTGATAGTGATACGAGGCCGTTGGGATCCAACACGGCGTTCCGTATTACCTTCCTGAACCCACCGATTCTATATTCTGCTAACAGTCATTGGATCTCGACCAACGCGAGCAGCAATGTCGCGATACGATGAAGTGCAATCGCGATAGGCTACAATCCGAGCTTTATCAAAGTCGGAAACGTGATGGTACGCATTTCTCCTCCTTACACGAGGCATCACAACATTTCACCAGACAACGCCGGTAAACTGCTGTTTGTGTATGAGAAATCGGTTGGAAACTTTCCTCATGTCAGCACGTTGTAGGTGTCGCCACCGGCGCCAACCTTGTGTGAATGCTCTGAAAAGCTAATCATTTGCATATCCCAGCATCTTCTTCCTGTCGGTTAAATTTCGCGTCTGTAGCACGTCATCTTCGTGGTGTAGCAATTTTAATGGCCAGTAGTGTATGTTGTTACGACAGGAACAAATACTTCCTACTTTTCTGTGCCAATGAATATGCTCTGCTTTGCTATATTACCACTATGGAGATTAAGGTACGGATGTTAGAATTGTAATACAAAGCCATAAGGCAATACTTTACAGAATAAATAGAAAAAAAAAAATAAAAATAAAAACAGTACTCTTGTAGGAGTGACCTTGTCTGAAAAGGCAAAGGATGACAGACAAAGTTGTTTACAATGATCTTTGTGTTTAAAAAGAGTCAGAGTGGTCAGCGAAGCTGTGGAGCAGATGGAGCCACTGCTTTCGTTAGCACAGCTGCACGTGTTAACCACCTCCACGGTCAACGGACCTGCTCCGCCTGTACGGTGAACGACTCGGTGAGTATGTAGACAGTAGTGAGAGCTTTCGCTAGCATTACTGTTGAACAGTGATGGCTGTAGTGCTAAACTGACGCTCGAAGTTAAGAGTACCTGGCGATACCAACCTGTACTTTCGTACATCGAGCAGCTTAATGACTCGCCTGCAGCCCTCACTTCTTTGTTTCAGTGATACAATTCCTTGCAGTTCCATACCTAACGAAACTGTTGTCTCTATCCATCATAAATAGGTCAGCACTTCGCCAAATAATAATTCTCTGGCCAATTAATTAACTCGATACCCTCGTATCTATAACATCCTAAATGTAAATCACTCACTATTCTCACCACCTCTGGTATACGTAACCACTCCAGTCGTACCACAAAACATCCTAAGTAAACTCCAAATGCTTGCTCTTAGGTCATTAATGTGGTGAATCGTGTGATGCAACCAACCAAGACTTCCGTACCTGTGCCAAGCTCCTCGTCTCGGAGTAGGACACCTACGTCATCAATTACTTGTTGGACATATTCCAATCTCTGTCTTCAAATGGCTCTGAGCACTATGGGACTTAACATCTGAGGTCATCAGTCCCCTAGAACTTAGAACTACTTAACCCTAACTAACCTAAGGACATCACAAACATCCATGCCCGAGGCAGGATTTGAACCTCCGATCGTAGCGGTCGCGCAGCTCCAGACTGTAGCGCCTAGAACCGCTCGTCCACTCCGGCCGGCAATCTCTGTCTTCACCTGCTATAGTTTTTATCCTCTTGTAATGGGACACCCTCCTCTAGCACTACTTTTTTTTTATAGAAATAACTGATACCATGTATACTGTCGATTCTTGTATAGATGAACATTCTCGGCTGTTTCACTGAATTTCATTTGATTTTGTATACGATGTATTATATTTCAGGCTAAAATGTACAAAAAGAAATTAATTTGTTACAGCCTATCTGTGCTAACGGTTAAAAATTACTATTGGTTTAGAAATATTTGAAATTATAAAATGTAGCATACTTTAAATTCATATTCTTAATTGCACAGTCTAAAGCTAATTATTAAATTTATTTCTGGATTCATTTATAAAGTAATGATGTGGTTTAGTAAAGATTCTTCTTTTGTCAAGGAAGTGTTAAAAATCTGTTGCTTTGTAAACTCTGTGGAATGTTGTGAGTACCGCAGAATGTAAGTAGTAGTGGGTATGCCTCTGATGGAAAGACATGTATTCCTCAATTTTGTCACTAATAATGTAACTGATGGTTTTATGAAAATAGAGATTGTGAAGTCAGTGCGATATGGAAGAACAGGATAAAATAGAATAAAATCATAGCAACAGAAAGAATTTCATCAATTATTCAGTTCAACGGGAACTCACAACGTTATAAAAATTACAGCCTCAAGAATGTACCCTAGACGCGAGAACTGATGCCAGCAACAACAAGAGAAAATGAAGATAAGTAAAAAGTTTTTCTTTTGTATGTCTTACGGCTCACGAAGCTTTTTAAACTAATGAAGACACTGAGGAAAATTTAATGGTGGTGTGTGGGAGGTGTAAGATTACACTCTGCAGCTTCTTACAGTACTGTAGAAGTTAGTCTCTGAGGTCTTTACACATGTCATAGCATCCTCTCCCTCCTTCATGTCAGTGTTTTCCATATGTTCCTTTCTTCGTCGATTTAGCGAGAACGTCCTCATTTGTTATTTTATCAGTCCATCTAATTTTAATGTCTTCTGTAGCACCGCAACGCAAACGCATCGATGTTCTTCTTTTCCGGTTTTCCCACAGTCCATGTTTCACTACCATACAACGCTGTTCTCGAGGCGCACAGTCTCATAGAGGTCTTCCTCAAATTGTGGCCAATGTTTGACACTAAAAGACTTCTTTTGTTCGGGAATGCTCTCTTTGTGAGATCTAATCTGCTTTTTATGTCCTCTATGATTCTCCCATCCAGTGTTATTTGGCTTCCGAGGTAGCAGAATTCTTTCGTCCCCCAATTCTGATGTTTAGTTTATCACTAACCTTATTTCTGTTACTCCTCAATACTTTTGTCGTTGTTCTCTTTACTCTCAATCCACATTCCATGATCAGTAGACCGTTCATTTTACTCAATATGCCGTCAGCGTTTCTTATCACCGATATTCTTTTATCTTGATTTTTCACAAAATAAGATATCATATTTTAAAGATCTATGTAGTTGAAGCATAAATTATGAAATATAATTTCGGTCAAGGTTCACACGTGTGCTTTTATAACTTTATTCTTTTAGACGCATACCAAAAAATTATAAAAACCTTTGTCTAAACGGCATTATGCGTACTCTGCAACATAAAATTTTTAAATTCTCTCCCTTTTTTTCTCACAGATCCTGCTTCTTTTCTGTTCCTCTTCAACATCCAATAATAGCCAGCCACCATACTTTCATTCCATCTTTCCTGGGTATCTCTTCTGTATCCTAAAGTCGAGGAGGAAGCGTTCTCCTTACTCTCAATCTAAATCTACGTGATTACTCTGCTATTCACAATAAAGTGCTGGCAGAGGGTTCAATGAACCACCTTCAAGCGCTTGTCTATCTACCGTTCCACTCTCAAACGGCACGCCGGAAAAACGAGCACTTAAATTTTTCTGTGCGAGACCTCATTTCTCTTATTTTATCGTGATGATCATTTCTCCCGATGTAGGTGGGTGCCAGCAGGATGTTTTCGCAATCGGAGGAGAAAACTGGTGATTGAAATTTCATGAGAAGATCCCGTCGCAGCGAAAAACGCCTTTGTTTTAATGATTGCCACTCCACGTATCATGTCTGTGACACTGTCTCCCCTATTTCGCCATAATACAAAACGAGCTGACCTTCTTTGTACTTTTTCAATGTCATCCATCAGTCCCACCTGATTCGGATCCCACACCGCACAGCAATACTCCAGATTAGGGCGGACAAGCGTGGTGTAAGCAGTCTCTTTAGTAGACCTGTTGCACCTTCTAAGTGTTCTGCCAAGGAATCGCAGTCTTTGGTTTTCTCTACCCATAATATTATCTATGTAATCGTTCCAATTTAGGTTATTTGCAACTGTAAATCCCTAAGTATTTAGTTGAATTTACAGCCTTCAGATTTGTGCGACTTATCGCATAATCGAAATTCAGCTGATTTCTTTTAGTACCCATATGAATAACTTCACACTTTTCCTTATTCGGGGTCAATTGCCACTTTTCGCACCATACAGATATCTTAACTAAATCATTTTGTAAGTCGTTTTGATCATCTGCAGTGTTTCTGATTTTCAGGGCAGCAATCAACATCTGAGTGTAAGATGTGAACCTTTACTCTCTTTTTGCAACGCTACTTCCTCATATTTTCCAACATCGTTTTGACAATTTCCTTGTGATTTAGATGCCTTTTATTCGTAGAAAGTTCTCGATTGCAGAAGTCAGTCAACGCATCTTTCTTTCTTAATATTCATTGTATTTAGAAATTCCATGACCCTTCGTCAATTTGTGAATTTAACGACTAACAAATATTACAGAAAGCTACTTAAAACAGAATACAAGTTGTGGACGGACCCTTACGACTTGCTACATCAAGCACAATTTGATATGCAAAGGTGGAAGCAGTATTTTTTGTGGACTACTAGCATATTATGCAGGCTGTTTATAGTTCCGTGCACAAAATCTCTCAGATTTGGCCAAACCTTTACATTCCAATGATTTTATTTTCTCCGTTGATCCTACTAACATAAAAAGGCAGGAATGTTCGTCTTTCGAGCTTGTTTGTGCTAATAACATTCCTGTAACAAAAAATTAAATAAACTTTACTTCATTGTAAATGGTGTCGGATCAGTGGAGTGGGATAGTTCTCGTCGCTGGAGCTGGGTAGAGGAGTAGGCATTGAAAACAGCTAGAGGCTGTCAGAATTATTGATTGTTAAACAAACGTAGTGCAGCATGTTGCAGTAAGCACTGCAGGCAATAGACGATAAACCTACGACCCAGTCGCGTTGGCTTGCGTACGCCGCTGTTTATCGAAGTTCGCTTGAGCAACGAAGGGTACCTAACGGGAGGAAAAAAGCGCAGGTCATTCTCATTTGCAAGAAGAGTAGTAGGACGGATGCTCGTAATTAATACCCTTGTCATCTGTTGTAGAGGTATGGAACATGTTTTATGCCCAAGAATTATGATGTTTTTGGGGAACGAAAATCTCCTCTATAAAAATCAACGTAGATTCTGCCAATAGAGATCCTCCGAAACTCATCTCGCTCTTTTTCCCCTGACATCCATAGCGCTGTAGACAACGGCACTCAGGTTGACTTTAAGAAGGCATTTGACAGCATCTCGCACTGCCGTTTAGAGAGCTTACCGACTATCGGTCCAGATTTCCGACTGGACTGAAGACTAGCTTGCAGATAGAACTCAACACGTCGCTGGACAAAATCGACAGATGTAGAGGTGAAACCTAGGGTGGCCAAAGAAGTGTGATAGGACTGTTACTGTTTCGTTCAAATGGTTCAAATGGCTCTGAGCACTATGGGACTTAATATCTGAGGTCATCAGTTCCATAGACCTTAGAACTATTTAAACCTAACTAACCTACGGACATCACACACCTCCATGACCGAGGCAGGATTCGAACCTGTGACCATAGCGGTCGCGCAGTTCCAGACTGACGCACCTAGAAACGCTCGGCCACATCGGCCGGCCGTTACTGTTTGCAACGTACATAAATTATCTAGTAGAAAGCGTGCGTGGGGGCTTTATTAAATAAATTTTATAATTATGCAAATAATTTTTTTTTACTGTATGTCCGATTACGCAAGTCTCGTAAACGGCTGGCCCTGACTAGTTTTAGTACGAAATCTGACTGCTTAGAATGACAACAAAGAGTGTAAGAAAATTTCTGTTAGCACAATTAATTAATTAAGTCCCCAGCAACTATAAAACCTACGAAACAACAAACACAAGTGTAGCTGTTCTGTATGTGGTAGTATGACTCAACGCACATCTGGCACGGTTCTTCTTCAACAAGACAAGAATTTTTAAATACCAATTATACTGACGTGATAAAAGAAAATTAGAAATACTATAATTGCGCAAGAAAATCAGAATTACACTCTAATACAAGAACACACGCTAGATGCTTTGTTGACTGAACCTGTCATGACACACTATTCAGGTCACTGAAAGAATAAAAGAATAAAAGAAAATACCTCCATATATATTGACGAAATGCACTCTGACCATTACAATATCTCCATTGGAACAACATCTGCTATCTCTCCCATCAAACCACTGCATAAAACATGGAACAACACTCTCCACTACCACATCTCACTCTGACTTCACGACAAGCAGTGTCCACCACAACTTCTCGGTAAGAACTGCCTGCCGCTACTTTCCAATAATCACTGCCAGTGGAGGCGGCGGAACAATACTCTCTGGCGCGATCTTTGCCGCTGTGGCTCAGTGTAGCCACCTTTCAAGCGTAGGGAGCTCTTTTAGACTATCTGCAGACGGTGCGGTTGTCTATGAGAAAGTAGCAACACCGGTAGTCAGTATCGATGTGCAGAGGACTAATCAATGGTGCAGGCTCTGGCAGTCGACCCTGAATATCAATAAATGTAACACATTGCGCATACATTGGAAAATAAATCCAACACTGTCAAATGTTTTTTATTCCAGTCTTTGATCACAATATGAATTCTTTAGACGATTACCGGTTTCAGTCCGTAATGACGATCCTCAGATCTTTTTTACACCATGTCCTAATGTCACTGAAACCGGTCATCGTCTAAAGAATTCATATTGTGATCAAAGAGTGGAATAGAAAACATTTGACAGTATTGGATCACTGTTTGTATACGCGACCATGTCGCAGTTGGTGAAATCCAATACTGTACCACTACACTGTTGATGACAAATTTCTGGAAACAGTATGTGTCGTAAAATATCTAGCAGTAACCATCCAGAGCGACCTTTAGTGGAACGACCACACAAAACAAATAGTGGGAAAAGCAGATGCCAGACTGAGATCCAGAGGGAGAATCGCAAAGAAATGTAATTCGTCTACGAGAGAAGTGGCTTGCAGGACGCTTGTTCGATCGGTTCTTGAGTATTGTTCATCAATCTGGATGTCTTACCAGATAGGACTGACAGAGGAGAGAGAGCAGATCCAACGAAGAGCGGTGCGTTCCTTCACGGGATCATTTGATCGGCACGAGAGCGCTACAGACATGATCAGCAAGCTCCAATGGAAGAGGCTACAAGAGAGGGTTGTTCATAACGGAGAGGTTTACTTTTGAAATTTCGAGAGAGTACTTTTAGGGGAGAGTCGGATAAGACGTTACTTCCTCAATGGTTCAAATAGCTCTGAGCACTATGGGACTTAACATCTATGGTCATCAGTCCCCTAGAACTTAGAACTACTTAAACCTAACTAACCTAAGGACATCACACTGTAAGTAGGCTGTTTATGTTTTCTTATTGGCAACGTTACGTAGCGCTCTGTACGAAAATCACTGGCTGTGCTGTGTGCAGTCTGTGGCTAGTTTGCATTGTTGTCTGCCATTGTAGTGTTTGGCAGCGGCAGCTGGATGTGAACAGCGCGTAGCGTTCCGCAGTTGGAGGTGAGCCGCCAGCAGTGGTGGATGTGGGGAGAGAGATGGCGGAGTTTTGAAATTGAACTGCAATATATATATATTATGATTATTAAGGTAAATACAGTGTTTGTTCTCTATTAAAATCTTTCATTTGCTAACTATCCCTATCAGTAGTTAGTGACTTCTGTAGTTTGAACCTTTTATTTAGCTGGCAGTAGTGGCGCTCGCTGTATTGCAGTAGGCTCGCTGTATTGCAGTAGTTCGAGTAACGATTTTTGGTGAGGTAAGCGATTTGTGAAACGTATAGGTTAATGTTAGTCAGGGCCATTCCTTTGTAGGGATTTCTGAAAGTCAGATTGCGTTGCGCTAAAAAAATACTGTGTGTCAGTTTAAGCACAGTCTCGTATACAATTCTTCTAAGGGGACGTTACATATGGCGACCCTGCCAGGATTATTGTCGACGGAAATTATACTGGGAGTATACTTTTTGAATGAATACAAAGCAGTCTTAAGCTTTCACGATGCTGAAATAAGTTTAGAGAAAGAAGGTAAGTCAGTAGCTTTGAAATTTGCAGTTTAATTTCAAAACTCCGCCATCTCTCTCCCCACATCCACCACTGCTGGCGGCTCACCTCCAACTGCGCAACGCTACGCGCTGTTCACATCCAGCTGCCGCTGCCAAACACTACAATGGCAGACAACAATGCAAACTAGCCACAGACTGCACACAGCACAGCCAGTGATTTTCGTACAGAGCGCTACGTAACGTTGCCAATAAGAAAACATAAACAGCCTACTTACAACACAACACCCAGTCATCACGAGGCAGAGAAAATCCCTGACCCCGCCGGGAATCGAACCCAGGAACCCGAGCGCGGTCACTTCCTCCCACGTACATCTCGTGAAATGACGACAACGAGAAAATTCGAGAAATTGGAGCCAATACAGAGGCTTACAGTTAATCATTGTTCCCATGCGCCATTCGCGAGTAGAACAGGAGTGCTCCCAGAAGTACCCTCCGCCACACACGAGTCATGTGCCCCGCGGAGCATTGCTGTGGATGTAGATGCAGGCGAGTGTTTGTCGGAGAGGTGGCTCGTTGGCAAACGGCGTTGCTATCAGCACATTCCCACGGGCGGCTGTTGCAGTATCAGGAAAGCGTGATAGCGTTCCTGCCACGGGTGGTCGGAGAGAGACGTTCCGGCGTTCCAACCTGGCAGAAAGCGCCGTTGTCGCCATAGGTGACGAACCCTGGACCGATGGCTGAGGCGCTGTATCTGGTGGCGTCGGAGACCAATGGCGCGCTGATAGAAGGATCAAAGTTCGTACCTCGGGACACGAGGCGGTGGCAGGATCCCCGGTGGGCGATCTCATTGAGGTTTCGGCAGATTGAAGGTGGACTGACGGCCCAGCCGTCATACAGTGGTCGCTGGTTTGCAGCCCAACTGTGACAATGGTACCTGCACCAGAAGAGTGCTGGCGATCCCACAGTAGAGTCCGACACGTGGTATGCGTCGACGCATAGTCCAGTCATGCCGATGAACTGTTTGACTAGCCCAGAAGTATACATGTACGGCCAAAGTTGGCTTTACTGATATGGAAGACAGGTACTCTACATCTACATCTACATCTACATCCATACTCCGCAAGCCACCTGACGGTGTATGGCGGAGGGTACCTTGAGTACCTCCATCGGTTCTCCCTTCTATTCCAGTCTCGTATTGTTCGTGGAAAGAAGGATTGTCTGTATGCCTCTGTGTGGGCTCTAATCTCTCTGATTTTATCCTCATGGTCTCTTCGCGAGATATACGTAGGAGGGAACAATATACTGCTTGACTCTTCGGTGAAGGTATATTCTCGAAACTTTGACAAAAGCCCGTACCGAGCTACTGAGCGTCTCTCCTGCAGAGTCTTCCACTGGAGTTTATCTATCATCTCCGTAACGCTTTCGCGATTACTAAATGATCCTGTAACGAAGCGCGCTGCTCTCCGTTGGATCTTCTCTATATCTTCTATCAACCCTATCTGGTACGGATCCCACACTGCTGAGCAGTATTCAAGCAGTGGGCGAACAAGCGTACTGTAACCTACTTCCTTTGTTTTCGGATTGCATTTCCTTAGGATTCTTCCAATGAATCTCAGTCTGGCATCTGCTTTACCGACGATCAACATTATATGCTTATTCCATTTTAAATCACTGCTAATGCGTACTCCCAGATAATTTATGGTATTAACTGCTTCCAGTTGCTGACCTATTTTGTAGCTGAATGATAAAGGATCTATTTTTCTTTGTATTCGCAGCACATTACACTTGTCTACATTAAGATTCAATTGCCATTCCCTGCACCATGCGTCAATTCGCTGCAGATCCTCCTGCATTTCAGTACAATTTTCCATTGTTACAACCTCTCGATACACCACAGCATCATCTGCAAAAAGCCTCAGTGAACTTCTGATGCTTACTTCAGCTTCGTCGAAATATTATTACCGCTGGTCATTACACGGAGAACTGGTTCGCTATTGGGGACGCTGCCGACAAGGCGAAACGCTGCATTGGCTGGCTCCGACTCACGCCCTGGATTCGGGGGTCTCGGCTCCTGTCTTGTGTCGCTACATCATAATTAAAAACACTGTAAGTGATAGAATGAAACTAACGACAGTTCTGAAATTAGCATCAAAACGTTAGTTAAGAACACGTATTTATTTTCAGTCATCTGATATCATGCAGATTGGCATTATGGTCATCATTGTTATCAGCATTAGCCTTTTGACATTCACAATCGACACATTCCCCTTTAGACGTTTCTATACTTTTTATCGTCAGCGGCCGGCCGCTGTGGCCGAGTGGTTCTAGGCGCTTCAGTCCGGAACCATGCTGCTACTACAGTCGCAGGTTCGAATCCTGCCTCGGGCATGGATATGTGTGATGTCCTTAGGTTACTTAGGTTTAAGAAGGTCTATGTCCAGGTCACTGATGACCTCAGTCCCGTAGTGCTTAGAGCCATTTTTTGATCATCAGCGATGGGCATCCATGTTGCATTTGCACAGGGTAACAATTATCGAACTATATGAAATAAAATCGTCGTAGCTTCTGAACGGTTTGAGTTAGGACGTTCAAACTGCACAGTTGGTCACTGTGCATGATAGGAATTAGTATGGTGTGCTTTAGCGACTAAGCCCAGTTTCATCTGGATGTGTTCCTCAATAAGCAAAACTGGCGCATTCGGGGAACTGAGAATCCGCATTTCACGATACAGAAGTCTCTTCAACGTCAATGGATGTCTGCGTGGCGCAATGCCGAATCACGGAATAATCGGTGCGATTCTCCTTGTGAGTAGGCTGTTTAGGTTCCTATATTGGTAACGCTGCCGCCACGTAGCGCTCTCTGTATGAAAATCACTGGCTGTGCTGTGTGTGCAGTCTGTGGCTAGTTTGCATTGTTGTCTGCCATTGTAGTGTTTGGCAGCTGGATATGAACAGCGCGTAGTGTTGTGCAGTTGGAGGTGAGCCGCCAGCAGTGGTGGATGTGGGGAGAGAAATGGCGGAGATTTGAAATTTGTAAGACTGGATGGCATATATATTATGATTATTAAGGTAAATACATTGTTTGTTCTCTACTAAAATCTTTCATTTGCTAACTATGCCTACTAGTAGTTAGTGCCTTCCGTAGTTTGAATCTTTTATTTAGCTGGCAGTAGTGGCACTCGCTGTATTGCTGTAGCTTGAGTAACGAAGGTTTTTGTGAGGTAAGTGATTTGTGAAAGGTATAGGTTAATGTTAGTCAGGGCCATTCTTTTGTAGGGATTTTTGAAAGTCAGATTGCGTTGCGCTAAAAATATTGTGTGTCAGTTTAATCACAGTCGTGTATAAATTGTTCTAAGGGGATGTTTTGTATCAATAAGTGTGTGCATTTGATTTCTTTGTTATTGTAATTACGATTATGAAAAATTTTAACAAATATCTATTGCCCAGTGCCCAAAACAATTTGTAAAATTTTTTGTGGGGAGCATGGGGGCTATGTAAGTAGGCTGTTTAGGTTCTTATATTGGTAACGCTGCCGCCACGTAGCGCTCTCTGTATGAAAATCACTGGCTGTGCTGTGTGTGCAGTCTGTGGCTAGTTTGCATTGTTGCCTGCCATTGTAGTGTTGGGCAGCTGGACGGGAACAGCGCGTAGCGTTGTGCAGTTGGAGGTGAGCCGCCAGCAGTGGTAGATGTGGGGAGAGAAATGGCGGAGATTTGAAATTTGTAAGACTGGATGGCATATATATTATGATTATTAAGGTAAATACATTGTTTGTTCTCTACTAAAGTCTTTCATTTGCTAACTATGCCTACTAGTAGTTAGTGCCTTCCGTAGTTTGAATCTTTTATTTAGCTGGCAGTAGTGGCACTCGCTGTATTGCTGTAGCTTGAGTAACGAAGATTTTTGGTGAGGTAAGTGATTTGTGAAAGGTATAGGTTAATGTTAGTCAGGGCCATTCTTTTGTAGGGATTTTTGAAAGTCAGATTGCGTTGTGCTAAAAATATTGTGTGTCAGTTTAAGCACAGTCGTGTATAAATTGTTCTAAGGGGAAGTTTCATATCCTTGATGGCACGGTAACTACCAAACGGTACGTGAAGGTTTTGGAGGATGGTTTCATCCCCACTATCCAAAGTGACACTGATTTCGACAAGATGTAGTTCATGCAAGACGGAACTCGACCTCCATCGAAGCAGGAGAGTGTTTGATGTCCTGGAGGATACGCAGAGGCCACTAGCACTGTCCTTGATTGGCCACCATATTCTTCTGATCTGAACACAAACGACTCCTTTTTGCGGAGCTGTATTAAAGACAAGATGTACAGCAATGACCCCAAAAGCATTGCTGAGTTTAAAGTAGCCGTTCAGGAGTTCAGACAGCAACGACGTTCTGGCACTTCATCGGGTCATGCAGAACTTCGCTATTCGTCTGCGCCACATCATCGCCAATGACGGCAGCAGATCGAACATGATACAACTTAAATCCGAATAGCTGTAGTGACGTTTACATGTTGAATAAACTGTGTGCATACCGTAGTTTGTAACCAATTTACGTTTTTTTTCATTTAGTTCAATAATTGCCACCCTGTATATTCCAATTGATGGTCATTTCGGTCTTGGAATCCCGCAAAGACCTTCTTTTGATCTTTCTACTTGTCCTGAACACTTAAATTTAACCGAGCGAGGTGGCGCAGTGGTTAGCACACTGGACTCGCATTCGGGAGGACGACGGTTCAATCCCGTCTCCAGCCATCCTGATTTAGGTTTTCCGTGATTTCCCTAAATCGTTTCAGGCAAATGCCGGGATGGGATGGTTCCTTTGAAAGGGCACGGCCGATTTCCTTCCCCATCCTTCCCTAACCCGAGCTTGCGCTCCGTCTCTAATGACCTCGTTGTCGACGGGACGTTAAACACTAACCACCACCACCACCACCACTTAAATATAATGTTCATTGCAGTCATTCACTGACGGGAAGAAAAAAACGCAGCTGCAAGAGGGATTTGTGCGACATAAACGAAAGTTGATAGATGTGCTTCTACATTAGAAAGATGATGTGCATTAAAATTTTGCACCAGTCGTATGAATGGCGCTAGTATCGCCACTATGAGGTTGCACATCAGGATTTCTTGCATACACACTGTAACATTCGTGAGTGTTAGTTACCTCTGGGATTGGCCGTGGTGAATTGGTGTTAGTCAAGAATGCGACAAAGACGCTATTATCAACACCTCACTTAGTTTGAACAAGGATAGTGCGTTGTTTTCAAGCAATATGCAAGAAGAAGTGTTTGTGCCACGATTAGAAATGCGAAAAATTGGAGCAACAACAAACAGAATAGAAAGTAAGCACATGTAACAAGTAATACACTCATGCTCATAAATTAAGGATCATTGCAGAATGTGGTGCCACACAACGTGGCACTGCACAAAACTGGCGCTAATAGCATAGGCACATAGGGAAGACACGCGACACAGATCTGGAAGTCCACGGTATTGGTGATAAGTTGAGAAAACATGTGCTACAAAACGCCACTGTTTCCTGCGCATTACCCCGACGTCAATATGGGATATGATCACCATGCACACGCACACAGGCCGCACAACGGGTTGGCATACTCAGGATCAGGTGGTCGAGCAGCTACTGGGGTATAGCCTCCCATTCTTGCACCAGTGCCTGTCGGAGCTCCTCAAGTGTGGTAGGGGTTTGAAGACGTGCAGCGATACGTCGACCGAGAGCATCCCAGACGTGCTCGATGGGGTTTAGGTCTGGAGAACAGGCAGACCACTCCATTCGCCTGATATCTTCTGTTTCAAGGTACTCCTCCACGATGGCAGCTCTGTGGGGCCGTGCGTTATCATCCATCAGCAGGAAGGTGGGACCCATTGCATCCCTGAAAAGGCGGACGTACTGGTGCAAAATGACGTCCCGATACACCTGACCTGTAACTGTTCCTCTGTCGAAGACATGCAGGGGTGTACGTGCACCAATCATAATCCCACCCCACACCACGACCTCCATACAGATCCCTTTCAAGGACATTAAGAGATTGGTATCTAGTTCCTGGTTCACGCCAGATGAAAACCCGGCGAGAATCACTGTTCAGGCTATACATGGACTCGTCCGTGAATATAACCTGGGAGCACTGTTCCAATGACCGTGTACTGTGTTCTTGACACCAGGCTTTATGGGCTCTTCTGTGACCAGGTGTTACTGGAATGCACCTTGTAGGTCTCCGCGCGAATAAACCAAGTCTGTTAAGGCGTCTGTAGACTGTGTGTCTGGAGACAACTGTTCCAGTGGCTGCTAAGGTCCCGAGTAAGACTAACTGCAATACTCCTTGGCTGTCTGCGGGCACTGATGGTGAGATATCGGTCTTCTTGTGGTGTTGTACGCTGTGGACGTCCCGTACTGTAGCGCCTAGACACATTTCATGTCTGCTGGAATCGTTACCATAATCTTGAGATCGCACTTTGTGGCACACGGAGGGCCCGTGCTACGACCTGCTGTGTTTGACCAGCCTCCAGTCGCCCTAGTATTCTAGCCCTCATAACGTCATCAATATGTGTTCTTTGAGCCATTTTCAACACACAGTCACCATTAGCACGTCTGAAAACGTCTGCACACTTACTCGCTGCACCGTACTCTGACATGCACCAACACACCTCTGCGTAATTGGACTGCTGCCAGCGCCACCATGCGACGACCGCAGGTCAAATGCACCGCATGGTCATACCCTGAGGTGATTTAAACCCGCAAACCGCTCACCAGAGCGTTGTTTCACCATGTATCAGCAATATCCTTAATTTATAAGCATGAGTGTATAACGCAAATATGCAGCTCGCGAAGTGTAGTATTTAAATAAACTCTTGACCTGGACAGGGCAGCTGCAGCAACCAATTTGCGGTCGATGGTTTTAATGATGTACTAGCTGGCGATTAAATATGTATAACTTCAACTGAAGATAGATGAAAGCTCGAAACAGTTATTGGCATAAATAAAAAAGTATGAAAAATTGGCAGGTTACCGTATTTCTGAAAATAACTATCAGCTCATTTGTTCACGGGATTTGGAAGTCAGACAATTTTGCTCGTCATTTGTGTCAAGAACACTGCTCTGTCACTCGAGAAACAAAAAAAAAAAAAAAAAAAAAAAAAATCTGCTCACCAGCAAGTCACTCTTTTGTTACATCATTTGCTGCAGGTGGTTGCATAATGTGTGCGCTCAGAATAAGCCAGTAACCTTGCACGCTATTTAGCGCTCTTTCGCGTGTACGGTAGGTTTGCGTCAGTAATCAATAGTAGTCGGTGACGGAAGAAAATTGTGCTGCTGAGAATAGGAAGGCCACATAACTCAGCCACTTGCTCGTCAGTTCCTCTCAAGTGACGCTCCAGAAGCAACAGTGCTCTGGCAACAGTTTGCATTTGAGAATTGGATATATTTCTGATGTTGTCCGAAAT
This sequence comes from Schistocerca cancellata, assembly GCF_023864275.1. NCBI lineage: Eukaryota > Metazoa > Arthropoda > Insecta > Orthoptera > Acrididae > Schistocerca > Schistocerca cancellata. Next base: position 1,243,198,795 of record NC_064626.1, read on the forward strand.
ATTCTCTGTGTGTAACTTTCGATCTGCCACAGATATGTAAAATACTGAATGTTCTTATATGCGTGTGCTCATATTGAAATGCGTATCGTAATACTACCGGTATTGTTTCTGCGGTAGAACATGGAGATAGTTTCCTTTAAGGTACAGAAGCATAGCATTTCTCGCGATTCCATTGAATCATGCACAATTAAGCGTATTAACTTCTTCGAAAGTTCAAAAAAAAAAAAGGGTCAAATGGCTCTAAGCACTATAGGACTTAACATCTAAGGTCATCAGTCCCCTAGACTTAGAACTACGTAAACCTAACTAACCTAAGGACATCACACACATCCATGCCCGAGGCAGGATTCGAACCTGCGACCGTAGCGGTAACGCGGTTTCAAACTGAAGCGCCTAGAACCGCACGGCCACAGCGGCCGGCTCTTCGAAAGTAGAAACTTTTTTTTTCTATGTGCGTTCAACTTTGTACCATCGCTACAACATGTTGGAGACAATACAGGGGCGAAATCCTTCGTTAGAATTGGTTGCTGTTTTACACATGCGTTTTAAGTTACCAATTGTTCTGTACATCCACGTGAATGGACAGAATTCTAGCCGGCCGCGGTGGTCTAGCGGTTCTGGCGCTGCAGTCCGGAACCGCGGGACTGCTACGGTCGCAGGTTCGAATCCTGCCTTGGGCATGGGTGTGTGTGATGTCCTTAGGTTAGTTAGGTTTAAGTAGTTCTAAGTTCTAGGGGACTTATGACCTAAGATGTTGAGTCCCATAGTGCTCAGAGCCATTTGACAGAATTATAGCAACACATCAGTGTTCTATACCTTTTATGCCTACCGGCATGTTACAGCAAGCTTTACGGAAAGTTCATTACCATCACACGGTCTAAGACAAAAGAATCGGTAGATGTGATCGGTACCTACAGGGAAACAAATGATTACAACTTCAGAAGAACTGGGTGATTTATTCAAGAGAAAGATCTTCACAAATTGAGCAAGTCAATAACCCGTTGGTCAATCTCTGACCTTTTTGCAATCATTTGTTTGGCTTGCCATTGCTTGATAAAGTTGTTGGACGTCTTTTTGAGACATATCGTGCCACATTCTGTGCAGTTGGCACGTTAGATAGTCCAAATACCGAGCTAGTTGGAGGACCCTCCCCTTGATGCTACAAACGTTCTCATCTACATCTGCGTCTACATTTATACTCCGCAAGCCATCCAACGGTGTGTGGCGGAGGGCACTTTACGTGCCACTGTCATTACCTCCCTTTCCTGTTCCAGTCACGTATGGTTCGCGGGAAGAACGACTGTCTGAAAGCCTCTGTGCGCCCTCTAATCTCTCTAATTTTACATTCGTGATCTCCTCGGGAGGTATAAGTAGGGGGAAGCAATATATTCGATACCTCATCCAGAAACGCACCCTCTCGAAACCTGGCGAGCAAGCTACACCGCGATGCAGAGCGCCTCTCTTGCAGAGTCTGCCACTTGAGTTTGTTAAACATCTCCGTAACGCTGTCACGGTTACCAAATAACCCTGTGACGAAACGCGCCGCTCTTCTTTGGATCTTCTCTATCTCCTCCGTCAACCCGATCTGGTACGGATCCCACACTGATGAGCAATACTCAAGTACAGGTCGAACGAGTGTTTTGTAAGCCACCTCCTTTGTTGATGGACTACATTTTCTAAGGACTCTCCCAATGAATCTCAACCTGGTACCCGCCTTACCAACAATTAATTTTATATGATCATTCCACTTCAAATCGTTCCGCACGCATACTCCCAGATATTTTACAGAAGTAACTGCTACCAGTGTTTGTTCCGCTATCATATAATCATACAATAAAGGATCCTTCTTTCTATGTATTCGCAATACATTATATTTGTCTATGTTAAGGGTCAGTTGCCACTCCCTGCACCAAGTGCCTATCCGCTGCAGATCTTCCTGCATTTCGCTACAATTTTCTAATGCTGCAACTTCTCTGTATACTACAGCATCATTCGCGAAAAGCCGCATGGAACTTCCGACACTATCTACTAGGTCATTTATATATATTGTGAAAAGCAATGGTCCCATAACACTCCCCTGTGGCACGCCAGAGGTTACTTTAACGTCTGTAGACGTCTCTCCGTTGATAACAACATGCTGTGTTCTGTTTGCTAAAAACTCTTCACTCCAGCCACACAGCTGGTCTGATATTCCGTAGGCTCTTACTTTGTTTATCAGGCGACAGTGCGGAACTGTATCGAACGCCTTCCGGAAGTCAAGAAAAATAGCATCTACCTGGGAGCCTGTATCTAATATTTTCTGGGTCTCATGAACAAATAAAGCGAGTTGGGTCTCACACGATCGCTGTTTCCGGAATCCATGTTGATTCCTACATAGTAGATTCTGAGTTTCCAAAAACGACATGATACTCGAGCAAAAAACATGTTCTAAAATTCTACAACAGATCGACGTCAATTGGATAGACATCCGGCGACCTTGCTGGCCAATGAAGGGTTTGGTAAGCACGAAGACAAGCTGTAGAAACTGTGGCGGGCGGGCATTATATTGCTGAAAAATAAGCCCAGGATAACTTGCCATGGGGGCAACAAAACAGGGAATAGAATATGAAATGGCGCTCCAGACAATCACTCTTGGTTGTCGGCCCATGTGGCGGGCTACAGCCAGGTTGGTATCCCACAGCTGTCTGGGGTGTCTCCAGGCACGTCTTTGCTGCTATCAGGGCTCAGTCCGAAGCGGGACCTATCACTTAAGACAATTCTACTCCAGGCAATGAGATTCCAGACACCGCTGCAAAAGGTCTTGTTGGTGTACAGGGGTCAATAGTAGTCAGCGCAAGGGGGGGGGGGCAATAGTAGTCAGCGCAAGGGGGGGCTGTGAGCTCTGGCCCTGTTCGGTGAGCTGCCTTGTCTACATCTACTTCTACATGGATACTCTGCAAATCACATTTAAGTGCCTGGCAGAGGGTTCATCGAACCATTTGTAGGTAGGCTGTTTATGTTTTCTTTATGTAAGTAGGCTGTTTAGGTTTTCTTATTGGCAACGTTACGTAGCGCTCTGTATGAAAATCACTGGCTGTGCTGTGTGCAGGCTGTGGCTAGTTTGCATTGTTGTCTGCCATTGTAGTGTTGGGCAGCGGCAGCTGGATGTGAACAGCGCGTAGCGTTGCGCAGTTGGAGGTGAGCCGCCAGCAGTGGTGGATGTGGGGAGAGAGATGGCGGAGTTTTGTAATTTGTCATGAACTGCTATATATATTATGACTATTAAGGTAAATACATTGTTTGTTCTCTATTAAAATCTTTCATTTGCTAACTATCCCTATCAGTAGTTAGTGCCTTCTGTAGTTTGAATCTTTTATTTAGCTGGCAGTAGTGGCGCTCGCTGTATTGCAGTAGTTCGAGTAACGAAGATTTTTGTGAGGTAAGTGATTTGTGAAAGGTATAGGTTAATGTTAGTCAGGGCCATTCTTTTGTAGGGATTATTGGAAGTCAGACTGCGTTGTCCTAAAAATATTGTGTGTCAGGTTAAGCAGAGTCTTGTATAAATTATTCAAAGGGGACGTTTCATATGTCGACCCTTAGCCTAGGATAACTCACTGGAATCTTCTGATTTTTTCTTGTAGTTTGTGTATTTAGTGTAGCTTTTGTTTATTGCCAGCGCGTAATTATAGAGAGAAGTTCCTTGGTAGTTGTGGTTTTTCATTGTTGTACAGTAAAACAGTTGTGGCATGCATGTAGATTTGTACCAACTATTTCGCAGCTGCGCTTGCAATTAACTAGATATTATTTTCAGTGCTATGTTAATGTGTTCCCCTATTTTTGCTCTTCAAATTGTGTTTTTCTGTGTTGTCGTGTGAAATATTGTGACAATAATGGCGTGTGAAAAACGTAACACTAGGCTCCAAAGTAAACTGAGAAATGACAGTGAAGACGAAAGCAGTGTGTTAACGCCACCATGTAATGAATTAACTAATGTTCAACATAGTAATTTGGTAATTGTGCATAGGCAAATGCACAAAATATTGTGTGGCAGTTTAAGCACAGTCTTGTATAAATTATTCAAAGGGGACGTTTCACATTATTCCAATCTCGTATAGCGCGCGGAAAGAATGAACACCTGTATCTTTCCGTACAAGCTCTGATTTCCCTTATTTTATCTTAGTGATCGTTCCTCCCTATGTAGGTCGGTGTCAACAAAATATTTTCGCATTCGGAGGAAAAAGTTGGTGATTGGAATTTCGTGAGAAGATTCCGTCGCAACGAAAAACGCCTTTCTTTTAATGATGTCCAGCCCAAATCCTGTATCATTTCTGTGACACTCTCTCCCATATTTCGCGATAGTACAAAACGTGCTGCGTTTCTTTGAACTTTTTCGATGTACTCCGTCAGTCCTATCTGGTAAGGATATTGGTCCTTGGCTATTGGTCCTTGCGCCCACTGAAGGGCCAGATGCACGTCGGATCGATGATATTGACGAATCAGGGGCCCTGAGTGCTTCTCTGACGAGTTGTCGATCCTCACTTTCTTTCGTGTCTCTACGTCAACCACTTCCTTCTTGACGCTGTGTTCGGCCACTGTTCACCCAGTCCTGCCACCCTCATCGAATAGTGATATCGCTCCTACCCAGATGTAGAGCGATTCTCCTCCAACGGCTTCTTTGAGACCAACTATGCGTCCTCACTCAGAGGCTTGTTTACACCGAAAATTCAGACGAAATACCTTCTGCATTTTTCAAAATTTTCGCCGTTTAATATCCGTCGATAACTTGTACTGTACTTCAGATTCTGAATCTGTAAGGTTTATTACAGAAACTACACTCCTGGAAATGGAAAAAAGAACACATTGACACCGGTGTGTCAGACCCACCATACTTGCTCCGGACACTGCGAGAGGGCTGTACAAGCAATGATCACACGCACGGCACAGCGGACACACCAGGAACCGCGGTGTTGGCCGTCGAATGGCGCTAGCTGCGCAGCATTTGTGCACCGCCGCCGTCAGTGTCAGCCAGTTTGCCGTGGCATACGGAGCTCCATCGCAGTCTTTAACACTGGTAGCATTTCGCGACAGCGTGGCCGTGAACCGTATGTGCAGTTGACGGACTTTGAGCGAGGGCGTATAGTGGGCATGCGGGAGGCCGGGTGGACGTACCGCCGAATTGCTCAACACGTGGGGCGTGAGGTCTCCACAGTACATCGATGTTGTCGCCAGTGGTCGGCGGAAGGTGCACGTGCCCGTCGACCTGGGACCGGACCGCAGCGACGCACGGATGCACGCCAAGACCGTAGGATCCTACGCAGTGCCGTAGGGGACCGCACCGCCACTTCCCAGCAAATTAGGGACACTGTTGCTCCTGGGGTATCGGCGAGGACCATTCGCAACCGTCTCCATGAAGCTGGGCTACGGTCCCGCACACCGTTAGGCCGTCTTCCGCTCACGCCCCAACATCGTGCAGCCCGCCTCCAGTGGTGTCGCGACAGGCGTGAATGGAGGGACGAATGGAGACGTGTCGTCTTCAGCGATGAGAGTCGCTTCTGCCTTGGTGCCAATGATGGTCGTATGCGTGTTTGGCGCCGTGCAGGTGAGCGATACAATCAGGACTGCATACGACCGAGGCACACAGGGCCAACACCCGGCATCATGGTGTGGGGAGCGATCTCCTACACTGGCCGTACACCACTGGTGATCGTCGAGGGGACACTGAATAGTGCACGGTACATCCAAACCGTCATCGAACCCATCGTTCTACCATTCCTAGACCGGCAAGGGAACTTGCTGTTCCAACAGGACAATGCACGTCCGCATGTATCCTGTGCCACCCAACATGCCCTAGAAGGTGTAAGTCAACTACCCTGGCCAGCAAGATCTCCGGATCTGTCCCCCATTGAGCATGTTTGGGACTGGATGAAGCGTCGTCTCACGCGGTTTGCACGTCCAGCACGAACGCTGGTCGAACTGAGGCGCCAGGTGGAAATGGCATGGCAAGCCGTTCCACAGGACTACATCCAGCATCTCTACGATCGTCTCCATGGGAGAATAGCAGCCTGCATTGCTGCGAAAGGTGGATATACACTGTACTAGTGCCGACATAGTGCATGCTCTGTTGCCTGTGTCTATGTGCCTGTGGTTCTGTCAGTGTGATCATGTGATGTATCTGACCCCAGGAATGTGTCAATAAAGTTTCCCCTTCCTGGGACAATGAATTCACGGTGTTCTTATTTCAATTTCCAGGAGTGTATATTTAATAGGTAATCGATGTAATATTGAATTTATTTCTGACTATATATAACTGATGGTAAATCTAATGAAAATTTCCTAAATTTCAGCGCAGTAGTCACGGGATCTTTATTTAAATTTATCGATAGCAACGACGAAATGGCTGCAACTGTGCCGTTGTTTATCTTTGCGTATGGAGAGTCTCTGTCGCGTTGGGAGCAAGCAGAGCAGCTTGAATCATGAAGGACTGCGGAAGTGTTTGTTGCGCGCTCCCGCAGACTATGATGGCGCCAGTGTAGGCGCGCCTGGATCGTTAATCCGCGAGTATTGAGAGCACGGTAGAGTGGATAGGCAGAGGAAGGCAGAGGAAGCTGCAATCCCATAATTGTCTGAGGCTCTGGAGACGACTCGGGGTTCCCATGCAGCAGCAGCAGCAGCAACAGAGGCAGCTCAGCATTGTCGTCGGCTACATTCTTCGTCGTCCGCACAGCTGCAACATCGTAAGACTGTTAACTGACAGCTTAGTACTGTAGAGCCTTTACCCACTTGCATTTCTTTCACAAAGTATGACTAACTTGAATAATAACCCGCAATAGTTAAAACTTTGTAAGTAGGCTGTTTATGTTTTCTTATTGGCAACGTTACGTAGCGCTCTGTATGAAAAATCACTGGCTGTGCTGTGTGCAGTCTGTGGCTAGTTTGCATTGTTGTCTGCCATTGTAGTGTTGGGCAGCGGCAGCTGGATGTGAACAGCGCGTAGCGTTGCGCAGTTGGAGGTGAGCCGCCAGCAGTGGTGGATGTGGGGAGAGAAATGGCGGAGTTTTGAAATTTGTAAAAATGGATGTCATGAACTGCTGTATATATTATGACTTTTGATGAATATTAAGGTAAATACATTGTTTGTTCTCTATTAAAATCTTTCATTTGCTAACTATCCCTATCAGTAGTTAGTGCCTTCCGTAGTTTGAATCTTTTATTTAGCTGGCAGTAGTGGCGCTCGCTGTATTGCAGTAGTTTTAGTAACGGAGATTTTTGGTGAGGTAAGTGATTTGTGAAAGGTATAGATTAATGTTAGTCAGGGCCATTCTTTTGCAGGGTTTTTGAAAGTCAGATTGCGTTGCGCTAAAAAAAATATTGTGTGTCAGTTTAAGCACAGTCATGTATAACTGTTCAAAGGGGACGTTTCAACTTTTAGGGCAGCTGTGTTGTCACTGCCTTAGACATTGTTACCAGGCAGGGTCCCTTTCCTTTCCATGCAATCACCGAGTGTCGTTAGAATATGAAAACTTATTAACTATTTACTGCCATTTTTGCGTGTTTTCTAATGACCAGTTTCAGTCTAAATTTTCTATGACAGTAACTATTGATTCTTGTATTGCGTAACAGAGGTTTCAAAAATTTGCAGTTGTGAGTGTTAAATGGCTCTGAGCACTATGGAACTTAACATCTGAGGTCATCAGTCCTCTAGAACTTAGAACTACTTAAACCTAACTAACCTAAGGACATTACACACATCCATTCCCGAGGCAGGATTCGAACCTGCGAACGTAGTGGTCGCGCGGTTTCACACTGAAGCGCCTAGAACCGCTCGGCCATTCCGGCCGGCTGTGAGTGTTAACTTCATTCACTTAAATTAACGTAAAATTTCATTGGCAAAACTAATAACTAAAGATGCAGCACAAATTAAGAGTGCCCATTTAGTTTATTCTGTATTTAGCTTAGCGAGTGACTTCTGGTGGCTTAGTATTTTACTGTTACTGTTGTTATATTAAAAGTAAAATCAGTTGCTCATTTGCATAAAGTAAATTCAGTTGAATCTGTCAATAATCAAAAGTAAATTGCTTGCCTTTTCCTAAATTTTGCATTACGTTACACTGACGTTACTGAAAGTCACTTTTTACGTAACAAAGTTTAAGTTAAGACAGTCATTTATTTAACCAGTAACTGCATTTAACTTTACTTTCAAAATTTAGTATCTCAGAATAAGAACCTGCAAACTCAATACTATCTGATTCATTTACTTTCTCGCGTACTGTTGTGTTGTGGAAAAGCGTGAAGACCTTCTGTTGTCTCCACAGTGATTATTTGCTTGAATTTCTTTGCCATTACTTTTCTTAAGTTTCTGGATATTTATTGCCCTACCGGGCTGGCGCACGTTTAATTATTCCCTTTTCAGCTAATTGGTGTTTTCTTTGTATTATCAGTATTTTTGTAGTAAATATTACGTGGTACCCTTTTCCCCCTGTGTGGTTCGTGAGCGATTGCAGTATATTCCACCCTTTTCAGCAGTATCATCAGTATTTAGATTAGGTTTAGAATAGTTTCTTCCTTCTGAAGGGTCTGTTGTATACTTTCGATCACTGTCAGTTGCACCTCAATCCAGTAGGCCTGTTAGGAAGGAGGAAGTTTGTTCCTCAGAGACTTTTTAAGGGGACCAAAAATGGTGTAATCAGAGGGACAGAGGTCCGTACTGTATGGACGGTGACGGAGAACCTCCCATTTGAATTTCTGGGAGACAAGTGTCTCAACAGCCAGGGTCAATACTTCTAACATGCAGGTATTGGTATCGGTAATTATGCCTCCGGCTCGTTTCTTTTTGGACGCCCCTTCTACGAGAGATATGCGAACTAAACATCTCAGAAAAACATTTTTAGTTAGGGACTGTTTATAATAAATGAACAATACCAAGGAAATGAAACCAGTTAGACTTACGGGTCAAATACTTGAATTTTATGAAATCAACAGTGGAGTAAAAACAGACCCTGAAATGAATCGGTAAAATAAGAAAATGGATCTAAAATTGACAGGGATCACACAAAAAGTTATCCACAACATGAAAATATTTCGATCTGAAGTTCAACAATGGCAAGCTGATGTGGGTGATGGACCGAAACAAAAGACTGGTACAACTTGGACAGAAAAACGCAAACAAGCCTATTAGCAAAAGAGTGAGAGGTACGACAGCCAACGTTTCTAAGACTTTTACGCGGTCATAATTGATCTAATTCGACCCAAACGGAGGAAATGAGGGTAGGGGAGCAGGCGTAAGAATCCTTCACCGTCGCCCTTGGCGAGGTGCTAGTGGAGGTGGTTTGTCGTTGTATTCCTCCGACCTATATGCCATAGATTTCACATGTATACTGCAATCTACTAATTGTAGTGTTGCGTTAGTTGTGGTAACTAAGCGCAATGGACAAAAAATTAGCCAATCCACTGAAGCAACACAGTGATCACTTTGAAGTGCCGTAAATGTAGAACCGGCACCAGGTGGGCATCTGACCCTCCGTTGCTCACGTAAGTGGTGGCAGTGAAGTGGTACGTATGTGCTAATCGGTAGCATTCAATGATGGCAGTTAAGATGGGTTGAAGCGAAGATGTGACAGAATGATACAGAAGAGCTCTACTGTATTTGGAAGAATCCATGACTTCACTTGGAATGAAGTTGCCCAATTTGTTGTTGTATCAGTGCATTGTCCAATGTGTCTACATGGAACAGTGTATGCAATGGACATTTGAAGTTGGGTACACCGCATAAGGCCACAGCACCACATCGAGCTGCTCATCTTTAGTGGGCCAGACAACACACAGAGTAGACAGTAACCGACTGGTGGCATATTGTGTGGAACTAACGAGTCACGAGGAGGCTGAAACATCTTCACTCGAGATTATTGCCGAAAACGCGATGTAGACTGGTTGTAACAGATCGACTTGTCACGTGGTGGTGTGGACTGCTTGTAATATCTAGACATTAGAGGTGTGAGTTGCCGATGGACATTACACTTCAGGCACCTATCCCAAATGTTTCCACTCACCTTGCGTCTTCAGGTGCTGTGTCGTTCACACAGAAGAAATGACGCTGTCGTAGGTCTTTTGGTAACACTCACCTTAACTACACTGGAGATCGCTTTGATTTTAATAGTCTGCTGAGCCTACGACCATGAATAATAACGTACCTTTTTTCGGGGTCCCATAATATTTTGTATCAATTACAATTTTGAAATGTGTCCACACCTTTTCACGAGCACTGTGAAAATAAGAACATACAATTAACTGAAATGGAATAAAACACACTCTCACACTTTGTATTTCGTTTTTCGTGCACATTAACTCTCATAGTAATGCCACCCCTTCGTGTCATGCCGTTTGAAAGTCACTGTCGTTAAACGCTAGCCAAATGGGGGCCAGAGAAAGCAACACTTCCTTACTAGCACGTGCTTTGAACAGACAATTGGAGACGAGAAAACGTATTTCTGAGGTGTTCACGTGACCGACCACACTTCCAGCACATGATTGGGACACAATATGTATGTTACTCAGTCCATTTTATCCTGTGTTGCGCAGAGTTACATTTACCATCACCGAGCGAGGTGGCGCAGTGGTTAGACACTGGACTCGCATTCGGGAGGACGACGGTTCAATCCCGCGTCCGGCCATCCTGATTTAGGTTTTCCGTGATTTCCCTAAATCACTCCAGGCAAATGCCGGGATGGTTCCTCTGAAAGGGCACGGCCGACTTCCTTCCCCATCCTTCCCTAATCCGATGAGACCGATGACCACGCTGTCTGGTCTCCTTCCCCAAACAACCAACCAACCAACCATTTACCATCTACTGAATTATTTGGTTATGTTACAGGGCACAAGTAAGCCACGTATATGGCATTTAAGGTGCAGTATGTGTAGGGTGTGGTCCAGCACGCAATGATTCCCTGATGTTTTGAGGGACTTTTTCGCACCACAGCGTGGACCTACTCATTGAGCGCACCATGAACGTGAATCAGGATGTTTCTTCCACAGTTCCCGGTGACCAAATGTTGCCCTTTGTTCTACATCTTCGTGGTATGTATCCTGTGGGCACGCCAGTCTTTCAAGGTGACAAGAACCGGATTCCATACATACAAGATGACAACAAAAGAAATGCAGACTTACGTTCCTGGTTTAACGAACACTCTGGTATCCTGTCGCACGAATACTAGCCAGATAAAATACCCTTCCAATCACCAGTGAATAGTTTCAGGAGGATACGACGTATCTGAAGAAACCTGTGGATTCTCTTCCTCATCGAAATGAGGCCATTACCACGGCTGTTGAGCCGCACGTCTGCTCGGGGAATTACTACATTTTTTTGTCTTGTGTGTTCACTTTTCTCTGTTTTGTGAGGTACAGTAGAAGCAATTTGCGTCTCAAAGCGCCACTTACTAATGTTAGCATGATCTGCCAGGATATTTGTGCAGGTTTTCTCCGATAGCATGTCGCTATAAATGACTGCATCATTTTAAAAACGTCTTAGGTTACTAATAATATTGTTAAAATTGTAGAGCAGCAGCATGTTAATTTCTTCCGTTGACATGTTTCACTATATGGACGGGGGTATTGAGTAGAGAGGTGCACTCCGTCTTCAGGCCACGAGTGGCCTACCGGGACCATACGACCGCCGTGTCATCCTCAGTGGAGGATGCGGATAGCGTGGGGTCAGCACACCGCTCTGCGTTATGATGGTATTCTTGACTGAAGGCCGCTACTACTCGGTCGAGTAGCTCCTCAACTGGCATCACGAGGCTGAGTGCACCCCGAAAAATGGCAACAGCGCATGGCGGCTGGATGGTCACCCATCCACGTGCCGGCCACGCCCAACAGCGCTTAACTTCGGTGATCTAAAGGGAACCGGTGTATCCACTGTGGCAAGGCCATTGAAGTAGAGAGATGCCACACCTTAAATGTACAGTGGTCAAAATAACTGTTGCAAATTGCTTGAACCATGATCTTGTACGTTGTAATCCAGAAATACGCTATAGCAGGGGCGGGCAGGAATCCTGCACGTGTGCGGTGCACTTGCACGTGTGCAGTTAACAGGTGTTCTGCGTGCACACAGGGGCAAGCTGGCCACCCGCTTCTCTCCCCTTCCCATCATACCGTCTCTCCGCTTCTTCCTCTGTAATGCGTTTTGTTTCCTGGCCTACTTGATTGAATGAAGGAATAAGGTTAATACGAGTGCTTGAAAGAAATCATGGTTTGAAAGAGTACCTATTACCTACGATACGTTGTATTTAATTATCACAGGTGGCGTTTACAATACGTTTAATGTCTGGAACAAAATTTCTACATACAGACAAACGCAAACAGTTACCGACATTTTCATTACTGATGTTTACTCTTAACCGAGACTTATTAATTTTCATAACAGAAAAAAAACGTTTCTCGCAAACGTTATCTTCGCGGCTTCACGATGGAGACGAGGAAACTCTTGCTGTGGAAAGTTGTGGTAAAAATCTATTACACGTCTTGCCAAAAGGAACTTGTCTCTCATACGAGAATTACGCTGTAGAATCTGCAGTGTAGATCTGTTAATTCCATTTGCAAACTGGGATGAATATCATCTACAGAAACAGCAAATTGTCTCGAGAACTATTCAAAACCTTGGGATAAGTATGATATATCCCCAAATCGCTTGAGAATTTCCTCTTTTATTGCACTAAGTACGGGAACATATTGAAATTTTTTATATAGGCGTTCAATATTAAACTTCCGCTGATCAGCGAGAATACTGTCATTTCGAATTTTCACGTTTTTGCACAAAGAAAAAATGATTCTCCCATTCCTTTTTAAAAGATAGCAATTCCTTTTTAAAAGATAGCAAATCTCCACTTCTTCGTTTCCTTGATTCACTCTGCATTTTCCGGTTCTTGAAATACAACGTTCACTACGTAGTGGTCGCTTCGCTTCAAAGTCCACAGCTTAGCCTGGTACTACACTGCCGCACCCTGCCAGCTGTCACCACAGCCCCGGTCGACTCCTGCACGCGAGCAGCACACGTGCAGCGCTGTGTGCTCATGAGCCGCGTGCAACGTTTGCCCGCCCCTGCGTTATAGTATCAATAGATTGGTGTCCGCCACTGTAGCTGTCATGCCGGGAGGGTGGTTCGATTCCCGGCTGGGATGGAGATTTTCTCCACTCAGGGACTGGGTGGTTGTATCGGCTTCATCATCCTCATTTCATCATCATCGACGCTCAGGTTGCCGAAGTGGTGTCACCTCAAAAGACTTGCAGCAGGCGATCGAGGCTATCCGCCGGGAGCCTCTCGCCACACGACATTTCATTTCAATAGACTGGTTTGTTTGCAATGTAACTGTAGCGGAAACAGTCCATGTTTCGACCGAGCAGCGGGGCAGCGTGTGCAGTCTGTGACAACCGTACCACCTGTAATCATTGCAGCGTCTGTGCCGTGGCATTACGAGAGTCGTATTGCTGCACGATGGTTCGGACATCACTAACGTACGATCAGAGGCTCCGTAGCGTCACTCTAATAGAGGAGGGAAAGAGACAAGTGGACGTATGAAATTTCTCCATGAGCAGTTATTACGTGCCAGAAGACCTCTCAAGCCTCTCCTCCTTTATAGAGGGTTCGGAATGGGGCTCGTGTCGCATGCACACAAAACGACTATTTATTTAGTAGACATCAGTGGGACACAAAGCTCTTTTCTGGTGAAACGTGTAAAAGTCTTCACCCTGACAGTACTGGTATTCCGGTGTGGGGGCAAGGAGAACAACGTTCGCAACCTAACCACGTCGTTGACCGCCACCCTTGTCAAGACGGTTCAGTCACATGTTCCGTGGTGGAATCACGTGTCACCACAGGACATCCATTGTGAAAAAACATGGGAGGATGACAGTTGTGACGTATCAGGACGAAACCTTGCACGTATTGTGGCTCCAGTTCGTGAGTGTATTGCAGCGGGATTCACGCTGATGGACGACAATACACGCCCCCATCGCCACAATCTTGTGAACAGCTTGCTACTGGAGCAGAATCAGTCAGATAGAATGGTCTCCATATTCTTCAGATCTCAAATGCTTCTCCCAGAGGTGTCAACAATTTTGAGATCTGCTTATACTAAAACGAGAGGTCTGCAATCGTTCTATCCCACCAGAGGCCTTGCGGGGGCATCGCAGAGGCCGCTTTGAAGGAAGTGTACAACACCCCACAGGCTTATCTCAGCAGTTTACTAAGGACTATACCTAACCGCTTTCAAAAGTGTCTCCAATTATGAGGAGGGGCATTTGGTTCAAAAACTATATATTACACGGGATGGCAGTGAGGAGAAACTGTAATTTTTGCAGTGGGATCTTTTGTAACATTTTGCTTTTTTTGTTTGTTTTATGAAGTGGAAATGTGTTTACCTTCTTTATTTTTGCACTGGGAGTCTGAATTAAAAACGCCTTCAGTCACCAATACCCGTGTTTAATTAAGTACACGATGCGTTTCGTACCCTGTGGGTCCATCATCTGTTATTGTTTCTTTTAAATCATGTATAAACACAAGTTACAGCTGATGATGGACCCACAGGGTCCGAAATGCATCGTGTATTTATTAAAAGACGAAAATATGTGACAGAAGGCGTTTTTTTCATTCACACTTATAGTGTACTGAATACACTGGCTGTACCTGACAGTACAAAATCGGTTTTGTTTCCTGTTATGTCCAGTATTGACAATTATATTTTCACTACTGTATTTGGCCAATTATATTTAACATGCGACCCGTGACTAATTAAGGCGAGGTTGACTATCTTTTGGTTCAAAACAATCAATCTTTTTAAATTGCATTTTTGGATCCATAAAAGTGTTTAGACTCCACCCCTGGAACGGTTTTTCCGAATACGGAACGGAAGTGTTTGTTATTCGCGGTTGAACAAAAAAATGCACCTGCCTGAAATCGGCCTGTTTCACTTACCAGTTTTTTTCTTTCTGTGGACGAGTTATTGTACCGGTGCTTGTGAGGAAACACACAAAATTCAAATAAAAGTTTGAACGCGTGTGTTTGGAAGTTAACTCCCAAGCATTTGCATTCTGGTGCGAAAACTGTGGAGATTGCGACTTTCCTGGCAGAGAGCAGCTTCAACGAAGGGTATTCAGCAATTCTGAAGACCATGGATGGACGTCACCCTGGGACTCTACTCGCCGCAGTTCGCCAAGCATTCGGATGACCACCGGATTCAAGCGGCCGAAAACCGCTTGTCACCGGCCGTACGAGCGGCTCTGGAGCAGCGCAGGATGGCCCAGATCGAGCAGAACGCCCTCTATGAGGAAGAGGAAGTACTAGTTTATGGACCCGGAATAGCAGATCGAACGTAAGTTGCATAATATTGCATTTATATGTAGTCAAAACTTGAAACGCGTTTTTCTCGAAATGACTTTTTTTTTTTTATCGCGCGGTATGATAACTTCAAATCTACTGCATCGATTGCCATGATTCTTTGTTGCCGACGAAGCTAGGAGTTGTACCACTTTTATTCCGATCCATCAGCTATAAATATTTTTACCTGGCCGACGAAGTCGAAAAATCGATGAAGAAAACCCTATTTTTTTCAAATGTGCGCCATTTTGATTCCTATGGTCCACATAACTTAAGCGAGGTACAACTCCTAAAGAATCTTATATACAGGGTTATTACAAATGATTGAAGCGATTTCACAGCTCTACAATAACTTTATTATTTGAGATATTTTCACAATGCTTTGCCACACATAGAAAAACTCAAAAAGTGTTTTTAGGCATTCACAAATGTTCGATATGTACCCCTTTAGTGATTCGGCAGACATCAAGCTGATTTTCAAGTTCCTCTCACACTCGGCGCAGCATGTCCCCATCAATGAGTTCGAAAGCATTGTTGATGCGAGCTCGCAGTTCTGGCACGTTTCTTGGTAGAGGAGGTTTAAACACTGAATCTTTCACATCACTATGCGTGAAACTTGCCCGCACGCGTTCAACCGTTTCTTCGCTCACTGCAGGCCGCCCCGTTGATTTCCCCTTACAGAGGCATCCAGAAGCTTTAAACTGCGCATACCATCGCCGAATGGAGTTAGCAGTTGGTGGATCTTTGTTGAACTTCGTCCTGAAGTGTCGTTGCACTGTTATGACTGACTGATGTGAGTGCATTTCAAGCACGACATACGCTTTCTCGGCTCCTGTCGCCATTTTGTCTCACTGCGCTCTCGGGCGCTCTGGCGGCAGAAACCTGAAGTGCGGCTTCAGTCGAACAAAACTTTATGAGTTTTTCTACGTATCTGTAGTGTGTCGTGACCATATGTCAATGAATGGAGCTACAGTGAATTTATGAAATCGCTTCAATCATTTGTAATAGCCCTGTACTTCGCTAACGTCAACTCAATT
Organism: Schistocerca cancellata; assembly: GCF_023864275.1. Classification (NCBI taxonomy): domain Eukaryota; kingdom Metazoa; phylum Arthropoda; class Insecta; order Orthoptera; family Acrididae; genus Schistocerca; species Schistocerca cancellata. The sequence continues at coordinate 1,243,215,175 of NC_064626.1, forward strand.
CTGATTTCAGACGAGCCGGCTGACCTGTGACATACCGCGCTTGGAGGTCTACATCGAAATTTTGTTTCGTTCCGACGGCACTTGCGCCTTTGCTCTTCGACATTTCCGATCAAAAACATTCCAGTTTGTGGAGGAAATATCAATAAACATTTTGACGAAATTTGACACTGAAATCTATAACATATTCCGAGAAAATAAATCTCAGAGAATATGCTTTTTTCGGGCCACAGATAGTAAACCACCCCTTAACTGCTGAAAATGCGCGTACTATCGAGTGAAACACGGCAGTAAAAGACACTTATATGCGACTTGTGGCTGGTCTACAGTTTTAATTTGCAGTATCGCTTTTCTGCCTGCGGGCGAAGCCTGCAGTCGCTAGTAATATTATTCTCTTGCTGTCATAGATAAAATAAACCTTACTTTGGGCGACCGGTCTTTGTTTGTAGGCAAGACTGTGAGAGGTGGCATGAGCCCCCTCTCATATTTCTATCCTACGATTTTCCTCTCTAATTGCATGCAGTGAAAAGTCGCTATTCCTTCACACGCGGGCTCTGCTGATCTGGAAAGCGTTAAGCCGACGGGTGTGAGGAAGTCGAGTGAATGCTTTGCAGACGCCGACATTGTCAAAAGACACGCCCGGAGGGGTCTGAAGTAGCGGCTGCGCTAGAGGTTCCGTTACTTCGCAGAAACTTAGCGAAAACGCTTTCTGGCGGGCTACCAGCGAGGCGTGGGAATGACTTGTGTACCCAGGCAGTTGTGGCGGGAAAATTCCCGCGCTTTCTGCAAAATAGTAACTGTGATTGGCTTGCTCAGGGCATAGCTCCGTGACGTAGCAAAATCAGCGCAGAAATTGGCGCCAAGAATCTCCATTGGTGGAATGGTAGTGCTCCGGCAATAGAGTGGAATTTTCCGCCGGTTTTCGAGTTGCTGATTGGAACGTTTAACCACGGCCACTGTCGTGGGGGCGGGAATGTTGTGTGTTCGGCCTGTACGGGTGCTCTAAGTAGTCGGCTCTCGCCTTTCGGTCGAGGATGTCGAAGCAACCAGCCATCGCCTCCGGTACGCCAGATCGTGTTCTGGCAGTTAAGAAGACAGTTTGGTAATGTATGTCCACAGCACCGGCAGATAGGGATTTTCCTAGGTGATAATCAGAGCTCAGCAGAGCGCGCCTGTTCGTCTTTTTCTAACTTTGTTCTGTCTTGAGTAGCAGCAATTAATGGTGGGTTAGCTGTGTGTCTCTCTTAAGATTTGAGTGGCAAGGAATTGGCTCCACATACCACTTCGTCTTAAACCTCACAATCTAGTTTAGGGACAACTTCACCTTCATAGCGTTTGTTTGAGTATCCAATTTGAGCCAATTTGATGTATTGTAAATATTTCATGTGTTTTTGTTTATTATTTTGTGTTTAGTCTTAATAAATCATATTGTTTTTGGGACAGAACTTTCATTCTGTTAATCGGTAGAGCAACCCCATCATTCCTCACTATGTTAATGAAACCTTCGTTTATTTAACTTATTTATCAAATTAAATTATTGCAGGTGCCAAACTCTTTTCTACTCCACTTGCAGGGTTGATTACAGTCAGTTTGCGTATATTTTTTCATCCATGTGCAACAGCAAAAGTGTGACTTAGAATAGGGGGGGGGGGCGTAGAGCATCATTTACATATGGAGATTCTAGAAGAATTTAGTGTTAAATACACTGTTTGCCCCGGCACCTCGCAACTGATTCGACGTAACTGCGACCATGTGAAAACCCGATGGGGATATTGCGAGCTCAGAGCTTCCGCCCATCCACATTCCAGTCACGTAGCGATGCTGCACTCACATATCGCTCTGGAAGCACTTTCTTTTCAAATCTAGTGTGACAGAAACCTGTTATCTCGCCGCTCGGGGAGTCATACGGGAAGATTCGGAGCCGGTCGCAAGGACTGCGGCGGCGTTCCGAGAGGCCACTTGGCAGGGTGGGCGTTCGCGGCCGCGCGGCGTACGTGTCGAGCAGCAGAAAACGGCTCTGCCGCGCTCTGCTCGCATATTCCCGCCGAGCCGGAACGGCGACCCCAAGGGGCGGCGGCTGGGCTGACCCCTCGCTCGACACTGAAGCCGTTCCGGGGATCTGTGCTGAGGCCGCAGAGCGGGCGAGACCTCGACCGGCCAGCCGTATCTTCCGACTGGTATTTAAGAGCGCAGAGCGGCGCCGCTTTTATAAATAACCTGCCGGATGCACTCGCAAAAGTGGTTTCGCTCTCGGAGCGGCGCCTACCCAGCCAGAGGCGGGGCAGCAATACGGCGAGGGCAGAGAGGATACGCCGGTGAGCGGCGGAAAGCCGCAAGGCCGCCACAGACGCCTCTACTCTCGCAACCTGCCAACTGTGTGTGTGTGTGTGTGCGTCTGTGTTGCCGCGAGCTGGTACTCACGCGTTTCAGCAGCGATGAGGGGAGCCAGTGGGTGAAACGTTCGTTTTGCTCGCGGCTTACGAGGAAGTGTTGTAAAAATGGTGCGACTCGCTACGGCCGCGAAATCCAGTGGCAGTCGACCCAGCAAGCGTGAGCGAGCAACAACTTCGGAGTAACAGCTTATTTCTGACGCTGCCTTGTCAAAAAATGACGTGTTGAGACACATGGCTATAGTACACTTATAAGGTTTGTAATACTGAAGGAGGAGCCAGCTACAAATAATGTTCAAAAACGGTTATTTAAGTCACACCATTACCGGCTTAGAATTTACACACGTCAAAAAGAGTTTTGCATCACCTCGGTTCCGAGAGTTCCGGAATCTGTACAGAAAATTGGAATAGAGATCAACATAAACATCATTTCCCCCCTTTTTATTGCTTATGAAACCACAAATTGCATGTTGTACCACCATACAGCGAGACCTGCAGAGGTGGTGGTACAGATTGCTCTACACACCGGTACCTCTAATACCCAGTAGCACGTCCTCTCGCATTGCCTATTTTCGTCGTGGCATACTATCCACAAGTTCATCAAGGCACTGTTGGTCCAGACTGTCCCACTCCTGAACGACGATCCGGCGTAGAGCCCTCAGAATGGCTGGTCGGTCACGTCGTTCTTAAACAGCCCTTTCCAATCTATTCCAGGCATGTTAGATAGGGTACGCGTCTGGAAAACGTTCTGGCCACTCTAGTCGAGCGATGTCATTATCCTGAAGGAAGTCATTCACAACATGTGCACGATGGGGGTGCGAATTGTCGCCCATGGAGACGAATGCCTCGCCAATGTGGTTGCACTGTCGGTCGGAGGATGGCATTCACGTATCGTACAGCCGTTACGGCGCTTTCCATGACCACCAGCGGCGTACGTCGGCCCCACATAATGTCACCCCAAAACAGCAGGGAAACTCCACCTTGCTGCACCCGCTGGACAGTGTGTCTCAGGCATTCGGCCTGATCGGGTTGCCTCCAAACACGTCTCTGACGATTGTCTGGTTGAAGGCATTAAAGACACTCATCGATGAAGAGAACATGATGACAATCCTGAGCAGTCCGTTCGGCCCATCTGTATCGCGCTGCACGGTGTCGTGGTTGCAAAGATGCACCTGGCCACGGACGTCGGGAGTGAAGTTGCGCATCATGCAGCCTATTGTGCACAGTTTGATTCCTCCGAGCCATAATCCGTAGGTAGCGGTCATCCACTGCAGTAGCAGCCCTTGGCAGGCCTGAGCGAGACATGTCATCGACAGTTCCTGTCCCTTTGTATCTCCTCCACGTCCGAACAACATCGCTTTGATTCACTCCGAGACGCCTGGACACTTCCCTTGTTGAGAGCCCTTCCTGGTACAGAGTAACAATGAGGACGCGAGCGAACCGCGGTATTGACCGTCTAGACATGGTTGAACTACAGACAACACGAGCCGTGTATCTCCTTCCTAGTGGAATGACTGGCAGTGATCGGCTGTCGGACCCCCTCTGTCTAATAGGCGCTGCTCATGCATGGTTGTTTACATCTTTGGGTGGGTTTAGAGACATCTATGAACAGTCAAAGGGACTGTGTCTGTGATACAATATCCCCAGTCAACGTCTATCTTCAGGAATTCTGGGAACCGGGGTGACGCAAAACTTTTTTTTGTGTGTGTATTATAATTCTTCCTCAGACGGCTCTTACAGCTAGCCTTCCTTTCCTGCTGGGGCATCGTTTTGTGTTCGTAACTTGTGTGGTGCGTGATAAACAGGTTTTTCGTGCACAATTGTGTAAAGTTATGAGAGATTTTGTTTTTCATTTTAACCCTCCGAGAAACATTCATGTAGAGTCTTGCACCACAAGGAAGCAAGGGAAAGGATTGTGTTATGTGTGGCTGCTATTCTCGTTCTGTAACACAAATGCACACGATTATTTGTTTGCATTAACAGGAAGCTGTTACTTAGCTTGAATAGAGTCCATGTTTTGTGGTACAAGCTCATTAGTAATAGTCCTCTTGCAGACTGATCGGTAATCTTGATATTGCAGACGTTAGTGTCTCACTGCTTGTCCCGCTACAGTCGCTATGTACTGTCGTAGCTTGTCGCGAACTAAGCCCGCTCTGCGAGTAAACTGACACACGCCAAACTGGATGATTGAGTGAGCCCCTCCAGTCAGCGGCGGCGGCCCAAATACTCGCTGTCGAGAGGGCGTTGGCGGCGTGTTGCTTGTGGGTGTGTCTCTGGCCTCTCTCGTGAAAGGCTCGCTTGATCCAGCGCCTACTAATCGATCTTCGCTTCATCTTTGCCGACTGGTGTGCTGGCGACAGCTTACACGAGCAGAATTGATGAAATGATTTCTAAGTTAGCAGAACACGAAATGTGACGAAAACGTACGTGCAGGATGTTTCTGTGTGATGGCATCATTCTGCATTACTGTTTTTCGTTGCAAAGTTAACACAGTTCTGCACGTGCACTATGTAAGCGCTGGTTTCTTCCCTGTACAGTAGTATAAAACAGACAGCTAACTGTAAATAGTGCATGTCACACAGAAACACTCATCGTGTATGTTTTCTTCTGATGAATCTCAGTGTGGCATCTGCCTTGCCTGCGATTGGTGTTACTTGCAACAAGGAGTTGCAACATGCAGAACAAAAGCAAATTAATTCTACTGTAAATAACGAGTAAATACACGATTCACGAAGAGTGATGGCTGAAGTAACTGTTATTTTGCCTTTTTAAACGTACTAATGACGGAAGTATAAGTGTATTACTCCAGTTCAAGAAGGATGACAACCCTAAAAGGTTCTAGGGATTAATAAACATGTTTAAAAAGTGGTTGACTACAGTATTTCTTCAAACAGCTTTGATTAGCTTTATTGGGCACCGATATCCAATCAAGAGGTCACCAAACCGAAACCTTATGTTTGAAGAAAGTTGATCTTCCGTTTCAACAGGAATGCGGAGGTGAGATGGCGATGTACGTTTCGTGATCAATTCCAAACATCGATGTGTCCCTTAGGGAGTGCTGTTGATTGTAATTTACTCTTTCTTGAGATTTTGTTGCCACACCAAGAAATTTAAATAATCTGTCCAGAACATGGATTAAAAGGAAGGAAGGAGAACTATTTAACGCCCTGTAGAACACGAGGTCATTAGAGATGGAGCAAGAGCTCGGAATGGAGAAGGATAAGGGAGGAAATCGGCCGTGTCGTTTCAAAAGAACCAACCCACCAATCACCTTAAGTTATTTAGGGAAACCACGGAAAATCTAAATCTGGCTGGACAGAAGGGAATTTGAAGCTCTGGTAGACGCCCTGCTAAGCCCACAGGACAGGATAGGTAGTTTAAATTGTGGAAAGGCGCCAAAATAAACGGCTGTAAGTTACTCTCGAACATACAACTTTATTTATTTGACCAAACATTACAAGAGCCAAGAAAACTAAAAAAAAAAACACAGCATAATTTTTTGGAACATACAATCTCATGCCTTAAGGGCAAGGCCACTTTAATTTAAAATCGGCTGAAAGTCAATAACTTAAAACTCAAACCAAAACAGAAATTCAAAAGGCAGAAAGCCTTATCTTAAATCAGTCCTTTCAGTTAGGCTGAAGGCCTAAACGTCTCACACCTTAAGAGCAAAACAACTCTAATTTAAAAAAAAATCGGCTGAAGGCCCATCACTTAAGACTCAAACCAAAATTAAATTTTTAAAAGGCAAAAGGCTTTAGTTAAAACAGTTCTTTAATTAGGCTGAAAGCCCAAACAATCTTACGCCTTAAGGGCAAAACAACTTAATTTAAAAATCGGCTAGACGCCATACAACAAGAACAAATAAGAAAAGGCAGTACACCCAACGGCGCTCAGAAGTTTCCGAGGGTCGGCCTGGAATTCAAACACTAACGCTCGCTTAGGTGAGACAGGCAGTCGGCCCAACCATTCTCGATCCGACGACAATCCAACCGACAGACAGTAAACGGACACGCCGACAAGATAACTCCCGCTCTACCCGACCAGCACACAACAGGGAGTTCACTGGCACAACATAGAAAGTATTGGCGCCCACAACCAATTATACACTCCTGGAAATTGAAATAAGAACACCGTGAATTCATTGTCCCAGGAAGGGGAAACTTTATTGACACATTCCTGGGGTCAGATACATCACATGATCACACTGACAGAACCACAGGCACATAGACACAGGCAACAGAGCATGCACAATGTCGGCACTAGTACAGTGTATATCCACCTTTCGCAGCAATGCAGGCTGCTATTCTCCCATGGAGACGATCGTAGAGATGCTGGATGTAGTCCTGTGGAACGGCTTGCCATGCCATTTCCACCTGGCGCCTCAGTTGGACCAGCGTTCGTGCTGGACGTGCAGACCGCGTGAGACGACGCTTCATCCAGTCCCAAACATGCTCAATGGGGGACAGATCCGGAGATCTTGCTGGCCAGGGTAGTTGACTTACACCTTCTAGAGCACGTTGGGTGGCACGAGATACATGCGGACGTGCATTGTCCTGTTGGAACAGCAAGTTCCCTTGCCGGTCTAGGAATGGTAGAACGATGGGTTCGATGACGGTTTGGATGTACCGTGCACTATTCAGTGTCCCCTCGACGATCACCAGTGGTGTACGGCCAGTGTAGGAGATCGCTCCCCACACCATGATGCCGGGTGTTGGCCCTGTGTGCCTCGGTCGTATGCAGTCCTGATTGTGGCGCTCACCTGCACGGCGCCAAACACGCATACGACCATCATTGGCACCAAGGCAGAAGCGACTCTCATCCCTGAAGACGACGCGTCTCCATTCGTCCCTCCATTCACGCCTGTCGCGACACCACTGGAGGCGGGCTGCACGATGTCGGGGCTTGAGCGGAAGACGGCCTAACGGTGTGCGGGACCGTAGCCCAGCTTCATGGAGACGGTTGCGAATGGTCCTCGCCGATACCCCAGGAGCAACAGTGTCCCTAATTTGCTGGGAAGTGGCGGTGCGGTCCCCTACGGCACTGCGTAGGATCCTACGGTCTTGGCGTGCATCCGTGCGTCGCTGCGGTCCGGTCCCAGGTCGACGGGCACGTGCACCTTCCGCCGACCACTGGCGACAACATCGATGTACTGTGGAGACCTCACGCCCCACGTGTTGAGCAATTCGGCGGTACGTCCACCCGGCCTCCCGCATGCCCACTATACGCCCTCGCTCAATGTCCGTCAACTGCACATACGGTTCACGTCCACGCTGTCGCGGCATGCTACCAGTGTTAAAGACTGCGATGGAGCTCCGTATGCCACGGCAAACTGGCCGACACTGACGGCGGCGGTGCACAAATGCTGCGCAGCTAGCGCCATTCGACGGCCAACACCGCGGTTCCTGGTGTGTCCGCTGTGCCGTGCGTGTGATCATTGCTTGTACAGCCCTCTCGCAGTGTCCGGAGCAAGTATGGTGGGTCTGACACACCGGTGTCAATGTGTTCTTTTTTCCATTTGCAGGAGTGTACATTGAGCTGTCAAATTACACACCGTGCTGGACAGCGACAACACGATGAGGAAAATACACTGCCTGAATGTACATCAACTGCCAGGACAGTAACCGGAACGTTAACGGCCACCCTCCGGTGGAATTTAACTGTACTTGGGTATTTTGAATTGAAGTGCACCAGCGGAATCTTCTGCCTTGCGGCCAGGGCAGGTAACCGGAACGTTAACGGCCGCAAGGCAGAAGATTCCGCTGATGCACTTCAATTCTAAATAACCAAGTACAGTTAAATTCCACCGGAGGGTGGCTAAAATTCGCCAACTTGGAATCACACGTTGTTGCTCTCTTTATTATTATATAGAGGTGGAGCCCCTCCACGCCCACACCGGCATGATGGCCAACACAAAAGTTCTACTGCCATCTCTGCATGAGGGTTAGTATTCACTAAAGTGAGGTGTCGCAGGATGTGGGTACTGCGATGTTTGCGTACGTCTGGTTAGGATTAACCATTAATACGCGCTCATCTGGAGATAGATTGGTCGAAATCTGACGAAGGGTAGCGGTTTGAAGGGCAGAGGAAAAAAAGTGCCAAAGCAAGAGCCAAGGGAAAAAAACCTCTGCGAAAGTTAGGTCGGGCGGCAAGAGCAGTAGCGGTTGTCCTGCTGCCTGCGATAGGTTGTGCAAGGATAGGCTTTGTTAGTAGTGGGTATCATGCATGTCGATACCTTGACGTTGTGCGTTTGTGCTGCTCGGTGGCTGGCGCTGGGTGCTGGTACAGAGTCCTCGTTCAGCGTCCTGCAACCTGCAACAGTTAGGTTTGTTATCGGTCTTGTGTCCGATAGGTCATATACCGGAGGCACAGTGTGGGGGAGTGTTGGCAGATTGTTCGTGCGTCTGTGGGCGAGCTCGTCGGTGTCCCTGCTGTGGCCTGTTGGTCGGCTCTAATAGCAGCTGGTAGTTGCCAGTCAGTGTTGCTGATATGCAGGGGCTTACCGACGTTTGTCGTTGTTTGCGTATGTTAGTTTACCATAGGTGGTTATGCCCTAGCTAGCAGTGTCTTTGGTCGCTTGTGTTTCCACCTGTGGTTGTGATCGTAGTTTCCCAGAGTGAGGATGAAAGGATAGTTCGAGTGTCTCGAGTTCCTGTATAGTCGTGTGGCGTGTTTCTTGAATACTTCCTTGAGGGTATCAAGGCGGTATTCATGGTGAAGATCCACGGTGCGTGTGTAGCGTGGAGCATTGCTAATGATTCGTAGCACTTTGTTCTGTATGATCTGCAGGCGGCGCAGTCGTGTGGGAGCTGCATATCCCCAGACGGGAGCTGCGTACGTCATCAGAGGTCTAATCAGTGTCATGTATAAGGACCTCGACACCCTCCTATTCAGTGTGCTTTCCTGTTGAGCATTGGGTAGAGCTGTTTGAGCCTCGCGTGCGCTCGGGAATGTCCCAACAGCCAACGACGAAATCCAAACGACACAATGTGAAGAGTCGTGACTTGCTGGTAGATTAAGTCAAAACTCAAATTCCGTGTCCAGGATCGGTGAGCCACGGACCTCGTAGCAATGGGAACAGCAGCACACACTCCGAGCACGCGTAGACGCCGCCAGCGGTCACGGTCAAAATACGCGCCGTGGAAATTTCCTCGCTGATCCACGCCAACCGACCAACTGGTCGCGCACAGTACTGCTGGAAACTATAAGCGCCAGGCCAAAGATAGTACAAGGTGCAAATATCGATACACACCGCTGCTCCCACTCGCAGAGAGAGAGGATAACAGCATAATCACGATAACTGCGGGGAGACTAAACACAGAATAGCAACCAAGGTTTAATCCAACGCATTACATGAGCCAGCTACAGCTCACTTCGTCTTCTAGAATGCGAGTTCAGTGTGCTAACCACCGGCCATCGCAGTCGATTAGAGCATGGACTCACAGAGCATTGGTTCAAATGGTTCAAATGGCTCCGAGCACTATGTGACTTAACGTCGGAGGTCATCAGTACCCTAGACTTAGAACTATCGAAACCTAACTAACCTAAGGACATCACAAACATCCATGCCCGAGACAGGATTCGAACTTGCGACCGTAGCAGCGGCGCGGTTCCGGTCTGATGCGCCTAGAACCGCTCGGTCACAACAGCCGGCATGGCGCATTGCATCCGATTAAAATTCCATCGTTGTTTGGCAACATGAAGTCCATCAACGGGTGCAAATGGTCTCCAAGTAGCCGAACATAACCATCTGCAGTCAGTTGTAACCTCCCCCTCACTTATCGACCTTAATGACAGTGAAAAATTAAACGGCGTGTACCTAATGGAAATTTGGGAAAAGCAATCGTCACCGAAGTTAATCTGTCGGTAAAGAGGGGGGAATGGGTTACATCTAAATGAAAGGAAAAATGCTAATGAAACAGGTGGAAATTAATTTTGAAAAGGGGTAAAGTTAATAAAGAAAGTAAATGTGCGGCCGTTACGTTAACAATTAACTAGCAGTAATTAGATATTTGACATTTGGGGGAAATTACGGTCGCCAGTCCTAAGGACAATTACTATAGTAACTGAAAAAGAAAGGTTATTACACATATAATTAGCACTAGAAATGTGGCAACTGAAGGTTGACACGTGCAGTGTGAAAACTAAAAGTTTGTCAGAAGTAATAAATTTCGCTACACACTGACATAATTTAGCAAAAGAATTAATAAAACAGGAAAATCGAAAGTTAATTTAGTGACTGAAGTTAATAGTGAGCTTTGTTTCTGAAGCATATCAAAATTCAGTAAAATACGGTTAGTCTTGGGCTACCTCAACAATCATTTCAAAAGCTACTTGAATCTACGCAATTTAGAAATAAGAGATTTAACTTTGAACTTGAATTAAATGATTCTGAACAATTAACAATAGTAAAATTTAGTACATACCAAGCTGAGCTGCAGTCACAGGTAAGCTAAAATACGGTAACAAAACTCGCACTCTTAATTTGTGCTTGTGTAATCTGAATATTGTAGCCAGCTATGAATACCTTAACTGAAGTTTGAAATTAAAGCAGTGAAATAGAATAATGTTACTTTAAGGCTGGCGTTTGAATTTCAACGACACTCGAGTTCATTCTGGAAAAGAAAGGGATCCTGCTTGGTAATGCAATTGGGACAATGAGCAACAAGCGTTCATGCTAAGTTACTGTAATTTTGTGATGCAACAATTCTAAAAGTTTGAAAAACTGAGGTCTGCCATACAGTTCTAAAGCTTTACGTGCTTCCAGTCTTCCTTGTTGGCTGAATTAAGGTTTGAAGCCGTCGATCGAGGAGGTAGCGACAGTCACTCATTGACGGCCGTCGCTGTCGCTGAAGCTGGATGTTGGCGCGCCTTCTTCTCGACACGGTCACCAGACGAAACGGGCTCTTGATGTGCGCCAGCTAATGCTTCCCGTCCGCGACACCATGTCAGAAACTATCATCGCAAGTCGAGCGCAATTACATGCTGCCAAACCCCGAAAGCGCGGCAACTCGCGGGAGCTTCACACAACACACCTGCTCCACTGCACCACCCCAGCCAGACTCCTCTTCTCAGCCCGCGCTCCACGCGGCAGAGTTAACACTACCAAAGATCCTACACCCTTTGATTCTTCACACGACCTATCGATGTAATCGTTCGATAGCAGTTTTCCCTAGGCAAGACCCAGCGTAAAAATACAAATAATATTTACGAAACAAACCAATTATACATCGACATAAATGCATATATATATATATATATATATATATATATATATATATATATATATATATATATATATATACACAAATAGTAAAACAATTACAATATGTAAAGACACAGAAATGTCATATATTCAGGTAACAAAAATAAGGAAAACAAATTTATAGTACAATAGATGGAAATTGGAGGATATGCATTTCCGGCGTTACACATTGATCGGTTCTGTTGGGCAGCAGAAATGTCATATATTCAGGTAACAAAAATAAGGAAAACAAATTTATAGTACAATAGATGGAAATTGGAGGATATGCATTTCCGGCGTTACACATTGATCGGTTCTGTTGGGCAGCAGGATCCACAACATTCCATGCAAGCACAACCCACACCATTATGGAGACACTACCAGTTTGCACAATGCCTTGTTGATGACACGGATCCATGGCATCGTGGTATCTGCACCACACTCAAACCCAGTCATCATCTCTTACCAACTGAAATCGGGACTCGTCTGACCAGGCCACGGTTTTCAAGTAGTCTAGGTTGCAACTGATGTGGTCATGAGCCCAGGAGAGGCGCAGCAAGCGATGTCGTGCTGTTGGCAAAGGTACTCCGGCCGATCGTTTTCTGCCATAGCCGATTAACGCCAAATTTCGCCGCAATGACCTAACAGATATGTTCTTCGTACGTCAGACATTGACTTCTGCGGTTATTTCACGCAGTGTTGCTTGTCTGTAAGTACTGACAACTCTTACGCTGACGCCGCTGCTCTCGGTCGTTAAGTGAAGGCCATCGGCCACTGCGTTGTCCGTCGTGAGAGGTAATGCCTGAAACTTGGTGTCCTCAACACACCCTTGCTACTTTGGATTTCGGAATACTGAATTTCCAAACGATTTCCGAAGTGGAATTACCCATGCATATAAACTACTGGCCTTTAAAATTGCTACACCACGAAGATGACATGCTACAGACGCGAAATTTAACCGACAGAAGGTGATGCCGGGATATGCAAATGATTAGCTTTTCAGAGCATTCACACAAGGTTGGCGCCGGTGGCGACACCTACAACTTGCTGACATGAGGAAAGTTTCCAACAGATTTCTCATACACGAACAGCAGTTGACCGGCGTTGCCTGGTGAAACGTTGTTGTGATGCCTCGTGTAAGGAGGAGAAATGCGTACCATCACGTTTCCGACTTTGATAAAGGTCGGATTGTAGCCTAACGCGATTGCGGTTTATCGTATCGCGACATTGCTGCTGGTGTAAGTCGAGATCCAATGACTGTTAGCAGAATATGGAATCGGTGGGTTCGGGAGGGTAATACGGAACGCCGTGTTGGGTCCAAACGGCCTCGTATCACTAGCAGTCGAGATGACAGGCATCTTATCCGCATGGCTGTAATGGATAGTGCAGCTACGTCTCGATCCCTGAGTCAACAGATGGGGATGTTTGCAAGACAACAACCATCTTCACGAACAGTTCGACGACGTTTGCAGCAGCACGGACTATCAGCTCAGAGACCATGGCTGCGGTTGCCCTTGACGCTGCATCACAGACAGGAGCGCCAGCGATGGTGTACTCAACGACGAACCTGGGTGCACGAAAGGCAAAAAGTCATTTTTTTGGATGAATCTAGGTTCTGTTTACAGCATCATGATGGTCGCATCCGTGTTTGGCAACATCACGGTGAACCCACATTGGAAGCGTGTATTCGCCATCGCTATACTGGCGTATCACCCGGCCTGATGGTATGGAATGCCATTGGTTACACGTTTCGGTCACCTCTTGTTCGCATGGACGTTACATTTCAGATGTGTTACGACCCGTGGCTCTACCCTTCAAAAAAATGGTTAAAATGGCTCTGAGCACTATGGGACTTAACAGCGGAGGTCATCAGTCCCCTAGAACTTAGAACTACTTAAACCTAACTAACCTAAGGACACCACACACATCCATGCCCGAGGCAGGATTCGAACCTGCGACCGTAGCGGTCGCGCGGTTCCGAACTGTACCGCCTAGAACCGCTCGGCCACCCTGGCCGGCCTCTACCCTTCATTCGATCCCTGCGAAACCCTACATTTCAGCAGGATAATGCACGACCACATGTTGCAGGACCTGTACGGGCCTTTCTGGTACAGAAAATGTTCGACTGCTACCCTGACCAGCACATTCTCCAAATCTCTCACCAATTGAAAACGTCTGGTCAATGGTGGCCGAGCAACTGGCTCGTCACAATACGCCAGTCACTACTCTTGATGAACTGTGGTATCGTGCTGAAGCTGCAAGGGCAGCTGTACCTGTGCACGCCATCCAAGTTCTGTTTGACTCAATGCCCAGGCGTATCAAGGCCGTTATTACGGCCAGAAGTGGTTGTTCTGGGTACTGATTTCTCAGGATCTATGCACCCAAATTACGTGAAAATGTAATAAATGTCAGTTCTAGTATAATATATTTGTACAGTGAATACCCGTTTATCATCGGCATTTCTTCTTGGTGTAGCAATTTTAATGGCCAGTAGCGTAGCTCCCACTGCCATTCCGCGCTCGAAGTCATTTAATTTCATTTATATGGCCATAATCATGTCGAAAATCCTTTCACCAGAATCACAGAAGTATATATGAGAGCTTCGTCAATGCACTGTCAATTTATACCTGTGCACGTGAATGTCTCTGTGCCATGGCTTTTGTCACCTCTGTTCACGTGTTTTGTGGGACGGGTGCAACGCGAAATGGAAGTTAAGTTTAGACGAAGTAAAGGCGATTACGAAAGCACGCTTTCTTACACTTTGAAACGCCCCTGCTGTGCCTGGCCTTGCCTTCCGACGGTGAGGCGTCGTTCGCATTGATTTACACTGGCCTTGTGCAGTGCAGTTCTGTGTGTGTCGGTGATTCCCTAAGGCGCAGCATTACGTATTGACGCACAGGAAGTAAGACTCTGTGGAAGTGCTTATACGTGTAATTCTAATTACTTTAGTTATTTCGTGTGGTGCTATTAAGGATATTTTTGCCCCACTGGCATAAAACACACATAATGTCTGACAAAAAAAGTTAAGCACCTAGAAGACTTAGTCGGATGCTAATGTAACTCCGTACATGTATATATCAGAGGCGGATATGTAAATGATTAGAGTTGCAGTTCTCAATGACAGATTGAGCGGCCACTGGAGTGCGTTAATGTTGTTCGAGTTTAGTTTTCTTAGTCGTAGGATACACAAGGGGAGCGAACAGCACCAGATGTTGAGTCATTACTTTGCAGATCACGGAGATGCCGCATACTCGTGGGAGAGGGTTATCAGCACTTCTGAATGGCACCTCACTGTGAATCACCATTTGGCCGGGTGGTTGAATCATGCAATATCCAGATTCGCGTGCCATTCAGAAGTGACAGAAGCCCGATATTGGACTGCATGGGAACGCGAGGGCAGGTGTACTCGTCGAAATGCTCCAGTCGACCACGCCTGACCAATACGAGGGACGCTGACGTATTGCGTATTAAGCACATCGTACGGCGAATACTTGGAGAACGTCGCCTGCCATCGTGTGAAGTGACAACTTTGAAGTACGGTGGAGGTGGTATTACGGTATGGGGGTTGTCGTTGTTAGCGTGTGCTCCCCTTATTGCGCTTATGAAGATCCTAAATGGGGAGGGATGTGAGCACATTTCACAGCATTCTGTACTGTGTACAGTAGAGAAACATTTCGGAGATGATGTCTCGCATCAGCCTTGCACCCTGTCGTAAGGGAGCATCTGTGAGGCAACGGTTTCTGGACAGTAACATTCCTGCCCAAAATCCCGTCCTGAACCTAAAGGAACAGCTTTGGGATGAGTTAGAACCTCGCTCCAGTCCCCAGCACCCAGCGTTACTATCTTCTCTGAGTTGGGCTTTTGAATCAGAGTGGCTGTCATTCCTCCACAGGCTTTCAGACACGTCATCCACAGTGTCCCTAACAGAGTTCAAGCCGTCATAAAGGCAAAGACTGGTCACTCCTTATATTACTGTCCTCTACTTGATCTCCTGCTTACATCCGGGAAGCTATAGTCCAAGTTCGAGAAACTACTGAGGTGGGGATCAAAATTAATGGGCGGAAGATAGACATGCTACGTTATGCAGGTGATATTGCTAGTCACGGAGGCAAAAGAAGATCTGGAGGAAGTCCTTAGAACAATGGAAAAAATAATATACAATCAGTA
This sequence comes from Schistocerca cancellata, assembly GCF_023864275.1. Classification (NCBI taxonomy): domain Eukaryota; kingdom Metazoa; phylum Arthropoda; class Insecta; order Orthoptera; family Acrididae; genus Schistocerca; species Schistocerca cancellata. The sequence goes on from NC_064626.1 coordinate 1,243,230,973, forward strand.
TGGAATGAGAATAAACAAGAAAAAGACTAAAGTGATGGTATGCAGTAGAGGAGCAGAATACGAACCTCTGAAAATGAGAATTGGAAGAGAGGAGCTGGAAGTGATAGAGGAATTTACTTACCTGGAAGCAAAATCACAAGGGATGGTAGAAGCCGGAAAGAAATTGCGAGCAGAATACAAAAGACCGAAACTGCATGTAATCGGAGAAGGAACTTACTCACCAGCAAAAACATCAGTCTGAAAATAAGGAAACGTATCATGAAAGGTTTCGTTTGGAGTGTGGCTCTATACGGATGTGAAACTTCGACAATTGGAAGAGAAGAGAAGAGAGAAGACGGATACAGGCCCTGGAGATGTGGTGCTATAGAAGGATGATGAAGATCAGCTGGAGAGACAAAGAAACAAATGAAGATGTGCTTGGAAGAGTACAGGAAGCCAGATCTCTGTGGAGGCACATCCAAACAAGAAGAGACAATCTTGTAAGGCACATCCTACGACACAACAACATCATTGGAACAATAGCAGAAGGAGCTATTGAGGGAAGGAATCAGCGGAGGCGACCAAGGATATCATACATCCAACAGATCATGAATGACGTTGGATCTAACACATACGTGGAAATGAAGTGGCAGGCAGACAGAAGAGAGAAACTGCGTTCTGCTGCAAACCAATCTCAGGGTTGAACATTAAAAGAAGACTTGATCTCCAGATACTTTTGAACAATAGTATATGCGACAGCACGCATGAGATGTGTTTGAAGTACAGGACAGCTTCCTGATTCCTGGGAGGCGGATCGTTTCACAATACAGATACAGGGTAATTATGTTCGTCTATCTTCGAGTGGGAACTTAAGGAGGGAACTTAAGGAGATGGGACCTGGATAAACTGAAAGAACCAGAGGTTGTACAGAGTTTCAGGGAGAGCATAAGGGAACAATTGACAGGAATGGGGGAAAGAAATACAGTAGAAGAAGAATGGGTAGCTTTGAGGGATGAAGGAGTGAAGGCAGCAGAGGATCAAGTAGGTAAAAAGACGAGGGCTAGTAGAAATCCTTGGGTAACAGAAGAAATACTGAATTTAATTGATGAAAGGAGAAAATATAAAAATGCAGTAAATGAAGCAGGGAAAAAGGAATACAAACGTCTCAAAAATGAGATCGACAGGAAGTGCAAAATGGCTAAGCAGGGATGGCTAGAGGACAAATGTAGGGATGTAGAGGCGTATCTCACTAGGGGTAAGATAGATACTGCCTACAGGAAAATTAAAGAGACTTTTGGAGATAAGAGAACCACTTGTATGAACATCAAGAGCTCAGATGGAAACCCAGTTCTGAGCAGGGAAGGGAAAGCCGAAAGGTGGAAGGAGTATATAGAGGGTCTATACAAGGGCGATGCACTTGAGGACAATATTATGGAAATGGAAGAGGATGTAGATGAAGATGAAATGGGAGATACGATACTGCGTGAAGAGTTTGACAGAGCACTGAAAGCCCTGAGTCGAAACAAGGCCCCCGGAGTAGACAACATTCCATTGGAACTACTGACGGCCTTGGGAGAGCCAGTCCTGACAAAACTCTACCATCTGGTGAGCAAGATGTATGAAACAGGCGAAATACCCTCAGACTTCAAGAAGAATATAATAATTCCAATACCAAAGAAGGCAGGTGTTGACAGATGTGAAAATTACCGAACAATCAGTTTAATAAGCCACAGCTGCGAAATACTAACACGAATTCTTTACAGACGAATGGAAAAACTAGTAGAAGCCGACCTCGGGGAAGATCAGTTTGGATTCCGTAGAAATACTGGAACACGTGAGGCAATACTGACCTTATGACTTATCTTAGAAGAAAGATTAAGGAAAGGCAAACCTACGTTTCTAGCATTTGTAGACTTAGAGAAGGCTTTTGACAATGTTGACTGGAATACTCTCTTTCAAATTCTAAAGGTGGCAGGGGTAATAAACAGGGAGCGAAAGGCTATTTACAATTTGTACAGAAACCAGATGGCAGTTATAAGAGTCGAGGGACATGAAAGGGAAGCAGTGGTTGGGAAGGGAGTAAGACAGGGTTGTAGCCTCTCCCCGATGTTATTCAATCTGTATATTGAGCAAGCAGTAAAGGAAACAAAAGAAAAATTCGGGGTAGGTATTAAAATCCATGGAGAAGAAATAAAAACTTTGAGGTTCGCCGATGACATTGTAATTCTGTCAGAGACAGCAAAGGACTTGGAAGAGCAGTTGAACGGAATGGCTGGTGTCTTGAAGGGAGGATATAAGATGAACATCAACAAAAGCAAAACGAGGATAATGGAATGTAGTCGAATTAAGTCGGGTGATGTTGAGGGTATTAGATTAGGAAATGAGACACTTAAAGTAGTAAAGGAGTTTTGCTATTTGGGGAGCAAAATAACTGATGATGGTCGAAGTAGAGAGGATATAAAATGTAGACTGGCAATGGCAAGGAAAGCGTTTCTGAAGAAGAGAAATTTGTTAACATCGAGTATAGATTTAAGTGTCAGGAAGTCATTTCTGAAAGTATTTGTATGGAGTGCAGCCATGTGTGGAGGTGAAACCTGGACGGTAAATAGTTTGGACAAGAAGAGAATAGAAGCTTTCGAAATGTGGTGCTACAGAAGAATGCTGAAGATTAGATGGGTAGATCACATAACTAATGAGGAAGTATTGAATAGGATTGGGGAGAAGAGAAGTTTGTGGCAGAACTTGACCAGAAGAAGGGATCGGTTGGTAGGACGTGTTCTGAGGCATCAAGGGATCACCAATTTAGTATTGGAGGGCAGCGTGGATGGTAAAAATCGTAGGGGGAGACCAAGAGATGAATACACTAAGCAGATTCAGAAGGATGTAGGTTGCAGTAGGTACTGGGAGATGAAGAAGCTTGCACAGGATAGAGTAGCATGGAGAGCTGCATCAAACCAGTCTCGGGACTGAAGACCACAACAACAACAACAACAACATCTTCGAGTCGTTCCATTCGCAGTCTTTGCGCGCGTGGCAGCTTGGAGTGCATCCACTTGTCCGGCACAGTACGTCATCTCTGAAGAGATGTCTTCACTTTCGACGGAAGGGAATAACGACGTGCGGAGAATAGAAACAGGCGCCCTGAAGGCGCTACAAGTGTTTGGTGAGTTCCGCGTGTGCGCAATTTTCAGTAATTTGTTTTTGATGGAGAGCTGACTCAGCGTTCGCTCCACAGACGGCGCTGCCTCGGGCCTATGCGTAGGAGGGCCGTCATCTTCAAATTGAATCCCCTGCAAGTGCAGTCGCGAAAAAGCTGTTCTTTAAGAACACAGTGATTCAACACGGTACTCTAATGTGACTGCAGCGACTTGCTGACCTAGAGTCATTCTGGGAGCCTATCAGGCTCAAGTTGTCTTCCTCCTATGAATTAACTAACCTAATTACGTCGTATTTAAGGGGCTCCGGAAAGGCTCAAAATCATGAAAAGTTCAATTTTTACTTTTTTGCGTTTTCTGAATCTGCAGACTATTACCTTTTAATAGATATATAATTTATTCAATTCCGAAGACTACAACTATTTTTAAATTTTTTTTGAAATGTGTTCTACATGGGCGTGACCCACTGTGGCGCTGCTAAACTGCTGTCAAATGGTGTTATTATTAACGTCCGTGTTCATCAGGTACATTTTAGTGATGTGAGATAAAGTATGTGTTGTGGCTAACCTATTTTGAGAGACTTAGCAGCACCTGAACTGTTGAAAAAGTGTATTCACGAAAAAACTCAAAACCCCAATGAAAGTGTAAATAGTGTTATATGGTCGAGAATCCCCAGGACTGTATTTGTTGGAATAGAAACACTTCACTTTGGTGTGTATGATGCTGTTGCGACTTTCAATGATGGCAACATTGTAAGGTGCAAGGTATTTAGAAATATGGGAATGAAGATAGGTTCTAACATGGTACGAGCGATGCTTGCTTTAGACAAGGAACGCCTTCGGGCTGCAGACAGGGCTGTAAAGAGTCTAGAAATACAAGCAAGAGTAAACAGGAGGAGGAACAAGAGGAAGCTGGAGGAGGAGTTTGCAGAGGATGAAGATAATCCATCCTATGGACCTGGAATGCACTAAAAAGTTAATCCAATCTTTGTCGCTCGATTCCCAAAACTTTTATTTTCTCATACTAATTACATGTTTTCTAAGGATCTTGCAAACATATTTGTTTCAAACTTTCAGTAAATGTTACACAGTACCTTCTGCATAATTTAACACAGCCTTTTTCCAAAAAACTGTATATTTTTGAATAAATAAATAAAAAATTGCAAAAAATGTTGTGAATTTTCATTACAATTGAAAAAAATCATCTTTAATAACTGAACTAAAATTTTGTAAAATCCCTGTGTTAAGTTGTAGCCCATATTCCAATAAATAATCTGTAAAAAGTTCAACTTCCTACCTCAAATACTTTGTGAGGAAAGATGTAATTTATAAGCGTTATTTTAACATTGCAAGTATAGGGCGTTCTGGAGCCTCTTAAATACCCTACTGGTTTCAGTGAAATCATATTTAATACATGTCAGCTGGTATGTTCATTGAGTACGGTAGACTTCAAAATAGTCTTCAAAATCTACAGCACCACACTTTTACACAGTCGTGCGCTTCCACTTCGTCCTCCTCTCAAGTATCACAGGACATACCAGTTGCTGTATAGCGTCGGTCCTAAGTTCGTGTAGCGGGTGTTTTTCTTCCTCTAACAATAATGAGCGCATGGCATCGGCGGTTCGGCCGCCGTTCCACAAGTACTTTAACGCCACTACGGCGACTTTCGAGTGAATGAGGACGAAAGACACACACAACACCCAGTCATCTCGAGGCAGAGAAAATCCCTGACCCCGCCGGGAATCGAACCCGGGACGCCGTGCGCGGGAAGCGAGAACCCTACCGCAGGACCACGAGCTGCGGACTTCTTTCCTCTGATCTTGTGTTACACAGTGAAAGATTTAAAAATAAATATATGAATAAAGGAAAAAAAAATCTTTTCTTTGACTCGTGACTGTGCTTCGCAAGATGGGAAAGAGAGCTGCCATCTGGCCTTGAAAGTCTACACCACCCATTCCCATCTGATATTCAAGGATACTTTCAACTACTGCTTGCGGTTCTTCAGAATCAGACTCACTGAAACACCAACCACTTACTTCATTATCACCATTGAAAACGCTATCGACAAACTTGTGTAAATCTATCTCATCATCACCACGAACTACTCTCTTTGCCATGTCAGTTGTCTACTAAGACCAGCTACCATGTGACACACATTGTCTGAGTATCGTTTGAGACTGCATTTGAAGAGTTTATTTCAATAGTGGTACAAGTCCATTTTTGTTCATTCTGAGATACAGAGCCCTAAGGCTAAATGAGCGCTGAAAAATCTGCAATTGAGATACTCAAGTATATATAATTGACTATATATGACGGTAGTATCTGTTCCCGAAAGAACAGTTACCGTCGATGACCATGCAGCTTTGCTAGAAATGAAATTATAATTGAATTGACACCCTAGCTGCAAGCAGGCGTTGATACATTTCATTGGGGACATGTTGAAAATGTGTGCCCCGACCGGGACTTGGTAGATTAATCTGCCACGAGTAATGAGTATGATGGGCAAACATCTATTAGGCGCACTACGAATGTAGTGGTGTGGACATGTTGGGAATGTGGATCTCACGGGGGGCGTGCAAGGGATAAGTCCCTGCAGACGCACTATCCTCTGTGCCCGCGGTGGCTCAGATGGATAGAGCGTCTGCCATGTAAGCAGGAGATCCCGGTCGGGGCACACATTTTCAACATGTCCCCAATGAAATGTATCAACGCCTGCTTGCAGCTTGGGTGTCAATTTAATTATCATTTCATTTCTAGCAAAGCTGCATGGTCATCGACGGTAACTGTTCTTTCGGGAACAGATACTACCGTCATATATAGTTAAAAATATGGGTTCCCGGCCTTTGACCTTCTTGTGCGAACGCACACGCTATGCCCGAACTCGTACGGGACTTGGTAGATTAATCTGCCACGAGTAATGAGTATGATGGGCAACCATCTATTAGGCGCACTACGAATGTAGTGGTGTGGACATGTTGGGAATGTGGATCTCACGGGGGGCGTGCAAGGGATAAGTCCCTGCAGACGCACTATCCTCTGTGCCCGCGGTGGCTCAGATGGATAGAGCGTCTGCCATGTAAGCAGGAGATCCCGGTCGGGGCACACATTTTCAACATGTCCCCAATGAAATGTATCAACGCCTGCTTGCAGCTAGGGTGTCAATTTAATTATCATTTCATTTCTAGCAAAGCTGCATGGTCATCGACGGTAACTGTTCTTTCGGGAACAGATACTACCGTCATATATAGTTAAAAATATGGGTTCCCGGCCTTTGACCTTCTTGTGCGAACGCACACGCTATGCCCGAACTCGTACGGGACTTGGTAGATTAATCTGTAATGAGTATGATGGGCAACCATCTATTAGGCGCACTACGAATGTAGTATTGTGGACATGTTGGGAATGTGGATCTCACGGGGGGCGTGCAAGGGATAATTCCCTGCAGACGCACTATCCTCTGTGCCCGTGGTGGCTCAGATGGATAGAGCGTCTGCCATGTAAGCAGGAGATCCCGGGTTCGAATCCCGGTCGGGGCACACATTTTCAACATGTCCCCAATGAAATGTATCAACGCCTGCTTGCAGCTAGGGTGTCAATTTAATTATCATTTCATATATAATTGAATATTTCTGGTATCTCAACTGTAGATATTTCAGCGCTCATTTAACTTTAGGACTCTGTATCTCAGAATGAACAAAAATGGACTTGTACCACTATTGAAATAAGCCCTTCGTTTAAGAGCCTTCCATTCGTTAGAAACTGAATTCTATGTATTCATTTACTGAAACGCGCATTTGCGAGCTGAGCATGTCGCACTGTTTAAATGGAATAGCAACTACTGCTCGTCGTTTGATGTTTGGTTGGTTGATTTGGTGGAAGAGACGAAACAGCGAGGTCATTGGTCTCATCGAATTAGGAGAGTTTGAGGAAGGAAGTCGGCCGCGCCCTTTCAAAGGAACAGTCTCGGCATTTGCCTGAACCGATTTAGGGAAATCACGGAAAACCTAAATCAGGATGGCCGAGCGCGGGATTGAACCGTCGTCCTCCAGAATGCGACTCCTGTGTGCTAAACACTACGCTATCTCACTCGGTATCATCTGATGCAGTTGGTTTAAGAAGAAAAAGACGTGTGTGCAGTTTCATTTGGTTTTGTTACTTCATCGCCACAAGCCATACGCTGCGGAGTGGGCTGTCGGCAACAAAACATGCACTCTTCAGCAATTGATGAAAAAGTAAAAATCATTAAAACATTAAAAGGCGCTAAATTATATAAGAAAGTAACATTTATGACCCTCCAAACGCTGCCAAAAAAAGCGCCTTGTTTCTCTAGCAGTTTCGACGAAATCGACCATCATCAGGCAACATAAAATCGTGATCGTCACCTTTATGGCATCATTCTTGTTATGTCATCAATAAATATAAAATAAAATAACCAAGCTGCGTCATCATCATTTACAATAAAATACATTAATACAGTTAAATAATGTTAGTTCACTGTCTGTTGTCAGGCTGCATGCTCAGTCTACATGTTTTGCATAAGAATTCAGAGCGCATTCTAGACAGGAGTGTTTAACTGTATTAACGCATTTTACTACAAACGGTAGCTATGTAGGATGGCTTTTAGTTTCATTTTTGTTGACGTCACAGCAATAGTAACGCTATAAAGGCTGATGCCAACGAAGTTGCCTGATGATGAATGATTTGATCGAAACTGGGAATGAATAAAGGATCATTTCACCAACAACTATTTGTGTTTCATAAATGTGAGCTATATGACATTATGTGCACAAAATTTCAGTTGATTTATAAGTTAAAATATCGAGGAATTCTTGAATTTTCCTTAAAAGATAAATGTTTATTTTTATGAACGGTGTTAGCGATTGTTGTTTATAATGTTGTTGCACAATTGTGAGACTCTCAGGGAGTAGGTGTAATCGAAAACGGGATTTGTTTAATTTGGGAACAGTGAATGATGAAGTTTTGGGAAGGAAGATGGATGCAAAGGATGTAGGATGGGAATGGTGAGGATGATGACTTCATAACAAGCTGTTGGAAGGAGTGGTATAAACTTAGGTAATGTATAAGGCCGCCAAGTAGCGGAAAAAGAGTGTTATGTTAAACATGGAAGGGTGGGTGTATCTATGAGATAATTTCGTGGCCAGGTAAGCGGAGGTGGTTGAAATTTTGTTGGGACAACATATGGAGAGCGTGAAAGTATGAAGTTGGCATAATGTGCTGGTGTAAACGCTTCAGAGTACGATGTCTGAAACTGAGGAAATGAAGCATTGGTTGGTTGGTGTCATGTCTGCGAGAAGTGTTGCAAACTCTTGGGTGTTCAACACGAGAGAGGAGAAGGGGCAAGTAATAAGCTGAAACATAGTTAGACTGAGGGAGAGCTGTGTCAAACGAAAAACGAAGCGGAGAGGATGATTAAGGACCCCTAACACGCTAAGCATCTTATTCGTGCGGCGAACGGTACAAGAACCAACCGCGCTGCTGTGTGAACATTTTGTTCACATACAGCACCATGCAGGCCTCTACCTTCAACAATTCAATATGAAATCTCATCGCGAGCGATGTGTATTTTTTTAATGTTACAGGACCGCAGCTCGTGGTCTTGCGGAAGCGTTCTCGGTTCCTGCGCTCGGGGTCCCGGGTTCGATTCCCGGCGGGGTCAGGGATTTTTCCTGCCTCGTGATAACTGGGTGTTCTTGTGTTGTCTTCATCATCATCATTCATCCTCATTACGGTCGGAGGAGGGCAATGGTAAACCACCTCCACTAGGACCTTGCCTAGTACACAGGTGCGGGTCTGCCGCATCGTACTCTACGCTCCTCGGAGTATGGGACCTCATAATCATCATACGACAATTAGGTTACGACGATGGTGCCACTTGTATTTTAATTAATAATTTTATGTTTGTGCAGAGAAAATATTTTCTAGACGTGTGTAGAAAGCTTGTCCATCATTTTCTTTGGCCATGTTGTGTGTTTACTTCTCGTATTCAGAGCATTACGAAGTTCAATTCGTGTATTACACAAGCAAATGTGCAGTTTAAGTGATACAACAAATTACGGAGCCCGTAAAAACGCGTTCTACCCCCCCCCCATCCCCAATCCCCCCCCTCCCCCACTCCCCCTAAAATAGTGCTTGGTCATTTCGTTGTTGTATGTTTACATCTCATATTTGGAACATTACGATTAGATTTTGGTATTATTTCGTATTTAGGATATCTATTGAGAGGCCAGACAAACCTGTAGTTCCTGAAGAGGGCAGCATTTTCAGTCGGTGCAGGGGCGACCGTCGGGATGATTGAATGATATGGTCTTGTAACATTAACCAAAACGGATTTGCTATGCCATAAAAAGCTTAAGAACCAATGAAATTCAGTTTAAGAGAAGCCTAAGGGATTTATTGGTGGCCACCTCTTTCTACTCCTTCGATGATTTGTATATATATGTACAATCTAACTTCTGCACCATTTCAGTGCAGTAATGTGTTCATTGTAAATAAGTATTATATTAGTTCTATTACATAAATATTTTCTTATAATTAAAAATACTTTTTATTTTAAATTCAGTGCATTAGTGTTTGTAAAATGATTCTTTCATATAGTGTTCACTATAAAAAATTACGATCATTTCACTTGGGACCTGTGGAATAGTACATTAGCTTACTTGTTTGAGTTGTAAGTATCTGTCATACATTATTGTTTTTCTGACATGTTCTACATTCTGGAGGACCTCCTCACTACTGATCAATTGGAATTAAAGTAAATCTAATCTAATCTAATCTACTGCGAACGGCTGAAAGCAAGGGAAAACTACATCCGTAATTTTTCCCGAGGGCATGCAGCTTTACTCTACGGCTAAATGATGATGTCGTCCTCTTCGGTAAAATAGTCCTCCATTCGGATCTCCGGGCGGGGACTACCCAGGAGGACGTTGTTATCAGGAGAAAGAAAACTGGCGTTTTACAGATCGGAGCGTGCAATGTCAGATGCCTTAATCGGGGAAGTAGGTTAGAAAATTTAAAAAGGGAAATGGATAGGTTAAAACTGGAGATAGTGGAAATTAGTAAAGTCAAATAGGGGTAGTGCAGGAGTACGTTTAATCATGATAAAAAATAGGAGCGCGGGTAAGCTACTACGAACAGCATAGTGAACACATTATTGTAGCAAAGATAGACACGGAGCACTCGCCTGCCACAGTAGTACAAGTTTATATGCCAACTAGCTCTGCAGATGACGAAGAGATTGAAACAATATAGGACGAGATAAAAGAAATTATTCAGGTAGCGAAGGGAACGAAAATTTAATAATCATGGGTGACTGGAATTCGATAGTAGGAAAAGGAAGAGAAGGAAAAGTAGCAGGTGAATATGGACTGGAAGTAAGGAATGAAAGAGGAAGCCGCCTGGTAGAATTTTGCACAGAGCATAAGTTAATCATAGCTAACACTTGGTTCAAGAATCATAAAAGAAGGTTGTATACCTGGAAGAGGCCTGGAGACACTGGAAGGTTTCAAACAGATTATATAATGGTAAGACAGAGATTTAGGAACCAGGTTTAAAATTGTAAGACATTTCCAGGGGCAGATGTGGACTCTGATCACACTCTATTGGTTATGAACTGGAGATTAAAACTGAATAAACTGCAAAAAGGTGAGAATTTAAGGAGATGAGACATGGATAAACTGAAAGAAACAGAGGTTATAGAGTGTTTCAGAGAGAGAACATTAGGAAACGATTGACAAGAACGGGGGAAAGAAATACAGTAGAAGAATAATGGGTTGAATAGTGAAGGCAGCAGAGGATCAAGTAGGTAAAAAGACGAATACTAGTAGAAATCCTTGGGTAACAAAAGATATATTGAATTTAATTGATGAAAGGAGAAAATACAAAAATGCAGTAAATGAAGCAGGCAAAAAGGAATACAAACGTCTTAAAAATGAGATCGACAGGAAGTGCAAAACGGCTAAGCAGGGTTGATTACAGGACAAATGTAAGGATGTAGAGGCATATCCCACTAGGGGTAAGATACTGCCTACAGAAAAATTAAAGGGACCTTTCGACAAAAGAGAAGAACTTGTATTGATATCAAGAGCTCAGATGGAAAACCAGTTCTAAGCAAAGAAGAGGAAGCAGAAGGGTGGAAGGAGTATACAGAGGGGCTACACAAGGGCAACGTACTTGAGGATAATGTTATGGAAATGAAGAGAACATAGGTGAAGATGAAATGGGAGATATGCTATTACGTGAAGAATTTGACAGAACACTGAAAGACCTAAGTCGAAACAAGGCCCCGTGAGTAGACAACATTCCATTAGAACTTCTGATAGCCTTGGGAGAGCCAGTCCTGACAAAACTCTATCATCTGGTCAGCAAGATGTATAAGATAGGCGAAATACCCTCGAAGAAGAATGTAATAATTCCAATCCCAAAGAAAGCAGGTGCAGAAAGGTGTGAAAATTACCGAACTATCAGTTTAATAAGTCAAGGCTGCAAAATACTGACACGAATTGATTGCAGACGAATGGAAAAACTCGTAGAAGCCGACCTTGTGGAAGATCATTTCGGATTCCGCAGAAATGTTGGAACACGTGAGGCAATACTGATCCTTCGACTTACTTTAGAAGATAGATTAAGGAAAGGCAAACCTATGTATCTAACATTTATAGACTTAGAGAAAGCTTTTGACAATGTTGACCGGAATACTTTCTTTCAAATTCTGAAGGTGGCAGGGGTCAAATACAGAGAGCGAAAGGCTATTTACAATTTGTACAGAAGCCAGATGCCAGTTATAAGAGTCGAGGGACACGAAAGGGAAGCAGTGGTTGGGAAGGGAGTGCGACAGGGTTGTAGCTTATCTGCAATGTTATTCAACCTGTATATTGAGCAAGCCGTAAAGGAAATGGTTCAAATGGCTCTGAGCACTTTATCGACTTAACTTCTGAGGTCATCAGTCGCCTAGAACTTAGAACTAATTAAACCTAACTAACCTAAGGATATCATACACATCCATGCCCGAGGCAGGATTCGAACCTGCGACCGTACCGGTCGCTCGGCTCCAGACTGTAGCGAAAGGAAACAAAAGGTAAATTTGTAGTAGGAATTTAAATCCATGGAATAGAAATAAAAACTTTGAGGTTTGCAGACAACATTGTAATTTTGTCAGAGACAGCAAAGGACCTGGAAGAGCAGTTGAATGGAAAGACAATGTCTTGAAAGGAGGATGTAAGATGAACATCAAGTAAAGCAAAACGAGGATAGTGGAATGTGTCTGTGTGTGTATTAAACTGGAGACCTAGATACGACCGAGATGCTTCGTTCCGCGGTAGCCAGTGGTCCACACAAACCCACAACAGGCCAGCAGCCCACCCACCCCACCGCCACCCCACACCGAACCCAGGGTTATTGTGCGGTAACTTGCACTGACTTGCAAAAGCGACGGCAAAGCGCACCGGAAGAAATATTGTCCTTCTGTTCTTCTCTAAATTCATCACTGGCAGAAGCACGACTATGAAGAACTCGTGCAAATCAATGGTAAACACCCTTTTCTGAACAAAGCTATTCACGCTGTTGTTTTTGGATTAAGTTTTTAATAAAATGGTAAACAATCGTCCAATGAAAAAGTTTATATTTTTCACGAAATTGTTTCTTTAAAGATTCACTTTAAACAAAGTATACTGCCGTTTTTTGAACTACCGTTGTTTTAACAATAAGAAATGGAACATTTTAACAACAGGAATGTTACCCTCAACAACGCCAGCTAATCATTTCTAAAAACGGATGCGCTACTAGGTATGTCTCACTAATTCGTGCTCATGACTGCATGTTGAGCAAGATTACAATACAGAAACTATTAATAATGTCTCTACCATACAGTACTCCAGATGTAGACATTCAAGAGTTTCTTACTACAGTATTTCCATATCAATAACTGAAACCGAGAGAGTTCTTTTGTGGAAGAAATCCATCTTCGCTTGTTGAAAACTACTTACAGGGTGTATACGACCCGGGACAACCGGGAATTCCGGGAAAAACCCGGGAATTTTTTCATCCGGGAGAAAACCGGGAAAAACCCGGGAATTTTTCGGAATTCCGGGAATTTTTCATTGTTTTAGCTTTCAGTTACATTTTTGTAATTTTGACTGCAGAATTGATTCTCTAGCAAAGAATGTTATTGTATCCTGCTACTGGAGAATGATACTGCAGCAATAAAATATAAAAGAGAGGGAAAAAATAAAACTGTAGTGGCAAAGGAAATGTGCATTGTACGACAACAAAACACCGTGCACGCACAAGTGTCTACAGATAGCAAAAATATGTTAAAGGCCGTAGGGCGCAGACTGTAATTCTTCGTAACAATAAACTGCTTGCTATGAGCATGACGTCACAACTGCTCACATTAGGTTCGTTTGACCAGTTGCCAGCGGTCTGTTGCGCATGCGCATTTGACTCGCGTGTAAGCAGTACCTTCTCCCGCTTCCCGCTTCTTGAAGTTTGGCTGTTAGCTGCATCGGTAGTAGCAGCAAGCAGCCAGATGCTAACGAGAAAAATTTTTCTCGCGCGCCCTAGCTACCAGATTGTCGCTTGCACAGAGTTGTAGTCGGGAGGGGGTTACTCTCCACGTGACCCGTGTTTACGTTAAGTGATTCCGCTGCTTCTCTTCGTGTACAGCTCCCACGTCAAATGAAAACAAAACGGATTTCTGTGGCCGGGAGCTATCAAGTGAATTAAAATACATTCACATAATTACAGAGGGCAAAAATATATTATTAATTTCAGTTTCTGATTTTATTTTCTTTCCAAGTTAGTAGCAGTCAACCATTAATCGCCTTGCAGAAGAATGAAGTTATTTTTGCAAGTTTGCTAAAGAAATTCCGCTGAGGCAAACATTTTATTTGAAACGAAGTGTTTCATTTAACAATTTTGGGTACTTCCAACTGTTCGGTGAATTTCAAGTGCACGTTATCATCTTCTGCCATGTATGGCATTATGCCATAATAAAGAACCAAACATGAGATCGTAGAGTACTGGTACTCCAAGAAAATTTACATCCCAAAAACCACACTGAAAAGCTTAATATCAGATGGGACCTACTTCATTGTGAATCTGGAAAAAGCAAATTTGCACTTCAAGCCGAATTATGCATTTTAGTATGGTTCACGAAATTTTGATGCTTTTTGGAGTATCCTCTGATGCCCTGTTTCTTTTATAGTGTAGTGTAAGCTCTCTTAGTGCTTCATACACACGAACATGCGGGCTTCCTACACCACTGCAGTTGCACACGCACAATAATTCGTTTTTGGCGCTCTCTGGCAACTGGTAAATCGAACCTATATCTAACAGTATTGCGAACGGTGGTTAGAAAAGCGTTACTTTCAAAGTAAATTTCTTTTTACGCAAGATGAATTATGTTACGTGTGTGAAATTGGGATGGATATCTAAATCACAGAGCGTTCGAAACTGAACAGTTTGAGGACCAGCCACTTCAAGAATTTCGAGCCGAGGCATTTATGTCACAATTTTAAATTTACTGGCACATTTGTGTGATGTATCTTAAAGTATATCACACCAAAAAAAGAACAATATTACATGTGAAAGCTTAGCTTTTCTTGTAGATATACGGTACTGTGTACATTAATGTAAACCGTTAATTTTTCGTCTTGTGTGTTCACGCTATGTAACCAGTAATCTTGCTAGTGGTTGACTATAACACGTGTCCTATGCTCTGAATAGCTGCTGTCATCGGCTGGCGAGATCTCGTGGCTTGAGATATGACTCGCTTACAAAAGGTCATCGCAACCTCAGTTGCAACGCTCCGGAAAGTAACAAGCTGTGTTTGGTGCAATTCGAATTTATACTTTCGTAATACGAAAATATGCAGCGATATGTTGCTGGAAATCAAAGGTCTTTCCAAAACTTCTCTGCTCCGTCTTTTCTTTTTTTTCCGGGAAGTTCTACGCGATTATATAAAACGTTAACCATTCAAAGGATTGATAAGTTTTACAGTTCCGAGGGAACTTTTTCTGTGCTAAGTGACAGTAGGTCGCCCGGGAAAAAGCGTATTTTTTAAACGGGATATCCGGGAGAAATCTGGGAATAACCCGGGAATTTTTTTTCCTTGTCCCTGTATACACCCTGTACTTCGAATATTTTCCTGCTAATGTTCTGTGTAATACTACTTCCAAGATAGTACAGTTCTTCAACCTCGTTAAATGTTTATTCTGCAACTGTATTATCAGTGAGTGTATGATTAACTTTAAGACGTTTGCTTAAAACTGTACTTCACCGCACCACTGATCACCCAGAGGCGTCATCAGAGCTCATGCGTACATCCCTTCGTAGAACGGAACTGAACAAATGACTCCCGACACCAGTTGGTATCTTGTAAGAAGCTTCGACAATGAAAAGCTATTCAGAAACTGCCAGATGGTGTTCCTTCCACCAGTCTCAAGTGCAAAAGACATCCCAGAAGGTTCTTCTCTTATTTATAGTCGTGGATTTCCTTGACGATCCGGTTTGCACGGTCGCAGAACTGGACCAGAAACATTTCTGGACCCTGTGCTTACGCTTTTTCACAGTCTTCAGCCGCAACTTCGCTCAAGGACATTACTGTCGTCGTTCTCAACGGTGGCCTCGTTTTGAACTACTCGTAGTTCGTCGTTGTCACTGGTGTATGTGTGTGTGTGTGTGTGTGTGTTTAGCTATGAGTCGAGTTCTGTTCAATTATTGATTCTGCTCCGATTTCTGATTATCTGATGAACTGTAATTTTCAAGTCTATCGATAGTCCGTTGGGTTTCTTGTCATATGCAAGCACAATTACTAGCAAAAATCGTTTGTTGAAATTCAGATAACGATATCACTTTCTACGTTTTTCGCATTGCAGGTGGTTTTTTTTTCTGCCTCTGTAACTGCCAGGGTATGCGACTGCCATGCGGATGACCCCGGCGCCTTTCTGGTTGCTGCCAGGAATTTTTCCCGCGTGTAGGCGACCTTACCCGTTAATAGGATGGATGACACAGATGAAGTTGCCTGGTGAAGAAACCAGTGTCAAAACTGCTCCCGACGTGGGAAGTCTGTCTCTAGCAAGCCCTGCACACGTTTAAGTGATACGGGTCGTAAGAATTGTCGTGGAGAACGTTCTGCACGGTCGTCTCGCTTATCCTGTACTGGCGTGAAAACTGCCTGGTGCTGACACGGCGGTCGCCTTCCTCAGTGTTAATCACATTTTCCTCCAAGTATGGCGTCCGAACATTTAGGGTACAACCTTCATGATTTCCTGCTTCCTGGAGCGACCCTGTCTCAGACAAACCGCGAAACACTGTTGCTAACATTGAATGTTGTGGTTTTTATAGGCGGGGAAAGGTCACCTGATACAATGTTGCTGCCCTTCGCTCGTTACTAGTTGATTTTCCGCAAGTAAACACCATGTCGGCAACCTCTCGACTCGAATAGGGAACCAATATTGTATCACATCCACTAAAAAAGGAGTCAGCAAGAGAAGTGAATCGGACACAACATTACCAATTACTATGGCAAGAAAGGGCGCTGGGCATGACATATGAGGAATAGTACCACCCTCTAGGAGGAAACCATGCATACTGTTACTGGGGCTGCATGGCACAGCGCATATTAGACCGCATTATCTGTGACAAAGTATGATTGAATAAATGGCCTCTGGCATGGAAACCATGCTTTTCCGGACATACGTTCATTAGACATTTTGTTCCATATCCTGTCATCGATCAATACCTAGAGTTTGTACACGGTGGAAAAGAAATCACCCTGTAAATACACTGAAAAACGAAAGAAACTAGTACACCTGCCTAATATCGCGTAGGGCCTCGAAGAACACCCAAAAGTGCCGCAACACGACGTAACATGGACTCGACTAATGCCTGAAGTAGTGCTGGAGCGAACTGAGGTCATGAATCTTTCAGGACTGTCTATAAACCCTTTAGAGTACAAGGGGGTGGAGATCTCTTCTGAGCAGCACGTTGCAAGGCATACCAGGTATACTCAATAATGTTCATGTCTGGGGAGTTCGGTGGACAGTGGAAGTGTTTAAACTCAGAAGAGTGTTGCTGGAGCCATTCTGTAGCAATTCTGGATGTGTTGTGTGTCGCACTGTCCTGCTGGAATTGTCCAAGTCCGTTAGAATGCACAACGGACATGAATGAATGCAGGTGATCAGACGTACAGTTAACCTTTCAGAGTCCTATCTAGACGTATCAGGGGCCTCATATCACTCCAACAACCGCCGGGCGCGGTGGCCATGCGGTTATAGGCACTTCAGTCCGGAACCAAGTGACTGCTACGGTCGCAGATTCGAATCCTGCCTCGGGCATGGATTGTAAGTAGGCTGTTTATGTTTTCTTTATGTAAGTAGGCTGTTTAGGTTCTTATTGGCAACGTTACGTAGCGCTCAATATGAAAATCACTGGCTGTGCTGTGTGCAGTCTGTGGCTAGTTTGCATTGTTGTCTGCCATTGTAGTGTTGGGCAGCGGCAGCTGGATGTGAACAGCGCGTAGCGTTGCGCAGTTAGAGGTGAGCCGCCAGCAGTGGTGGATGTGAGGAGAGAGATGGCGGAGTTTTGAAATTACATATATTATGACTTGTGATGATATTAAGGTAAATACATTGTTTGTTCTCTATTAAAATCTTTCATTTGCTAACTATCCCTATCAGTAGTTAGTGCCTTCCGTAGTTTGAATCTTTTATTTAGCTGGCAATAGTGGCGCTCGCTGTATTGCAGTAGTTACAGTAATGAAGATTTTTGTGAGGTAAGTTATTTGTGAAAGGTATAGTTTAATGTTACTCAGGGCCATTCTTTTGCAGGGATCTTTGATAGTCAGATTGCGTTGCGCTAAAAACATTGTGTGTCAGTTTAAGCACAGTCTTGTATAAATTGTTCTAAGGGGACGTTTCAGGATGTGTGTGGTGTCCTTAGGTTAGTTAGGTTTAAGTAGTCTAAGTTCTAGGGGACTGATGACCTCAGATGTTGAGTCCCATAGTGCTCAGAGCCATTTGAACCATTATCACTCCAACTGCACAAGCCCCACACCATTACAGGGCCTACATCAGCTTGAAAAGTCTCCTGCTGACATGCGGGGTCCATGGATTCATGAGGTTGTCTCCATACCCGTAGACGTCCTCCGCTCGATACAATTTGAAGTGGAACTAGTACGACCAGGCGATAGTCCGGTGTCGGTATTGACCGTCCCAGGCGAGGCGTAAAGCTTTATGTCGTGCAGTTATCAAGGGTAGACGAGTGGGCCTTTGGCTCCGAAAGCCCATATCGATAACGTTTTGTTGAATGGTTCGCACGTTGACACTTTTTGGTGGCCCAGCATTGAAATCTGCAGTAATTTGGTCCCGTTCTTGCACGATCTTTTTCTGGCTGAATTCCTGATATTCCCGCTACACTCGTGAAATGGTCGTACGGTAAAACCCCACTTCATCGCTACCTCGGAGATGCTCTGTTCCATATCTGGTGTGCTGACTAGAACACCACGTTCAAACTGACTTAAATTTTGATTACCCACCATTGTAGCAGCAGTAGCTAATCCAACAAGTGCGCAAGACACTTGTCATATTATACAGGCGCTGACGACCGCAGCGCCGTACTCTGCCTGGTTACATATCTCTGTATTTTTTCGGGGCTTCAGTGTATATAGTGAGTAGCTATATGTGGTATATTATAAGGATTATGGTTTCAGTGTTGTCTATGTTTTGTCAAACCCCTTTTAATTATTTTGCAGGGCTATATGAAGCTTTCTGCCACTGAGAAACTTAAAAAGAGGCTTAGTGAGTTTGCGTTTTTTTCGCATAAGCGACACACTTCCTACAAAGACGTAATGTTTCATATCATAAAATCCGGGGTCATATTTCCAAGAAAAGCATCTAAAATGTGCTGAAATGGAAGAGTGTTAGGAACTGAGTGGACAGGTACATCCTAAAACGAATAGGTGGGAAACTTTCCCATCAAGACCCTGAAATCCCGGCAGATTTCGCCGGCCTGGGTGGCCGAGCGGTTCTAAGCGCTTCAGCCTGGAACCGCGCGACCACTACGGTCGCAAGTTCGAATCCTGCCTCGGGCATAGATGTGTGTGATGTCCTTAGGTTATTTAGGTTTAAGTCTATAAGAACTGTCGCCGATCGCAGTGTGGAAGATCAGCATCACCTGAAATACAGGTATCTAGAAAAATCAGCGGTGGCTGAGCACAGTTTGTTAAATAAACATAAGATTTTATTCGATGAAACAAGACTACTTGCTCACGCTTCAAACTATTGGGACTCTGTCATCAGGGAAGCAGTTGAAATTAGACTCTGTGAAAATAATTTCAACAGAGATTCCGGTTATGCACTCAGCAATGCATGGAAGCGCGCCATTGATATAGAAAGAGCGCAGAGGGAGACTTCTTACATTCCTCGCAGTTCTCCGCCTGTTGCGATGGATGGCGCTGCAAGCAACGCTGGATAAAGCGCGCAAACAAAATCTATGGATATAGAGGCCGCCACCTCAGTACGCATCGGTTTCACCGTGACGTCATCCAGCCAATGAGAAGCCGTCCACTGATTATAAAAGCGGAAGCCTCACCGGTCCACGACCGCACCCGCATCCTCTCCGCAGCCAACTCCTTTTACCAACAAACCCGTCTCTCCCCTAACCCCTTAATCGTATCCCTGGGTACCCGGGTTCACCGACTAGCCACCACTCGATGGCCTGACCTTTTATTTCGCCCCCCATGACTTCACATGCAATAGCCATCTCACCTCATGACAATCATTCTCCCTCACATCATAGAACACTCCCCCCAACATGTCAAGTCATTCACTCCCCAACACGCCACCCCCCCCCCCTCCCCCACACCCACACATGCCAAATGCTGGCCGAATCATGACAGGCCCTTCCTTTTTCCCTTCTCCATCTGTCGCTCTCTGACTTCTTTCTCTTTCCCCGACCCCCCCAACCCGCCACATCAAGACCGACTACCACCACCATCAAGACGCCGCTATGAAGAAGAAGAGGCCAGGACAATGGCCTTTCGCTTTCACCATCTCTCACTATTCCTCCTCCTCTCCTTTAATCTGTAACTTAGTAGTAATCCACGGCCGGTCAATTGGGCCATTCGTTTTCACACTTCTTCCACTATCGCTCTAACTATCCTTTCTACTTTTGTATTTAAAAAGAAAAAAAAAAAGCCACACAGCACAAAAGTCAAGACCAAAAAACACCCACCATGTAACTCCTTTTTACCACCACACCATTTAAGAAGGAGAAGCGCATAAAGCGCTAGAACTTCGTTCACTGAAGAGGGTCCATCCCTCAGCCATGTGCGAAGTGAAGTGAAGTGGTCCACGACAGTCAGTTTTACCCCTGACGAAGATGACGGAGGTAGTCATCGAAAGCTTGGGATTTTATCCAAATTTGACGCGGCAAGTAAACCGAGAACTTTTTATGCAAGGACTCCGTCGCGAAAGACTTCGTAGTCATACTTAAGTAGTTCTAAGTTCTAGGGGACTGATGACCTCAGAAGTTAAATCCCATAATGCTCAGAGCCTTTCGAACCATTTGAACGCGGCAAATTTCAGTTTGAGGTGCGCCCGTACGCTGGTCTGGCCAAGCAATTTGACTCACGGCGCGACGGCGTGTGCTGGACTTGTCTAAAGGTAGGTGGGTGACAGGACGAAAAGGTTCACCCTCGTGACACACGATATGTCCGAGATGACATGCAGTTCCACTGTTGGTACAGTTATAAACTGGCACTGGCTCTTAGTCAACCACAGGTTGCGTACCACAAGTCTCACCCAATAGGGAATGATCTAAAATTCTCCAATAGGGGAGGACCAGAAGACGGAGAATGCAGAAAATCACAATCACTTTCCACCAAGCCTCGTACAGGAACAGAATAACAGAAAAAAACCGCCTCCACGTTGTACAAACCAGTCCAACTATCCTGCACTCATTGTATCTCCCCTCTGGACTGTTCTGCTGGCCTAGTAGCCAATCGGGACACAGCACTGGGGTTTGTAACGCCGGAAATGCATATCTTCCCATTTCCATCTATTGTACTATAATTTTTTTTCCTTATTTTTGTTACCTGAATATATGACATTTCTGTGTCTTTACATATTGTAATTGTTTTACTATTTGTATATATATATATATATATATATTTATGCATTTATGTCGATGTATAATTGGTTTGTTTCGTAAATATTATTTGTATTTTTACGCTGGGTCTTGCCTAGGGAAAACTGCTATCGAACGATTACATCGATAGGTCGTGTGAAGAATCAAAGTGTGTAGGATCTTTGGTAGTGTTAACTCTGCCGCGTGGAGCGCGGGCTGAGCAGAGAGAGTCTGGCTGGAGTAGCGAGTGGAGCAGGTGTGTTGTGTGAAGCTCCCGCGAGTTGCCGCGCTTTCGGGGTTTGGCAGCATGTAATTGCGCTCGACTTGCGATGATAGTTTCTGACATGGTGTCGTGGACGGGAAGCATTAGCTGGCGCACATCAAGAGCCCGTTTCGTCTGGTGACCGTGTCGAGAAGAAGGCGCGCCAACATCCAGCTTCTGCAACAGCGACGGCCGACAATGAGTGACTGTCGCCACCTCCTCGATCGACGGCTTCAAACCTTCAATCAACCAACAAGGAAGACTGGAAGCACGTAAAGTTTTAGAACTGTATGGCAGACCTCAGCTTTTCAAACTTTTAAAATTGTTGCATCACAAAATTACAGCTACTTAGCATGAACGTTTGTTGCTCATTGTCCCAATTGCATTACCAAACAGGGTCCCTTCCTTTTCCGGAATGAACCCGAGTGTCGTTCAAATTCAGACGCCAGCATTAAAATACAATCATTCCATTTCACTACTTTAATTTCAAAGTTCAGTTAAAGTATTCATAGCTGGCTACAATACTTAGATTACACAAGCACAAATTAAGAGTGTCAGTTTTGTTACCATATTTTAGCTTACCTGTGATTGGAGCTCAGCTTGTTATGTACTAAATTTCACTATTGTTAATTGTTCAGAATCATTTAATTCAAGTTCAAAGTTAAATCTCTTATTTCTAAATTGCGTAGATTCAAGTAGCTTTTGAAATGATTGTTGAGGTAGTCCAAGACTAACTGTATTTTACTGAACTTCGATGTGCTTCAGAAAGAAAGCTCACTATTAACTTCAGTCACTAAATTAACTTTCGATTTTCCGGTTTTATTAATTCTTTTGCTAAATTAAGTCAGAGCGCAGCGAAATTTATTACTTATGACAAACTTTCAGTTTTCATAATACATGTGTCAACCTTCAGTTGCCACGCTTCTAGTGCTAATTATATGTGTAATGATCTTTCTTTTTCAGTTACTATAGTAATTGTCCTTAGGACTGGCGACCGTAATTTCCCCCAAATCTCAAATATCTAATTACCGCTAGTTGATTGTTAACGTAACGGCCGCACATTTACTTTCTTTATTAACTTTACCCCTATTTCAAAATTAATTTCCACCAGTTTCATTAGCATTTTTCCTTTCATTAAGATGTAACCCTTTCCTCCCTCTTTACCGACAAATTAACCTCGGTGACGATTGCTTTTCCCAAATTTCCATTAGGTACACGCGGTTTAATTTTTCACTGTCATTAAGGTCGATAAGTGAGGGGGAGGTTACAGGTTCCCACGATGGGGGGCACTGCTTTGCGTGTCCTGAAGGGAGAGGGAGCCAATCAGCGACTCAGATTCTCTCTTGTCTGAAGAAAGAAGATTTTAGACTATGGAGGAGTAGTTCTCATGAGAAGCGAGGCGATGTTTTGGCAAAAAATGTCTGCCTGGATGAGACCACAGCCCCTCATTTATGAAGAGATCTAATCTTTCCAGCCCGGCCATTTCCAATTTCTGAAAGAAAGCTGTTAACCTTCCCAGTCAGTCGTGTCTGTCTGCTCGCTAAAAGAATCTGGTGACTTCCTGGCTTCAAGGGGAGTTACAGTCTTGCCTCCACTAGACATGTGCACCAGCCGCGCTGATCGTATAGTCCCAGCTTCTAAAATGAGAATGCTTATCGTTTTATGACCGTCCCGCCGTTTGCACGAAAGCTCAGATTTCAGCAGCCTCTTTCAAATGGCTTCCTCCAGAACGACTTTCCACCATCTGGCCGCCTTCGCGACGGACTGTCACCTGGCCCAGGTAAAATGTTTTGCGAGCTGCCGCCCTCCTGCGCCGACCCTTAGTAGGAAGAGTTGAGCAGCGCGGCCCGAGGTTCCTCAGGAGGTCCAGTTCACAGAGCGCTGCTTCCCCGAATCACTCGCATACCCAGGTCACTGAACATAACATTTATGGCTCACAATCCATCTTTTCCTGTTCTCCACCGCCCCACCACATCCCCTCGGATACAAGTTCACTACAGGCTACACAGGCAATTATAAGAACATTCTGTTCACAATTTTCTTATGTAAGGAGAAATAAACCACACATACCATATGTAGTATTGGGAAACACCCAGCTCATGACCTAAAATATGAATATTGATCTGATCGACAGAGTGAGGGAGTGGGTTGGCACCTTTCAACAGTACCCCTGAGCAAAAAAAAAAAAATGCAGTGATCCGGGTGCTAGGTCACACCATTGCTTACGTCATTCAAAACCGAACAGCAGCTTGCACCGACTACAGCTCTTGCACTGAATATGAACATTTTAATATCATACCCTTCCTGTACTACTCTTTGAAGTGGGAACATGTTAGACACTGTGATAGCAAAATCTTGAACCAATTATTGAGATATAAAAGAATTTCAGGTAGATTCCAAAGAAACGGACATCCAAAAGAAGCTCCTTCATTTCATGGAGTAGCAAGAAGCACTTGGCTTTAGCTGTTTCTTACACTGAACTAGAGTTTTGTAAAACTATTATATTTCAAATTTTTCAAATTTATCAGATTTTTCATATACCAAATATTTTTTTTATTTTAAGAACTTCCTGTTTTATTTTTAAGATATAGATAATTCATTATACCAGCAACTATTTATTCAAGAAGAAGGCGTTTACGTTTCTCATTACAGTGAAGGCATTATTCTTTATTTCAAGAAGTGATCATTTATTATTTCATTGAAGACACTTCTGGTATAGAAAAAGGAATTATATGGCGAAGGAGCTACGCCGACGATGGCACTTGCAACGAGTGTAAGGAATGGCTAAAGGCGAGGGAGGAGACCATTAAAAAAAGGCCCGCGAAAGGGTAAGGCCCCGAGTACAAGTATCGGTTAGGCACACAAAGCTGCCAGGAAGTTTCATATCAGCGCACTCTCCGCTGCAGAGCGAAAATTTCATTCTCGAAACACTAAATACAGAGACGCGCTGCTAAACCCGCAGGACAGGACAGGTAGTTTAAATTGTGGAAAGGGGCCAAAATAAGCATGTGTCAGTTACACTCGAACATACAATTTTATTTATGTGAGCAAACATTACAAGAGCCAAGAAAATTTTAAAAGAAAAAGCACAGCATTAATGTTTAGAACTTAATAACCGGCTGAATACGCTACACAATCTCATGCCTTAAGGGCAGTACCACTTTAATTTAAAATCGGCTGAAAACCAATCTCTTAAGACTCAAACGAAAATTAAATTTTTAAAAGGCAAAAGGCCTTATCTTAAAACAGTCCTTTAATTAGGATGAAGGCCCAAACAACCTGACACCTTAAGAGCAAAACAACTTTAATTCAAAATCGGCTGAAGGCCCATCACCTAAGACTCAACCAAATTAAATTTTTAAAAAGGCCGAAGGCCTTACTTAAAACAATTCTTTAAATTAGGCTTAAGGCCCAAACAATCTTACACCTTAAGGACAAAACAACCTTAATTTAAAAATCGGCTAGAAGCCATGCAAATACAAACAACAAGAACAAATAAGAAAAGGCAGTACACCCAACGGCGCTCAGGAAGTTTCCGAGGGTCTGCCTGGAATTCAAACACCAACGCTCGCTTAGGTGAGACAGGCAGTCGGCCCAACCATTCTCGATCCGACGACAATCCAACCGACAGACAGTCAACGGACGCACCGACAAGATAACTTCCGCTCTTCCCGACCAGCACACAACAGGGAGTTCAATGGGACAACGTAGAATGTATTGGCGCCCACAACCAATTATACAGGGTGATTCAAAAAGAATACCACAACTTTAGGAATTTAAAACTCTGCAACGACAAAAGGCAGAGCTAAGCACTATCTGTCGGCGAATTAAGGGAGCTATAAAGTTTCATTTAGATGTACATTTGTTCGCTTGAGGCGCTGTTGACTAGGCGTCAGCGTCAGTTGATGCTAAGATGGCGACCGCTCAACAGAAAGCTTTCTGTGTTATTGAGTACGGCAGAAGTGAATCGACGACAGTTGTTCAGCGTGCATTTCGAACGAAGTATAGTGTTAAACCTCCTGATAGGTGGTGTATTAAACGTTGGTATAAACAGTTTACAGAGAATGGGTGTTTGTGCAAAGGGAAAAGTTCTGGACGGCCGAGAACGAGTAATGAAAATGTAGCACGCATCCAGCAAGCATTTGTTCGCAGACCAGGAAAATCGACTCGCAGAGCTAGCAGAGAGCTGCAAATTCCACAATCAACTGTATGGAGAGTCCTACGAAAAAGGTTAGTTATGAAACCTGAACGTCAACTACCCGAGGCGATGGATCGGCCGCCAGGCAGCCCGTGACAGAGCACTTCATCACTGGCCTCCAAGAAGCCCTGATCTTACCCCCTGCGATTTTTTCTTATGGGGGTATGTTAAGGATATGGTGTTTCGGCCACCTCTCCCAGCCACCATTGATGATTTGAAACGAGAAATAACAGCAGCTATCCAAACTGTTACGCCTGATATGCTACAGAGAGTATGGAGCGAATTGGAGTATCGGGTTGATATTGCTCGAGTGTCTGGAGGGGGCCATATTGAACATCTCTGAACTTGTTTTTGAGTGAAAAAAACCTTTTTAAATACTCTTTCTAATGATGTATAACATAAGGTTATATTATGTTTCTTTCATTAAATACACATTTTTAAAGTTGTGGTATTCTTTTTGAATCATCCTGTACATTGAGCTGTCAAACTGCACACCATGCTGGACAGTGACAACACGATGAGGAAAATACACCGCCTGAATTTACGTCAACAGCCAGAGCAGGTAACCAGAACGTTAACGGCCACAAGGCACAAGATTCTGCTGGTGCACTTCAATTCAAAATAACCAAGTACAGTTAAACTCCACCAGAGGGTGGCTAAAATTCGCCAACTTGAAAACACACGTTATCGCTCGCGGGAATATTCCAACAGCCGACAAAGAAATCCAAAGGACATAATGTGAACACTCGTGACTTGCTGGTAGATTAAGTCAAAACTCAACTTCCGTGTCCAGGATCGGTAAGCCACGAACCTCGTAGCAATGGGAACAGCACCACACACCCCGACCGCGCTAGTGGACGCCGCCAGCGGCCTCGGCCAATCTACGTGCCTCGGAGACTTCCTCGCTGCTCCACGCCAACCGACCAACTGCCCAGACCCGGAAACGGTGAAAGGACCAAGTATACGTCGGCCGATGAGACGACCAACCGAAGGACCAACCAACGGTCGTCCCGCTCCAATCTCCCTCCATCGGACAGTTCATGTGTGTCGCCAGCGGTCGGCGAGCACTGGCTGTCAGCGCCTCTCCGGCGCTCCGTCTCCCAACTTCACTGCTGCTGCGTCCCGACTGCACTGCTGGTCCGTCCCGAACTGACTGCCAGACGCATGAAGACCCGGAAATACTATCGGTCGCTCCAGAGATGGTACGACAGTGCACTTATCGATACGCGCTGCTGCTGCCGCTCACGGGCAAGTAAGGCAGGAAGTTAGTGAAGCCAGTAAACGGAATGAGAAAACAAGGCGGCAGTACCGTAATAGAAGATGACAAACAATAAAAGTGATAAACGTGAGCCGTGCACGTCTCAAATACATTCATTGCGACAAGACAAATGTGAATAAAAAATTATTTGCTGTAAACAGAAGTGTTGCATCACCTCGATATGTCGTGGATGTTTGTTGCTATTTGTTCCTGTGCCGGTCGGAAGGTCAGTGCTGACGTTGTTTGTAAACAAACACACAATTACCATTAGCTATACCTATAGGTAGAACGCCGCACTCGAATTGAATGCAGCATTTCCGCTGAAAGAAGAGCACAGTACGGACACATTAGAGAACAGCGGAGTGAACGCCCATCTTGCTACGAACGACAGTCGGGACCAATGATCGGCTACGGATCGTAGCGTTACACACAGCAGACTTGTCAACCATGGAAGTCGCTACTGCGTCCACTGGAGAAAGTGCTGTGGTGCGGTTCCAGGGAATTTTTTATAACTCACTGGCACAGGAGATTTAAAATAGTACAGGTATATTGAATCGTAACGTAGCTGTAATTTGCTGATGATACCTATTATAGGAACTTTATTTTACAGGTCCGTCTTGTTCACACAAACTTTTACACTTCACTATTACCGGTTTCGGCTACTGCCATATTCAGATCTGTAACAAACAAAAACAGTGTGTAACCTCCCCCTCACTCATCGACCTTAATGACAGTGAAAAATTAAACCGCGTGTACCTAATGGAAATTTGGGAAAAGCAATCGTCACCCAAGTTAATCTGTCGGTAAAGAGGGAGGAAAGGGTTACATCTAAATGAAAGGAAAAATGACAATGAAACAGGTGGAAATTAATTTTGAAAAGGGGTAAAGTTAATAAAGAAAGTAAATGTGCAGCCGTTACGTTAACAATTAACTAGCGGTAATTAGATATTGGGGAAAATTACGGTCGCCAGTCCTAAGGACAATTACTATAGTAACTGAAAAAGAAAGGTTATTACACATATAATTAGCACTAGAAGCGTGGCAACTGAAGGTTGACACGTGCAGTGTGAAAACTGAAAGTTTGTCAGAAGTAATAAATTTGCTACACTCTGACTTAATTTAGCAAAATAATTACTAAAACAGGAAAATCGAAAGTTAATTTAATGACTGAGGTTAATAGTGAGCTTTCTTTCTGAAGCACATCGAAATTCAGTAAAATACGGTTAGTCTTGGACTACCTCAACAATCATTTCAAAAGCTACTTGAATCTACGCAATTTAGAAATAAGGGATTTAACTTTGAACTTGAATTAAATGATTCTGAACAATTAACAGTAGTAAAATTTAGTACGTACCAAGCTGAGCTGCAGTCACAGGTAAGCTAAAATACGGTAACAAAACTCGCACTCTTAATTTGTGCTTGTGTAATCTGAATATTGTAGCCAGCTATGAATACCTTAACTGAACTTTGAAATTAAAGCAGTGAAATACAATAATGTTACTTTAATGCTGGCGTTTGAATTTCAACGACACTCGGGTTCATTCCGGAAAAGGAAGGGACCCTGCTTGGTAATGCATTTGGGACAATGAGCAACAAAGGTTCATGCTACGTTGCTGTAATTTTGTGATCTGAAAAGTTTTAAAAGCTGAGGTCTGCCATACAGTTCTAAAACTTTACGTGCTTCCAGTCTTCCTCGTTGGTTGATTGAAGGTTTGAAGCCGTCGATCGAGGAGGTGGCGACAGTCACTCATTGTCGGCCGTCGCTGTTGCAGAAGCTGGATGTTGGCGCGCCTCCTTCTCGACACGGTCACCAGGCGAAACGGGCTCTTGATGTGCGCCAGCTAATGCTTCCCGTCCGCGACATCGTGTCAGAAACTATCATAGCAAGTCGAGGGCAATTACATGCTGCCAAACACCGAAAGCGCGGCAACTCGCGGGAGCGTCACATAACACACCTGCTCCACTCGCTACTCCAGGCAGAGTCCCTCTGCCCGCGCTCTACGCGACAGAGTTAACACTACCAAAGATCCTAAACACTTTGGTTCTCCACACGACCTATCGATGTATACGTTCGATAGCATAGTTTTCCCTAGGCAAGACCCAGCGTAAAAATACAAATAATGTTTACAAAATGAACCAATTATATATCGACATAAATGCATAAACATATATATACAAATTGTAAAACAATTACAATATATAAAGACACTGAAATGTCATATCTTCAGGTAGCAAATAAAAGAAAAATCTATAGTACAATAGATGGAAATAGAAGGATATGCATTTCCGGCGTTACAAGTGTGTAACCAATAAAGTTCAGTTTGGTGTTTGTTACACCACATATTAATGTTTCTCAGGACTGCTGTTGTGGTTGGCCGGCCGCGGTGGTCTAGCGGTTCTAGGGCTCAGTCCGGAACCGCGCGACTGCTACGGTCGCAGGTTCGAATCCTGCCTCGGGCATGGATGTGTGTGATGTCCTTAGGTTTTTTAGGTTTAAGTAGTTCTCAGTTCTAGGGGACTGATGACCTCAGATGTTAAGTCCCATAGTGCTCAGAGCCATTTTTTTTTGTTGTGGTTGGCCAGGATTAAATTGTTTTACTTACGCACGACAAGTTGTTGACGCACATTTTTCTTTGAGCCTAAGCCGTTCTGTTTTAGTGACTGCGATTTCAACGCAGTCTAAATTACATCAGTGAAAAGAGAGATCAGTGCTGAATACGTTGTATACTTGTAACTACTGTTTTCTTGTTCGACCTGAAAGCGCTATAAAATTACGATTTGCTACCGTAATGAACTGTATGCTAATGTCGGCGTCACGAACTACATGAAGCAGGAAGCCGGCAGTTTATTTTCCTTAGGTAGATTAAATTTATTCCGGCATGTGAATCATAAATCAGTAGCAATCTTGAAAGCGTATCGAAATTTTAATCTTCCACTAACGTTTACACCGGGTGCTGTGGAGAAGAATAATCTCCGACTCCAGGAAATACTGTACATCGTTTCCCTAATCGTACTGTCGTCTACGGAGGGGTCGTTCGTTTGGAGAGGAAACACAGATTTGATTATGCAAGCGGCATTCGTCGCGCCGTTGCGAAATGGATGGGAGCATTTCCTGGCCTGCAATTGCGGGGTACTTTCACGTAATGAGTGGAGATTGTCGCGTAATCCGCATTTTCTCTGAGAAGTCAAACTGTGGAAATCGTGCTGCAGTGATAAATTGCACAAGTAGCCGACGCGGCTTCCTGCATTTCGTTGGACTACTTAGCAGAACAAACCATAGGCTGGAGCGCGACGAACTCGGAAAGGGAGCACCTCGGTGCTCAACTCCCCGCCACATGTGCGTGGGTTTGCTTTATCTAGCTACATTTATTAGGTTCTCGATTCAGAGCACACTAATAGTACCTGTCCCAAAACCCCAAGAAAGAGTGGTCACTTGTTAAGGTTGTTAGTGGCACAAAAATCAGCGCGCATAGAAATATAGGCAAGATAGGAACTGGACAGTAACAAAAGCGGAAGATGAAGTGTAGAATTCCGTCTCCGAATGTTCCTTTCAACCGAACATGAAGGAATGTTGTCATCATTCAGCAGCCATTTTGTGACTTTGCAATGAGCACAAGTGGTGTTGAAAGACAGCTGAAACCGCTACAACTCGATAAGCCAAGCAGAGTTCGTGTCTAGTTCTATAATTCTGAATTAGTTCCGCTCTTGACCGCATTTTACCGCAGATAAATTGAAAGATATGCTTTCCGTGATTGGAAAAGAACGCAGGTCATGCCATCTATAGAAATTGAAGTAGATTTGATCCACAGATGTACTGGGTGGTTATAATTAAAGTGTATCTACCGACAGAGGTTCCAGTCTGGGCCTTAATTACCGTATGGCAGCGAGACTTGGTAAATGTACTAACGCGTTTATGCGGAACTGATATACGCTAGGAAAAAATTAGTTACAGTTTTGGCCTGTAAAAGGAAAAAGAAGGCGTATCAAAAATGGCTACATACCAGAACCCAGGTACACAGAGAAAGTTATGTTGAAGAAAGAAACAAAGCCAAACAGATAATTGCAGCATCCAAGAAGAAATCGTGGGAAGACTTTGGAAACACGTTGGAGACTATGGGTCAAGCTGCTGGAAAACCATTCTGGAGTGTAATTAGCAGTCTTCGAAAGGGAGGTAAGAAGGAAATGACAAGTATTTTGGACAGGTCAGGAAAACTGCTGGTGAACCCTGTGGATGCCTTGGGCAGATGGAGGGAATATTTTGAAGAGTTGCTCAATGTAGGTGAAAATGCGATCAATAATGTTTCAGATTTCTAGGTAGAATGGGATAGGAATGATGATGGAAATAGGATCACATTTGAGGAAATGGAAAAAATGGTCAATAGATTGCAGTGCAATAAAGCGGCTGGGGTGGATGAAATTAAGTCGGAACTCATCAAATACAGTGGAACGTCAGGTCTTAAATGGCTACATAGGATAATTGAAATGGCCTGGGAGTCGGGACAGGTTCCATCAGACTGGACAAAAGCAGTAATCACACCAATCTTTAAACATGGAAACAGAAAAGATTGTAACAACTACAGAGGTATCTCTTTAATCAGCGTTGTGGGTAAAATCTTCTCAGGTATTGTTGAAAGGAAAGTGCGAGTATTAGTTGAGGACCAATTGGATGAAAATCAGTGTGGGCTTAGGCCTCTTAGAGGTTGTCAGGACCAGATCTTTAGCTTACGGCAAATAATGGACAAGTGTTATGAGTGGAACAGGGAATTGTTTCTATGCTTTATAGATCTAGGAAAGGCATATGACCGGGTTCCTAGGAGGAAGTTATTGTATGTTCTACAAGATTATGGAATAGGAGGCAAACTTTTGCAAGCAATTAAAGGTCTTTACATGGATAGTCAGGCAGCAGTTAGAGTTGACGGTAAATCGAGTTCATGGTTCAGAGTAGTTTCAGGGGTAAGACAAGGCTGCAACCTGTCTCCACTGTTGTTCATATTATTTATGGATCATATGTTGTAAACAATAGACTGGCTGGGTGAGATTAAGATATGTGAACACAAAATAAGCAATCTTGCATAAGCGGATGACTTAGTTATGATGGCAGATTCGATTGAAAGTTTGCAAAGTAATATTTCAGAGCTAGATCAGAAATGTAAGGACTATGGTATGAAGATTAGCATCTCCAAAACGAAAGTAATGTCAGTGGGAAAGGAATATAAACGGATTGAGTGCCAAATAGGAGGAACAAAGTTAGAACAGGTGGACGGTTTCAAGTACTTAGGATGCATATTCTCACAGGATGGCAACATAGTGAAAGAACTGGAAGCGAGGTATAGCAAAGCTAATGCAGTGAGCGCTCAGCTACGATCTACTCTCTTCTGCAAGAAGGAAGTCAGTACCAAGACTAAGTTATCTGTGCACCGTTCAATCTTTCGACCAACTTTGTTGTATGGGAGCGAAAGCTGGGTGGATTCAGGTTACCTTATCAACAAGGTTGAGGTTACGGATATGAAAGTAGCTAGGATGATTGCAGGTACTAGTAGATGGGAACAATGGCAGGAGGGTGTCCACAATGAGGAAATCAAAGAAAAACTGGGAATGAACTCTATAGATGTAGCAGTCAGGGCGAACAGGCTTAGATGGTGGGGTCATGTTACACGCATGGGAGAAGCAAGGTTACCCAAGAGACTCATGGATTCAGCAGTAGAGGGTGGGAGGAGTTGGGGCAGACCGAGGAGAAGGTACCTGGATTCGGTTAAGAATGATTTTGAAGTAATAGGTTTAACATCAGAAGAGGCACCAATGTTAGCACTGAATAGGGGATCATGGAGGAACTGTATAAGGGGGGCTATGCACCAGACTGAACGCTGAAAGGCATAATCAGTCTTAAATGATGATGATGATGATGATGATGATTTGGCTACCACGTCCAAAACTGGCGCTGTTAATGCAAGAAAGACGCATAGAAGTGCTATCCTAAATCATTCACAACTGTTTGTGCAGAATGCTAGAAAATATTCTGTATTCAATCATTATAACCTATCTGGAATAAATTAACCCACATAGGAATCAACAGCGGTTCTGTAAAGCTCAATCATGTTAACTTAAATTCGTACGCTTCACATGATCTCCTTGGTGCCATTGATAGAGGAAATCAAGTTTATTCGCTATTTCCGGCTTTTTAAAGGCTTATGATTCAGTAACAAATCTACGTATTCTGGAGAAAATATGCATTCTTTCATATCTAACAGGATTTCCGAATGGATGGAAAATTTATTGAACGACACCACTTTGCGCGTTATCCTGCATGGAGAGTCATTTACAGACGGTGAAGTAACATCTGGTGTGTCTCAGGGCAGTGGAATAGAATCACTGATGTTATAGGCCCTTTGCTGTTCCTCATCTATATAAATTATCTGGGAGATAATCTGAGCAGCCGTCTTAGGGTGTTTGCAGATGACGCTGTCGTCTATGGATGAGTAAAGTCATCAGAAGATCAAAACAAATTGCAAAAAGATATGTGTATGTTGCGAAAATTGGCAATTGGCCCTAAAAAAAGAAAAGTGTGAGGTCATCCACATAAGTGCTAAAAGGAATCTGTTAAACTTCGGTTACACGATAAATTAGTCAAATATAAAAGCCGTAAATTCAACTACATATCTAGGAATTACAATTACGAACAACTTAAATTGGAAGGAACACTTAGAAAATTGTTGTGGGGATGGCTAACCAAAGACTGCGTTTTAATGGCAGGACACTTAGAAAATGTAACAGATCTACTAATGAGACTGGCTACACTACGCTCGAACGACCTCTTTTAGAATACTGCTGCGCGGTGTGGGATCCTTACCAGATAGGATTGACGGAGTACATCGAAAAAGTTCAAAGACGGACAGCAATTTCTGTAGTATCGTAAAATAGGGGAGATTGTGTCACTGAAATGATACAGGATTTAGGTTGGACATCATTAAAACACAGGCGTTTTTCGTTGCGGAGGGATCTCTCTCCCCACCCTCCCCCCTGCCCAGCCCCCCGAAAATATTTTGTTCACGCCGACCTACACAGGGAGAAACCATCACTGTGGTAAATTAAGGGAAATCATAGCTCGCACGGAAAGATATAGCTGTGCGTTCTTTCCGCGAGCTCCGGCCGCTGTGGCCGAGCGGTTCTAGGCGCTTCAGTCCGGAACCGCGCTGCTGCTGCGGTCGCAGGTTCGTATCCTGCCTCGGGCATGGATGTGTGTGACGTCCTTAGGTTAGTTAGGTTTAAGTAGTTCTAAGTTTACGGGACTGATGACCTCAGATGTTAAGTCCCATAGTCCTTGGAGCCAATTGAACCATTTCCGCGCGCTATACGAGACTGGAATAATAGAGAATTGTGAAGGTGGTTCGATGAATCCTCTGCCAGGCACTTAAATGTGATTTGCAGAGTATCCATATAGATATACGTAGATGTAGATGTTGTACGTTAATGACTTAGGGGGTTTGGATCAACTGAAATCTGAAACTTTTCGCTTAGGATGGAATTATCTATAAGACGTTTCTATCCGTAAAAATTGTTGTATATCCCCTTACATCTCGAAAAAATATTAACCTACTGCAAACATTCACCACTGGTTGTTGATATAGTGTAATAAGAAATCGTGCGATTCATGTCACTATTTAGAAGTAAAAATATGTAGTTTCACTGCAGGTAAACCAGATTCCCATTTACAGCTGTATTCGGGGATGACGTAACGTCCTTATGATCATTGATTCCATGTTCTACGCTGCCTGAGCCGAAAAGCTCGTGCCTGTCTCTCATCAGGAGATCTAACATATTCTCCGGTTAACTGCTCAAGGTAAATTTCGGCTAAATAATTTACAACAGTTTTACACGACTTCCTGCCCCTACTTGCCATTCTACTCGCTTGCATCCTCCATTCTATACCATTCTATAACAATCGCCACCTGCTACTACGACATGACCACGAGAAATCTCCCGAAAGTCTCGATCAGAACTGGGCAATGGGAACTACGAGGTGCATTCACGTTCTAAGGCCTCCGATTCTTTTTCTCCAGGCTGGAAAGAGATAGAAACATGCGTATTGTTTTAAAATGAGGCCGCATTCATTGTCAATACGTCCCAGAGATGGCAGCACCGTATGGCAGATGGAATTTTACCGCCAGCGGCGAGAATGAGAACTGTTTTAAATACTTAAAATGGCGACGTTTTCGTTACTTGAACAGCGTGCAATCATTCGTTTTCTGAATTTGCGTGGTGTGAAACCAATTGAAATTCATTGACAGTTGAAGGAGACATGTGGTGATGGAGTTATGGATGTGTCGAAAGTGCGTTTGTGGGTGCGACAGTTTAGTGAAGGCAGAACATTGTGTGACAACAAGCCGAAACAACCTCGGGCTCGCACAAGCCGGTCTGACGACATGATCGAGAAAGTGGAGAGAATTGTTTTGGGGGATCGCCGAATGTCTGTTGAACAGATCGCCTCCAGAGTTGGCATTTCTGTGGGTTCTGTGCACACAATCCTGGATGACGACCTGAAGATGCAAAAAGTGTCAAAAATGGTTCAAATGGTTCTGAGTACTATGGGACTTAACATCTGTGGTCATCAGTCCCCTAGAACTTAGAACTACTTAAACCTAACTAACCTAAGGACGTCACACACATCCATGCCCGAGGCAGGATTCGAACCTGCGACCGTAGCAGTCGCGTGGTTCCGGACTGAGCGCCTGAACCACTAGACCACCGCGGCCGGCCGAAAAGTGTCATCCAGGTGCGTGCCACGAATGCTGATGGACGACCACATGGCTGCCCGTGTGGCATGTTACCAAGCAATGTCGACGCGCAACGACAGCATGAATGGGACTTTCTTTTCGTCGGTTATGACAATGGATGAGACGTGGATGCCATTTTTCAATCCAGAAACAAAGCGCCAGTCAGCTCAATGGAAGCATACAGATTCACCGCCACGAAAAAAAATTCGGGTAACCGCCAGTGCTGAAAAAATGATGGTGTCCATGTTCTGGGACAGCGAGGGCGTAATCCTTACCCATTGCGTTCCAAAGGGCACTACGGTAACAGGTGCATCCTACGAAATTGTTTTGAAGAACAAATTCCTTCCTGCACTGCAACAAAAACGTCCGGGCAGGGCTGCGCGTGTGCTGTTTCACCAAGACAACGCACCCGCACATCGAGCTAACGTTACGCAACAGTTTCTTCGTGATAACAACTTTGAAGTGATTCCTCATGCTCCCTACTCACCTGACCTGGCTCCTAGTGACTTTTGGCTTTTTCCAACAATGAAAGATACTCTCTATGGTCGCACATTCACCAGCCGTGCTGCTATTGCCTCAGCGATTTTCCAGTGGTCGAAACAGACTCCTAAAGAAGCCTTCGCTGCTGCCATGGAATCATGGCGTCAGCGTTGTGAAAAATGTGTACGTCTGCAGGGCGATTACGTCGAGAAGTAACGCCAGTTTCATCGATTTCGGGTGAGTAGTTAATTAGAAAAAAAATCGGAGGCCTTAGAACTTGAATGCACCTCGTAAGTAAACAGGCAGAATACGGTGCTGCTGTCGGCAACGTCTCTATGAGACAAAACGTGACTGCCACATCGGTTACTGCTGCTACAATGGGTGTTTATCAAGATTTAAGAGAGTTTTAAAGTGCTGTTATAGTCGAAGCACGAGCGCTGGGACATAGCATCTCCGAAGTAGCGATGAAGTGGGGATTGTCCCGTACGACCGTTTCACGACTGTACCATGAATGTCAGGAATCCTACATCGCTGTGGCCGGAAAAAGGTCCTGCAAGAACGGGACCAACGGCGACTGAAGAGAATCGTTCAACGTGACAGTAATGCAAACCTTCCGCAAATTGCTCCAGATTTCAATGCTGGGCCAGCAACAAGTTTCAGCGTGTGAACCATTCAGTGGAACATCATCGACATGAGCTTTCGGAGACGAAGGCACACTCGTGTACCCTTGATTACTGCACGACACAAAGCTTTACGTGTAGCTTGGGCCCGCCAACACCGACATTGGACTGTTGATGATTGGAAACATGTTGCCAGGTCGGACGAGTCTCGTTTCAAATTGTATCGCGTGGAGGGACGTGTTCGGGTATCGATTGAACCTCATGAATCGATGACCCTGCGTGTCAGCAGGGGATTGTCCAAGCTGGTGGAGGCTCTGTAATGGTGTGAGGTGTATGCAGTTGGAGTGATACAGATAAAAGGAGTCGACGAGTCTTCGATGAGACGCCTGGTACGTATATTCATACGATTTTTTCATGTTCCAGTACGTGTTTTAGCAAATAGTGTAACCCAATATGCGTAAGTTGCTTACTAATTGCCAGGCATTCTAAAAAGCAGTTGCGAAGTGGTCGTAAGTAGCCAGCGCATTATTCCTTGCCCTATAACCTTTCTCGAGATACCAGTGTGGGAAAACCGCAGGTTTGACAAGTGGCCACGAACTGAGCAGGGAGACATTGCAAGTGCAACAATAAATTCTCGCCAACATTAAATCTCCAGCTCATGCGCGCCGTAACCTTTAGGTAAACTTTATTAAGCTACTAGACGACTTGCAGACATTAACACGTCTCCATCACCTCCGTTGGTTGTTAACGACTGGGTGATAAAAGCAACCATTCAGAATCGCTGGCAGCACTGTTACACAATCAGTACTAACGCCGAATACACGAATGTTAAAGCACATAAATCATCTTGTATATTACGTCAGTATCGTAAGACTTGGCGCCGCTTTGCTTTTGTCGCTCTTCCATTGTTCTCGCCGGCAGTCGGCACTGCTGTTGCTTTATGTTTCCAGCGGCCTACTTGTCTCATGACCGGCTTCCGCCGTTTCTTTCATCTCAGCAGTGACCCTCGCCGTTCAAATGCAAATGCATGCAAACAGGGACTGTCTTCGCAAGACTTGGCTCAGTACTTATGCAGAAGTACCTGCAACTTGGAATTGCGGAGGAAATCGAGCGAACACAGAAAACATGAAAGTAAAATCAGCTCCATTAGTTTCTAATTTTTTTTGTATGCAGGAGGATAGGCATCCATTCACTATCCAATGCATCGTAAATATAGTGGTCACCGTTAATGAGTTACAAATAATAGACAGAAAATATCAGCGTGCTCTTGAACCAGCGTGTTTACACAATCGCGGTGTTTTGCCAAAGCAGCCTGGCAACAGAAGATAACTAACATAACAACGAAGGTAAAACACACTTCCAGTGGTACAGGCCTGGTAACATCCTTCCCATTCTGTGTGGCTAGGATGAGAGTTCGGGGTAGTCCACCTCGAAGTGTTGGTTACGCTTTTAGCCTGGCCTTCTTAAACGTGTGTCGAGGAAGGACGTCTTCTTGTACAAGGACGATGTCTCCAGTCAGATTCTTCAGTGGTTTGCCATTCTTCTTGACTCCGAAGGTCCCATAATGCAATTTGTTGTAAGTAATATGGCTGTCTTCCGAATCGACAACTTTGTTCTCGCTGTAAATACCAAGAATAAGAACAACCTTCACGCAGGCTTAAATAATCTCCCTTTGGTTAGTAGTTTTGTCAATTATTCACGAAAACCCGTTTCAGTAGCTTGCCAGCAACCTTAAATACTCAAATTACATCTACATCTACTCGGCTACTCTGCGTCTCATACTTAAGTGCCTGCCAGAGGGTTCATCGAATCACTTCCACTTCATTTCTCTCCTGTTCCGCTCCCGAACAGTGCGCAGGAAAAACGAAAACTTAAATCTTTCCATGCGAGCTCTGATTTCTCTTATTTTCTTACAATGATCATTGTCAAAAAAATATTTTTGCATCATTCGGAGGAGATTAAAACTTCGTGAAGAAAGGTCTTGCCGCTACGAAAAACGACTTTGTTTTAATTATGGCCACCCTAACTCGCATATCGTATCTGTGACACTCTCGCCCCTGTTTCTCGATAATACAAAATGTGCTGCCCTCCTTTGGAACATTTACATGTCCTCCGTCAATCATGTCATTCTGCACAGGATTAATTTTTTTTTTTTGAGTCATCAGACTTCTGAGTGGTCTGATGCGTCCCATCAGGAATTCGTCATCTGGGCCAGCCTCGTCATCTCAGAGTAGCGCTTGCAGCCTGCGTCTTCAATTATTCGCTGTTTGTATTCCAATCTCTGTCTTCCTTTACTGTTTTTGCCCTCTACAGCTCCCTCTAGCATCACGAAAGTCATTCCCACACGTCTCAACAGATGTCCTATCATCCTGTCCCTTCACCTTGTCAGTGTTTTCCACATATTCCTTTCCTCTCCGATTCTGCGCAGAACCTCCTCTTTCCGTACCTTATCAGTCCACCCAATTTTCAACATTCATTTGTAGTATCACATCTCAAATGATTCGATTCTCTTCTATTTCGATTTTCCCACAGTCCATGTTTCACTATCATACAATGCTGTACTCCAAACGTAAATCCTCAGAAATTTGTTCCTCAAATCAAGGCCTATGTTTGATACTAGGAGACTTTTCTTGACCAGCAATCCCCTTTTTACCAGTCCTTGTCTGCTTTTGATGTCCTCCTTGCTCTATCAGTTATTGGTTATTTTACTGCCTAGGTAGTGAAATTCCGTAACATCGCCTACTTCGAGGCCACCAATCCTGATGTTAAGTTTCTCGCTGTTCTCATTTCTGATACTTCTCATTACTTTCGTCTTTCTTCGATTTACTTTCAGTCCATATTCTGTACTCATTAGACTGTTCATTCCATTCGGCAGATCATGTAATTCTTCTTCACTTTCACTCAGGATAGCAATGTCATCAGCGAATCGTATCGTTGATGCCTTTTCACCTTGAATTGTAATTCCACTCCAGAATCTTTCTTTTATTTCCATCATTGCGTCTTCGATGTACAGATTGAAGAGTAGGGGCGAAAGACTACGTCACTGTCTTACACCCTGTTTAATCCGAGCACTTCGTTCTCAGTCGTCCACTCTTATTATTCTCTCTCGGCCCTTGTACGAGGGCAGTTCAATAAGTAATGCAACACATTTTTTTCTGAAACAGGGGTTGTTTTATTCAGCATTGAAATACACCAGGTTATTCCTCAATCTTTTAGCTACACAACACTATTTTTCAACGTAATCTCCATTCAATGCTACGGCCTTACGCCACCTTGGAATGAGGGCCTGTATGCCTGCACGGTACCATTCCACTGGTCGATGTCGGAGCCAACGTCGTACTGCATCAATAACTTCTTCATCATCCGCGTAGTGCCTCCCACGGATTGCGTCCTTCATTGGGCCAAACATATGGAAATCCGACGGTGCGTGATCGGGGCTGTAGGGTGCATGAGGAAGAACAGTCCACTGTTTTGTGAGCTCCTCTCGGGTGCGAAGACTTGTGTGAGGTCTTGCGTTGTCATGAAGAAGGAGAAGTTCGTTCAGATTTTTGTGCCTACGAACACGCTGAAGTCGTTTCTTCAATTTCTGAAGAGTAGCACAATACACTTCAGAGTTGATCGTTTGACCATGGGGAAGGACATCGAACAGAATAACCCCTTCAGCGTCCCAGAAGACTGTAACCGTGACTTTACCGGCTCAGGGTATGGCTTTAAACTTTCTCTTGGTAGGGCAGTGGGTGTGGCGCCACTCCATTGATTGCCGTTTTGTTTCAGGTTCGAAGTGATGAACCCATGTTTCATCGCCTGTAACAATCTTTGACAAGAAATTGTCACCCTCAGCCACATGACGAGCAAGCAATTCCGCACAGATGGTTCTCCTTTGCTCTTTATGGTGTTCGGTTAGACAACGAGGGACCCAGCGGGAACAAACCTTTGAATATCCCAACTGGTGAACAATTGTGACAGCACTACCAACAGAGATGTCAAGTTGAGCACTGAGTTGTTTGATGGTGATCCGTCGATCATCTCGAACGAGTGTGTTCGCACGCTCCGCCATTGCAGGAGTCACAGCTGTGCACGGCCGGCCCGCACGCGGGAGATCAGACAGTCTTGCTTGACCTTGCGGCGATGATGACACACGCTTTTCCCAACGACTCACCGTGCTTTTGTCCACTGCCAGATCACCGTAGACATTCTGCAAGCGCCTATGAATATCTGAGATGCCCTGGTTTTCCGCCAAAAGGAACTCGATCACTGCCCGTTGTTTGCAACGCACATCTGTTACAGACGCCATTTTAACAGCTCCGTACAGCACTGCCACCTGTCGTAAGTCAATGAAACTATACGAGACGAAGCGGGAATGTTTGAAAATATTCCACAAGAAATTTCCGGTTTTTTCAACCAAAATTGGCCGAGAAAAATAATGTGTTCCATTACTTATTGAAGTGCCGTCGTATATGTTGTATATTACCCGTCTTTCCCTATTGCTTACCCCTGTTTTTCTTCGAATTTCGAACATCTTGCACCACTTTATATTGTCGAACGCTTTTTCCAGGTCGACAAAGTCTATGAACATGTCTTGATTTTTCTTTACTTTTGCTTCCACTATCAACCGCAAAGTCAGAATTGCCTCTCTGGTGCCCATACATTTCCTAAAGCGAAACCGATCGTCATCCAACACATCCTCAAATTTATTTTCCATTCTTCTGTATATTATTCTTGTAAGTCACTTTGAAACATGAGCTGTTAAGGTGACTGTGTGATAATTCTCGCACTTGTCAGTTCTTGCAATCTCCGGAATTGTATGGATGATATTTATTCAAAAGTCAGATGGCAAATCGCGAGGCTCATACATTCTACACACCAGCGTGAATAGTCGTTTTGTTGCCACTCTCCCCAATGCTTTTAGAAATTCTGATGGAATGTTATCTATCTCTTCTGCCTTATTTGATTTTAAGTCCTCCAAAGCTCTTTTAAATTCTGATTCTAGTACTGGATCCCCTATCTCTTCTAAATCAAGTCCTGTTTCTTCTTCTATCACATCAGACAAATCTCTGTCCTTATAGAGGCCATCAACGTACAATTCCCACCTATCCGCTCTCTCCTCAGAAATTAATAGTGGAATTCCAGGTGCACTCTTCTCTTACCGAAGGCGAAAATTCCCAGTAATGTACGAGTACAAAATAAATGCCCAGTCTTTGGAAGCGGTAACATCCGTCAAGTGTCTGGGTGTGACTTTTCGAAATGATTACAAATGGAATGATCAGATTACACAAGTAACGGGTAAGGCGGACTCTAGATTGCGGTTTAATGGCAGAATCCTGAAGCGACGCAGTCCTTCAACACAGGAAATAGCTTACAATACGTTAGTTCGTCCAGTCTTAGAGTATTATTCGTAAGTATGGGACCCTTCCACCAGTTGGGTCTGATTCAAGAAATTGAGAAGGTCCAAAGAAGAGCGGCAAGTTTCGTGACTGGTACATTTAGCCATAGTGAGAGCGTCACAAATCTCATAGAAAGTTTGAAGTGGGACACACTTGCAGACAGACAGCGCGCTAAACGGAAGGGGCTGCTCACTAAATTCCGAAATCCGATCTTCGCAGAGGATGTAGAGCTTGTATTAATAGCAGCTACTTTCAAATCGCGCAATGATCACCATTCAAAGATAAGGGAAATTAGAGCTCGTTACTGAGGCACTCACAGTCGTTTTTCCCCCGTGCGATCCGCGAGTGGAACAGAGGGGGGTGAAATATGACTTTGGCGCTAATGGTGCCCTCTGCCACACACCGCTTGGTGGCTAGCGCGGTATATATGTAGATGTAGATCTTTTAGATTTGCCAACCTTTTTTCGTTGCCTCTGCACCAGGGTTCATATCTGTTTTGTGTACCATGTTGGACAAGTTCCATCTCTTGTTAATTTATTTAGTATAAATGGCTCTGAGCACTATGGGACTCAACTGCTGAGGTCATTAGTCCCCTAGAACTTAGAACTAGTTAAACCTAACTAACCTAAGGACATCACAAACATCCATGCCCGAGGCAGGATTCGAACCTGCGACCGTAGCGGTCTTGCGGTTCCAGACTGCAGCGCCTTTAACCGCACGGCCACTTCGGCCGGCTATTTAGTATACATCTCTCCATTGGCTGTAGATACTATTTCTTTGAATTTAAGCCACCTTTCGTCTACGCTTATGTGGTTAGTTCGGAAGGATGGTGTCAAACAAACTTTGATTTTCTTTTCTAAACAGATATATTTTTGGTGGATTTGGATGTTATTGTACTCAGTCTCGCTACAACGACTTTGTGGTCATTAAGCCCTGTATTTGTTATGATGCCCTTCTTGCTCAGCATTATTTGCTGCTAAAAGATCAAATATGTTTCCGCAACCATTTTACACTTCGAGTGGGCTCGTGAACTAATAGTTCAAAATAATTTTCAGGGAGAGCAATTAGTACGATTTCGGACGATGTTTTCCGCCTACTAACGATTTTAAACACGTATTTTGGTTAACATACAGAGGGTAGATTGAAGCCACAACCATGTGTAATTGTACGAGTAGGGGGTCTATTTGAAATGACACTCAAATCTTCGTCAAGCTGTTGAGCAACTGTAAAAACATAAGACCCGAGAGTTCGGTAAAAGGAACCAATCATTAATTTATTCTAGTTGTCAAGTATAGCCTCAAACCATACCAACTGACAGAAACTACATACTTCAGTTTCGCTACAAGACAGGCTACTTCTAAAAGCGACAAACACGTCGTCACCTCTATACTTTCTGATCACTGTTGGGTTCTTTGTAAAATTTAGAGTGAACTTGTATCTGTCTTTAGCCAACTTTCAATACCTATGATAATTTATGCTTCAGTGCTTTCTGTTGGCACCTGGAGCCCTGGTTCTTTCCGAAGGCAGCTATAACAATTTGCTACTGTAATACGTATGGTTCCTAGTTACACACATACCTGTTTCTGACCAGCATCCTTTGATATTGAAGCCTCTTTTGTTCTATCCCCGTACCCTCTAACGTAAAAAACCGCCTAGCCTACTCCACACAGTTCCCGCTAAACCCGCTACCAGTGTAGCCGCCTCTTGCATGTAGTGGACACCCAACTATTAAACTGAACCCAAAACCTCACTACCATATCGCAGAAGTCGAGGAATCTGCAGCCAACAAGGTCACAGAACCGTCTGAGCCTCTGATTCGCACCCTCCATATGGCTGTCACCAAAGGCCCGCTGTCGGTCCTGTCGTCAATGCTACATATGGTGAGCTTTGCCTTGATACTGCAAGCAAGACTAGCAGTTTTTACCAATTCAAAGAGCCGCCCGAAACTAGAGAGAATCTCTTTCAATCCAAAGTGACAGCCACAACTTGCAGTTAGCTGCACCCCGTGCTCTACATAGCATCCATAAACATCCGTTCCACTGCTGTAATTACTCTTCCTGGTATGCAAACAAAGTGCGTTCTGGATACAACTGAAGAAGACCCTAAAGGATTTATTGGTCGCCAACACTTTCTATACTACTGATGAATTTCTTCGCAGGAGTAGTTGTATATATTATTAACTGTATGTCATAATATGAAATACATGTGATACCAGACTATGGGCCAAGTGTTTTAGTGCTATCTCTGTGCGTTTTGCAAAGCTTTTGCTTTTTATTGTTATTTGACGAAGCTAAGCTACAATAGCCTTGGAATTACGCATTTTTGTGGTAGTCAGTACGTGAAAATGTATACATTTGTACTTTTTCCACATTCTAGAGGACCACCTCCCTTGGAATTTGGGAAAGCAAGATTAGGAAATTAGTTCTTCTGTTTTTCTGATATAGTCCATATGTGTCTCCTCATCATCAAACTGTAGAACGAATGGATCTTTAAGATGTGTTCCTACTTAGCCTGGGGATAAACAATAAGAGACGTTTTCTGGTTGAGAAAAATGCGTTTGGCACAATGGCCCATACAGCACTGTCTGCTCAAAAGTATCCAGGCACCCCTATGTAAAGAGTAACAG
The DNA here is from genome assembly GCF_023864275.1 of Schistocerca cancellata. Classification (NCBI taxonomy): domain Eukaryota; kingdom Metazoa; phylum Arthropoda; class Insecta; order Orthoptera; family Acrididae; genus Schistocerca; species Schistocerca cancellata. The sequence continues at coordinate 1,243,275,849 of NC_064626.1, forward strand.
CCCACCAGACATTACGAGAGATCGACCCACCAGTGTAAAAGGAGGCAAGGAGTATTGTGTTGTTAGTTAGCCAACTACTCCTGCTACCACAGTGACAAGATGGCTCCAGGGGGTGGCACCACAATTAACATGAACCGATCCCTACGCCACTACCAGGTCCAACTGCCGAAATTCACTGCTGTCGAGGCCACGTGAGTTGCAGTTCACACCTCTGCTGGCCTGATCACCTTCGTTGCAGCCTACCGACCGACCAGAGGAACCCTGGAGGTGACTGACATTGACATACCCCTGTCCAAGCCAGGTAAGCTCTTCATCAGTGGTGTCTTCAGTGTGAAGCAAGCGCTCACTGGCACCAGAGGGTGGCATCTCCTCTGCGCCACCCAGTGGCATGGCACAATCATTCTGGGATCACAAGACACCACCTTCCCAGAGACAGGGGTCTGCCAGATGTCCTGGATGTCACCATCCTCAAGGGAATCCCTTGGTTCATGTCAGCCACAACATGCTGTACCCTGTCGTCTGACGATCTGCCAGTTATTGTTGATGGCTCTGTGTAGCCAACCACCAGTGCGACAACTTGGTGGAGGATTCCAGGCAGAACTGCTTACGTGGCTGGACAGTGCTCCCTACATCATGGGAGCTGATAAGGAATTAGTGAACTTCACCATGCAGGTGCTGGCCAGCTCGCTACCAAGAGGCTGCTCATTCAGTTGCATCACAACATCAAGGTCACAGTTAAAGACTACCAAAAACATGAATGGGGTGACTGGGTGGATAAGTGTAATTCGCAAGATGGTAGTGCTCGTCTGTGGATGAAGTGTCTCCTACGTTGCTGGCACCACAGTCCACCTCACAGATGGAACAAGACGTCATCATTGAGCCCAACGTCAAGGCCAGTGCCCTGAAGAATGAAGTTATGGTGAACTTCATGCCTGTGGCTGACCCTGTCAATCCATGTGGTCGAAGAGCTGCTACCTGCAGTCTTGGAAGCCATGGACCCTGGCACTGTGATAGAGCCTATCTCTGAGGATGAAGTTAAGCAACAACTATGGCAGCCCAACTGCAAGACAAGGGGAGGCAACGACAGTGTCCACAACTTTCTGTTGTGCCATCTATCACTGTAGTTCACCAGACACTTTCCACCATACTCAGCAACATCCTTCGCTCCAGAAGTTACCCCTCTGCCTGAAAACATTAGGAGCTGGTAGCTATCCTGAAGACTGGTGAAGATCTTGTCCAGAATTATCGGTCGAACCGTCTGCTTCCTTCCACCCTGTCGTCTTCGAAAGCCTGTATCCACAGTGACTACTTCAGCAGGTCACCACTGAAGACCTTTTCCATATGAGCAGTTCAGGTTCTGGTGGGGCCAATTCAAGATGCACCAACTGATGAGCCTTGCAGAACAAGTGATGCAGGCCTTGGGCACCCACAAGTACCTATGGCCAGTACTCCTTGTTATCTCCAAGGCATTTGACTCCATGTGGCATGATGATCTTGTGTGCAAGCTCTTTGTGAACAGGGTGTGGACATCAAATAGGGTCCCTCTTCTCCTACCTGCCAGGTGACCTTCCATGTCTGTGTGGCCGATCCTATGGGGATCCTGCTGGGTCAGTTGCTGGGCACCTTGTTCTACTCTCTCTACATGGCTGATGTACCAAAGGTGGGATGTGTGGAGTTGGTCCTCTATGCCGATGACATGGTGATATTCACTTGGGTGCAGAATGCAACAATGATTAACCAACATCTCCAACTTGGTTGCAGTGCCCCAACCGTGAAATGGAGGCAAAATGTCAATGCTGCCAGGCAGTGATTTTCATGTGAAAGAAGCTGCCTCCTGCCCCTGTTCTTGTCACCATCCTGGGACGCCCCAGCCAGTGGGCGCAGACAGGGAAGTATCTGTGTGTGACCCTCGATCAGCACCTCACACAGTTGCCACACCTCCTTGACATTAGGACCAAAGCAGTGGGCTGCCTCCATTCTCTCTTCCCACTTCTAAACTCTGATTCACTTCTGCCTCTGCATCACAATATCATGCTCTATGCTGGTATTATCTTTGCTGGAGTACGCAGCTGTGGAGTGTGAAAAGTTACTGCAACTCATATCAGGTCACTGCTGGGGTGCAGAATTGGGCACCCAAGCCCTCTATGCACCTCCCAAGCATCCGTTGACCCTGGGATACTGCTCTTCTGTGATCAGGCATACAATCCACCTCTTCTATACCAAGGCACAACTGTCGACCAACTGGGTCATGCAGGTCCTGGGCCACCAGGTACAACACCAGTCAGCAGCACACTGACCAAACATGCTGCAGGAGTAACACTCCTCTGTAGCTACCAGAATCTGATCTCACCATCATAAAGCCTCAAGACAGTTCAATACATGGGACCATTCGACTCACCAAACATAAAAGAAAGCAGGAATGGCATGAAATTTCGTGCCATATGCCATCCTGGAGTGAAGGAAGGGCTCTCCATTACCAGCATCAGCGTCCAGTAGGGAAGCAGTAACAGCAGAGCAGTTCTGTCAGGCAAGTCAAGTGACTTTGAATGTGGACTAGTCATTAGCTTGAACCAGAGTAATAAATCTATCAGGGACATTTCTGCCCTTCTGAAGCTGCCTAAGTCGCCTGTCGGTGACATGAATATAAAGTGGGTTTGGCGAATGCCTGGAGAACATTACCTATCATGTTGTGTAGTGCCAACAGTGAATTACAAAGGAGATAGTCTTATGGTATGTGAGTGGTTTTCGTGTTTAGGGTGCTGTCCTCTTACTGAGTTTAAGGGTTGGGTTGTTTTGGGGGAGGAGACTAAACAGCGAGGTCATCGATGTCATCGGATTAAGGAAGGACGGGTAAGGAAGTCGGCCGTGCCCTTTGAAAGGAACCATCCCGGCATTTACCTGTAGCGATTTAGTAAAATCACGGAAAACCTAAATCAGGATGGCCGGACGCGGGACTGAACCGTCGTCCTCCCGAATGCGAGTCAAGGGCGTTAATCACTGCGCCACCTCGCTCGGTTACTGAGCTTAAGGAAACGCTAAATATGGAAAGATATCTTGACTACATCAAATGCGGCAATGATGCCGCATTTTGACCGCATCAGTATGACAATGCAGCACTTTTGAGGACCACAACATGCCTGAAATGGACTAGGCTGCAGAGAGTCCCCATCAATTGAAAATATCTGAGATGAGTTAGAACATAGACTTCGTCCCGGACTTCCAATGTGCAACATTACTACCTTCTCTGGTTTCGGCTCTTGAGGGAGAGTGATCTGCCACATTCAGACACCTCTTTGAATGTACCCTCAGCAGAATTCAAGCTGTCAGAAAGACGAAGGGTTGACACGACCCAAATTAATGTCTACTAATAAGTGTCTGGATTCTTTTGATCAGATAGTATATATTTAGTCTGTTACAATGATTAGATTCGAAAATAAGTTGGGTTAGTTCCTTTTGGTTGTACCAAGGTAAGTGGTTCATTGGTTAGACGGTGGACAGGCATTCAGATTCCCGCCGTTTGACCATCGAGTAATCGGTTTTCTTTGGTTTACCTACAACGTTGAAGGCAAATGCCTGGGAGGTTCCTTTGGAAAGGACATGGCTTCCGTATCCACCGCCAATTCGCGGTTGTATTCCATCTCTAATTACAGGGTGTTGAACACTAGTCTTCCTTCCCTTTTTTTTCTTTCTGATTGTGGATCTTGGTGTATGTGATGAGGTTGAACAACCGAGAAGAATTTAAATTAAATATTCGGTGGAAAAAATCTGAAATGTTATATCAAGTAGTTAAACTGGATTCTTTCGAAAGAAGGCGGCGGTTCTCTTGTGAAACCTAGTTGGGAAGATTTAAGGAAAGGTTATTCGAAAACGACTATGTTGGCACTGTCTCTCGTGGGATCATGAGAGTAAGATATATGTGATTACTGCGGATACAGGGGCCCGTGCATATTTTTTCTTGTCCCAGTGCGCGAATATCTTAATGTCTGTTTGTGCCATTATACAGAGTGAATATTAATAAAACCGAGAAACTGCAAGGAAGGATTCCTGATCGGAAACCGAGGAAAAAGGTCCTATGAACGCGTGTCTCGAAATACATCGTTGCCACGGTTGATGGCGCTAGCGAATGAACGTTCCTCTGACCACGCGCAGTGTGTCCCTTGGGCGTTGCAGGCTGTGAGATTGACGTAGCGTAATGTAAGCAGCAGATTGGTCAGGTATTCATGCCGGGAACAAGCCGAGATGGTGCTTGTATGTGGCTAAGCAGATAGAAACGGTCGAGAGACAGTACGGCCATACCAAAACAAGTACTGTCACAGGCACCAACCACATCAGACAACATTTCAAATCATTTTTGGGCGTTTTTGTGATCATCTGTTCTTTCAGACAGACGGGCGTGCAGGGAGCCGGCAGACGGTGCGTACACCAGATCTGGAGGATCAGGTTCCACAGGCTATTGAGACGAACCCTAGTACAAGCTGCAGCCAAGTGAAGTGCCAAGCATGGTGTAAACCGAAGTACGGTTATGTGTATACTGCATGAGAACCGCTACCATGGAGGCCACTTTGAACATCTGTTGTGACGTGGATGGAATGCAGCTGTGTACTGCGTTCTGGGACAATTTGTTGTCGTGGCATACACACCGTCCATTTCGGGACACATATTCAGAGAACCATTTTCAGTAAGGAATCCGTTCCTGCAGTTTGTCGGCTTTATTAATGTCCATCCTACACTCCTGGAAATTGAAATAAGAACACCATGAATTCATTGTCCCAGGAAGGGGAAACTTTATTGACACATTCCTGGGGTCAGATACATCACATGATCACATTGACAGAACCACAGGCACATAGACACAGGCAACAGAGCATGCACAATGTCGGCACTAGTACAGTGTATATCCATCTTTCGCAGCAATGCAGGCTGCTATTCTCCCATGGAGACGATCGTAGAGATGCTGGATGTAGTCCTGTGGAACGGCTTGCCATGCCATTTCCACCTGGCACCTCAGTTGGACCAGCGTTCGTGCTGGACGTGCAGACCGCGTGAGACGACGCTTCATCCAGTCCCAAACATGCTCAATGGGGGACAGATCCGGAGATCTTGCTGGCCAGGGTAGTTGACTTACACCTTCTAGAGCACGTTGGGTGGCACGGGATACATGCGGACGTGCATTGTCCTGTTGGAACAGCAAGTTCCCTTGCCGGTCTAGGAATGGTAGAACGATGGGTTCGATGACGGTTTGGATGTACCGTGCACTATTCAGTGTCCCCTCGACGATCACCAGTGGTGTCCGGCCAGTGTAGGAGATCGCTCCCCACACCATGATGCCGGGTGTTGGCCCTGTGTGCCTCGGTCGTATGCAGTCCTGATTGTGGCGCTCACCTGCACGGCGCCAAACACGCATACGACCATCATTGGCACCAAGGCAGAAGCGACTCTCATCGCTGAAGACGACACGTCTCCATTCGTCCCTCCATTCACGCCTGTCGCGACACCACTGGAGGCGGGCTGCACGATGTTGGGGCGTGAGCGGAAGACGGCCTAACGGTGTGCGGGACCGTAGCCCAGCTTCATGGAGACGGTTGCGAATGGTCCTCGCCGATACCCCAGGAGCAACAGTGTCCCTAATTTGCTGGGAAGTGGCGGTGCGGTCCCCTACGGCACTGCGTAGGATCCTACGGTCTTGGCGTGCATCCGTGCGTCGCTGCGGTCCGGTCCCAGGTCGACGGGCACGTGCACCTTCCGCCGACCACTGGCGACAACATCGATGTACTGTGGAGACCTCACGCCCCTCGTGTTGAGCAATTCGGCGGTACGTCCACCCGGCCTCCCGCATGCCCACTATACGCCCTCGCTCAAAGTGCGTCAACTGCACATACGGTTCACGTCCACGCTGTCGCGGCATGCTACCAGTGTTAAAGACTGCGATGGAGCTCCGTATGCCACGGCAAACTGGCTGACACTGACGGCGGCGGTGCACAAATGCTGCGCAGCTAGCGCCATTCGACGGCCAACACCGCGGTTCCTGGTGTGTTCGCTGTGCCGTGCGTGTGATCATTGCTTGTACAGCCCTCTCGCAGTGTCCGGAGCAAGTATGGTGGGTCTGACACACCGGTGTCAATGTGTTCTTTTTTCCATTTCCAGGAGTGTATATAGTGCATTGCGGAGCAATATTTACATGTAGAAGGTTCAAATGGTTGAAATGGGTCTGAGCACTATGGGACTTAACATCGGAGGTCATCAGTCCCCTAGAGTTAGAACTACTTAAACCTAACTAACCTAAGGACATCATACACATCCATGCCCGAGGCAGGATTCGAACCTGCGACCGTAGCAGCAGCGCGGTTCCGGGCTGAAGCGCCTAGAACCGCTCGGCCACAATGGCTGGCGTGTAGAAGATACTGATATGGCCTCCTGGTATTTCCCCCTGCCCCCTCCCCCATATTTTTCTCGGAGCGGGAAGCTATGGTATCAGATCAAGTCCTTGAGACCCACTGAAAAACCGATTGGATAAATTTGCTGTGATATTTGCATGAAAGTCGGTACACTGGCATCAAAACATTACGTTTCTGATATGAACAACGAAACTTTCATAAACTGCATTTTACGACCTTTGTTCGTAGTGTCAAATCTGGTCTACATTCCCCAAGCAACTACTACCCCCTACACCTCTGTACATGAGTAAGCAACTGCCTGACTAATATTAGTTTCAGCAGACCCGGTGATCAATTTGATTTTCTTTGCTTTATTGATCCATGATCTCTTTCATCTACATCTACATCTATATACATACTCCGCAATCCACCATATGGTGCGTGGCGGAGGGTAGCTCGTACCACAACTAGCGTCTTCTCTCCCTGTTCCACTCCCAAACAGAACAAGGGAAAAATGACTGCCTATATGCCTCTGTACGAGCCCTAATCTCGCTTATCTTATCTTTGTGGTCCTTCCGCGAAATATAAGTTGGAGGCAGTAAAACTGTACTGCAGTCAGCCTCAAATGCTCGTTCTCTAAATTTCCTCAGTAGCGATTCACGAAAAGAACACCTCCTTTCCTCTAGAGACTCCCACCCGAGTTCCTGAAGCATTTCCGTAACACTCGCGTGATGATCAAACCTACCAGTAACAAATCTAGCAGTCCGCCTCTGAATCGCTTCTATGTCCTCCCACAATCCCACCTGATAGGGATCCCAAACGCTCGAGCAGTACTCAAGAATAGGTCGCACCAGCGTTCTATAAGCGGTCTCCTTTACAGATGAACCACATCTTCCCAAAATTCTACCAATGAGCCGAAGACGACCATCCGCCTTCCCCACAACTGCCATTACGTGCTTGTCCCACTTCATATCGCTCTGCAATGTTACGCCCAAATATTTAATCGACGTGACTGTGTCAAGCGCTACACTACTAATGCGGTATTCAAACATTACAGGGTTCTTTTTCCTATTCATCTGCATTAATTTACATTTATCTATATTTAGAGTTAGCTGCCATTCTTTACACCGACCACAAATCCTGTCCAAGTCATCTTGGATCCTCCTACAGTCACTCAACGACGACACCTTCCCGTATACCACAGCATCATCAGCAAACAGCCGCACATTGCTATCCACCCTATCCAAAAGATCATTTATGTAGATAGAAAACAACAGCGGACCTACCACACTTCCCTGGGGCACTCCAGATGATACCCTCACCTCCGATGAACACTCACCATCGAGGACAACGTACTGGGTTCTACATTGTACAACATTGTGTTCTTTGCAGAGAACGTCTTTGTTGTTGTGGTCTTCAGTCTTGAGACTGGTTTGATGCAGCGCTCCATGCTACTCTATCCTGTGCAAGCTTCTTCATCTCCCAGTACCTAATGCAACCTACATCCTTCAGAATCTGCTTAGTGTATTCATCTCTTGGTCTCCTCCTACGATTTTTACCCTCCACGCTGCCCTCCAATACTAAATTGGTGATCCCTTGATACCTCAGAACATATCCTACCAACCGATCCCTTCTTCTGGTCAAGTTGTGCCACAAACGTCTCTTCTCCCCAATCCTATTCAATACTTCCTCATTAGTTACGTGATCTACCCATCTAATCTTCAGCATTCTTCTGTAGCACCACATTTCGAAAGCTTCTATTCTCTTCTTGTCCAAACTATTTACCGTCCATGTTTCACTTCCGTACATGGCTACACTCCATACAAATACTTTCAGAAATGACTTCCTGACACTTAAATCTATACTCGATGTTAACAAATTTCTCTCCTTCAGAAACGCTTTCCTTGCCATTGCCAGTCTACATTTTATATCCTCTCTACTTCGACCATCATCAGTTATTTTGCCTCCCAAATAGCAAAACTCCTTTACTACTTTAAGTGTCTCATTTCCTAATCTAATTCTCTCAGCATCACCCGACTTAATTCCACTACATTCCATTATCCAAGAACGTCTTGGAAGTGTTAAATGTAAAGTAAGAAACTACATCGATGTGGTCTACTGGGCGTAATTACAGACTGCTTTATGACGGACATCTATCTTGCGGTCGATGTGCGCAGAACGCGACGAAAAACCCAACAAGCCAATTTATGACCTTGATCCAGTGGGGCACACAGCGATGGGAGTGAAAATCCCGGGCGGACACCTGGTCGCGCGGCGCGTGTAGACCGCGGCAAACAGCCGGGTTGCTCGTTACCGCGACCTCGGCGAGAGGCGGCGAAACACGTAACGCCATTCGGCGGCGAGGGTTCGCCAGTCCAGCCACTGTGCGCCTGTTCGCCAGGGCGATCCATTAAGGCGGCACTGCGATTACCTTGCGGGACAGGTTTCGCGCGCGCATTCCGGAAAAACACGGGTGTCGCCGAGGCAGCTGCGAACCTTGGTGTTTGTGTTTACTCCGCGAGAGGACTGGTCTGCTGGAGAACCTAGACACGTGCCCACTAGCTTGCCGTCCGGTGCTTGTTTACAGTCGTCGCGATCATACTGTTGACGCGTTACCCTCTGTGTAACTTGTTTATACACTGATGAATCAAAAACATTATGACCAGCAGCTTAATAGTATGTTTGTCCTTCTTTGGGACGAAATACGTCGCGGATTCTGCGTATCAGGGATCCGACAGTTTTTTCGTAGGTGTCTGGAAGTACGTGGCATTAGATGTCCAAGCACAGGTAACGTAATTCACGTAAATAATGGGCTGCTGATTTGCGTACGCGATGATGACGCCCGATAGCAACGCAGGTGGGTTCCAAAGACTTTATACAGGGTGACACACGGGAGACGGTTGCTTTTTAATGAAATAATACTGAAACACGTATGTGTTCAGTGTGTTCAGTACAGCGATGGCGAGGCATGACAGAATCTCTGACCAGAGAGTTATTTATCGTTGCTAGTCTGCGCTTAACCGCGCGAGTGTGCAGTTCCGAGTTGGACGCAGTTGTGGTACGTAGCGAGTCGCGAGAGGATGTAGTGCAGTTGCGAGTTAGCAGTTGCGAGATGTACTCGGTCGGAGTCGGCGGGCGTCGACATGGGGGTCTGGTCACGATTCAGGACGAGGTATATTGTTAAATAAGGTAATGAAGCAGCATTGCGCTCAGCTAATAATGTATTGTAATTGTAATTAATTTGTTCAAGAAATGCCCCAATAATAAGTTTTTATTATATAAAGTAAATCTTCTAAAGAAAGACAATCATTCCCATTTAAAGAATTTTTCCTACGCATTTCCTTCAAGAATCAGAATTAAATATACGCCAGCATTGCACGGAGCTGTGCCGCAAAACAAGAGCAGATATTGAGGGAGTTTACTGATGTAAGAATTTTGGTTTTTTGTTCACATTTTTTAATCGCACAGGGCCGAGGGACAGCGCAGCTGCCCTTATAAAATTTATCAGGTTCATTTTAGCGTTAATTTTGTTGCAAGTCAACATTTGGCACACGTTTTCATTAGTATAGTCTTGTAAGAATTTTCTGGGAGGTTACGTTTAACACGATTCCTATTAACATTTAATTATTGTCGTTTTTCAAAATTTTTGTGGGGAAGTTACAATACCCAGCCAACTTTAAAGTTAATGCATGTTTATTTATACAAAATCAAAGCTCATTTTTTGCCATTTTAGTTAACAAAGTTATTTGCGAAAAATAATGTCGTCAAGGTGATGTCCATCATTTCGAATGCAGGACTCAAGTCTCTTCTCAAAATCCTCCATCACACGGACTAAAATCTCTGCAGAAATGGCAGCAATTTCTAGAATGGTTGCATTCTTCAACTCGTCCAAATTTCGTCGTTTGTGGTTATAGACACAGTTCTTAAGGTACCCCCACAGGAAAAAGTCACATACTGATAAGTCGGGAGACCTGGGAGGCCAAGGAACATTGCCAAAGCGTGATTTAATCCGGCCAGGAAACATGCGTCTAAGAACTGTCAGTGAAGTGTTTGGGCCGGCCGGAGTGGCCGAGCGGTTCTAGGCGCTACAGTCTGGAGCCGCGCTACCGCTACGGTCGCAGGTTCGAATACTGCCTCGGGCATGGATGTGTGTGATGTCCTTAGGTTAGTTAGGTTTAAGTACTTCTAAGTTCTAGGGGACTGATGACCTCAGACGTTAAGTCCCATAGTGCTCAGAGCCATTTGAAATATTTGAAGTGTTTGCGGTGTGCGATGTTGCCCCATCCTGCTGGAACCAAACGCGTTTTAAAGGTATTCGTCGTCGTCTTAGTTCTCGTTTCAAGAATGTTTCAAGCATACGAATGTAACGAACCGAATTAACAGTAACTGTGGCCCCGTTCTCTTCAAAAAATTGTGTCCGATAATACCAACAGAGCCAAGAGCGCACCAGACTGTTACTTTTTCTGAGCGTAGAGGACGCTGGTGGATAAGTTGTGGATGCTCTCGAGCCCAGTAACGTGGGTTTTGCTTATTCACGGTCCCGTTTAAATGAAAATGAGCTTCATCGCTCATCAATAAAATTTCATTTTCATTCGATCCCAAAATCATTTGCATTCTGTAAGTGAAGTCTCCTCGTACAACAAAATCAGTTTCCTTTAAGTTGTTGGACAATGAGCATTTTGTAGGGATGGGATTTTAATTTTTTATGCAAAATTCGTCTAACCGATTCACGATTAATTCCTAACTCACTAGCATGACGTCTAGCTGACCGCCCTGGGCTTCTGACGGCCGCTTGCCTTACCCTTTCAACATTTTCTGGTGTCATTGCTTTGCGTCTCGGGCCAGGATGCTTCTTATCCAGTATGTTTCCAGTTGATCCGAAGTTTTCCACCCATCTGAGGATTGTGTTGCGGCTCGGAACAGCTCCATGTCGACCGACATTAAACCGCGCACGAAACAATCGCTGCGTAGCAATAATAGACTCACCACTTTTCGCGAAACTGTCATAGACAAACACTCGACGTTGCAGCTCCCACTGCTCCATGGTGACTGAGTACATGAAATTGCGTCTCGTGTGGATCAGAACTATCCCCACCACGACCACCTCCCACCACCACGCCCTCAGGACTATGCAGTTCAAAACCGTCCGTGTGTCACCCTGTACGAGGTGCATTCAAGTTCTAAGGCCTCCGATTTTTTTTCTAATTAACTACTCACCCGAAATCGATGAAACTGGCGTTACTTCTCGACGTAATCGCCCTGCAGACGTACACATTTTTCACAACGCTGACGCCATGATTCCATGGCAGCTGCGAAGGCTTCTTTAGCGGTCTGTTTTGACCACTGGAAAACCGCTGAGGCAATAGCAGCACGGCTGGTGAATGTGCGGCCATGGAGAGTGTCTTTCATTGTTGGAAAAAGCCAAAAGTCACTAGGAGCCAGGTCAGGTGAGTAGGGAGCATGAGAAATCACTTCAAAGTTGTTATCACGAAGAAACTGTTGCGTAACGTTAGCTCGATGTGCGGGTGCGTTGTCTTGGTGAAACAGCACACGCGCAGCCCTTCCCGGACGTTTTTGTTGCAGTGCAGGAAGGAATTTGTTCTTCAAAACATTTTCGTAGGATGCACCTGTTACCGTAGTGCCCTTTCGAACGCAATGGGTAACGATTACGCTCTCGCTGTCCCAGAACATGGACACGATCATCTTTTCAGCACTGGCGGTTACCCGAAATTTTTTTGGTGGCGGTGAATCTGTATGCTTCCATTGAGCTGACTGGCGTTTTGTTTCTGGATTGAAAAATGGCATCCACGTCTCATCCATTGTCACAACCGACGAAAAGAAAGTCCCATTCGTGCTGTCGTTGCGCGTCAACATTGCTTGGCAACATGCCACACGGGCGGCCATGTGGTCGTCCATCAGCATTCGTGGCACCCACCTGGATGACACCTTTCGCATTTTCAGGTCGTCATGCAGGATTGTGTGCACAGAACCCACAGAAATTCCAACTCTGGAGGCGATCTGTTCAACAGTCATTCGGCGATTCCTCAAAACAATTCTCTCCACTTTCTCGATCATGTCGTCAGACCGGCTCGTGCGAGCCCGAGGTTGTTTTGTTTTGTTGTCACACGATGTTCTGCCTTCATTAAACTGTCACACCCACGAACGCACTTTCGACACATCCATAACTCCATCACCACATGTCTCCTTCAACTGCCGATGAATTTCAATTGGTTTCACACCACGCAAATTCAGAAAACGAATGATTGCACACTGTTCAAGTAAGGAAAACGTCGCCATTTTGCGTATTTAAAACAGTTCTCATTCTCGCCGCTGGCGGTGAAATTCCATCTGCCGTACGGTGCTGCCATCTCTGGGACGTATTGACAATGAACGCGGCCTCATTTTAAAACAATGCGCATGTTTCTATCTCTTTACAGTCCGGAGAAAAAAAAATTCGGAGGCCTTAGATCTTGAATGCACCTCGTATCAGGCGAATTTAGTCTCCGAGACATCAGCGTGAGTTCACCATAATGCTCCTTAAACCGCTGTAGCAATCATTCCGAGACACGGACAATTATACTTCTGAAAGATGACATCGCCGTCGGAGAAGACATCAAGCATGAACGGACGCAACTGGTTCGCAACTGTGAGCGCGTCTTCGATTATTACCACAGGTCTCACGCAACCGCAGGAGAATGCCTCCCGTAGCATAACATTGCTCCCATCAGCCTGCGTACGTGGCGCGCTGCACGTTTCGCGTTCGGACTTTGTGGAGACGACCCGCGACCTAGTGCAGCCAAAATGTGACTCACCCGAAGAGAGGACGCGTTTCATTTGATCGACGGTCAAATCCCGATGGTGCGTGCCCACTGCAATCGTAAATGACGATGTCGTTGGATCAACATATGAAAGGCCTGCTGAGGAGTTCCACGTTTAACAATATACAGGGTGTTTCAAAAATGACCGGTAGATTTGAAACGGCAACAAAAACTAAACGAGCAGCGATAGAAATACACCGTTTGTTGCAATATGCTAGGGACAACAGTACATTTTCAGGCAGACAAACTTTCGAAATTACAGTAGTTACAATTGTCAACAACAGATGGCGCTGCGGTCTGGGAAACTCTATAGTACGATATTTCCCACATATCCACCATGCGTAGCAGTAATATGGCGTAGTCTCTGAATGAAACTACCCGAAACCTTTGACAACGTGTCTGGCGGAATGGCTTCACATGCAGATGAGATGTACTGTTTCAGCTGTTCAATTGTTTCTGGATTCTGGCGGCACACCTGGTCTTTCAAGTGTCCCCACAGAACGAAGTCACAGGGGTTCATGTCTGGCGAATAGGGAGGCCAATCCACGCCGCCTCCTGTATGTTTCGGATAGCCCAAAGCAATCACACGATCATCGAAATATTCATTCAGGAAATTAAAGACTTCAGCCGTGCGATGTGGCCGGGCACCATCTTGCATAAACCACGAGGTGTTCGCAGTGTCGTCTAAGGCAGTTTGTACCGCCACAAATTCACGAAGAATATCCAGATAGCGTGATGCAGTAATCGTTTCGGATCTGAAAAATGGGCCAATGATTCCTTTGGAAGAAATGGCGGCCCAGACCAGTACTTTTAGAGGATGCAGGGACGATGGGACTGCAACATGGGGCTTTTTGGTTCCCCATATGCGCCAGTTCTGTTTATTGACGAAGCCGTCCAGGTAAAAATAAGCTTCGTCAGTAAACCAAATGCTGCCCACATGCATATCGCCGTCATCAATCCTGTGCACTATATCGTTAGCGAATGTCTCTCGTGCAGCAATGGTAGCGGCGCTGAGGGGTTGCTGCGTTTGAGTTTTGTATGGATAGAGGTGTAAACTCTGGCGCATGAGACAATACGTGGACATTGGCGTCATTTGGACCGCAGCTGCAACACGGCGAACGGAAACCCGAGGCCGCTGTCGGATCACCTGCTGCACTAGCTGCGCGTTGCCCTCCGTGGTTGCCGTACGCGGTCGCCCTACCTTTCCAGCACGTTCATCTGTCACGTTCCCAGTCCGTTGAAATTTTTCAAACATATCCTTTATTGTATCGCTTTTCGGTCCTTTGGTTACATTAAACCTCCATTGAAAACTTCGTCTTGTTGCAACAACACTGTGTTCTAGGCGGTGGAATTCCAACACCAGAAAAATCCTCTGTTCTAAGGAATAAACCATGTTGTCTACAGCACACTTGCACGTTGTGAACAGCACACGCTTACAGCAGAAAGACGACGTACAGAATGGTGCACCCACTGACTGCGTTGTCGTCTATATCGTTCACATCACTTGCAGCGCTATCTGTTGTTGAAAATTGTAACTACTGTAATTTCGAAAGTTTGTCCGCCTGAAAATGTACTGTTGTCCCAAGCATATTGCAACAAACGGTGTATTTCTATCGCTGCTCGTCTAGTTTTTATTGCCGTTTCAAATATACCGGTCATTTTTGAAACACCCTGTACGATCAGTGATGTGGTCCGAAACACTCGTGCGTGCACCAGCATTGTGCTCTCTTGGCAGAGATACCACGTATCACATCTACCCTTCTTTACAGAGCTGACAATCCTCTTAACCCCACTTTGTGTGAAGTATAGTGGACGTCCAACCATTTAGCGCCCAGTGGTAGTTTCACTGTCCTGCCTCTTTCCGTAGGTGATCACGACAGTAGCACGTGAACATTCGACCAGCTTCGCTGTTTTCGAGATACTCGTTCACGGCCTCTGCGTAATAGTACTTTGCCCTTCGTCAAAGTCGCTTATCTCAGTGGATTTCCCCCTTTGCCGCCCACATCGTTGCTACTGTATCCCCTGTCCGTGTGCTCCGCTTACATAGTTTCGTTACCGCGTCACGTGCCCTCAAGTGCACCATGCGCCACACAACGTCGCAGTGGGCAATCGTCTCGGCTTGTGAGTGTGGCTTTACTTGAGCGTAAGGTTCTCAAGTGAGGCGATCAGTTTGATGTATTGGAAACTGACAGTATCGAAAATCTTCAGCAAAAAAAGGTAGCCATCGCCAGTGGGTGCAACACGTAATGTTGATGGAGGGAATAGGGTTTTAATAACGCACCGCTATTGTGCGTGGTACGACCAGTAAAATTATAGATGAGTTACTAAGAAATACCTGAGCTACTTTTCATCAACCACCATCAGTCAACATTATTTAGTGAGGCCTGCATCTGACAGGATCGAAACCCGACAGAGTCATTGATTATAGACGAATGACCAAATTATTCATAATAATGTCTTGCAAGTGATAAGAGCAAGCTACATTAAAATGATCGGCATCTAATCTTAGGGCCGCGAAATACTCTGAGCAATGAGGGAGGAGGAGGAGGAGGAGATTAGTGTTTAACGTCCCGTCGACAACGAGGTCATTAGAGACGGAGCGCAAGCTCGGGTGATGGAAGAATGGGGAAGGAAATCGGCCGTGCCCTTTCAAAGGAACCATCCCGGCATTTGCCTGAAGCGATTTAGGGAAATCACGGGAAACCTAAATCAGGATGGCCGGAGACGGGATTGAACCGTCGTCCTCCCGAATGCGAGTCCAGTGTGGTAACCACTGCGCCACCTCGCTGAGCAATGACAAATTAATGACTAAACAGCGTTCCGCCGTCACGTCTCTTCACAAAGATCTGCCGACTTCGCTATCTCAGCCAAAGCGACCTGAAAAAGTGTTACTTAGTACCCAAATATGTAAATATCTATACAAGGAAAATTTATGATGAGAATAATAACAGGAATTTTTGTTTTACATTTGTTTCGGTATTTAATTCTAAGAAGAAAACCAACAAAAACATCTATACACTTACAATATCTGTCTGCTCTTTAAGGTAGACCGAGACAGAAGACATGAAAAATACGCAGAGTTACGCTCTTACCAAAAGACAAGCGAAAAACAACTTCATACATGTGTGTTGTTTCAGCCAAAAGCTGATTTTATATAGCTGATTTTCTGGAGTGTACTATTACAACAACTTTTACATTAGATGGTACTTACAAAGATTTACGTAAAACTTTCAGCTACTCAAAGAAAATACAGCGCACATACGCGCGTGCAATTTTTCCACACTTTCATTGAGGATAGCAATGTCATCAGAGAATCTTATCATTGGTATACTTTCACACCGAATTCTAATCCCATTCCCGAAACTTTCTTTTATTTTCACCATTGTACCTTCGTTCGATCTATAGATTGAAGGTAGCAGCGAAATAAAATGTTCTCGCGTTTCGAGCACGTCGAGTAGTTGACCCCTTACCTACCATTTAAGATGCAACGGCGACGACCAAAAACACGATCGTCCGGATTTCGTGCCATTCCACGGTTCGGAAAATCAGTCCGACCAATCGCACACGAGCTGCGCGGAGTGACCGCGCTGTCCCTTCCGCCGGAGGTTCGAGTCCTCCCTCGGGCAAGGGTGCATATGTTGTTCTTAGCAAAGATTAGCTTAAGTAGTGTGTAAGTCCAGGGGCTGATGACCTCAGGAGTTTGGTCCCTTAGGAATTTGAACATTCGAACATTTGAATCACACACGACTTACGGAATGTGAGGACATGTGTAAGAGCCAACTGATTTAATTTTGTGAAATATTTGATAAAGAACTATAACCTCATTTAATAATTCTGTCAGAAATACCATAAGAGATTTATGGTCAGTAAGTACAATTTAGTGTAACTCAAAACATTTATCTCCAGTTCCTGAACACATTCACAATTTACACTCCTGGAAATGGAAAAAAGAACACATTGACACCGGTGTGTCAGACCCACCATACTTGCTCCGGACACTGCGAGAGGGCTGTACAAGCAATGATCACACGCACGGCACAGCGGACACACCAGGAACCGCGGTGTTGGCCGTCGAATGGCGCTAGCTGCGCAGCATTTGTGCACCGCCGCCGTCAGTGTCAGCCAGTTTGCCGAGGCATACGGAGCTCCATCGCAGTCTTTAACACTGGTAGCATGCAGCGACAGCGTGAACGTGAACCGTATGTGCAGTTGACGGACTTTGAGCGAGGGCGTATAGTGGGCATGCGGGAGGCCGGGTGGACGTACCGCCGAATTGCTCAACACGTGGGGCGTGAGGTCTCCACAGTACATCGATGTTGTCGCCAGTGGTCGGCGGAAGGTGCACGTGCCCGTCGACCTAGGACCGGACCGCAGCGACGCACGGATGCACGCCAAGACCGTAGGATCCTACGCAGTGCCGTAGGGGACCGCACCGCCACTTCCCAGCAAATTAGGGACACTGTTGCTCCTGGGGTATCGGCGAGGACCATTCGCAACCGTCTCCATGAAGCTGGGCTACGGTCCCGCACACCGTTAGGCCGTCTTCCGCTCACGCCCCAACATCGTGCAGCCCGCCTCCAGTGGTGTCGCGACAGGCGTGAATGGAGGGACGAATGGAGACGTGTCGTCTTCAGCGATGAGAGTCGCTTCTGCCTTGGTGCCAATGATGGTCGTATGCGTGTTTGGCGCCGTGCAGGTGAGCGCCACAATCAGGACTGCATACGACCGAGGCACACAGGGCCAACACCCAGCATCATGGTGTGGGGAGCGATCTCCTACACTGGCCGTACACCACTGGTGATCGTCGAGGGGACACTGAATAGTGCACGGTACATCCAAACCGTCATCGAACCCATCGTTCTACCATTCCTAGACCGGCAAGGGAACTTGCTGTTCCAACAGGACAATGCACGTCCGCATGTATCCCGTGCCACCCAACGTGCTCTAGAAGGTGTAAGTCAACTACCGTGGCCAGCAAGATCTCCGGATCTGTCCCCCATTGAGCATGTTTGGGACTGGATGAAGCGTCGTCTCACGCGGTCTGCACGTCCAGCACGAACGCTGGTCCAACTGAGGCGCCAGGTGGAAATGGCATGGCAAGCCGTTCCACAGGACTACATCCAGCATCTCTACGATCGTCTCCATGGGAGAATAGCAGCCTGCATTGCTGCGAAAGGTGGATATACACTGTACTAGTGCCGACATTGTGCATGCTCTGTTGCCTGTGTCTATGTGCCTGTGGTTCTGTCAGTGTGATCATGTGATGTATCTGACCCCAGGAATGTGTCAATAAAGTTTCCCCTTCCTGGGACAATGAATTCACGGTGTTCTTATTTCAATTTCCAGGAGTGTACATAATTAGAACTTATACAAAGAGTAACAACATAAATCAGTACTCTTCAAGGACGTGATATCGTTCGAAACATATAGGAACATCTAATGAAACTTTGCATCTCTTGGACTTCGAAGTTTCTTATTTTTTGTATGAACGTCACACATTATGGATGATATTGCTTTTGATGCTGTTGGATCAACATTGTTAGGAAAATAGGTACAGTGTTTCGTGTAAATATCTGATATCATCCTCGTCCTTTATAATCTGGATTTGGTATAATCTTCAGTAATGATTCGACTGTTTCAATTCTGTAATCGACGTAACTCTTTTTTTCTGTTATTTATTTTGTTGCACAAAGTGTAGAGAATGAAATGACTAATATCGAACAGATAAAACAAAGTTTTTCGATACCCCTTCATGTATTTCCTCATGATTGGGAAGAGTGCTAGTCTTTGGTCTTGCCGATCACCTTCAATCATCCCCTCGTTGTACTTTCGAAGTACGATTGGATCCTTATCTAATCATTTCTAGTGTCTCGTGTTTTGTCGTCTTGATATGAACGTCTCTCTTAGCTTTCTGTTTTACAATGAGTATTCAATTGCAGCTCCTCATTCTGTATCCCCCCTCCCCATCTTTGATTTCACTTTGCAGAAATCTTTTGACGTATTCTTTCTATTTTCCTGTAGTGCGCCAGTGTCGTTTGTTTTATAATTGTGCTATAGTGTCACAAATAATTTAGATGCGGAGTATAAAGCGTGTTCTCTGTGTAACACTGACTGTGACAGGCTATTGACAACACTTTCGGAGGTATTATCATCACAATATACCTTTTCATGGCCTGTATATATTTTAAAGACATAGCAATAACCTAACTCTGATTCACATAATTTATCAAATTTCTTACCGGGTAGTGTCCTGTTCGATAGGCTCAATTGTTTGTAACATATGCGTCCCTTAAATTTCATGAGCGTCTCATCGATATTTATGTCTGTTTCATTGTATAAGGCTTCTTCAAATTTTTTATTCAAATATCTGATCGCAGGTCTTATTTTGCTCAGTTCTTCTGTATTGGCAACCACATCATTATTTGGAAAGGACAAACTTCTTGTAATTTGCAGATATATTTTTAGTGACACAGTTTTTTTAAGTATGGGCATTTATATAACAGACCTCTTCGACAAACTGATTTGAGGTCTTGACTTTTTTTTTTCACATGTACAGTTATTGTGGACTATGCAAACGACAGTACAAGATATATTTTAATTTCATCGTAACGCACAGGAAACCAGTTATTGGCGGTTCTTCATATTCTCTCTGGAACGGTTCGTATTTGCTCTGCGTACCGGTTAGTCTCTGTTACGATAGTCTACCAGAACACGTTATCAAATATTATATTAAATATATCTAGTGTAATATCTCTTTATATTCTATAAATTATTCTGATACAATTCTACCCTTGAATGACGTTTACAAATTTTCTATCTTCATACTCGCAGAATCCATGCGCAAAATAGTTTCATACAATAGCTATGCCATGTTGTAGTACTCTCTCTGGTGGTTGTTAAAAAAAAAAGAAAGGGAGCTTCCGAGATTGTCTTCGTGCCGATTAGCATGAGCTTGGTTTGGAAGAACTGTAATTTGATTATTGAGATTTATCACAGAAGATAACTGATACGAACTGTACGATTAAAAAGGAAATATATATATATTACACCTTCAAAAAAAGGTGTGTATGTGACATTTGGGAATTAATGATATTTATCGATATATTGCGTAGTTGTTAATCAGAAGGGACTTCCGAAAGACTGTATACGAACCTGCATTTAATAATCCAAGAGCTCCATTACTTCTTCGGAAGGTTAAACTTCATCAAAGCCAAATATCCGCTTGATCTGAGGTTTCCCGACTGATTATACAACGCTCCCAAAATTACGAGGAATTTTATTTGTACAGATTAGCAGACTGCCGCAAAGCACGAGCCTGCAGAGAAGAAGAATCATCACCTGATTTCATTCTAACAAGTAAAATTTCTGAATGATTTTGAGTGACTGAGCTATGACTGTGTTTCCTATCATGAATGATTGATTGCTCGAACGAATTGAGAGCTACAGAATTACGTAGATAGGAGGAAAAATTACACTAGTTCTCTTTTATTTATTCCTACTTGACGTAAGGTCGCCTCTTTTATGCCAGGAGTCACTGTATAGTTCCAGATTTTTGGACTGTTCCGTATTTCTTTCCAAATCCAGGGCTCTGGTAGCTGAGGTTTCATCCTCAATAACTAAACGCCTGCATTTTTGTCGTAGTCAACGCATAATGTCGCTACTGTCACTACAGACAGCAGAAGGATCAATATAACTTTCACTGTCCTCATGAGAACAGTTACATTTTGAAAGCGTTTTGTGGCGATACGTTCCTAATATTTAAGACTATACACTGAAGTGCCAGAAAAACTATATAGGCATGCGTATTCAATTACGGGGTATATAAACAGGCAGAAGACGGCACTGCGGTCGGCAACGCCTATATAAGACAACAAGTGTCTGGCGCACTTGTCAGATGGGTCACTGCTGCTACAATGGCAGGTTATCAAGATTTAAGTGAGTTTCAACGTGGTGTTGTAGTCGGCGCACGAGCGACGCGACACAGCCTCTCCGAGGAGGCGATGAAGTGGGAATTTTCCAGTACGACTATTTCACGAGTGTGGCGTAAATATCAGGAATCCAGTAAAACATCATATCTCCGATATCGCTGCAGCTGAAAAAAAAAATCCTTCAAGAACGGGACCAACGGCGACTGAAGAGCATCGTTCAATATGACAGAAGTACAACCCTTCCGTAAATTGTTGCAAATTTCAATGCTGGGCCTTCAGCAAGTGTCGGCTGCGAACCATTCAACGAAACGTCATCAATATGGACTGAGCCGAAGGCCCACTCGTGTACTCTTAATGACTGCACGACACAAAGCCTTACGCCTTGCCTGGGCCTGTCAACACCGAAATTGGACGGTTGATGACTGGAAACATGTTGCGTGATCGTACGAGTCTCGTTTCAAATTGTATCGAGCGGATGGACGTGTACGGGTATGGAGACCACCTCATGAAACCACGGGCCCTACATGTCAGCAGGGGACTGTTGAAGCTAGTGGAGGCCCTGTAATGGTGTGGGGCGCGTGCAGTTGGAGTGATATGGGGCCCCTGACACGTCTAGATACGACTCTTGGCAGGTGACACGTCCGTAAGCATCCCGTCTGATCACCTGCGTCCATTCATGTTCATTGTGCGTTCCGACGGACTTCGGCAATTCCAGCAGAACAGCGCGACACCCCACACGTCCAAAATTGCTACAGGGTTGCTCCAGGAACACTCTTCTGAGTTTAAACACTTCCGCGAGCCACCAAACTCCCCACACATGAACATTATTGAGCATATCTGTTGTAAGTAGGCTGTTTAGGTTCTTATATTGGTAACGCCGCCGCCACGTAGCGCTCTCTGTATGAAAATCACTGGCTGTGCTGTGTGCAGTCTGTGGCTAGTTTGCATTGTTGTCTGCCATTGTAGTGTTGGGCAGCTGGATGTTAACAGCGCGTAGCGTTGCGCATTTGGAGGTGAGCCGCCAGCAGTGGTGGATGTGGGGAGAGAAATGGCGGAGTTTTGAAATTTGTAAAAATGGGTGTCATGAACTGCTGTATATATTATGACTTTTAATGACTATTAAGATAATACATTGTTTGTTCTCTATTAAAATCTTTCATTTGCTAACTATGCCTACTAGTAGTTAGTGCCTTCCGTAGTTTGAATCTTTTATTTAGCTGGAAGTACTGGCGCTCGCTGTATTGCAGTAGCTTGAGTAACGAAGATTTTTGTGAGGTAAGTGATTTGTGAAAGGTACAGGTTAATGTTAGTCAGGGCCATTCCTTTGTAG
Source organism: Schistocerca cancellata (assembly GCF_023864275.1). Classification (NCBI taxonomy): domain Eukaryota; kingdom Metazoa; phylum Arthropoda; class Insecta; order Orthoptera; family Acrididae; genus Schistocerca; species Schistocerca cancellata. The sequence goes on from NC_064626.1 coordinate 1,243,298,299, forward strand.
GGATTTCTGAAAGTCAGATTGCGTTGCGCTAAAAAAAATATTGTGTGTCAGTTTAAGCACAGTCTTGTATAATTGTTCTAAGGGGACGTTTCACTGTGACACCTTACAATGTGCTGTTCAGTTCTCCTCTTACGGACTGATGGACAGCCCTGCAGGATTCATGATGTCAGATCCCACCAGCACTACTTCAGACATTAGTCGAGTCCATGCCACGTCGTGTTGCGGCACTTTTGCGTGCGCGCGGGGTCCCTTTGCGATATTAGGCTGGTGTACCACAGTTTCTTTGGCTCTTCAGTGTATATTTCGAAGTGCGAACGTGACCAAGAATAACATGTAACCGAGCGTGATACAGAGAAACAATAATAATGTATCACGTGTCTGGCCTGTGCTGTTTATGGTGGCACATCAAATGTCGCGACCGTTGTACCATAGGCCAGGCCCGTGATGTTCACCCTTCGCCTGACCGACGTAACGTGGGCCAGGCTCGTGATGATTACACATGGCCCGAATACCAGACTACGAGTCTGACAAATGGTTATAGGTTAAGGGGTTAAAATGCCACGATCTTTCGACGGAGCACTCCGTGGCCAGTGCTGTTAAATGACTGTTGATAGGCTGCTCGTAATGCCCTCATACACTCCAGCGGCCGGCTGTGACGTCACTACTGCTCACGGCGTCGTCTTATGTGGGCGTACATTGAATGCTGGGTCCCGCGAGGCCACGCTAGCTGCAGGCCGTCGTCTGTATTAAAGATGTTGTCACTGATGTTTATACAGGGTGTTACAAAAATGACCGGTATATTTGAAACGGCAATACAAACTAAACGAGCAGCGATAGAAATACACCGCTTGTTGCAATATGCTTGGGACAACAGTGCATTTTCAGGCAGACAAACTTTCGAAATTACAGTAGTTACAATTGTCAACAACAGATGGCGCTGCGGTCTGGGAAACTCTATAGTACGATATTTTCCACATATCCACCATGCGTAGCAATAATATGGCGTAGTCTCTGAATGAAATTACCCGAAACCTTTGACAACGTGTCTGGCGGAATGGCTTCACATGCAGATGAGATGTACTGCTTCAGCTGTTCAATTGTTTCTGGATTCTGGCGGTACACCTGGTCTTTCACGTGTCCCCACAGAAAGAAGTCACAGGGGTTCATGTCTGGCGAATAGGGAGGCCAATCCACGCCGCCTCCTGTATGTTTCGGATAGCCCAAAGGAATCACACGATCAACGAAACATTCAATCAGGAAATTAAAGACGTCCGCCGTGCGATGTGGCCGGGCACCATCTTGCATAAACCACGAGGTGTTCGCAGTGCCGTCTAAGGCAGTTTGTACCGCCACAAATTCACGAAGAATGTCCAGATAGCGTGATGCAGTAATCGTGTCGGATCTGAAAAATGGGCCAATGATTCCTCTGGAAGAAATGGCGGCCCAGACCAGTACTTTTTGAGAATGCAGAGACGATGGGACTCCAACATGGGGCTTTTCGGTTCCCCATATGCGCCAGTTCTGTTTATTGACGAAGCCGTCCAGGTAAAAATAAGCTTCGTCAGTAAACCAAATGCTGCCCACATGCATATCGCCGTCATCAATCCTGTGCACTATATCGTTAGCGAATGTCTCTCGTGCAGCAATGGTAGCGGCGCTGAGGGGTTGCTGCGTTTGAATTTTGTATGGATAGAGGTGTAAACTCTGGCGCATGAGACGATACGTGGACGTTGGCGTCATTTGGACCGCAGCTGCAACACGGCGAACGGAAACTCGAGGCCGCTGTTGGATCACGTGCTGCACTAGGTGCGCGTTGCCTTCTGTGGTTGCCGTACGCGGTCGCCCTACTTTTCCAGCACGTTCATCCGTCACGTTCCCAGTCCGTTGAAATTTTTCAAACAGATCCTTTATTGTATCGCTTTTCGGTCCTTTGGTTACATTAAACCTCCGTTGAAAACTTCGTCTTGTTGCAACAACACTGTGTTCTAGGCGGTGGAATTCCAACACCAGAAAAATCCTCTGTTCTAAGGAATAAACCATGTTGTCCACAGCACACTTGCACGTTGTGAACAGCACACGCTTACAGCAGAAAGACGACGTACAGAATGGCGCACCCAGAGACTGCGTTGTCTTCTATATCTTTCACATCACTTGCAGCGCCATCTGTTGTTGAAAATTGTAACTACTGTAATTTCGAAAGTTTGTCCGCCTGAAAATGTACTGTTGTCCCAAGCATATTGCAACAAACGGTGTATTTCTATCGCTGCTCGTTTAGTTTTTATTGCCGTTTCAAATATACCGGTCATTTTTGAAACACCCTGTATCATTGGCTGCTTGAATTACATAGTCTCAGAAGCCATTAAGGCGTGCCAGACAGGTACCGTCAAATTTCATCTCGTGACTGTTTTCTAGAGCACACTCAGCTAAAGCGGTTGATAAGGTAGGGAGCAGGGCACAAGGCTGCTGGAGTGGAATGGTGAACCACAATTTAAGGATGTAGTAAAAAAATTATTTATTTGACAAAACCAAGATGCAGACACTGGACACAACACAGTTACAGAATAATATTGTGGAAACCAACCGGTGATACAACCAAGGATACAGAAATAATTAAACTAAAATTTTGAAAAGTCACCTCACATTTAAGCAAAAAATTCTTGAAGGTGTGTATGATAGCCTTATGGCCCATGATTTTAACAAAAACAGTATTACTATTACACATAATTAACTACACAATTAAGAGTTAAAAACCTTAATTACTGATGTAAGTTGCATGAACGAATTGATGGTCTCTTACGAATATCAATACAGTAACAAAGTTTACAGCAAGCTAGATGGTTTCAAACTATTCAGATTTGTCTTAATAGCAAAAGTCTCTGTCACAACTGAACAACTTGGTTAATAACCAAAATGTCTGCAGCTTACAGAGGAAAGCATAACAACAAATATCGGGTGATCATTACATAATGCGGTAGCCTGAAAAGAGTTAACACAAATTAGCACACTATTGACGGTTGGTGTTCAACATCGTCCTTGCCTCTGAATTTCGTGCGTGAGACCCAATCGAAAGCAACAACCAGCACAGGCTGTACCTGACAACAGCTTCTATAGCACTAACAAAACCAACATTACTATACAGTTCACTTAAACTGATCACCAAAACGGTAAAATACAGGACCATGAAGGTAGAAAACAATTAGATATAAGAGTCGGCTCAAAGCTTCTTACATTCGGTAACGCGTAATAAAATGCAGCTACAGTTGATGTTAATTCTGCCGTTAAGACAGCTTGAGTCAAATTAACATTCGTAATGTAATCTGCAGAGCCACTCCGGACTTTGTGAAGAACGAAAACCTGCACGCAGATTTAACTACTAAGATTACCGCCCTTTGACAGCACAGGGTTTTCAGCAAGTTACAACCGCACACAGGCAGAAAGTGGCACAGCAAAATCCAACTTAAGTTGAAAGTTAACCTTAAGCACGCAAGCGAGGAATTCATTGACAAATCGTGAAAGTAGCAATTCACTCAGAGAAGACACGAATTCGCCAAATATCGGCAATAACTGACAGCAATCAAGAACTGACTGCAAAATCAACCAGGGCACAAGTCAGTTAACTAAACTAGCGATTCACAGTGATGCGAACCCAACACTCAAGCGATTTAGAAGAACACCCTTGCAACAAACAGAGTGGCCACACGGAGCAATCACCATTTGAAAATTAATTCAGGGAGTTGCCGCAGAAGTACAAGCGAGGCCAAACTCCGAGACGGTTTCGTGACAGTGCAAAGGCGGAACAACACTTCAACTGAGTCTGTGTTGACTGGTCAACAGCCACACTCCAGTTCCGCTCGCCAATAGCCATAGGGGCCGCATTGGCAACACCAGAGCGGCACAGCACTATACGACGCGCCAACGATCTCCTGCTATTGCCCGTGCAGACTCCTTCCCCTGCACAGTGCCGGGCCCTGCATGTACCGCAAAGCATGTCATTTAGACAGGGAAAACCCCGCGAAAGCAACACCATCCCAGAAGGTCACGGCACGGCGGTTTTTTCGGGGTCGCGTAAGCGATGGAACCTCCCATTCTCCTTTCTGCGTTCTGCAGTGCGCACTGTTTGTCCGACGTAAGGCTTGCCACGGTCGCAAGTTATCTTATAGGCCCCAGTGTAGTGTAACGACGTAAGTTTCTTATAAATGATTTTCTTTCGACATATGACCATGTGCAGACTTCGTCACCTACGTCAGTTACAACCCACTCCAAAATTATTTATATTCTTTTTAAATTGTCTCAGAATGGTTCTTGAACGAAACTGTAAAACATCATTTGAGTCTTATGCGCAGAATTACGTCACTCAGTCCAATTGGTTTGCGTGAACTTTTTTCAATTTTTGACGTCGTTTGTTTCTCCTCAGAAATTATATTGACACACGTTATCTTGATTTAATCGATATTAGAATCACACCTTGAATAAACTTTTGAGATTCAAAGTTGCGATGAACGCTGTCAAAATTCAATAATCTTGTCAAATATATTATTAATCAATTCACATAATTCTTCATAAATAAATCCTCAGAACACGTGTTTCAACTTTAGTAGCATCCACTATTTTATTATCTTCCTACATACAGACGTGAACCTGAGCCTTGACAAGATAGGACTAACATTTTCAATAAGATTAAACTTCCTATGATATCATTGTTGTACAAAACATTACAAAATCTCATTTATCAATTTTTAGAAGCACGACGCAACAACTCGGTTCCAGGATCTTCTGTTGCTCTTTGGCTGTCGACCCGCGATCTATAGCGGCCAGCAATTTTCTCTCTGGTCGCGGCAGCGAAGATGCTGTCTCCGTTCGTTGCGCTGCCCTCTCCGTACATGAAACATAAAAAAAATACAAAACTTTAGACAATTCACAACCATTACAAAATATTACAAAAATACATAAACAAAACTAAATTAAACTTATATTCACCGGCAAACTGGGCTGACACTGGTGGATGGGTGACGCTTCAATTTCGTCCCACTACACCAGGTGTTCTGAGACCTGCCGCGTCTTCAAATGGTATTAGAAATTGCCGGACTATTGACGGGGGCCTGAAGATCGATTTGAGTTTGTGTCCTTTCAGCAGGCGGCCTATCTTGCCCGACACGGAGCCATATAACGGCAAGAAAGGAGGTCTTACTGCAATTATTGTATTGAGATCACTTCATTTATAAGGTGGACGCTGTAGCCGTTGTTCCTGAAGACGTTGCATGGGTGTCTCAGCGCAAGGGGCAGGATATCGGCGTCTGATATCGCTCTTGCATGAAGTACCAGTGTTCGCAACACAGTGGACTTCTGTACTGGGTGATGATGGCAGATGGTGTGTAAGTACAGATCGGTGTTGGTAGGTTTTCTGTAGAAGCTGTGTCCAAGGCATCCGTTTCGTTTGCGGCGGACGAGGACGTCGAGGAAGGGCAATGCATCTCCTTTTTCTGCTTCCATAGAGAACTGAATTTTGTTGTTAATGTTGTTGAGGTGTTCCAAGCATTGTTGTTGTTGTTGTGCTCTTCAGGCCTGAGACTGGTTTGATACAGCTCTCCATGCTACTCTATCCTGTGCAAGCTTCTTCATCTCCCAGTACCTAATGCAACCTACATCCTTCTGAATCTGCTTAGTGTATTCATCTCTTGGTCTCCCCCTACGATTTTTACCCTCCACGCTGGCCTCCAATACTAAATTGGTGATCCCTTGATGCCTCAGAACATGTCCTATCAACCGATCCCTTCTTCTGGTCAAGTTGTGCCACAAACGTCTCTTCTCCCCAATCCTATTCAATACTTCCTTATTAGTTATGTGATCTACCCATCTAATCTTCAGCATTCTTCTGTAGCACCACATTTCGAAAGCTTCTATTCTCTTCTTGTCCAAACTATTTATCGTCCATGTTTCACTTCCATACATTGCTACACTCCATACAAATGCTTTCAGAAATGACTTCCTGACACTTAAATCTATACTCGATGTTAACAAATTTCTCTTCTTCAGAAACGCTTTCCTTGCCATTGCCAGTCTACATTTTATATCCTCTCTACTTCGACCATCATCAGTTATTTTGCTCCCCAAATAGCAAAACTCCTTTACTACTTTAAGTGTCTCATTTCCTAATCTAATACCCTCAACTTCACCCGACTTAATTCGACTACATTCCATTATCCTCGTTTTGCTTTTGTTGATGTTCATCTTATATCCTCCCTTCAAGACACCATCCATTCCGTTCAACTGCTCTTCCAAGTCCTTTGCTGTCTCTGACAGAATTACAATGTCATCAGCAAACCTCAAAGTTTTTATTTCTTCTCCATAGATTTTAATACCTACTCCGAATTTTTCTTTTGTTTCCTTTACTGCTTGCTCAATATACAGATTGAATAACATCGGGGAGAGGCTACAACCCTGTCTTACTCCCTTCCCAAGCACTGCTTCCCTTTCATGTCTTTCGACTCTTATAACTACCATCTGGTTTCTGTACAAATTGTAAATAGCCTTTCACTCCCTGTATTTTACCCCTGCCACCTTTAGAATTTGAAAGAGAGTATTCCAGTCAACATTGTCAAAAGCTTTCTCTAAGTCTACAAATGCTAGAAACGTAGGTTTGCCTTTCCTTAATCTTTCTTCTAAGATAAGTCGTAAGGTCAGTATTGCCTCACGTGTTCCAGTATTTCTACGGAATCCAAACTGATATTCGTCGATGTCGGCTTCTACCAATTTTTCCATTCGTCTGCAAAGAATTCGTGTTAGTATTTTGCAGCTGTGGCTTATTAAACTGATTGTTCGGTAATTTTCACATCTGTCAACACCAGCTTTCTTTGGGATTGGAATTATTATATTCTTCTTGAAGTCTGAGGGTATTTCGCCTGTTTCATACATCTTGCTCACCAGATGGTAGAGTTTTGTCAGGACTGGCTCTTCCAAGGCCAATGGAATGTTGTCTACTCCGGGGGCCTTGTTTCGACTCAGGTCTCCAGGTTCCAAGCATACACCACGTTTTTCACGTCCATGGAGCCAAATGCTGTACGTGTCGTCAGCATATCAGAAGAAACAGTAGGTTTTAATGGGCCGGGCTTGAGGCAATACCCTCGGAATCCTCCATAAAGAGGTCTGCAACGGCTGGAGCTCATGTGGGTTTCCCATCCAAACGCTATCCGTCTGAGCGTAATACAGACCGTTGTACAAAAGTAAGATGACGTAAGGGCTGTCAAAGAACTGGGATACCAGGTCCAAAGTGTCTTTGATAGACATATTCGTAAGCAGCCTCACCACATAAAATCTGACTATAATGCCATACTCAGTAAGTTGACGGCGGTAAATCCGGCTGATAAACGCCACACGCCAATTGGTGGCTTGTGGAGTATGATGTAGATGTAGGATAATATGATGTTCGCAATGATCTACATGTGGTTCGGGAGTACGTAATAAAGCCATAACATGTTCTTCATAGGCAATCATGCCGAAAGCTGTTGTAATTGGTGCTTGATGTCCTGGATACTGGCTCTGGGCCATAGTTGACGGCAGAACCGATCCCCAACGTGATCTATAGGGGACAGATCTGAGGAGGAGCTTTCTGAGAACGTACGTTTGGAGCACAGCGTTGTATGGTAGTGAACTATGGACAGTGGGAAAACAGGAACAGAAGAGAATCGAAGCGTTTGAGATGCGGTGCTACAGGAGAACGTTGAAAATCAGATGTACTGAAAAGATAAGGAACAGAATCGGCGAAGACAGGTTCATTTGGAAAACACTGTCAATAGTAGAGATGGGCAAAACTGTTCTTTTCAGAGATTGGATCAGAACTGTTCACTCCCTGAAATGAATTAGCTCTTTTTCATGACTCACCACTCATTTACAATAGAAAATAAATGGAAGGCACACTGCCCTTTAAACTTGGTTTATTCCAGTACTATACCTGTATTTTGATCTTATTTGATCCTGTTTTGAAGTAACACAGATAATGAGTAAGAATTTTGTATTGTTTATTGAAATTTCCACGATATGACAAAGTTTTTGATTATTCATTTATTTTGCACTATCGTGGTTTTTTGGGTGATCGGAAAATGTTGTAACTTGAGATTTACATTAACAATATATTTGGCTATAATGTATTAAAATTTCATTAACCTCATACAAATACATCGCAAGCCATATATTTTTAAAGTGAATGCTTCCTTTCGAAGACGCCTAAAATCGCAAAATCCGACCCAGAATAAGAAAAAAAAATATAAATTTGACTGTAAAACGAAAGTGCTGCATATAGCCTTACGCAGAATAAAACAAGGAAAATATTGGTGTATCACATTTTGCGATACGTTTATCGGTTCGCTCGTAATTAAAGCGTAAATTCGAGTGTCCATAATAAAAATCCTATAGTAAGAGGAGTCATCAGGAACCTAATCTAACCAGTTTAAACAAATAAAAATAAAATAAAAACAATTGATGTATACATAACATAATAATGTAATATACATAGCGGTATTACTACGAAGAAAAATATCCAGTGGGGACGAACTCCGATGCAGAGGCGCTGAGTCGAGTAGGTCGAGCCGCGAGCTGTATTACTGCGTGAGCTGAGACCGCAGAGACCAGAGTGACACCTGAGTCGCTTTGCTCGACGCTCTGGCTAGAGTCGAGACGGTGGGGTGAGCATTGAGTGGGCGAGTTCCGAGGGTGGGGGGGAGCGGTGAACTCACCCGCTCCGAGACAAATCGTCTGTTCCCTTGCGAGCAGGTTTTTGCAAGTAGTTCCTATGTTATCCGCTAGGTGGCCCTCTGTCCTGTTGCTCGCATCAACTGCCCAGAGGGCAGGACGTGCGACTGAAACGATCGCCGACAGAGTGCTATGCGAAGTTAAGCTGCGCCAGACACTGCACGCGGCAGACGACGCACAGAGACGGCACGGCATATGTGAAACACAAAATCCAATGGGGTACTGCACAATACAGGCAGCCAAGGTAGAAGCAGGGCAGAGGCCGGCGCTGGCTGTGTTGTGTGGCGTGCACTGTGCTCTGACCAGCAGAGGCGCTGCTGATATGCTCCGTTTCTCTCTCTCTCTCTCTCTCTCTCTCTCTGCCGTGGGAAACGTTTGGAGCTACCGTTCTTTTTTTCTGTATCACTGATTGTTCACTCCTTTGAAAGATTGAACTCTATGAATTAGTTCAAGAGCGGATCCCCCATCTCTAGTCAATAGTAGGGGAGAGGATGATAGGAAACGTGTTAAGACATCAGGGAATTATCTCCATGGTTCTAGAGGAAACGGTATAGGATAAAAACTGCAGGGGAAGACAGAGACTGAAATATATCCAGCAAATAATTGGGGGTGTAGAGTGCAGGTGCTACTCTGATGGAAGAGACTGGCGCCGTATCAAACTAACCAGCAGACTGATAACAGAAAAAATGGGAAGACAAGGGGGTTGCAGATCTGGGGATCTTACTGGTCACGTGAGTACGACAACATCACGTAGAGACAGATCGTATGGAGATGTATCAGTGTTGCCCAGTTGAAAAACGGAACCACGATATTGTCACATGGGTAGTGACAAATGAGGACACAGTATGTCCGCGATGTGCCGTTGTGCCATCATAGTTCCCTCAATGACTACCAGCGGTACTTGAAGTAATACTAAGTAGTCCCTGTACCATGACGCCAGGAGTAAGCTTTGTTTCTCCAAAACATTTGCAGAATGGGATCCGTCCCCAAATCGCCAACCGCCAACGGTAATCATCTGTGCTAGTGCAGATCCACGATTCATCGCAGAACACAGTGCGATGCCATTCATCAGCAGTCCATGCTTCGTGGTCACGCCACCACTTTAAATGCAGCCGTTTGTGTTGTGGTGTTAACGGCAGCCTACGGATTGGACTGTAATTCCCGAGCATGACTGCTGATCAGTGGTGCGAGATGGCACAGGGAGTCCACTACTTGTTTTCGGATGGTAGGCACAGATGTGAAGAGGTTACTGTGTGTTTGGTCAGCAATACGGCAAACCTCGCGTTTTGCTGGTCACACATGGTCGTCTGGAGCCTTGACGATGAATATGCCTGTCATTTTGCCATGCAGTCCGACAACGGGCCACTGCTGCACAAATCTGGATACTGCACGTTTCGACAAGCAGGCCAAATGGAGACCCACACTGAGGCCCCTTGTAAACTATGTCAGGTGCCGATAACACTGTACCATACGAGTACGGGGGTCTCTATGACCCACACAACGATCACTTATTTCGCGCGTCTTATACACCCTACCAGGCATGGTAACAAAATTGATGCAATCTGGCGGCCGTGTAATTAGCAGTCTTCGAAAGGGAGGTAAGAAGGAAATGACAAATATTTTGGACACGTCAGGAAAACTGCTGGTGAATCCTGTGGATGCCTTGGGCAGATGGAGGGAGTATTTTGAAGAGTTGCTCAATGTAGGTGAAAATGCGATCGGTAATGTTTCAGATTTCGAGGTAGAATGGGATAGGAATGATGATGGAAATAGGATCACATTTGAGGAAGTGGAAAAAATGGTAAATAGATTGCAGTGCAATAAAGCGGCTGGGGTGGATGAAATTAAGTCGGAACTCATCAAATACAGTGGAATGTCAGGTCTTAAATGGCTACACAGGATAATTGAAATGGCCTGGGAGTCGGGACAGGTTCCATCAGACTGGACAAAAGCAGTAATCACACCAATCTTTAAACATGGAAACAGAAAAGATTGTAACAACTACAGAGGTATCTCTTTAATCAGCGTTGTGGGTAAAATCTTCTCAGGTATTGTTGAAAGGAAAGTGCGAGTATTAGTTGAGGACCAATTGGATGAAAATCAGTGTGGGTTTAGGCCTCTTAGAGGTTGTCAGGACCAGATCTTTAGCTTACGGCAAATAATGAAGAAGTGTTATGAGTGGAACAGGGAATTGTGTCTATGCTTTATAGATCTAGAAAAGGCATATGACCGGGTTCCTAGGAGGAAGTTATTGTCTGTTCTACAAGATTATGGAATAGGAGGCAAACTTTTGCAAGCAATTAAAGGTCTTTACATGGATACTCAGGCAGCAGTTAGAGTTGACGGTAAATTGAGCTCATGCTTCAGAGTAGTTTCAGGGGTAAGAGAAGGCTGCAACCTGTCTCCACTGTTGTTCATATTATTTATGGATCATATGTTGAAAGCAATAGGTTGGCTGGGTGAGATTAAGATATGTGAACACAAAATAAGCAGTCTCGCATATGCGGATGACTTAGTTGTGATGGCAGATTCGATTGAAAGTTTGCAAAGTAATATTTCAGAGCTAGATCAGAATGTAAGGACTATGGTATGAAAATTAGCATCTCCAAAACGAAAGTAATGTCAGTGGGAAAGAAATATAAACGGATTGAGTGCCAAATAGGAGGAACAAAGTTAGAACAGGTGGACGGTTTCAAGTACTTAGGATGCATATTCTCACAGGATGGCAACATAGTGAAAGAACTGGAAGCGAGGTGTAGCAAAGCTAATGCAGTGAGCGCTCAGCTACGATCTACTCTCTTCTGCAAGAAGAAAGTCAGTACCAAGACTAAGTTATCTGTGCACCGTTCAATCTTTCGACCAACTTTGTTGTATGGGAGCGAAAGCTGGGTGGATTCAGGTTACCTTATCAACAAGGTTGAGGTTACGGATATGAAAGTAGCTAGGATGATTGCAGGTACTAGTAGATGGGAACAATGGCAGGAGGGTGTCCACAATGAGGAAATCAAAGAAAAACTGGGAATGAACTCTATAGATGTAGCAGTCAGGGCGAACAGGCTTAGATGGTGGGGTCATGTTACACGCATGGGAGAAGCAAAGTTACCCAAGAGACTCATGGATTCAGCAGTAGAGGGTAGGAGGAGTCGGGGCAGACGGAGGAGAAGGTACCTGGATTCGGTTAAGAATGATTTTGAAGTAATAGGTTTAACATCAGAAGAGGCACCAATGTTAGCACTGAATAGGGGATCATGGAGGAACTGTATAAGGGGGGCTATGCTCCAGACTGAACGCTGAAAGGCATAATCAGTCTTAAATGATGATGATGATGATGATGATGATGATGGTGGCCGTTCTACCTCTCATAGAGAATTTCAACTCTAATCATTTACATATCCGCCGATTCCATATGTGTGTACGAAACTTCAATGACATCCTGCTACTCTGGAGAGCCAAAGAAACTGGTACACATGTAGGGCCCCTGTGAGCACGCAGAAGTGCCGCGGCACGAGGTGGCTTGGACTCGGCTGATGTCTGAAGTAGTGCTGGAGGGAACTGACATCACGAATCTTGCAGGGTTGTCCATAAATCCGTAAGAGTACGAGGGGTTGTGGGTCTCTTCTGAAAAGCACGTTCCAATGCTGATATGCTCAATGATGTGCATGTGTGGAGGAGTTTGGCGGCCAGTGGAAGTTTTAAGCTCAGAAGAGCGTTCCTGGAGCCACTCAGTTGTAATTCTGGACGTGTAGGGTATCGAATTGTCCTGCTGGAACTGCCCAAGTCCGTCGGAGTGCACAGTGGACATGAGTGGATGCAGGAGATCAGACATGATGCTTACGTACGTGTCACCTGTCACAGTCGTATCGAGACGTATCACAGATCTCATATTATTCCATGCCCATATAACATGCCTCACACCATTACGAGACTCCACCAGCTTGATGGATTCATGAGATTGGCTCCATACCCGTACACGTCCATCCACTCGATAGAATTTTAAACGAGACTCATCCGACCAGGCAACATGTTTTCACTCATCAACAGTCCAATGTCGGTGTTGACGGGCCCGGACGAGGTGTAAGGCTTTGTGTTCAGTCATCAAGGGTACACGAATGGGCCTTAAGCTCTGAAAGCCCATGTCGATGATATTTCGTTGAATAGTTCACACGCTGACACTTGTTGATGGCCCAGTATTGAAATTTGCAGCAATTTGCGGAAGGCTTGCACTTCCGTCACGTTGAACGATTCCATTCAGTCGTCATTGCTCCCGCTCTTGCACGATCTTTTTCCAGCCGCAGCAATGTCGCACATTTAATGTTTTACCAGATTCCTGATATTCACAGTACACTCGTGAAATGGTCGTACAGGAAAATCCCTTCCCCATCGCTACCTCGGAGATGCTGTGTCCCATCGCTCGTGCGCCGCCTATAACACTACATTCAGTCACTTAAATCTTGATAACTTGCCATTGCAGCAGCAGTAACCGATCTAACAACTTCGCCAGATACTTGACTTATATAGGCGTTGCTGACCGCAGCTCCGTATTTTGCCTGTTTGTATATCTATATATTCGAATACAAAAATACCTATATTAGTTTCGGTGCTTCATTGTTTTTTCTTCTGAGTGCTTCGGGTTTTTTTGTTAGATAACGTAAATTTAAGTGTTAGGAAGTCTTTTTCTGAATTTATCTGGACTGTAGGCTACTACGGAAGTAAAACGTGAGCGATGATCAGTCCAGATTAGGGGAGAGTAGGAGCTTTTGAAGTGTGGCAGGTCAAACTTGTAGATGGAGATACAGGCTGAATACACAATACATGCATACACATCCAGCGATCACAGGCCCTGCACATAAAGTGCTGCTTCCACAAATTGTATCCATTCCTTTCTGTGTTGTACTCGGTTCCTCCAGGTGTCTTCAATCCCCAGGACTGTCAAGTATTTCACGAGGACGTTCATCCAGCGCTGCCTTAGTCGTCCTATGGGGTACCTCGTCATTGGTATCGCTTCAAGTGCCTTCTCCTATCTTTCTGGGGCATGCTGACTACACGACCCACTTGCTGGATTCTTTTGCTTTTCAACTTCTGTAGGATTGGTGGTTGTTACATCAAGAGATAGATTTCCTCGTCGTCCTCCTCCATTCTCCTTTATCTTAGATCGATCCCACACTTCTTCCAAATATTAATAGCTTTTCCTTTTTCGTTTAGTCATGCCGCAGTTTTCTGAAATACACTCCTGGAAATGGAAAAAGGAACGCATTGACACCGGTGTGTCAGACCCACCATACTTGCTCCAGACACTGCGAGAGGGCTGTACAAGCAATGATCACACGCACGGCACAGCGGACACACCAGGAACCGCGGTGTTGGCCGTCGAATGGCGCTAGCTGCGCAGCATTTGTGCACCGCCGCCGTCAGTGTCAGCCAGTTTGCCGTGGCATACGGAGCTCCATCGCAGTCTTTAACACTGGTAGCATGCCGCGACAGCGTGGACGTGAACCGTATGTGCAGTTGACGGACTTTGAGCGAGGGCCTATAGTGGGCATGCGGGAGGCCGGGTGGACGTACCGCCGAATTGCTCAACACGTGGGGCGTGAGGTCTCCACAGTACATCGATGTTGTCGCCAGTGGTCGGCGGAAGGTGCACGTGCCCGTCGACCTGGGACCGGACCGCAGCGACGCACGGATGCACGCCAAGACCGTAGGATCCTACGCAGTGCCGTAGGGGACCCCACCGCCACTTCCCAGCAAATTAGGGACACTGTTGCTCCTGGGGTATCGGCGAGGACCATTCGCAACCGTCTCCATGAAGCTGGGCTACGGTCCCGCACACCGTTAGGCCGTCTTCCGCTCACGCCCCAACATCGTGCAGCCCGCCTCCAGTGGTGTCGCGACAGGCGTGAATGGAGGGACGAATGGAGACGTGTCGTCTTCAGCGATGAGAGTCGCTTCTGCCTTGGTGCCAATGATGGTCGTATGCGTGTTTGGCGCCGTGCAGGTGAGCGCCACAATCAGGACTGCATACGACCGAGGCACACAGGGCCAACACCCGGCATCATGGTGTGGGGAGCGATCTCCTACACTGGCCGTACACCACTGGTGATCGTCGAGGGGACACTGAATAGTGCACGGTACATCCAAACCGTCATCGAACCCATCGTTCTACCATTCCTAGACCGGCAAGGGAACTTGCTGTTCCAACAGGACAATGCACGTCCGCATGTATCCCGTGCCACCCAACGTGCTCTAGAAGGTGTAAGTCAACTACCCTGGCCAGCAAGATCTCCGGATCTGTCCCCCATTGAGCATGTTTGGGACTGGATGAAGCGTCGTCTCACGCGGTCTGCACGTCCAGCACGAACGCTGGTCCAACTGAGGCGCCAGGTGGAAATGGCATGGCAAGCCGTTCCACAGGACTACATCCAGCATCTCTACGATCGTCTCCATGGGAGAATAGCAGCCTGCATTGCTGCGAAAGGTGGATATACACTGTACTAGTGCCAACATTGTGCATGCTCTGTTGCCTGTGTCTATGTGCCTGTGGTTCTGTCAGTGTGATCATGTGATGTATCTGACCCCAGGAATGTGTCAATAAAGTTTCCCCTTCCTGGGACAATGAATTCACGGTGTTCTTATTTCAATTTCCAGAAGTGTATAAATTACACTGTTTTATATAGTCTCATCTTGTGATGGTCATTCTCAGCTACGAGTCTCACTGATGGAATTCATGTATTTCATTCCCACTGCTATTATTTCCTTCGTGTCCATTTCAACAGGATTGACTAATGTGGAGAGCAGCATCAAAGCAGTCATAGGACTGAGGACCTCAACAACAAAAACCTACGAGTTATACAGGGTTAATCTCCTAAACCGGCACCGCAAATTTTGCGGAAATTGAAAACGGGCCTGCGAGCTGATGGTTCACCATCCCACACCACATGGATTGGCAGTCAAGGGCTCGTATTATTAGCCGGAAACAGATTGTAATAACACTTAGGAAATGTACTTTTTATGCAAACATAAACTTTTTTAATGGAACAATGCCTATTGAAATTAACAAATTAGAAGTGGGATAAATCAGAATGTCATTCGTGTTTGGTGCACGATTCTAGTGCGAGTCGTTTACGATGTATCGTATTTTGAAAAGTTTTCACTCGGACACTTGTGCAATAGCATGCGCTAGTTATGCGGGTTATGATCAGTAACGAGACAACTGACCATCACAGGCTGTGTTCAAAATGACCACCAGCAGCGTCAATACACCCTTCCAGTCTGATATGAAACAACTGCTGCAGACGTGCTAGCATTTCAGCGGAGATGTCATAGCAGGCTGCAGTAATAAGTCGTTGCATATCCCATCGACTGTAGTTGACATGTCCATGTCTTTCAGCTTACACGACAGAAAAAAGTATACAGGCGTCAAATCCGGGAGTGGGTCGGTCAAGGGAGAAGTGCTCTGCTCCCACTCCAATGATATGTAAAGAATTTGTGAAGACATGATGTAGTACTTCGTGTACTATGAGCTGGAGAGCCATCAAGTCGGTACTACAGGTTTCTCCTAGCCTGCAGAGGAATGTCTTCTAGCATCCATGGAAAAGCCTGCGATACTCGTGCGCGTTCAGTGCTCTTCTATGAAAAACGGGCCTATGAGCTGATGGTTCACCATCCCACACCACATGTTTACTCCCCATGGATGCTGACGATCCACTTAACTAGGCAAATTGGAATTGTCAACAGACCAGTAGTGGATGTTTCGGCGGTTTACCTGGTCATGATTGTTAAATGTGGCTTCATCACTAAGCGAGATACATCTGGAGTGTCCTGTCTTAATGCCGATGTGCAGAAGTTAACGCTGTTCTCATAATCGTTTCCTTGTAGCTGTTGATGGAGAGAGATGTGACGGGAATGGAATCTACACTCCTGGAAATTGAAATAAGAACACCGTGAATTCATTGTCCCAGGAATGGGAAACTTTATTGACACATTCCTGGGGTCAGATACATCACATGATCACACTGACAGAACCACAGGCACATAGACACAGGCAACAGAGCATGCACAATGTCGGCACTAGTACAGTGTATATCCACCTTTCGCAGCAATGCAGGCTGCTATTCTCCCATGGAGACGATCGTAGAGATGCTGGATGTAGTCCTGTGGAACGGCTTGCCATGCCATTTCCACCTGGCGCCTCAGTTGGACCAGCGTTCGTGCTGGACGTGCAGACCGCGTGAGACGACGCTTCATCCAGTCCCAAACATGCTCAATGGGGAACAGATCCGGAGATCTTGCTGGCCAGGGTAGTTGACTTACACCTTCTAGAGCACGTGGGGTGGCACGGGATACATGCGGACGTGCATTGTCCTGTTGGAACAGCAAGTTCCCTTGCCGGTCTAGGAATGGTAGAACGATGGGTTCGATGACGGTTTGGATGTACCGTGCACTATTCAGTGTCCCCTCGACGATCACCAGTGGTGTACGGCCAGTGTAGGAGATCGCTCCCCACACCATGATGCCGGGTGTTGGCCCTGTGTGCCTCGGTCGTATGCAGTCCTGATTGTGGCGCTCACCTGCACGGCGCCAAACACGCATACGACCATCATTGGCACCAAGGCAGAAGCGACTCTCATCGCTGAAGACGACACGT
This sequence comes from Schistocerca cancellata, assembly GCF_023864275.1. Lineage (NCBI taxonomy): Eukaryota > Metazoa > Arthropoda > Insecta > Orthoptera > Acrididae > Schistocerca > Schistocerca cancellata. Next base: position 1,243,315,685 of record NC_064626.1, read on the forward strand.
CTCCATTCGTCCCTCCATTCACGCCTGTCGCGACACCACTGGAGGCGGGCTGCACGATGTTGGGGCGTGAGCGGAAGACGGCCTAACGGTGTGCGGGACCGTAGCCCAGCTTCATGGAGACGGTTGCGAATGGTCCTCGCCGATACCCCAGGAGCAACAGTGTCCCTAATTTGCTGGGAAGTGGCGGTGCGGTCCCCTACGGCACTGCGTAGGATCCTACGGTCCGGCGTGCATCCGTGCGTCGCTGCGGTCCGGTCCCAGGTCGACGGGCACGTGCACCTTCCGCCGACCACTGGCGACAACATCGATGTACTGTGGAGACCTCACGCCCCACGTGTTGAGCAATTCGGCGGTACGTCCACCCGGCCTCCTGCATGCCCACTATACGCCCTCGCTCAAAGTCCGTCAACTGCACATACGGTTCACGTCCACGCTGTCGCGGCATGCTACCCGTGTTAAAGACTGCGATGGAGCTCCGTATGCCACGGCAAACTGGCTGACACTGACGGCGGCGGTGCACAAATGCTGCGCAGCTAGCGCCATTCGACGGCCAACACCGCGGTTCCTGGTGTGTCCGCTGTGTCGTGCGTGTGATCATTGCTTGTACAGCCCTCTCGCAGTGTCCGGAGCAAGTATGGTGGGTCTGACACACCGGTGTCAATGTGTTCTTTTTTCCATTTCCAGGAGTGTATTTCGGTGGAGAATGCGTAGGACACTAGCCTGACGCATGCCAAGTCCTCGTGTGATTGCGTGGGAGCTATCGTGCGGATCAACTGCAACAGCAGCAAGAACATTAATTTCTCCCTCTTCCGCCGTTACTTGTTACCTTCTGTTACATTGTCTGTGTGTTACATTACCACTTACGTAACTGATCGAAGAGGCTGATAAATAATTGTCGAGATGGTTGACGTCTATTGGGATATCTTGTTGCATGTTTCGTACGAGAACGAATTGGATTCTTCCTATACTCTCCATACACCATGAACATGTCCATTTTATTCTGCACTGGTGAATCCCAGTGTCCACTCAAGACCAGCTGACTGGACTGTCACACACTAATTGATTAGAAAGTCGCGGTGCACTCAAGGAACCCACAAGCATACTGTAAGCAAACAATAACATCTTAGCTGGCAACAACGCAGGCTGAATGGCACAGACAAGTGTCGGTGTGGGAGCTTTTCAAAATAACAGTTCCTCGTTAAAAGTCCCGCACTGGAATCCTGGAACAAACACTATTGAAATCCTAATTTAGCCTACTTTGACTCTGTTAACCCATTACTGGCCATTGTCCCTCTTTTGGGACGCGTATATTTTACTTATTTCTTCGTAAGCAGTGGAGCTTTTAGCCTTTATTGTTGCACCTGTAGGTTCAACTAACTGCTATAGTGCCTGTAAATGTAAAATAAATAACTTTTTTCTAAGTACTTCACGTCAGGAAAATTATGAACTTGCCGATTTTTTGCTCCACTTCACAGCTCTGTATGTCTGCTGGTAGTTCCTAGACGACAATGAGCTGTGATTTAGTTGTCTGGGCGTGTTTGTTATGAACATATGGATGACCGTGTAAGATTAAGTATAATTCAGATTTTTTCAAGTAAGTGCAATATCGATATATTTTATGCGTCTCAATAATGGGACAATGGAATGTTACACTATCATTTATTATTGATGTGCCTTATTCTTGTATATACGTATTATACAGAGAAGATTGCATTTTACGTTCTTTGTATCTGCTTTTTTAAATATTCTATTCGAATTTTACGATTCCGACAGGATAAAAACATGCCGCGTGGACTTACACTTGAAGAAATTCTAGCAGAACTAGAGAACCATCAAGAGAGTGACGATGAAGATGATGACGTAGAATTGGCGATTATTCCACCCGATGCAGATGTAATAACAGATGAAGAATACGTAGACGAAAATGTACTGAACAATGAGTCTGTTGTACAAGATGTAGCCGGTAATTTAGAGCTCATAACCAGCCGAGATGAAGCTAATGCTACAGTTGTACCTCCAGAAGCCAAAAGAAGGAAAGCGTTAGGAGATGGAGCAGAAAGTGGTATGTTATCTACAAAAAAATATAAATGTAAGTGGTACAAATGTCAACCAACTTACACAATCACTAGTGAACCAGGGAAGAGCAACGAACATTATGTTGCGGAATGTCTAGCAAATAAGACAGTGCCCCAGGTGTTAGAGGATTTTTTTCTGAGAAACTAATGGATACTATTATTGAACAAAGCGAAATCTATGCTTGCCAACATAACAAAATAAATTTTCTGCTAACCAAAGAAGAACTAAAACCATTTATTGGCATACTACTTCTGAGTGGTTATCATAAGCTTCCCCATGAGAAGATGTACTGGGAACAGGCTCCTGATATCGGTGTTCCTATAGTCTTCAACTACATGTCAAGAAATAGGTTTCGGGAAACAAAGAGATTCATTCATCTCAATGACAACTCCAAAATAGACAGAAACGACAAGATGTACAAACTGAGGTTGTCCTTTGAAATGCTGAAAAAGGAATTTGATAAATTTGGCGTATTTCATTCAGAACTCTCAACTGATGAAATGATGGTACGTTATTATGGCAAATATTCAGCTAAAATGTTTCTGAGAGGAAAGCCTATCAAATTTGGATATAAAATTTGGTGTCTTACAAGTCCCAATGGCTTTCTTTATAATTTTTCGCCATACTGTGACAAGACTGACAACAAACAGGAGCCTTTAGGTGCAAGGGTAATAAATGAACTAACCACCATGATTCCAGAATCAGAGTATCCGAATTATAAGCTTTTCTTTGACAACTTTTTCACCAGTGTTGACACACTGATCACACTCGGAAAGAGTAAAATGAAAGCTACAGGAACAATAAGAGAGATCCGAACTAATGCATGTCCTTTGATTGACTCAAAAAGAATGGCAAAAGAAAGGGAACGAGGATTCTATGACTACATGTTTGACAAAGAGAACGAAGTTCTGGTTGTGAAATGGAGTGACAACAAACCAGTATGTGTAGCGACAAATTACAGTACTATTACTCCTCTGAGTTCTACTAAAAGATACTCACGGGCAAAGAAAAAGGTCCCGCGTTCGATTCCCGGTGGGGTCAGGGATTTTCTCTGCCTCGTGATGGCTGAGTGTTGTGTTATGTCCTTAGGTTAGTTAGGTTTAAGTAGTTCTAAGTTCTAGGGGACTGATGACCATAGATGTTAAGTGCCATAGTGCTCAGAGCCATTTGAACCATTTGAACCAAAGAAAAAGGAAATATCTGTTACAATGCCACATCTCATTGAAGAATACAATGCCCATATGGGTGGCGTAGATCTACTGGACAAGCAGATATCACTTTATAGGACGAGGATAAGGTCAAAGAAATGGTGGTGGCCATTATTCACACAGATGATAGGTATCTGCGTAGTAAACACATGGCGTGCATACCAAATTGCTAACTCTAATGAGAAGCTCTCACTTTTGGATGTCCGACGGCGAATAGTGATGTTTTACCTATCAATAAAAACAGGAGCAGTACCGAAACGCAGAGGACCACAAGGAAGCAAATTGATGGGAGGACGGGTGAGCACAGATGTACGACTAGATCCAGGAAATCATTTCATTGTGCCAAGTAAAACAAAAAAATGGCTCTGAGCACATCTTAGGTCATAAGTCCCCTACAACTTAGAACTACTTAAACCTAACTAACCTAAGGACATCACACACAGCCATGCCCGAGGCAGGATTCGAACCTGCGACCGTAGCAGTCCCGCGGTTCCGGACTGCAGCGCCAGAACCGCTAGACCACCGCGGCCGGCCCCAAGTAAAACACAGAAGAGATGTGCTTACTGCAAGAAAAAAAACAACAAAAATTTGTGATAGGTGCAATGTTGGTGTACACGACAGGTGTTTTGCTTCAGTTCATACTGAATAGACATTCAATAATATTAAAACATTCTTTATTTATTGTTTGTGTTGTTTTTTACAATATTATGCATGGAGAATAAGGTTGTGAATTAGGATAGCGCATTTGGCCAATGTCCCAAAAATGGGACGGTCTGCAGTATTTGTTCTAATAAACTGAAAATTTTCAAAAAAACTTTTTATTCAATCAGTCACTCAATGTAACGTATTTATATATAAAAGTTTGCAAAAAATGATCCGATAGAGTTTTGGCCAGTAATGGGTTCATGTCAATAGGCACCATTCGATTAAAAAAAAGTATATGTTTGCTCAAAAAATTCACTCTCTAAGTATTATTACAATCTGTTGACTGGCTAACAATACGAGCTCCTGACAACTAATCCATTCTGTGAAAACCTCAAATCAATAGCACTTATCACTTCCGCAACATTTGCGGTGCAAGAATTAGATGATTCACCCTGTATATGGTTTGTGGGTATTATATACCCTCAGACTTCAAGAAGAATATAATAATTCCAATCCCAAAGAAAGCAGGTGTTGACAGATGTGAAAATTACCGAACAATCAGTTTAATAAGCCACAGCTGCAAAATACTAACACGAATTCTTTACAGGCGAATGGAAAAACTAGTAGAAGCCGACCTCGGGGAAGATCAGTTTGGATTCCGTAGAAATACTGTAACAGGTGAGGCAATACTGACCTTACGACTTATCTTAGAAGAAAGATTAAGGAAAGGCAAACCTACGTTTCTAGCATTTGTAGACTTAGAGAAAGCTTTTGACAATGTTGACTGGAATACTCTCTTTCAAATTCTAAAGGTGGCAGGGGTAAAATACAGGGAGCGAAAGGCTATTTACAATTTGTACAGAAACCAGATGGTAGTTATAAGAGTCGAGGGACATGAAAGGGAAGCAGCGGTTGGGAAGGGAGTAAGACAGGGTTGTAGCCTCTCCCCAATGTTATTCAATCTGTATATTGAGCAAGCAGTAAAGGAAACAAAAGAAAAATTCGGAGTAGGTATTAAAGTCCATGGAGAAGAAATAAAAACTTTGAGGTTCGCCGATGACATTGTAATTCTGTCAGAGACAGCAAAGGACTTGGAAGAGCAGTTGAACGGAATGGATGGTATCTTGAAGGGAGGATATAAGATGAACATCAACAAAAGCAAAACGAGGATAATGGAATGTAGTCGAATTAAGTCGTGTGATGCTGAGGGAATTAGATTAGGAAATGAGACACTTAAAGTAGTAAAGGAGTTTTGCTATTTGGGGAGCAAAATAAGTGATGATGGTCGAAGTAGAGAGGATATAAAATGTAGACTGGCAATGGCAAGGAAAGCGTTTCTGAAGAAGAGAAATTTGTTAACATCGAGTATAGATTTAAGTGTCAGGAAGTCATTTCTGAAAGTATTTGTATGGAGTGTAGCCATGTATGGAAGTGAAACATGGACGGTAAATAGTTTGGACAAGAAGAGAATAGAAGCTTTTGAAATGTGGTGCTACAGAAGAATGCTGAAGATTAGATGGGTAGATCACATAACTAATGAGGAAGTATTGAATAGGATTGGGGAGAAGAGAAGTTTGTGGCACAACTTGACCAGAAGAAGGGATCGGTTGGTAGAACATGTTCTGAGGCATCAAGGGATCACCAATTTGGTATTGGAGGGCAGCGTGGAGGGTAAAAATCGTAGGGGGAGACCAAGAGATGAATACACTAAGCATATTCAGAAGGATGTAGCTTGCAGTAGGTACTGGGAGATGAAGAAGCTTGCACAGGATAGAGTAGCATGGAGAGCTGCATCAAACCAGTCTCAGGACTGAAGACCACAACAACAACAACATGGTTTGTGATTTAGAGCCGCACAGCCTCTGGTGGTATTCGAACGTCACATAGCCCGCGCTTTGTTTATAATGATCCGTGCGTCGTGGACAATGGATGTGGCTTCCGCGGCGCGGCAGGTGGCTGCGGCAAGTAGCGCAGGGGGCAGCGCTCGGGCCGGTACGCGGCGTTCCCGTTGTCCACTCCAGCAGGTCGGTGTCCCGCTAGTCCGGCCCCCGCTCCAGCCGCTGTGTCGCGCCTCTCCAGCGTCCAATTACTGCCGCGCCGTGCGCCGGCATAAATCTCAGGCGCGGTGGCTTTTTCTGCGCAGTCTGCAGCGCGCTGCGGGCCCGTTACGTCGCCAGAACGCGACAGACTCCTACTGCGGCAGTGGTAATGGCTGCGACCTCGAGCGGGCATCAAGGTCGTATCCATTCCTGAGATACGCATTATGTGCTGCGGAGGAGCAGACGACGTGTAACAGGAGAAACAAAAAGAGGCATGCACGGAATGCAAAACCTGCTCAGCCCTCTTCACACGTCCTTGCCAAACCTGAAGACTACGCAACGTGAAGAGACGTGAGAAGGACACACAGAAGAAATACACTCGTGAGCCAAAACAATAGGACGAATACCCACGTGATGCGATAAGGGAAGTATCTAAGTGGAGCAGAGACGAATGGAAAATCGTTCTAGAGACGATGAGGACTGCAGGTGGGTCAGCTCACTGATATAAGCCACTGTGTTTCCAAGTGTTGGTATCCCGCAGCTCGTGTACTCGTACACAGGGTTCCCCAAACTATTCAAAAACGGTTCAAATGGCTATGAGCACTATGGGACTTAAAATCTGAGGTCATCAGTGCCCTAGAAATTAGAACTACTTAAACCTAACTAACCTAAGGACATCACATACATCCATGCCCGAGGCAGGATTCGAACCTGCGACCGTAGCAGTCGCGCGGTTCTGGACTGAAGCGCCTAGAACCGCTCGGCCACCGCGGCCGGCCCGAAACTATTCGTACAAATTAATACTGGTGGTGGAGAACATCGAAACAAACATATTGAGTTTTTTCTTGTAGTGTTGGTCCACAGCTTCTATAATTTTTTAAGGGTATCATCTTGCTTTCAGCTGTTAGAACCAGGAATATGATAAAATAAAATTTTACGAGCTGACAACAAGATGAAATCCTTTAAAAAATATCTTTGGTTGTGGTACACATGGTCCCTTACGGAAATTTCTGTGCTAGGGATGATTTACACTGAAGGTGGCTTATCATGCTGATTACACCAGTAGCATTCACAGGAGCTACTGCTATGCACGACCAGTGGCCTGTATGCACGCAGTATATCGTCGGACTATTGACTGCCATGTCCGGTCGAAATCGGCAGCGACGCCAATTCTAGTGAAGGGGTCCTCTTCTGTTTTCCCACGGTTCCATACACCAGCTGTCTCACGTGCCCCAGAGAAAGAAATAAGGACGCGTGAACTCAGGTGATCTTCATGGCCAGGAAACAAATCTTGGACAGTCTATAGATTTCCGAAAGCGGCTGTCTACAGTGCTGGCGCCCCACCGTGCTGGAAGTACGTCCTTTGTTTCCAGACAGACCTCGGAGCCAACCATCCATACACAGAACAGTTTTTAATGTCAGTGCACATACTCAGTTTGCGACTCTAACACCATGTTCCCTAACGTTACAAGTCGACTTCAGAGACCGTGTCGCTTATCGAAATAGATTTTTTTTATGTTCCCTGCCTCCTGTATTAATTTGAAGGAATACTTTAGAAACATCTTTATATGAAAAACGTCATATTACCGTCTTTCAAAATTTTAAACATGGCTGAAGCAGCAACTGTTGGAAATCTTCACGGTAAATGCTAACAGCCAGACAGTTAAAGGATAAAGATTTATTGAAATACTTCACTACGGTTTCGGTATATCTAAATATACCTTCATCGGAAGTAAAAATACACTAAAATCACACCCCGCAGTGGAGATACATAAAACAATCGCCTTTGGCACGATTGTTTTATGTATCTGCTGTGCAGGATGTGATTTTAGTGTATTTTTGCTTCTGATGGTGGCATATTTAGATATACCGAAACCGTGGTGAAGGATTTCAATAAATCTCCTGCAACTGTTTGGCTGATGGCATTTACCGTGAAGTCATATTACCGTCTTCAGCTCTCGGTTAAAATCTCTGTTTACACAATCAGTTCGGTCGACTGGCCACTGTCAAGTTCATAGAAGTATTCACACCTTCATTGACGTCAAATGGTAAAACCAAGAATTCGACTCTGTTGTCACAGTATAATACAATCGATTATATAGTTTATATTTCGATAAGATTAATCGCTGCTATTGCCAAATTGACTTCAAAGACTGTTAACTGGTTTTTGTGCCTGGTGCTAGCCATGGGTCCCTCGTTGTGCACTGTAGTGGCTGTGCTGTGGTAGCTATAGTCATTCGAGATTTCAGTGTCTAAAGTGGTTGCCGTCACATCGTGGTGGTCACCAGGATAATGTCTGTCGTCTTCGCAACAATATATTCGTATTTTTCATCGGAAAGCAGAAGACTTCAGTGAAATGCAGGATGATCTGTGGAAGATCGATAATGGGTTCAGATGATGATACTTGATCGTGGACATAAATAAAGGTAACGTACAGTATTGTGCATACCTAGACGAAGAGATCCACTGTTGTTGACTGGAAACAGGAACAACCTTAGGACACCTGGCAGCAGCCGTCCGGAACCATCTAAAGTGGAGTGACCACATAAAACTAATTGCAGGAGAAACAGACGCCAGCCGGAGATCCACTGGAAGACTCTTAAAGAAATCAATTCGTTCTCGAAAGAAATGGCTTACAAAACAGGTGCAAGGGTGATTTTTGGAGTATTTCTCATTAGTCTAGGCCACTGAAAGCAGTTGATTAAATATCGCCTTACAAGTTCCTTTTTTTTTTTTAGGTGAGTTGAGAATCGCTAAACTATTGCAAAACGTACTGTATCCAGCTTCTCGACTGCTGAGCATGCTACAGTCTTTGGCTAGCAAAATAAAGGCTTATATGCAGTCGATACTGTGGAACTATCATCGGTTGACTAATTAGATATCCTAGTGGCGGAGTTCAATCGAAGTGTGCACAGTTGAATGCCTGACAAAGGCATTCTTCATTCAGCTTTCTGCATTCTGTTGGTGGTCGCGCTGGATCTACACATATATCGGGCCTAGTTTGTGGATGTACCGTGCTAAGCTAAGGTTCCATTCCGTTGGCCATTTCTATGCTGTGAACTGCAAACGTTATAGTGAGCTCATGACATACTAGGGCAGCTTCGTGCAATATTTGATTCGCAACGCTTTCGGGTCTACAGATATGCCCTCGGTCATATCACATCGTTGTAAGAGACTTGATTTCCATGTTCGCGGAACAGTATCGGTAATTTCACATATCCAGTCGTGAGACTAGAGTATGGCATTCGTTACCTTCGCACTGTTTTAACATCACTCCATATACGTCAGCGTTTGTATAGATCATTTGTTTATTTAATTAGTTATATTCAAGATTGATATGTATTCTAGAGGGTATGGAGTTTTCTTGGGTCTGATTCTCATGCTTCGGGGAATTGTACACCAATGTGATCCAGTCTAAGACAAATGTATTTTTGATGTTTGCCAGCACTCATTGAACTACTTATTAATAATCAAGGATTTCAGGAAAGAATTATTGATTTCTTTTCATCCTGGAGTCATTTATGAAGTTTGTACGATTTTTGAACTTTGCGCACGTTCTGTCACAGTTTTACTGGTATTTGATCCCAGAATAAGTTATCACGTGTATTCTGCCTTCAGCGGAATTGTTAATCAAAAAGAAACTTCCAGTGGCAGAAATTACTGATTTCTTCGCATGACTTTACTGCCAGCAAGGTAAGTCAGAGTTGGCGACACTTCAAGACTTCGTGCTGTGTCAGAATTATATTCTACATCTACATCTACATGACCACTCTGCAATTTATAATTAAGTGCCTGGCAGAGGGTTCACCTAACCACCTTCGAGCTGTTTCTCTACCGTTCCACTCCCGATCGGCGTGGGAAAATCGAGCACTTAAATTTTTCAGTGCAAACTCTGACTTCCCTTATTTTATAATGATGATCATTTCTCACTGTGTAGGTGGACGCCAACAGAATATTTTCGCAACTGGAGGAGAAAGTTAGTGACTGAAATTTCAGGACAAGATCCTGTCACAAAGAAAGACGCCTTTGTTTTAATGATTGCCACCTCAATTCACGTATCATATCCGTGACACTCTCTCCCCTATTTCGTAATAATACAAAGCGAGCTGCCCTTCTTTGAACTTTTTCGGTGTCCTCCGTCAGTCTCATCTGAAGCGGATCCGATACCGCAAAACAATACTTCAGAATACTGGCAAGCGTAGTACAGGTGGTCTCTTTAGTAGTGCACTTTCTAAGTGTTCTGCCCATAAATCTCAGTCTTTAGTTTTCTTTACCCACAAAATTATCTATGTGAACTTTCGAACTCAGGTTATTCGTTAACTGTAATCCCTAAGTATTTAGTTGAGTTGTGTGATTACCGAGTAACCGACATTTAGCGGATTCCCGTTAGTAGTGATGTGGATGATTTTACACTTTTCATCATTTAGAGTTAACTGTCACTTTGCGCAACATACATATGTCTTGTGTAACCGTTTTGAACTTGGGTTTGATGTTATGATGACTGTACAAGACAATAAATGATTGCATAATATGCAAACAGTATAAAAGGGCTGGTCAGATTGTCTCCTACGTCGTTTATGTAGATCAGAAACAGCAGAGAGCCTATAACACTTCTTTGGGGAACGCCAGATATTACTTCTGTTTTAATCGATAACTTTCTGTCAATTACTACTGTAAGCTTTCTATAAAAAATTGTCTGTGTATTAGAAAACTGTATGTATTGATTTCGAAAACTTTCTTCTCGTGTAACATGTACTTTAGATATCGTGTTCTATTGTCGAGCAAAACTGATTGTTGTGCTCAATTGCTGAGCAAAACAGATTGTTGTGTTCAATTGCTGGGCAAAACTGATTGTTGGTTGGCCCTGTGTTGCGCATGTGAACAGTGTCGTCAATTAAAATTTTAACTTCACGAAATGCAAAATTTGAAATAAAGGAAATGAATCTAATAATATGCCAAAAGAAACTAATTGTGTTCTTAATGAGAACTATACATGTAAAATTCAGCACCTAAGTACATTATATAATGTTGCGTGATACGAGGTGCTGTGTTTGAGTTGGGATAGCCACAAAAATAAATTGCTGCTCTCCTCGGAAAAAAATAACTGTTTGAGATTACCAACATTGTTCACTGAAAATCAATCTGCTTGCTAGCACAAAACCTGACAATCTCACACACTGTTTTCAAGAATACAAGGTGCGATCTGCCCTGAAATATAAGTGACTTACCTCTTGCTCAACATGCTGCTTTTGTGTCTGGAATACTAACATTCTCGAAAGCAAATACAAATCAGCTGATGCAGCAGTTAAAGGAAGATAAACTACTCACTACTAATTTACTTCTTTTTGCTTGTCAGAAATAATCTCTGACTTCTTGTGGCATAAGGTACAACGCACACACGACAAAGTATTACATTCGCAAAGAAAGTTAACACTCGGCTGGGTGGCTGATAGGAGCGACCCTAAAGGCATTTCCCATTTACAGTTGCTCCCATCAGCCACCGAGCCGAGTGTTAACTTTCTTTGCGCGAGTAATATTCAAAATTTAACTATGAATCATGGAAGTGGGTTTTACTTGAAAGGAAATCGTTCTTGAGCAATGAAACTCTGATTATTGACAAAAAGATTGCACAGCATGAGAAGACTCTAACCATTACAGATTTCTCTGATCACAAAAAAACTACATACAAACATTTGAACCAACTGGGTTATTTGTTACATAATGAAAAATAAATAGATCTTATTAAAAGCAATCATGAAAGTTATTAGTTATCTGAGGGACAAAGATGTCCTTCAATGAAGCGTTCTGACAAACAAACGTTTCATTCTTGCGCATGCCTCCGTTACCTTCAAAATTCCTCCGATATCTTCTCCATCGCTATCAAGAACGAGATAGTATTGTAAATGAGTTTTCATCTCCATATTAAAATATTCCAGACAATTTCTCTCAGATCCACAAAAAACAGCTCTCATTCTCAGAAAAACTCAAGTGTTCGTTACCACGCCTCAAATAAGAATGCCCTAGCGCTGCACAACTAACTGCCAATCAAGTCAGCCACAGATAAAACTAAACACAGAGTCAAGGATCTTAGTCACTACTCAGGCCGTGCACTGATTCATCTTTGTCCCAATACAGTAAAGGCGAATAATTTACAACAGCAGAAAACATATGAGAATCTTACACTGCAAACTGTGACCTTTTTGACAGGAAATCACAAATCCAGTCACACAACTGAGGCGAGACTCCACAGACACGCTATTTAATTACAAGACACTTGTGAGGAACGCTGTCGAAAGCCTTCTGGAAATCCAAAAGTGTGGAATTATATGCTCTTTTTGTGAACAGACGTTAGGCTTCCAAAAAGCAAGATCGCACATCGTCATCGCGCGTCCTCTACCTGTGAGGGTGGTCACACACTTATCGATAATGCTACACAGCTACAAGGTAAACCGTGATCTTAGCTTCACTGAAATATCAATAGTGATCAGGTAAACGTTAAAAATTATTCTTGCGTCAAAATTTAGTGTACGAGGGGAATATACTCAGGACATTTTACTAAAGTCACGTATCTTATCTGACTGAAAATATATAGCGTTAACCCATTACATACAAGAAGTATGAATCGCTCATGGCCAAGCGGTTCTAGGCACTTCAGTCCGGAACCGCGCTGCTGCTACGGTCGCAGGTTCGAATCCTCCCTCGGGCATGGATGTGTGAGATGTCCTTACGTTAGTTAGGTTTAAGTAGTTCTGAGTCTAGGGGACTGATGACCTCAGATGTTAACTCCCATGGTGTTTATAGACAGATTTAAGTGAGTTTGAACGTGGTGTGATAGACGGCGCACGAGGGATGGGACATAGCATCTCCGAGGTATCGATGAAGGGGTGATTTTCCCGACCGAACATTTCACGAGCGTACCGTGAATATCAGGAAACCGACAAAACATCAAATCTCCGACGTCGCTGCGGCCTGTAAGAACGGGACCAACGACGAGTGAAGAGAATGGTTCAACGTGACAGAAGTGCAACCCTTCCGCAAATTGCTGCAGATTTCAATGCTGGGCCATGAACAAGTGTCAGCGTACAAACCATTCAACGAAGCATCGTCGATATGGGCATTCGGAAATGAAGGCCCACTCGTGTACCCTTGATGACTGCATGACAAAGCTTGACGCCTCGCCTGGGCCCGTCAACACCGGTTGGACTGTTGATGACTGGAAACATGTTGCCTGGTCGGACGAGTCTCGTTTCAAATTGTATCAAGCGGATGGGCGTGTACGGGTATGGAGACAACCTCATGAATCCATGGACTCTGCATGTCACCAGGGGATTGTTCAAGACGGTGGAGGCTCTGTAAGGGTGTGGGCCGTGACCAGTTGAAGTGATGTGGGACCCATGATACGTCTAGATACGACTCTGGCAGATGACACGTACGTAAACATCCTGTATGGTCACCTGCATCCATTCATGTCCATTGTGCATTCCGACGGACTTGGACAATTCCAGCAGGACAATGCGACACCGCGCACATCCAGAAATACTACAGAGTGTCTCTAGGAATACCCTTCTGAGTTTAAACTCTTCCGATGGCCACCAAACTTCCCAGACGTGAACATTATTGAGCATATCTGGGATGGCTTGCAACGTTCTGTTCAGAAGAGATCCCTACCTCCTCGTACTCTTACGGATTTATGGACATCCCTGCAGGATTCATGGTGTCAGTTCCCTCCAGCACTACTTCAGACAGTAGCCGAGTCCAAGCCACGTCGTGTCGCGTCACTTCTGCATGGTCGCAGGAGCCCTACACGATGTTAGACAGGTGTACGAGTTTCTTTGGGTCTTCAGTGTATTTGAAGGTGGGCCGACAATCAGAAGGCGCAGACGGATTCCAGAAATATAAAAAGAGTATGGCTAACGGAAATTTCACCATTGAAGACACACAAAACAGGTTTGTATCGAGACTGAGATGCAGGGTGCGGCAGGAGCCGTAAGACCCCCCCCCCCCCCCCCCCCACCACCACCACCACTATCACCACCAATATATGTACAGGTTGGTCAGAAACAGTCTGAAACGCATGTAAGGGTGTTGCTCAAAAATAATAAAAAATCCGATAGATTGCACCGTCTCCGATTCAATATGCATAGAAGTTAGCCGATCAGGTCGTTGCGCCCGAAGATCAATGTATCTTGAAGAGATGGTGTTGCCAAACATGTTCTCCGAACTCAGTACCGTCCAGTGGGAAGCACACGTTTGACAACACAGCCTCTGGCAGGCTGCTTGGATATGCGAGCACAACAGCCTGATTGGCTTACTTCAGTGCTAATTATCAATGTTAATTACACCTGAAACGGCAACGTATCAATTTTTTCTTAAGAATTACTTCTTAGCACAACCCACCCTGCATCAACCTTACAAGCTTTTCAGAGTGCTTCTGACCAGCGTGCGGCGCTCAAGTCCGGACGACTTTAAATTTGAATTTCCCGCCATATCGTAGTCCCGCCGGAGTCCGCGATTGGCGTTCTTGAAAGTCATAGGCATCTAGTAAACAGTCAGAACGTCAAGATGGTCGAGATGTTACGGGCAAGTGCGGAAGCACAACCCTAAGAGCGCCGATTATCGGAAGTCTTCGCGCTGGGCGTTCGCCCACCGAAATAGTCCGATTCTTCGGGTACCTGAGACCAACTCGTTACGATATTGTGGCCAATTACAATGCTTCGGAGACGTCTGGGGTCCACATCCTAGATGATGTGTCCAGTGAGGGTGATATCATGCCGCTACATTTCTTTGAAATGTGACAAACGGTCACAAAAGAAGTTTATCTGCAAGTTTTGCCGAACGTCCTGAAACCGTGGGTGGTAACTGTGGCCTCGGGGAGACAATATGTCTTTCAGTGAATCGGCTCATACGAGCCATTTAGTCCAAAACTGGCTCTCGGATGACGTTGACATGTTATGGTCAAAGTGTAAGTAGGCTGTTTAGGTTTTTATGTTGGTACCGCCACGTAGCGCTATGTATGAAAATCACTGACTGTGCTGTGTGCAGTCTGTGGCTGAATTTCATTGTTGGAATATTTGCTATTGTAGTGTTGGGCAGTTGGATGTCAACAGTGCGTAGCGTTGCGCAGTCGGAGGTTAGCCGACAGCAGTGGTGGATGTGGGGAGAGAGATGGCAGCGTTTTTAAGAGCGGACGATCTGGACGCATGTCCGTCAGAAAAACGAAATTTGTAAGACTGGATGTCAAGAACTGATATACATACAATGGCTTTTGAACATTATAAAGGTAAATACATTGTTTGTTCTCTATCGAAATCTTTCATTTGCTAACTATGCCTATCGGTAGTTAGTGCCTTCAGTAGTTAGAATCTTTTATTTTGCTGACAGTATTGGCGCACGCTGTATTGCAGTAGTTTGAGTAACGAAGATTTTTGTGAGGTAAGTGATTCATGAAAGGTATAGGTTATTGTTAGTCAGGGCCATTCTTTTGTAAGGATTATTGAAAGTCAGACTGCGTTGCGCTTGCAGTTTTACTCAGCTGTTTGAAAATCAAATAATGTAAGAGGTTTACCAGCACTGCCATTTATAAATTTTTCTAAGGGGATGTTTCAACAGGAATTCTGGCTCTCGAATAACATGGATTTGAACCCCCTCGACTACTATGTTTAGAGCGTAGTCGAAAGAGGTACGTATCACTATCAAAGCAGCATTTGCGCATACGGATAGTGCTGTTTCAAAGAGTATGTGCGATCCCTTCCAGGACAAGATTGGACCCGGTCACTGCGGCTGAAGGGGGTTACATCGAGTAATATTACTCTTGAAAGATATCACTACTTATATGAAAAAGGATTTTCATTTGTATTTTGTTTTAATAAAATTGCTTTTTAAAAACGATTTTTTGTCCGGATTTAAGAGCCGAACCCTGTATGAGCATACATATCTTATGTATGCAACTACACTACTGCTCATAAATTAAGGATAATTGCAGAATGTGGCGCCGCATAATGTGGCACTACACAAAACTGGCGATAATAGCATAGACAAATAGGGAACACACGCGACACAGATCTGTAAGTCCACAGTATTAGTGATAAGTTGAGAAAACGTCCCGAAACACATGTGCTACAAAACGCCACTGTTTCCTGCGCATGTACGCCGTCATCAATATGGGATATGATCACTATACACACGTACTCAGGCCGCACAACGGGTTGGCATACTCTGGATCAGGTGGTCGAGCAGCTGCTGGGGTATAGCCTCCCATTCTTGCACCAGTGCCTGTCGGAGCTCCTCAAGTGTGGTAGGGGTTTGAATATGTGCAATGATACGTCGATCGAGAGCATCCCAGACGTGCTCGATGGCGTTTAGGTCTGGAGAACAGGCAGGCCAATCCATTTGCCTGATATGTTCTGTTTCGAGGTACTCCTCCACGGTGGCAGCTCGGTGGGGCCGTGCGTTATCATCCATCAGGAGGAAGGTGGGACCCACTGCACCCCTGAAAATGCGAACATACTGGTGCAAAATGACATCCCGATACACCTGACTTGTTACAGTTCCTCTGTCAAAGACATGCAGGGGTGTACGTGCACCAATAATAATCCCACCTCACACCATCAAACCACGACCTCCATACAGGTCCCTTTCAAGGACATTAAGGGGTTGGTATCTGGTTCCTGGTTCACGCCAGATGAAAACTCGGCGAGAATCACTGTACAAACTGTACCTGACTCGTACGTGAACATAACCTGGGACCACTGATCCAATGACCATGTACTGTGTTCTTGACACCAAGCTTTACGGGCTCTTCTGTGACCAGAGGTCAGTGGAATCATCTTCCAGGTCTCAGGGTGAATAAACCATGTCTGTTAAGTCGTCTGTAGACTGTGTGTCTGGAGACAACTGTTCCAGTGGCTGCGGTATGGTGCCGAGTAAGGCTACCTGCAGTACTCCGTGGCCGTCTGCGGGCACTGATGGTGAGATATCGGTCTTCTTGAGGTGTTGTACACTGTGGACGTCCCTTACTATAGCACCTGGACCCGTTTCCTGTCTGCTGGAATCGTTGCCATGATCTTAGATCATACTTTGTGGCACACAGAGGGCCCGTGCTACGACTTGCTGTGTTTGACCAGCCTCCAGTCGCCCTAGTATTCTACCCCTCATAACGTCATCAATATGTGTTCTTTGAGCCGTTTTCAACACACAGTCACCTTTAGCACGTCTGAAAACGTCTGCACACTTACTCGCTGCACCGTTCTATGACATGCACCAACACACCTCTGCGTATGTGGACTGCTGCCAGCGCCACCGTGCGACGACCGCAGGTCAAATGCACCGCATGGTCATACCCCGAGGTGATTTAAACCCGCAGACCGTCCACCAGAGCGTTGTTTCACCATGTATCAGCATTATCCTTAATTTATGAGCATGAGTGCAGTTGAAGAAAACGAGGTACGAGACTTTCAGCACTTACTAGAATGTATTAACAGAACAGGTAGGGAAGATCCAACGAAGAGCGACACGTTTCGTTACGGGATCGTGCGACAAGCGCTAGAGCGTTGTGGAGATGCTCAACAAGCTCCGAAGGCAGGTGCTAAAAGAGAAGTTTTGTGTATCACAGAGAAGTTTACTGCTGAAACGCGGGGAACGTAACGTCCAAGAAGAACACCAAATACCGGGAGGTGGCTGGAGCAGTGTAGATGTAGATTGAATACGAAGGTGGAGGCAATGACTTTAAGACGTATACAGAGGCTTATGACATAGGAAAGGGAAAAAATGACTGGTGCGCTGTACACCCACCGCGACACACTAAACCGTGGATTGCATACCTCAGATTTAATTGTAAATCTCATACTCTTGGCAACATCGTATCGTGATAAAGCTCAGCCAGTGTCTTGTATCACTAAATCACCATGTCTTGTACTTTAAGTTAGGCTGTCAGTTTGTTGTACGCACTATCTGATAACAGTGAGCAATACAATTTTTCAAAAAGTGCTTGGAGCAGGTCGGAAATCAGTTCACGTAGTGTGGTTATTTGCAAAACATATCCTCAAACCATTCTTTACAGTCGCGCGTCGGCCTATCTCTCCTTCAGCCGCCTACGGGCCATTTGTCCATGTGATGGGAGTATTTTATATTCCGAAGGTCGCGCCGCTCTTGCAACGGCAGCAAACGCATCCGTTTTACCATTCACAAGCATTCGCCGTCTTGTTACCCCGGGTTCCGGCTCCGGTCTCCTATTCTGTATGCTCTCAATGCGTATCATCAATCCTGCCAGACGGATGTAACAGTTGCTTAGCTTAGCCCTCGCCCGTCGCTTTCCTTTTACTTGCTCGAATCACTGAAGGCTGGTTTTTATTCACTCGCTTCTTGACGAACGGGCTCGGACGAGATAGATACATGGCGGGCTCTTGTTCGTGCATCTTTTATTATTTCAAGTTGTGTTGGACATTGCAGTTCTCGTGAGTGGTAAAGAACACCAATGGAATCGTCCGAGGCCTACATGAAAAACAAAAGCAATACCTAGATTTTCTTATATGGGTCATGAGTCCTGAAAGCCCCCCACTGTATTTGTACCTGTCTGAAATTTAGTCCAACTTTACCTCCCACTCTAAAAACCTACGTATTACCAAAACCTATGTCCCCACAAACTCTTATTCAACTTAAACTCGTATACTAAACTTTGACTAGACAGAACCTAATATGAAGTGAACTGTAACTGATTTGAATGCACCTTGTCTTTGCATTGAATGTGCAACAAAATTTCCACTTTCCTCGCTTCTTGACAACATTATTGCAGATTTCTCGAAAACACAACAGCAAACACTTAGCAGGCACGGCTCAGCTAGATATCGATTTCTAAATAAAATTTCCAAACTGTATTCAAACTGTAAGATGCGATAATGCGCGATGATGAACAGTGGGATGGTAAGAGAGTAATTATAAAATGATATTCCAAGACAACGATTGTAGAATGAAGTATGTATTCAAGAAGACACTTTGCCTAATCTTCGCACATAACACAGGTCTGAACAATACTTTGCTTAACAAAGTGAACAACGAGTTAAAGAGGGAACAATGTTAACTGAGAATTTCTAACAAAATGCAACACCTTGATCTAATGGTTCAAATGGCTCTGAGCACTATGGGACTTAACATCTGAGGTCATCAGTCCCCTAGAACAGAGAACTACTTAAACTTAACTAACTTAAGGACATCATATACATCCATGCCCGAGGCAGGATTCAAACCTGCCATCGTAGTAGTCGCGCGGTTCCGGACTGAAGCGCCTAGAACGGCTCGTTCACAGCGGCCGGCAACAGCTTAAGGGGCTCCGGAAAGGCTCAAAATCATGAAAAGTTCAATTTTTACTTTTTTGCGTTTTCTGAATCTGCAGACTAGTACCTTTTAATAGATATATAATTTATTCAATTCCGAAGACTACAACTATTTTTAAATTTTTTTTGAAATGTGTTCAACATGGGCGTGACCCACTGTGGCGCTGTTAAACTGCTGTCAAATGGTGTTATTATTAACGTCCGTGTTCATCAGGTACATTTTAGTGATGTGAGATAAAGTATGTGTTGTGGCTAACCTATTTTCAGAGACTTAGCAGCACCTGAACTGTTGAAAAAGTGTATTCACGGAAAAACTCAAAACCCCAATGAAAGTGTAAATAGTGTTATATGGTCGAGAATCGCCAAGACTGTATTTGTTGGAATAGAAACACTTCACTTTGGTGTGTATGATGCTGTTGCGACTTTCAATGATGGCAACATTGTAAGGTGCAAGGTATTTAGAAATATGGGAATGAAGATAGGTTCTAACATGGTACGAGCGATGCTTGCTTTAGACAAGGAACGCCTTCGGGCTGCTGACAGGCTGTAAAGAGTCTAGAAATACAAGCAAGAGTAAACAGGAGGAGGAACAAGAGGAAGCTGTAGGAGGAGTTTGCAGAGGATGAAGATAATCCATCCTATGGACCTGGAATGCACTAAAAAGTTAATCCAATCTTTGTCGCTCGATTCCCAAATCTTTTATTTTCTCATACTAATTACATGTTTTCTAAGGATCTTCCAAACATATTTGTTTCAAACTTTCAGTAAATGTTACACAATACCTTCTGCATAATTTAACACAGCCTTTTCCCAAAAAACTGTATATTTTTGAATATATAAATAAAAATTGCAAAAAAATGTTGTGAAATTTCATTACAATTGAAAAAAAATCATCTTTAATAACTGAACAAAAATTTTGTAAAATCCCTGTGTTAAGTTGTAGCCCATATTCCAATAAATAATCTGTAAAAAGTTCCACTTCCTACCTCAAATACTTTGTGAGGAAAGATGTAATTTATAAGCTTTATTTTAACATTGCAAGTATAGGGCGTTCCGGAGCCCCTTAATCAATTAATATGTTAATGCATGATTCAGGGAAGTGAGTGGTCTTTCTCTCAGCTCTGAGCAAGTTAACTAGCTGGCAATAATCATTCCCAGCAGCTCAGTGTTGCAGTCTTACCTCAAACTCCTTCTCTTAAAAACATGACAGTATTCAAAGTTTGTATTCTCTTCACTTTCTTCTATACCTATCTTATTCATCCTTGCTGTCCGTAACAATATTCTTCATCTAACAGATACAATCAGAGTCTTCCAACTGGTTTGATGCGCCCCGCAACGGATTCGTCTCTTGTGCCAACCTCTTCATCTCGGAGGAGCACTTGCACCGAACATCCTCAATTATTTGTTAGATGTATTCCAATATCTGTCTTCCGCTACAGTTATTACACTCCACAACTCCCTCTAGTACCGTGGACGACTTGATGTCTTATCACATGTCCTCTCATCCTGCAGCATCTTCTTGTCAGCGTCTTCCATATGTTTCTTGCTTCACTGATACTGTGGAGAGCGTCCTCATTCCTTCTCTTATCAATTAACCTAACTTTCGACTCCCTTTTGTAGCATCATGTCTCAAAGACTTCGATTCTCTTAATTTCTGGTGAACTGACACTCCACGTTCCATTACTAAAGAATGCTGTGCTCCAAAAGTAGATTCTCAGAAACGCATTCCCGAATTAAAGCCTATGTTCGACACTAAAGTGCGCGCCATTTATGACGGCGGCCGAGTTTAGGTTCGTTCTGCGCATCTGACGTCACAAAACACAGTCAACCAATGAACAGAGAACGACGTTGCCAGAGCTCGACTGCAGTGCAGAGCACGGACGAGTGTCTTCAGTTTTAGAAACGTTCAGTCATAAATAAAGTAATTGAACAAAAGCAATGTCTTGATAGCAGACTATAAGCTTCCTAATTCAGGCGATAGCAAGTAAAGGTGTTTGTATCATTCTCACTAACCCCTTTTTCGCAATAAAGAACAGCGGTAATTGTTATTTCCTATTGTACTTCGACGAAACGTGAGTAATTCATAGTCATACCAACAGTGTTTGTCGGTATTTTGTGTAATATTTTAAAGTTCTCTGAGAGATGCATTGACTGACGAGCTGCGTTAGCGTAATGGTTAAAGTGTATGACTCCTTAAGCGAAAGGTTCTGAGTTTAAACCTTGTTCGGTGCTTAATATTTTATTTATTTAAAAACAATATCGAAGTGTCTTACTTCATGAATTTTATTCGTTTGAATGTAATTTTTTGAAATTTCTATTCGCAACTAAAATCGACCATATGGAAAGTATACGCTATGGACTTTTGCCTCTGCAAACTCTTCAAAAATTCGTGCAATGGTTTACTACATCTAATGCTGCACAATAACTACGTTGAATATCAAAACAAAATTAAGTCATTTATGGGGGGAAGGTATCAGTCAAGATGATGTGTAAAAATAAAATTTTTGGGGCAAATAGTTTGTATGAAATCGAATGATAAAGTGTGTCAAAGCAGTCGAAAAACCATGTGTCTGCACGGGCGAGCAATGCAATGCTGACAAAATCGCGCGCATCGCGGAATGCGGGGAGCACGCCTCTGTAGCAGCGGAAGGGTTAATGCGGCCGTGGTGGCTTTACTTCATAAACTGCGCGCTCCTCCCTAAAAGTAAGTTTGTGAACTATACTATGGCGCTGTTTCTCTTGGCGCGTACAACTGGCAACGCAGCAATCTCCCGGGTCTGGGCGGGCATGCGCGAACCGCCAAGATAAAAGAATTGAACTATAGTAAACTTCTTCTGCCAGGAATCCCCTCTTTGGCTTTGCTAGTCTTCATCTTATGTCTGCTTGGCTTCGTCCATAGTGTTTTATTTTGCTTCCTTAACTTCGTGGTCATCAGTATTAATGTTAAGTTTATCGCTAATCTCATTTCTGTTACTGCCTGCAGAGCCAAAACAGAAGGTGCACAGAGAGGCCTTCCGAAAGCCATCTGATACTTCCGTCCCTTTTTTTTTGGTTCATTCTCAATTCTGCACTCAGCAGTCTATTTATTTCCTTCAACTGGTGCTAAATTATTCTTTATTTTCACCGGAGATATCATTGCCGTTACCGAATGTTGTCATTGTTAAGAGGCCGGCCGGTGTGGCCGAGCGGTTCCAGGTGCTTCAGTCTCGAACCACCCGACCGCTACGGTCGCTGGTTCGATTCCTGCCTCAGGCATGGATGTTTGTGATATCCATAGGTTAGTTAGGTTTAAGTAGTTCTAAGTACAGGGGACTGATGACCTCACATGTTACATCCCATAGTGATTAGAGCCGTTTGAACCATTTTTGTCATTGTTAATATGTTACCCTGTATTTTAATCCTACTCTTGAACTTTTCGTTTATTTCCGTTTTTGCTTTTTTGATGTAAAGATTGAACAGCAGGGGCGAAAGACTACTACAGTGTCGTAAACCGTTTGTAACGCGTGTACTTCGTTCTTAGTCTTTCATATACATTAGTTTATTCCAATGACGGGAGGGTTCAGCTTGTAAACTCACGTTGCTATTATTGATTTTGTTACAAAATTTGATACAGCTAACAGGAAGAGACTGTGGGATACAGAGATACAAGTAGCGTACTAGGCACACCTTGCGGGCTGCCTTTGCGAACAGACCTCTGTAGTCCATCAACACTAACAAAAATTCAGACGTGGCATGCTTGATGTGATTCCACAAACTTTATTTGGTTTATGTAAATGACACGTCGGAACGGAAATGGAAATTTGAGCCCCAGCGATATAGCCCATAGGCTTTTTGTGATATTCATTGTGGTACATCAGTACAAATTGTTTTTCTCATACGGAACAAGATCTATGTCCGACGTTGCGTAGAAACCAATAATAGAGAGAGGAGAGGGGGAGGAAGGCTCAGATCACCGCATACGTTGCAGCCCGTTCCTCGGATTGTAGCAGGCGTGGTATGTCAGTATTAGCAAAGCTAGATCGGTAAGGAGCATTTCATATCTGTATGTTGCCATCATCTTACACGGTTGTGCACCAACTCCACACCTACATCTACGCACTGCAAGCCACCTCGCGGTGTATGATGGAGGCTACTTCTCGTACCACTATCTGATCTTCCCCCCTTCCCCTCTCCCTCCCCCCCTTTCCCCTTTCCTGTTCCAGTCACGATGGCGTGTGGGAATAGAATGGTTAGCGGTAAACTTCCGTATTAGCTCAATCCATTTCTCGGATTTTCTCTTTGTGGTTTATTTCCTGAGATGTACGTGGGAGGAAGTAATACATTGCCCGACTCTTTTCGGAACGTAGTCTCCGGAAATTTTAATACACTACAGGCCATTAAAATTGCTACACCACGAAGATGACGTGCTACAGACGCGAAGTTTAACCGACAGGAAGAAGATGTTCTGATATGCAAATGATTAGCTTTTCAGAGCATTCACACGAGGCTGGCGCCGAAGCCTACACCTACAACGTGCCGACATGAGGAAAGTTTCCAACCGATTTCTCATACACAAACAGCAGTTGACCGGCGTTGCCTGGTGAAACGTTGTTGTGATGCCTCGTGTAAGGAGGAGAAATGCGTACCATCGCGTTTCCGGCTTTGATAAAGGTCGGATTGTAGCCTATCGCGATTGCGGTTTATCGTATCGCGACATTGCTGCTCGCGTTGGTCGAGATCCAATGACTGTTAGCAGAATATGGAATCGGTGGGTTCAGGAGGGTAGTACGAAACGCCGTGCTGGATCCCAACGGCCTCGTATCACTAGCGTTCGAGATGACAGGCATCTTATCCGCATGGCTGTAACGGATCGTGCAGCCACGTCTCGATCGCTGAGTCAACAGATGCGGACGTTTGCGAGACAACAACCATTAGCACGAACAGTTCGACGACGTTTGCAGCAACATGGACCATCAGCTCGGAGACCATGACTGCGGTTACCCTTGATGCTGCATCACAGACAGGAGCGCCTGTGATGGTGTACTCAACGACGAACCTGGGCGCACGAATGATAAAACGTCATTTTTTCGGATGAATCCAGGTTCTGTATACAGCATCATGATGGTCGCATCCGTGTTTGGCGACATCGCGGTCTACGCACATTGGAAGCGTGTATTCGTCATCGCCATACCGGCGTGATGGTATGGGGTGCCATTGGTTACACGGCTCGGTCACCTCTTGTTCCCATTGACGGCACTTTGAACAGCGGACGTCACATTTCAGATGTGTTACGACCCGTGGCTCTACCCTTCATTTGATCCCTGCGAAACCCTAAATTTCAACAGGATAATGCACGACCGATTGTTGCAGGTCCTGTAGGGGCCTTTCTGGATACAGAAAATGTTCGACTGCTGCCCTGGCCAGCACATTCTCCAGATCTCTCACCAACTGAAATCGTCTGGTCAATGGTATCCGAGCAACTGGCTCGTCACAATACGCCAGTCACTACTCTTGATGAAGTGTGGTATCGTGTTGAAGCTGCATGGGTAGCTGTACCTCTACACGCCATCCAACCTCTGTTAGACTCACTGCCCAGGCCGTTATTACGGCCAGAGGTGGTTGTTATGGGTACTGATTTCTCAGGAGGTATGCACCCAAATTGCGTGAAAATGTAATCACATGTCAGTTCTAGTATAATATATTTGTCCAATGAATACCCGTTTATCATCTGCATTTCTTCTTGGTGTAGCAATTTTAATGGCCAGTAGTGTACTATACAGTGGTTCATGGTGTGGGTTCCTGTAGTCATGTCCTAGTTCATGAACCACAGGCAACGTATGAGTGGCCAAGTAAGTGGTCCCGACAGTCGGGATACCAGTTACTTTGGAATAAGGCTGGGCATCTCGGGCATATTCTGAGTCGTGGTCACCTCTGTGCTCATACGGCAAAGACTACCAAATCCACCGGTTAGTCCCTCAGCCGTTAGGGGTAAAACCCAGTGGGACTCGGGGCAAGTAAGGCTAGCAACCTGCTTCCCTGGTAATTTAAATATGATGCTGGCAACAATCAGAGCAAAATGCCTCGGACCTTTGGAGGTGACGGAGTCCCACCTCTAACTGACAAACCAGGGACTCCTTAGATACGACTTGGCAAACAAATTGTAATGAGATGGGGAGCTATTAACATCAATGGGGGCTACTCTGGGAAGAAGGTAGAGCTGGCAGAGGCTGCAAGTAAGATGGGGCTGGACGTTTTAGCTGTTAGTGACATTCGGGTTAAGGGTGAGAAAGAAGAGGAAGTGGGAGAATACAAGGTCTACCTGTCAGGAGTCAAAGCAGGAATAGCACAATGGGGTGTAGGGCTTTACATCAGGAAAGAAATGGAACCCAGCGTAGTTGCAATAAGGTATGTAAACGAAAGACTGATGTGGATAGATTTGACAGTGTCTAACAAGAAAATTAGGATTGTGTCAGTATATTCGCATTGTGAAGGGACAGATCAAGATAAGATGGATAGTTTTTATGAGGCACTCAGTGATGTAGTTGTTAGAGTAAAGGACAAGGACAGTGTTCTGCTCATGGATGATTTTAACGCCAGGATTGGAAATCGAACAGAAGGGTATGAAAACGTTATGGGTAAATTTGGAGAGGATATGGAGGTCAACAGGAACGTAAATAACTCCTGGATTTCTGTGCCAGTATGGGCTTAGTAATCACAAACCCCTTTTTTAAACATAAGAACATTCACCGGTATACTTGGGAAGGCAGGGGAACCAGATCTGTCATTGACTATATAATAACAGATCAGGAATTCAGGAAGGCTGCGAGGGACACACGTGTATTCAGGGGATTCTTTGATGACACTGATCATTATTTAATCTGCAGTGAAATCGGGATTGTGACGCCGAAAGTGCAGGAGGTCAGGTCCATATGTAGGAGGATAAGAGTGGAGAAACTTCAGGGTAAGGAAATCAGGCACAAGTACATAACAACGATCTCATAAAGGTACCAGTTAGTTGAATGTAGTCAATTAGAGTCATTGGAAAAGGAATGGACAAGGTACAGGGACACAGTACTAGAAGTTGCTAAAGAATGTCTTGGAACATTAGTGTGTAAGAGTAGGATGAAGCAAACAGCTTGGTGGAATGATACAGTCAAGGCAGCCTGTAAAAGGAAAAAGAAGGCGTATCAAAAATGGCTACATGCCAGAACCCAGGTAGACAGAGAATGTTATGTTGAAGAAAGAAACAAAGTCATACAGATAATTGCAGCATCCAAGAAGAAATCGTGGGAAGACTTTGGAAACAGGTTGTAGACTATGGGTCAAGCTGCTGGAAAACCATTCTGGAATGTAATTAGCAGTCTTCGAAAGGGAGGTAAGAAGGAAATGACAAATATTTTGGAGAGGTCAGGAAAACTGCTGGTGAATACTGTGGATGCCTTGGGCAGATGGAGGGAGTATTTTGAAGAGTTGCTCAATGTAGGTGAAAATGCGATCAGTAATGTTTCAGATTTCGAGGTTGAATGGGATAGGAATGATGATGGAAATAGGATCACATTTGAGGAAGTGGAAAAAATGGTCAATAGATTGCAGTGCAATAAAGCGGCTGGGGTGGATGAAATTGAGTCGGAACTCATCAAATACAGTGGAATGTCAGGTCTTAAATGGCTACACAGGATAATTTAAATGGCCTGGGAGTCGGGACAGGTTCCATTAGACTGGACAAAAGCAGTAATCACACCAATCTTTAAACATGGAAACAGAAAAGATTGTAACAACTACAGAGGTATGTCTTTAATCAGCGTTGTGGGTAAAATCTTCTCAGGTGTTGTTGAAAGGAAAGTGCGAGTATTATTTGAGGACCAATTGGATGAAAATCAGTGTGGGTTTAGGCCTCTTAGAGGTTGTCAGGACCAGATCTTTAGCTTGCGGCAAATAATGGAGAAGTGTTATGAGTGGAACAGGGAATTGTATCTATGCTTTATAGATCTGGAAAAGGCATATGACCGGGTTCCTAGGAGGAAGTTATTGTCTGTTCTACAAGATTATGGAATAGGAGGCAAACTTTTGCAAGCAATTAAAGGTCTTTACATGGATACTCAGGCAGCAGTTAGAGTTGACGGTAAATTGAGCTCATGCTTCAGAGTAGTTTCAGGGGTAAGAGAAGGCTGCAACCTGTCTCCACTGTTGTTCATATTATTTATGGATCATATGTTGAAAGCAATAGGTTGGCTGGGTGAGATTAAGATATGTGAACACAAAATAAGCAGTCTCGCATATGCGGATGACTTAGTTGTGATGGCAGATTCGATTGAAAGTTTGCAAAGTAATATTTCAGAGCTAGATCAGAAATGTAAGGACTATGGTATGAAGATTAGCATCTCCAAAACGAAAGTAATGTCAGTGGGAAAGAAATATAAACGGATTGAGTGCCAAATAGGAGGAACAAAGTTAGAACAGGTGGACGGTTTCAAGTACTTAGGATGCATATTCTCACAGGATGGCAACATAGTGAAAGAACTGGAAGCGAGGTGTAGCAAAGCTAATGCAGTGAGCGCTCAGCTACGATCTACTCTCTTCTGCAAGAAGGAATTCAGTACCAAGACTAAGTTATCTGTGCACCGTTCAATCTTTCGACCAACTTTGTTGTATGGGAGCGAAAGCTGGGTGGATTCAGGTTACCTTATCAACAAGGTTGAGGTTACGAATATGAAAGCAGCTAGGATGATTGCAGGTACTAGTAGATGGGAACAATGGCAGGAGGGTGTCCACAATGAGGAAATCAAAGAAAAACTGGGAATGAACTCTATAGATGTAGCAGTCAGGGCGAACAGGCTTAGATGGTGGGGTCATGTTACACGTATAGGAGAAGCAAGGTTACCCAAGAGACTCATGGATTCTGCAGTAGAGGGTAGGAGGAGTCGGGGCAGACCGAGGAGAAGGTACCTGGATTCGGTTAAGAATGATTTTGAAGTAATAGGTTAAACATCAGAAGAGGCACCAATGTTAGCACTGAATAGGGGATCATGGAGGAACTGTATAAGGGGGGCTATGCTCCAGACTGAACGCAGAAAGGCATAATCAGTCTTAAATGATGATGATGATGATGATGAGTGTACTATACCTCTCCGTGATACCCAACGGCCCTCTTGAAGTGTCACTGGAGTTTGTTACCATTCCCGTAGTGCTCTCGCGCCCAGTTAACGAGATTGTGCTGAAACGCGCTGTTCTTCGTTGGATCATCTCTGTGTCTGCTATTAATGGTTCCAGACTGACGGTCAATACTCAGGAATCGGTCCAACAAGTGTAACGTAAGCCACTTCTTTCACCGAGGGAATTACGTTTCCTTACGGTGAAATCATGCTGAATATCTCTCATTGGTTCTCCTGTGTGGGGTCGTTCGTGAGACCACATGCTCATGGTGAAAGTGGACTCACCACCCTTGATTTAGTCGGATCAGCACTCGCAGCAATAAGGAACAATAGTTCATAAGCATCTGTGTAATACATAGGGAGTAATGGGGACATTGTGATCACTGTGTAGGATAGGGAGGAAATCTTAACATAGCGTACAAAGAAAAGTGGCTTCTGCTAGCCACTTCACAGTGTACAGTAGACGATTACGGCAAGCAGCCATGTTCTGTAACCAATCAGTCCTTGCCTTTGAGACGTGCTTCGCATTCCGCTGTATCATTTAACAGCCCAGTCATATTTCCCTGGAGACACGACCTCGCGTCGCCGAGTTGATCGATCGTAAATTTCATGTTGGCCTGACCCGCTAGTGCGGAATAAGTAACCTACGGGCACGTCACCTGCTGGAAATGTTTCCCCTTGGAAGGCCAGCAACGGCATAAAATCGGGAAATAGCTGTAAAGGTGCTAGAGCAGGCACCTTACGCTGTGGGTGCTATCGTTCTAGACGGGCCTTTGCCGAGGTTTTTTCTGGCCTTGACTGTCGATAAGTTTTCTATCCTTTTACACAACCCCTATACGCGATAACTGCGAATAAGTAGGAATTTTTGCGCAATATCAGGCCTCAGAGGAAGTATTTATCTTCTGTCACACTAACGAAGGTCTTACAATGTCAGGTATACAATGGTATCTTCCCGCTGTGAACCTGAGCGGCTTTGTCCAACAAAAGTAAAGTTTTTCAGGAGAACTGTGATTTCCAACCGCAGTTATCAGTCGTACGGTGTACATGACCTTAAAGTTTTTCTAATATTTTTTAGGTCTGTTCAGGAATACTGATACCAGGTTGACGTATGGTCTGGGATACTACCGTCAACGTTGTATTTTTTGTTTTTGTTTTGTTTAGGAAGATTCTACGTGTGATTCGCTGTCGCAACCGCGTCGGAATTTGTGAAGCGCAGGACAATGCGGTTTTATATCTAAACCGGACTATTGAATTTGAGACATCACTATTTTGTTTCGCATCCATTAAGAAAACTTCGTGTAATACGAAGGTGACTCCAAAAAAAATGCACACTATTTTTTAAAAATGCATATTTTATTCTACATGTTTGAAAGTTTTACAGTGTGTAGATACAGCCTTTAGGAACAATACTTTCATTTTTCCACATAATTTCCATCCCTCTCAGCTGCCTTACGCCATCTTGTAACCAGCGCCTGTATACCCGCACGCTAAAATTCTGGACCAACCTATTGGAGCCACTGTTTGGCAGAGTTCACAAGGGAGTCATCATCTTCAAACCTTGTTCCACGAAGAGAGTCTTTCTCAAAGAGATGATAGTCACATGGAGCCAGGCCAGGACTGTAAGGCGGGTGTTTCAGTGTTGTCCATCCGAGTTTTGTGATCGCTTCCATGGTTTTTTGACCGACACGTGGCCATGCATTGTCGTGCAGCTGCAAAACATCCTGCTTTTGCCGATGTGGTGGAACACGACTCAGTCGAGCTTGAAGTTTCTTCAGTGTCGTCACATATGCATCAGAATTTATGGTGGTTCCACTTGGCATGTCCACAAGCAAGAGTCCTTCGGAATCGAAAAACACCGTAGCCATAACTTTTCCAGCAGAAGGTGTGGTTTTGAATTTTTTTTCTCGGGTGAATTTGCATGATTCCACTAAATTGACTGCCTCTTCGTCTCTGGTGAAAAATGATGGAGCCATTTTTCATCACCTGTCACAATTCTTTCAAGAAATTCATCTCCACCATTCCTGCACTGTTCCAAAAGTTCGCTGAATACCGTTTTTCTTGTTTCTTTGTGAGCCACTGTCAGCCTTTTTTAACGCCAACACTTCCAGTATTCTGCAAACACTTCCTTCCCCTATCCCGACGTAGCGTGACAATTCGTTCACTGTGATGCGTCTGTCAGCAGTCACCAGTTCGTCTGGAGTGTGTGCAGTACGAGGCCTGCCGCTGCGAGGACAATCCTCAATATTGCCGTGCCCGCTTTCATCACGTAACCTGCTTGCCCACCGACTAACTGTACTGCGATCGACAGCAGCTTCTCCATACACCTTTTTCAACCTCTTGTGGATGTTTCCCACTGTCTCGTTTTCACAGCACAGAGATTCTATGACAGCACGTTGCTTCTGACGAACGTCAAGTGTAGCAGCCGTCTTGAAGACATGCTGTGACGGCGCCAATCACGGGAACAGGTTGAACTAAGTTTGAAAACAAGCAGGAAGGTTGTATCTACACTCTGTAAAACTTTCACACATGCAGAATGAAAACTGTATTTTTACAAAAATGGCTTTTGGAGTGACCCTCGTATAAATACGTCCCTAAAATTTTTAGATCTTTAGAAAGTGCAGTTTAACAGTGTAATTGTTTTAAAAGAATGAAATTAAGATGTTTGAAGACATTGCTGTTGACCGATTTATGAGAACCTCAATGATAAAGACAATAACTCTCACTTTATGGAATAAAGTCGCATTACAAAAGGCGTAACGCGTCTTACTAGTAACTGAATCTTCTGAACAGTTGTTACAACATACTTGCAGCTAGGAACATAGTAATATTAACAACGAGGTAAGAGATTACATTTACCGGAGTAGACAACTTCTCTTAGATTTATAGAGATCCTTGGCACAAGATACTACGAAAAACAGACGACACAAGCGAAATACACCAGACTCGCAGAAGAATGTGATAATTTCAATTCCAAAGAAGACAGCGGCTTTACTTTCTCTCACACGGTATCCGACGAACCATGGATGAAGGGCATATTTCTAGATTTCCGGAAAGCTTTCGATGCGATACCGCGCTGCAGACTGTCAAGAGGGGTCCCAGCGTACGGATTAAGTTCCCAGATATGTAAGTGACTCGACTTACGTTACAGAAACCAGTACGTTGTCGTCGATGGCGAGTGTTCATCAGAGACATGGGTACCGTCAGCAGTGCACCAGACACGTGTGATAGGGCCTTTTTAACTAAATACATAAATGATCTGACTGACAGGGCTAGCAGCAATCTCCGGCTGCGGTGTACGGGGAGCTGTCGCCACCTACTGACTGACTTAAAATAATATAGCCTCGACTGCAAAATCGTTTTTATTTACAGGAAATGAGGCGTTTCGCCCTTTTGGAACATCTTCAGATTGGCGTAAAAATGTAAAAAAAGTAAAATTCTATGTACCGACTTGACAGAAAATCCTAGGAAGTTCTGGTCTTACGTTAAATCAGTAAGTGGATCGAAACAGCATATCCAGACACTCCGGGATGATGAAGGCATTGAAACAGAGGATGACACGCGTAAAGCTGAAATACTAAACACCTTTTTCCAAAGCTGTTTCACACAGGAAGACCGCACTGCAGTTCCTTCTCTAAATCCTCGCACAAACGAAAAAAATGGCTGACATCGAAATAAGTGTCCAAGGAATAGAAAAGCAACTGGAATCACTCAACAGAGGAAAGTCCACTGGACCTGACGGGATACCAATTCGATTCTACACAGAGTACGCGAAAGAACTTGCCCGCCTTCTAACAGCCGTGTACTGTAAGTCTCTAGAGGAACGGAAGGTTCCAAATGATTGGAAAAGAGCACAGGTAGTCCCAGTCTTCAAGAAGGGTCGTCGAGCAGATGCGCAAAACTATAGACCTATATCTCTGACGTCGATCTGTTGTAGAATTTTAGAACATGTTTTTTGCTCGAGTATCATGTCGTTTTTGGAACCCAGAATCTACTATGTAGGAATCAACATGGATTCCGGAAACAGCGATCGTGTGAGACCCAACTCGCTCTATTTGTTCATGAGACCCAGAAAATATTAGATACAGGCTCCCAGGTAGATGCTATTTTCCTTGACTTCCGGAAGGCGTTCGATATAGTTCCGCACTGTCGCCTGATAAACAAAGTAAGAGCCTACGGAATATCAGACCAGCTGTGTGGCTGGATTGAAGACGTTTTAGCAAACAGAACACAGCATGTTGTTATCAATGGAGAGACGTCTACAGACGTTAAAGTAACCTCTGGCGTGCCACAGGGGAGTGTTATGGGACCATTGCTTTTCACAATATATATAAATGACCTAGTAGATAGTGTCGGAAGTTCCATGCGGCTTTTCGCGGATGATGCTGTAATATACAGAGAAGTTGCAGCATTAGAAAATTGTAGGGAAATGCAGGAAGATCTGCAGCGGATAGGCACTTGGTGCGGGGAGTGGCAACTGACCCTTAACATAGACAAATGTAATGTATTGCGAATACATAGAAAGAAGCATTCTTTATTGTATGGTTACATGATAGCAGAACAAACACTGGTAGCAGTTACTTCTGTAAAATATCTGGGAGTATGCGTGCGGAACGATTTGAAGTGGAATGATCGTATAAAATTAATTGTTGGTAAGGCGGGTACCAGGTTGAGATTCATTGGGAGAGTCCTTAGAAAATGTAGTCCATCAACAAAGGAGGTGGCTTACAAAACACTCGTCCGACCTATACTTGAGTATTGCGCATCACTGTGGGATCCGTACCAGATCGGGTTGACGGAGGAGATAGAGAAGATCCAAAGAAGAGCGGCGCGTTTCGTCACAGGGTTATTTAGTAACCGTGATAGCATTACGGAGATGTTTAACAAACTCAAGTGGCAGACTCTGCAAGAGAGGCGCTCTGCATCGCGGTGTAGCTTGCTCGCCAGGTTTCGAGAGGGTGCGTTTCTGGATGAGGTATCGAATATATTGCTTCCCCCTACTTATACCTCCCGAGGAGATCACGAACGTAAAATTAGAGAGATTAGAGCGCGCACGGAGGCTTTCAGACAGTCGTTCTTCCCGCGAACCATACGCGACTGGAGCAGGAAAGGGAGGTAATGACAGTGGCACGTAAAGTGCCCTCCGCCACACACCGTTGGGTGGCTTGCGGAGTGTAAATGTAGATGTAGATGTAATGTGGGAGTCCAAACATTCGTCCATTCTGTAAGAGGATACAAGATGACAGACAAAATTTCTGGTTTGTGTGATGAATGGCAGCTGACTCTAAATATTGAAAAATGTAAGTTAATACAGACGATTGGGTTGGACCTTAATGGCACGTTCGGTTGGAGTTTAGTTTTAGGAAAAAGAATCCTCTAATATTGGAATATGGCAGTAGCAGTGTGCAGCTTGACGCAGTCCGTAACGAACACGTAAGGACGATAGTAGGGAAGACGAATAGTGGACTTCGGTTTATTGGGAGAATTTTAGGAAAGTATAGCTCATCTGTAACGGAGACCGCGTATGAATCACTAGTGCCAACGATTGTGGATTACTGCTCGAGTGCTCTGGATCACTATCTGATCGGATTAGAAGAAGACATCGAAGCAACTCAGAGGCGAGCTGTTGCTTTGTTATCGGTAGGTCCGATCAACATGCAAGTATTACGGAAACACTTCGGGAAGTCAAATGGGAATCCCTGGAGGGAAGACGACATGCTTTTTGCGAAATACTATCGAGAAAATTTAGAGAATCGTTATTTGAACCTGACTGCAGAACTATTCTACTACTGCTGGAAACGTACATTATACGTAAGGGCCACGATGATAAGATATGAGAAATAGGGCTCATAACGATGCATATAAAAGGTGACAATGGTTTTTATAGACATAGAAAAAGCATATGACTCAGTTAACAGGGAGAGACTCTGGGAAGAAATGAAGAAGATAGATGCAGAAGATGGATACATTAATGTAATAAAGACAAAGTACAGAGGACACAAATGTAGAATTAGAACACCAATGGGGAACTCTGAATACTTCGAAATAAGACAAGAACTTAAGCAAGGAAGTATCATATCTCCTGCACTTTTTAATGTTGGGATGGAGGGAATGAATAGGGCAGTTAAAGATATAGAAAAGAAAAAGACAAAAAGATGATTTTTGCAGATGATATTAATATGCGGTAATAAAGAGGTAGCTGTACAGTTACAACTTGATGCGTGTAAGGAAATAATGAAAAGGTATGGATTAAAAATAAATAAAGATAAGAGTGAAGTAAGGGATCAACGGAAGTATTACCTTGAATGGAGAACCCCTCAAAGTGGTAGAAAGATTCACTTATTTAGGGAGTGAAATATCTAGGGAGGGAAGAATAACTACCGAAATTAATAGGAGGTTACAGAAGAGAGGCAATTTCTACCAAACAATAAAACACCCGATTTGGAATAAGGAAGTTTCAGAAAAAGCAAAACTCCTTATATATAAGAATTATTACTTCTCTATTGTCACCTATGGTGGAGAAACATGGACAATGACAGAAAGGGATTGGAGCAGATTGCAAGCCGCGGAAATGGAATTTCTCATAGCAGTTAAGGGAAAAACAAGAATGGACAGAGTAAGGAATGTAGAGATTAGAAAGGACCTTAAACAAGAAAGTATGAGAGAAGAAATTGAAAAAATGAGATTAATATGGTGTGGACATGTTAAGAGGATGCATGGGCAGAGACGCCCCAAAATTATAGAAGAACTAAAGATGGATGGGAAAAGACTTAGAGGGCGTCCAAGAACAGGGTGGAAAATGGGAGTGAGAATATCTGTGGAAAGGAGTGGCAGCAAGTGGAGGAAGAAAAATGGTGGGAGGACCAAGCGAAATGGGGAGGACTCGTCAGCACCCAGACCCATCAATAGCTGGAGCGGGATTTGGATATAGATATAGAAGGAGGCATATAGACTGTCCTTGTCCCTCGCTCTATTTGCTCTGTTTGCTAATGAAACAGGAAAGGAAATGGCTTGTAGTGGTACAAAGTACCCTCCGCCACACACCACACCGTGGCCTATGGAGTATATAGATGCAGACAGGTGTATTACGGAACCATCAGCTTAATAAGCCACGGCTGCAAAATACTGAGACGCATATTTACAGGAGAATGGAAAAACTGGTTGAAGTCGACTTACGGTAAGATCAGTTTGGGTTCTATAAATAGAGGAACACACGCATCTTAGAAGATAGGCTGAAGAAAGGCAAACCTGTGTTTATAGCGTTTCTAGGTTTAGAGAAAACTTTTAATAACGTTGACGGGAATACACTCTTTGAAATTCTGAAGATAGCAAAGATAAAGCATAGTGAGCAAAAGGTTATCAGACTGCGGTTATAAAAGCCGAAGGACATTAAAGGAAAGCAGTAGCTGGGGAGTGAGATAGGGCTGCAACCTATCCCTGATGCTATTCAATCTGTAAACTGAGCAAGCAGTAAAGGAAACCAAGGAGCAATTTACAATAGCAATTAAAAATCGTGGAAAAGAAATTCTTGGTGACATTGGAATTCTGTCTTAGACTGTAACGGTTTTCGAAGATCTGTTGAACGGATGCGTATTGTCTTGAAAAGAAGTTACAGTGTGAACATGAACTAAAGCAGATGAATGGTAATGGATTGTAGGCAACGTTAATAAGGCTATTCTGGCGGTATAAATTTCGTGCCATAATACTCGACTTGAACAGTAGAATATTGAAAATTAAATGGGAGCATCGGATAACTAATAAAGAGTTTCGTCATGGAACATGGGAGAAAAGAAATTTATGTCACAACTTGATTAAAGAAGGGTTTGGTTGATACAATACCTCCTGAAACTACAAGTAACCGTGAGTTTGGTGTGTGTGTGTGTGAGTGTGTGGTGAGGGGGGGGGGAGGAGGAGGGGGGAGGGATGTAAATATTGTTGGGAGAGACCACCTAGTGACTACAGCAGGCGTGGTCAAATGGATGTTGGTAGCAGTAGCGATTCATAGGCGCTCGCATAGATGAATTATCGTGGGGAACTGCATCAAACCAGTCTTCGGACTGTAGAACAGAACGACAGTAGTTTGATGAAACAAAACTCCTTCAACCGTTTTTTGTTGTAGTTGTGGTCTTCAGTCTGAAGACTGGTTTGATGCAGCTCTCCATGCTACTCCGTTCCTGTGCCAGCCTCTTCATCTCCGAATAACTACTGCACCCTATATCCTTCTGAAAATGCTTGCTGTATTCATCTCTTGGTCTCCCACTACGATTTTACCCTCAACACTTCCTTCCAATACTAAATTGGTGACACCTTGATGCCTCCCAAAGTGTCCTGTCCACTAATCCCTTCTTCTAGTTGAAACGTCCCCTTAGAGGAATTTATACATATGAAACGTCCACTTAGAACAATTGTACATGACTGTGCTTAACCTGGCACACAATAATTTTAGCGCAACGCAATCTGACTATCAAAAATCCCTGCAAAAGAATGGCCCTGACAAACATTAAACTATACCTTTCACAAATCACTTACCTCACAAAAATCTTCGCTGCTCGAACTACTGCAATACAGCGAGTGCCACTACTGCCAGCTAAATAAAAGATTCAAACTACTGAAGGCACTAACTACTGATAGGGATAGTTAGCAAATGAAAGATATTAATAGAGAACAAACACTGTATTTACCTTAATAGTCATCAATAGTCATAATATATACAGCAGCTCATGACATCAATTTTTACAAATTTCAAACTCCGCCATCTCTGTCCTCACATCCACCACTGCTGGGGGCTCCCCTCCAACTGCCCAGCGCTACGCGCTGTTCGCATCCAGCTATAGCAGTTCATGACAACAATGGCAGACAACAATGCAAACTGAGTGCTATGTAACGTTGCCAATAAAAAAACATAAACAGCCTACTTACATAGCCCCCATGCTCCCCACAAAAAATTTTACAAATTTTTTTGGGCAGTGTCAATACAAAACCCTTCAATGGCCTAATAATACAGAAGTTAGACCATGATGGGATCCTCATCACAGTCTGTGTGTGCAGGCGGTGGAAAAAGAGATACAACACTGTTGTCAGATGATGACTGTCGTTTTAGTTTCCTTGCTGATTCATCATCATCTGTGCCAGGTATGGAGTAAGACACAGCAGCAGGATGTTGACGCATACGTCGTATTGTAGGCTGATGAACATCATCATCAGCTCTCACTGACATATCATCCAGGCTCCCACCATCATCAAGATCTGTTGAAAGCATATCATCATCAGAGGTGGTCCTTGTTAGACTTGGAAGTGTTGATGTCAACAATGCCTTCTCTTTTTGTATATCTTCTATGTGCTCCATTAAAAGTGCTTCCTCTTCATCTGTTTTCTTTACTGAATCACTAGCTGGTAACAATTCTTCAGGGCTGAATATCTTGGAGCTACGAAGGGATGAAAGTCGGTGCGTGGCTGTGTGGCAGGCGCTGTCCAATGTATCGATATCAGCCAACGTTGACTTGACTTTACGTAACTGATCTGCTATGATTGTCTCCACACACTGAGTCTGTCGTCCAATGTCGTGCAGTGAATCTTGTGCCGGAACTGTTTTATTTGTGCGGAGGATGCAGGGTGCAAAAACAATTGCCAGTGAACTTGCATTCATCCGATTTGCGTCTTCATGTGATGCCACTCTTGCAAGATGGAATACAAGCCTCTCAACAAGATCGAAATTTGGCTTTGGTAACTTCTTAATTATTGCGAAGAGGGTCAACACACGATCATGAGGATCTGTAAGACTGCCAGCACGTAAAAAGTCTTCATAACTATCAAATGTTAACAAAGAAGTAGGCTGTTTATGTTTTTTTATTGGCAACGTTACATAGTCAGGCTGCGCCACCATTTTTTTGTCTCCCCAGTTCTTACCAGTATCTCCTCGTTAGTTAAGCGAGCTACCAATCTAATCTTCAGCATTCATCTGTAGCACCACATTTCAAAAGCTTCTATTCTCTTCTTATCTAAACTGTTTTTCGTCCATGTTTCACTTCCAGACATGGCTACATTCAGAAAATAATTTCTAACACTTAAATCTGTACTTGATGTTGACAAATTCTCTTCTTCAGAATCGCTTTTCTTGCCACTGCTAGTCTGTATTTTATATCCTCCCTACTTCGACCTTCATCAGTTATTCTGCTTCCCAAATAGCACAACTCATTTACTACTTTAAGTGTCTCATTTCTTAACCTAATTCCCTCAGCATCACCTGATTTAATTCGGCTGCATTCCATTCTTCTTCTTTTCATTTTGCTGATGTTCATCGAGTATCCTCCTTACAAGACTCTGCACATTCCGTTCCACTGCTCTTCCAAGTGCTTTGCTGCCGTTGATAGGATTACAACGTCATCGACAGCCATCAAAATTTTTATTTCTTCTCCCTGGACTTTAATTCCTACTCCAAATTTTTCTTTGTTTTCCTTTAATGTTTGTTCAATGCACAGATTGAATATTATCGGCAACGGGCTACAACCCTGCCTCAATCCGTTCTCAACTTATGCTTGCGTTTCATGCCCCTTGACTCTTATAACTGCTGTCTGGCTTCCGTACAGTTTGTAAATGTCCTTTCGTTCCCCATATTTTATCCCTGATACCTTCAGAATTTTGAAGAGAGTATCCCATTCAACACTGACAAAAGCTTTTTTTTCTAAGTCTACAAATGCCAGAAACGTAGATTTGCCTTTCCTTGGTATAATCTCTACGAGAAATCGTAGCGACAATATTGCCTCGCGTGTTCTACACTTCTGCGGAACCGAAATTGATCTTCCCCGCGGTCGGTTTCTAACAGTTTTTCCATTCATCTGCTAACTGTTATTTACTATTTCGAAAATAAAAACGCCAAGAATATACATTTTTCAAATGAAGCAATCAGCAGTAACTGATACGTACGCCAGACACTAGCTGATAGCTGTTACGCGCTGTATAGAGCGCTAGACGTTCCTTGCCTTTCCGTAACAGTATTTAACGACCTACTAAAACAAACACTGGTTTCAGAGACATTTGTTTGATGTACGAACGTGTACATGACCTAATTATGATAAGTAACT
The DNA here is from genome assembly GCF_023864275.1 of Schistocerca cancellata. Lineage (NCBI taxonomy): Eukaryota > Metazoa > Arthropoda > Insecta > Orthoptera > Acrididae > Schistocerca > Schistocerca cancellata. The sequence goes on from NC_064626.1 coordinate 1,243,355,190, forward strand.
GACTGAAACTATTCTGAAGTGAGAAACGCATTCATAAAAGCAGAAAAATACACTTGGTCATAATTTATAAAGGAACTAGTATTAACGTAAAAAAGATGTTCATGTGCATAAAGATTGTTTTAAGTAACCACAACGGAGGGGTATCTGTTGAGAGGCCAGACAAACGTGTGGTTCCTGAAGAGGGGCAGCAGCCTTTTCAGTAGTTGCAAGGGCAACAGTATAGGATGATTGACTGATCTGGCCTTGTAACAATAACCGAAACGGCCTTGCTGTGCTGGTACTGCGAACGGCTGAAAGCAAGGGGAAACTACGGCCGTAAATTTTCCCGAGGGCATGCAGCTTTACTGTATGATTAAATGATGATGGCGTCCTCTTGGGTAAAATACTCCGGAGGTAAAATAGTCCCCCATTCGGATCTCCGGGCGGGGTCTACTCAAGAGGATGTCGTTATCAGGAGAAAGAAAACTGGCGTTCTACGGATCGGAGCGTGGAATGTCAGATCCCTTAATCGGGCAGGTAGGTTAGAAAATTTAAAAAGGGAAATGGATAGGTTAAAGTTAGATGTAGTGGCAATTAGTGAAGTTCGGTGGCAGGAGGAACAAGACTTCTGGTCAGGCGACTACAGGGTTATAAACACAAAGTCAAATAGGGGTAATGCAGGAGTAGGTTTAATAATGAATAGGAAAATAGGAATGCGGGTAAGCTACTACAAACAACATAGTGAACGCATTATTGTGGCCAAGATAGATACGAAGCCCACACCTACTACAGTAGTACAAGTTTATATGCCAACTAGCTCTGCAGATGACGAAGAAATTGAAGAAATGTATGATGAAATAAAATTATTCAGATAGTGAAGGGAGACGAAAATTTAATAGTCATGGGTGACTGGAATTCGAGTATAGGAAAAGGGAGAGAAGGAAACGTAGTAGGTGAATATGGATTGGGGCTAAGAAATGAAAGAGGAAGCCTCCTGGTAAAATTTTGCACAGAGCACAACTTAATCGTAGCTAACACTTGATTTAAGAATCATGATAGAAGGTTGTATACATGGAAGAACCCTGGAGATACTAAAAGGTATCAGATAGATTATATAATGGTAAGACAGAGATTTAGGAACCAGGTTTTAAATTGTAATACATTTCCAGGGGCAGATGTGGACTCTGACCACAATCTATTGGTTATGACCTGTAGATTAAAACTGAAGAAACTGCAAAAAGGTGGGAATTTAAGGAGATGGGACCTGGATAAACTAAAAGAACCAGAGGTTGTAGAGAGTTTCAGGGAGAGCATAAGGGAACAATCGACAGGAATGGGGGAAAGAAATACAGTAGAAGAAGAATGGGTAGCTTTGAGGGATGAAGTAGTGAAGGCAGCAGAGGATCAAGTAGGTAAAAAGACGAGGGCTAGTAGAAATCCTTGGGTAACAGAAGAAATATTGAATTTAATTGATGGAAGGAGAAAATATAAAAATGCAGTAAATGAAGCAGGCAAAAAGGAATACAAACGTCTCAAAAATGAGATCGATAGGGAGTGCAAAATGGCTAAGCAGGGATGGCTAGAGGACAAATGTAAGGATGTAGAGGCTTATTTCACTAGGGGTAAGATAGATACTGCCTACAGGAAAATTAAAGAGACCTTTGGAGATAAGAGAACCACTTGTATGAACATCAAGAGCTCAGATGGAAACCCAGTTCTAAGCAAACAAGGGAAAGCAGAAAGGTGGAAGGAGTATATAGAGGGTCTATACAAGGACGATGTACCTGAGGACAATATTATGGAAATGGAAGAGGATGTAGATGAAATGGGAGATACGATACTGCGTGAAGAGTTTGACAGAGCACTGAAAGACCTAAGTCGAAACAAGGCCCCCAAAGTAGACAACATTCCATTGGACTACTGACGGCCTTGGGAGAGCCAGTGCTGACAAAACTCTACCATCTGGTGAGCAAGATGTATGAAACAGGCGAAATACCCTCAGACTTCAAGAAGAATATAATAATTCCAATCCCAAAGAAAGCAGGTGTTAACAGATGTGAAAATTATCGAACAATCAGTTTAATAAGCCACAGCTGCAAACTACTAACACGAATTCTTTACAGACGAATGGAAAAACTAGTAGAAGCCGACTTCGGGGAAGATCAGTTTGGATTCCGTAGAAATACTGGAACAGGTGAGGCAATACTGACCTTACGACTTATCTTAGAAGAAAGTTTAAGGAAAGGCAAACCTACGTTTCTAGCATTTGTAGACTTAGAGAAGGCTTTTGACAATGTTGACTGGAATACTCTCTTTCAAATTCTAAAGGTGGCAGGGGTAAAATACAGGGAGCAAAAGGCTATTTACAATTTGTACAGAAAGCAGATGGCAGTTATATGAGTCGAGGGACATGAAAGGGAAGCAGTGGTTGGGAAGGGAGTAAGGCAGGGTTGTAGCCTCTCCCCGATGTTATTCAATCTGTATATTGAGGAAGCAGTAAAGGAAACAAAAGAAAAATTCGGAGTAGGTATTAAAATCCATGGAGAAGAAATAAAATCTTTGAGGTTCGCCGATGACATTGTAATTCTGTCAGAGACAGCAAAGGACTTGGAAGAGCAGTTGAACGGAATGGATGGTGTCTTGAAAGGAGGATATAAGATGAACATCAACAAAAGCAAAACGAGGATAATGGAATGTAGTCGAATTAAGTCGGGTGATGTTGAGGGTATTAGATTAGGAAATGAGACACTTAAAGTAGTAAAGGAGTTTTGCTATTTGGGGAGCAAAATAACTGATGATGGTCGAAGTAGAGAGGATATAAAATGTAGACTGGCAATGGCAAGGAAAGCGTTTATGAAGAAGAGAAATTTGTTAACATGGAGTATAGATTTAAGTGTCAGGAAGTCATTTTTGAAAGTATACGTATGGAGTGTAGCCATGTATGGAAGTGAAACATGGACGGTAAATAGTTTGGACAAGAAGAGAATAGAAGCTTTCTAAATGTGGTGCTACAGAAGAATGCTGAAGATTAGGTGGGTAGATCACATAACTAATGAGGAAGTATTGAATAGGATTGGGGAGAAGAGAAGTTTGTGGGACAACTTGACCAGAAGAAGGGATCGGTTGGTAGGACATGTTCTGAGGCATCAAGGGATCACCAATTTAGTAGGATGTAGGATGTAGGTTGCAGTAGGTACTGTGAGATGAAGAAGCTTGCACAGGATAGAGTAGCATGGAGAGCTGCATCGCCGGCCGCGGTGGTCTAGCGGTTCTGGCGCTGCAGTCCGGAACCGCCGGACTGCTACGGTCGCAGGTTCGAATCCTGCCTCGGGCATGGGTGTGTGTGATGTCCTTAGGTTAGTTAGGTTTAAGTAGTTCTAAGTTCTAGGGGACTTATGACCTAAGATGTTGAGTCCCATAGTGCTCAGAGCCATTTGAACCATTTGAAGAGCTGCATCAAACCAGTCTCAGGACTGAAGACCACAACAACAACAACTTGGATTTTCTTACAATTCTGTTTGCTATGATCATGCTTACTCTATAAACAATATTAACTTATTATCATTGCTCACGTTTTTTTGTTCTTACGTTATTCCAAATGTTCTTCTACACATGTGCGTTATATTTTTGTACATTGTAATTACATTGACACGAAATATATTTGCGCTTTCATGTTATGTAGGTCCACTGCCATGTCACCTTTTGTGTACTTTGTTTTGATATTTCAGGATGCGCTCGTCTTTTATTTTGTTTTAGTCTCGTCGGTAGCATCTAGCTTTTGGTCTGTTAGTGTGACTTTTTGACTGGTATTTATATGTATGTGTGTGTATATGTGTGCGTGTGTGTGTGTGTAAAGGGAGCTGAGATGATCTAATTATTGCTTCACTACGGTACGGTGGTGGGTGACCTAGGGTAGGTACATGGCATAGTTGATGCGATACTACTGTTGTGATGTCTAGAGGGGTTGATATTTATCTACTACATATTTTACTAGTTGCAATGGATTTTGGCTGCTAATATTTGTTATGTGTTTCTCTTCTGTGAGTATCTTTTCAAAACCAAATCAAATGGCTCCAAGCACTATGGCACGTAACATCTGAGGTCGTCAGTCCCCTAGAACTTAGAACTACTTAAACCTAAGTAACCTAAGAACATAACACACATCCATACCCGAGGCAGGATTGGAACCTGCGACCGTAGCAGCAGCGCGGTTCCGGACTGAAGCGCCTAGAACCGCTCGGCCACAGCGGCCGACAGTACCTTTTCATACTGGAAGTTCTCTTGTTACTGAATCTTTTTTTATGTCAGTGTCTATTATGGTAGATTGGTGTTTTCTTCTTAGAGGTGTTTGGCAAATCTTGAAAGGGTGGTCTCGTATTTCCAGGCTATTTTATGTGGATCATACATTATTGCAAACGTTCTGACAGTCTATCCTAAGTGCATGGCATTACAACTGATACAGTGGAACTGGTAAATGTCACATTTTCATGTATGTCACTGTCATCCTGCTTTTTCACACATTTATGTATTGAGTTGTTGCCTTGGTGAGCTATTTCATTCGTTGTTTCTTAAGGGTGTATTTCTGTAATGATAATTAAGTAATAGTTCATACTGTATTACAAAGTTAAAGCATGAGAACTGCTCATGATCACAACAAAAATATTTGTAAGGAAAACTATTTTGTCATACTGACCGCTGAAGACGCTTTAAAATGCAGCGAAACGCATATGGTCTTAATAAGACTTTTATTACATTTGCAATATGACTTGTATAACTGCAATTGAGGAAGAAGAGGCTATAAAACAAAGAAGACAACGTCCACAGGAAGATTTAACCGTCACAATGGAAATGGTTGATTTATAGAATGTGCCACGCATCTGAGCAGAATGCTATGATACCTGACTGATTTATTTTATGTTCAATTTCCATACGCTATTAGTCATGTTGTAACTTTCAGGGACTGGGGTCTCTGCTGGTAAACCTCGCTACCGGGGAAATACTACGGTTCCCTGTTTATATCCATTCAGGGTCAGCAGTAGCCTGCGGCAGGTACGTGCCTGAAGGGAAAATCCTCAACGAGCCATTGTCAAGCTGGCAATTCCAAGAAGTCTCTAGCGTTCCCTGAAAGGATGTTTTCGTGCAGTAACGTCTCTCTGTCTCTACCCCTCTTAACTACTTATGAGCTTGCTACCTGTGTGGAGACGCGCATTGTTCAGGGGGCCAGCTGGGAATCCATGAAGACTGCACCCATTGAAATTTGCGCCCAAACAGAAATCTGTGAAATCTGCGACCAATACTTGTTCCCTTTGTGTCGTGGCTTACCTGTGCCCGGACCGTCGTAATTGCTCTAAACTGCCTACTCCTCAGACTCAGCCGAACTGCTCCCCGTGAATTATTATTTCCGAAAAAGGAAGTTTTCTCTTTCTTTTTATGTGGCTCTCTTTAGTGGTAACTGAAAAATAAATTTTTGATAACAGGAAATTAACTGGAGCGCCGTTAATTGAAAGAAGCGGTCAACTAAAAAAAAAAAAATGATAATTTTAAATTATAGCACGGCACAGATAAATTTACCACTAAGAGAGAGAAAATTAATAATTCAAGATTTTGTTTAATTTGCTTTGGTACAGTGGAGCGGAGTGGCCGAGCGTATAGTTTGTTGGCCGTATGCCGATCATAAATATTACGCGTCATACACAGAAGTGCTGCCCGGAAACTGCGTTTGCAGACTGGCTTAAGGGGCTCCGGAACGCCCTATACTTGCATTGTTAAAATAACACTTATAAATTACATCTTTCCTCACAAAGTATTTGAGGTAGGAAGTTAAACTTTTTACAGATTATTTATTGGAATAAGAGCTACAACTTAACACAGGGATTTTACAAAATTTTAGTTCAGTTATTAAAGATGATTTTTTTTCAATTGTAATGAAAATTCACAACATTTTTTTGCAATTTTTTATTTATGTATTCAAAAATATACAGTTTTTTGGAAAAAGGCTGTGTTAAATTATGCAGAAGGTACTGTGTAACATTTACTGAAATTTTGAAACAAATATGTTTGGAAGATCTTTAGAAAACACGTAATTAGTATGAGAAAATAAAGGTTTTGGGAATCGAGCGACAAAGATTGGATTAACTTTTTAGTGCATTCCAGGTCCATAGGATTGATTATCTTCATCCTCTGCAAACTCCTCCTCCAGCTTCCTCTTGTTCCTCCTCCTGTTTACTCTTGCTTGTATTTCTAGACTCTTTACAGCCCTGTCTGCAGCCCGAAGGCGTTCCTTGTCTAAAGCAAGCATCGCTCGTACCATGTTAGAACCTTTCTTCATTCCCATATTTCTAAATACCTTGCACCTTACAATGTTGCCATCATTGAAAGTCGCAACAGCAACTTTACTTTTACTCATTATTATACTTCAACAAAACAGAGACTCAAGAAACAGAATTAATTACGAATATTTTCGAGATAACGACAAAGTAAATAAACATGAAACAATCGACAATCACAGCAGCGATATATATTGAACCATCACAGGTTAGCCACTTTATCTCACATCACTAAAATGTACCTGATGAACACGGACGTTAATAATAACACCATTTGACAGCAGTTTAACAGCGCCACAGTGGGTCACGCCCATGTAGAACACATTTAAAAAAAAAATTAAAAATAGTTGTAGTCTTCGGAATTGAATAAATTATATATCTATTAAAAGGTAATAGTCTGCAGATTCAGAAAACGCAAAAAAATAAAAATTGAACTTTTCATGATTTTGAGCCTTTCCGGAGCCCCTTAACAGATCTCAGGGACGCACGAGTGGCTGCTACGAATTAGAACATCAATTATGTTCAGCAGCGGTCAGCAAACGATATCCCGACAGTCTTGCAGTTCTCCTAGCTGAAACATAGAAAAGTTGGCAGGCAAAGTTAATGTTGTTGAACGGAAACACTGGTAAACAATAATAATTACTCATATATTGATAAAACTTACACATAGATAAATATTTAGCATACCTTGAAAATATCTTTCAAGTACAATATCATTCGAGAGAGCGACCAGTAAGAGAGACAGCGACCAGACGCCGCACGTGCTTATATACAAGCAGACAACTGAAGGCAACTTTACAGTCATTTTTCTTCAGTCTCTTCCCGTTCAGGAAGCCTCTTGAGTGGAAAAATGTTCGAGAGACTTCGCTGCTCTCCTTCCGGCGCGGCTGATCGCATAAAATTTGATTGTTGACTCCGCTTGCTCTGCGTCTAATGCATTATTTGCTAATTAAAAAATACAGTTGCTCTCTCACATTAATAATTAATTACAATCTTACATTATAAGACAATTTAAAGATAGTATACAGAATTAAAACAAAAAGACAGCCTTTCTTACGGAGGTTTACATAAATTATTTTACTTTCGAGGTTTAAATTTATTTACGCTTAAGAAGAAACGTTTCACCTGATAGACCTCCTCTACCTCAGTACCCGTAATACCGCTATAACTGTCGTAGACTTGTGTAATTCTGTCACAATAATTACGATTTGGAAGTTTCAACAACAATTCGCGGTAAGCATGTACCACTATGAAGGTTATTCTTACAGGGGGAAGAAATGAAAGAAGACGGACCTGTGACGTGGCACTGTTCAAGACAGCAAACCACAGCCGAGGAATGTTTGAAGCCAAGGATTCGACGGTGCTTTTTTCTCTCGAGGATCAATGTGGAGCTCTGTATGGCGCTCAGTTGGAAGTAAGGAAGACTTTGAACCAGGCAAAGCAAATTTGGAAATTTGTGGTAAGGTCTTATGGGACAAAACTGCTGATGTCATCGATCCCTAAGCTTACGCACTATTTAATCTAACTTAAACTAACTTACGCTGAGGACAACACACACACCCATGCCCGAGGGAGGACTCGAACCTTCGACGGGGGGAGCCGCGCGAACCGTGACAAGACGCCTTAGCCGCGTGGCCACCCCGCGCGGCTACCAGGCAAAGAAAAGGGCACGGGAGGAAGAGCTATTTCCAAAATATATGCAGAGGAGCTGGGTTGCCTGCATAATCGAGGGTATGATTTTGTCACTGGCACGCTAGAGCAGCAAACAACGGAGAGAACTTTATACTACCAGAGGGAAAAATCGCGGGGAAATAAGAGAGATCCGCAGGCAAGAGAAGAAACTGAGCTCAAAGCAGAAGTTGCAGGTATCAATGATGGCAGCAGCCTTCTGTTAGCGACGACAAATTATGAGAAAATATAGCAGTGTTTAGCGCGAGAGCAGGCAGAGGGGCTCTAAGAAGTAAACAAGACTTTTATGGATGGTACGTTCAAGTGTTGTAGCAAACCGTTTTCGCAAATGTACACCATTAACAAACATCTATCCAGTTGGCTTTAGATTTGTGTCAAACAAAAGAAAAGAGACAGACATCCGTCGTTCCCGAAATTCGGTGGAATTAATTCCGAATGGTAACCGTAAATTTCGAATTAGCAGCGATTTCTGCGATTGGAGTTGTACCACAGACAGGCGAAGTACATGGATTTATTTCCTCAGGCAAAAGTCTTTCTGGTGAAAAGTGCAAGATCTAAGACTTACTCATGAATACAAAGAAAATGAAGAAGTGAGACAACAAATTCGCATGTGTGCTGCGCAGGCGTTTCTACTGCCTGAAGATCTACATCTACATCCATACTCCGCAAGCCACCCGACGGTGTGTGGCGGAGGGTACCTTGAATACCTCTATCGGTTCTCCCTTCTATTCCAGTCACGTATTGTTCGTGGAAAGAAGGATTGTCGGTATGCTTCTCTGAGGGCTCTAATCTCTCTGATTTTATCCTCATGGTCTCTTCGCGAGAAATACGTAGGAGGGAGCAATATACTGCTTGACTCTTCGGTTAAGATATGTTCTCGAAACTTTAACAAAAGCCCGTACCGACCTACTGAGCGTCTCTCCTGCAGAGTCTTCCACTGGAGTTTATCTATCATCTCCGTAACCCTTTCGCGATTACTAAATGATCCTGTAACGAAGCGCGCTGCTCACCGTTGGATCTTCTCTATCTCTTCTATCAACCCTATCTGGTACGGATCCCACACTGCTGAGCAGTATTCAAGCAGTGGGCGAACAAGCGTACTGTAACCTACTTCCTTTGTTTTCGGATTGCATTTCCTTAGGATTCTTCCAATGAATCTCAGTCTGGCATCTGCTTTACCAACGATCAACTTTATATGATCATTCCGTTTTAAATCACTCCTAATGCGTACTCCCAGATAATTTTTGGAATTGACTGCTTTCAGTTGCTGACCTGCTGTTTTGTAGCTAAATGATAAGGGATCTATCTTTCTATGTATTCGCAGCACATTACACTTGTCTACATTGAGATTCAATTGCCATTCCCTGCACCATGCGTCAATTCGCTGCAGATCCTTCCGAATTTCAGTACAATTTTCCATTGTTACAACCTCTCGATACACCACAACATCACCCGCAAAAAGCCGCAATGAACTTCCGATGTCATCCACAAGGTCATTTATGTATATTGTTAATAGCAACGGTCCTATGAACTCCCCTGCGGCACACCTGAAATCACTCTTACTTCGGAAGACTTCTCTCCATGGAGAATGACATGCTGCGTTCTGTTATCTACGAACTCTTCAATCCAATCACACAATTGGTCTGATAGTCCATATGCTCTTACTTTGTTCATTAAATAACTGTGGGTAACTGTATCGAACGCCTTGCGGAAGTCAAGAAACGCGGCATCTGCCAGGGAACCCGTGTCTATGGTCCTCTGAGTGTCGTGGACAAATATCGCGAGCTGGGTTTCACACGACCGCCTTTTTCGAAACCCATGCTGATTCCTACAGAGTAGATTTCTAGTCTCCAGAAAAGTCATTATACTCGAACATAATACGTGTTCCAAAATTCTACAACTGAACGACGTTAGAGATATAGGTCTATAGTTCTGCACATTTGTTCGACGTCCCTTCTTGAAAACGGGAATGACCTGTGCCCTTTTCCAATTCTTTGGAACGCTACGGTACACCGCTGCAAGAAGGGGGCAAGTTCCTCGCGTACTCTGTGTATGTGATGGCTGGCTCGATCGAGATACATTCAAAGTTACCGGATGCCCATAGGCTTTCTGAGTTTTTTGACAGCTCTGTAGATAGATGGTTGGAAACTTAAGAAAACCCTATCAACCTTTGGAGTTGCTAAAAACGGCGCCATCGAACGACAAACGCTGTAGAAACCTGACACCACAAAATTAATAACATGCTCGCTAAACCAAATTCTAAAATCAATGACGTAATTAGGTGTATGAAAAGGGAAGCAGCAAATTCAGCGTGCAAGTTATGAGGGCAGAGCTGAGTGTGCAAGGTAAGCGAAAAAAAACCTCCATGAAACGGGAGGACAAGCTGGAAAAAATAGTAAAAAATTTCGAAGAGGATGTTAAGATCAGGGCTTGCTTGAAAGTTATCTCCTATTTACAAAACTTGACTAAATTTATCAGAAGATGTAAACAGGCAGAAAAATGTACAATATGTAAATAGCAGCTTATCAATAGCAAAAATGTAAAAAGATATAAGCAGAAGTACTTTTGCCATTTAGCTAGTCCAAAGCGTGGATAACGTGTGATGGTCGGCCATACCAAATTTGGTCTGCTGTGGTTTTTCAGATCATTCCAGGAAAGTTCAAATGGTTCAAATCGCTCTAAGCACTACGGGACTTAACATCTGAGGTCATCAGTCCCCCAGACTTAGAACTACTTAAACCTAACTAACCTAAAGACATCAAACACATCCATGCCCGAGGCAGGATTCGAAGCTGCGACCGTAGTAGCAGCATCGCGGTTCCGGACTGAAGCGCCTAGAACCGCTCGGCCACAGCGGCCGGCTCCAGGCTCCAGGCAAGTGCTGGGATGGTTTCTCAAGAAGACCATGGTTACAGAATCCCTTCCTATAACAACAAATCTGAACGAAAGCTAAATATCAGTCGACGCAACGTAAAACACCAAAGGCAACATTTGTTTTCGTTAGGGTTTATGACGACGAATGAAGATATACTGAGCTAAAATTAAACATATCAGTGGAATGTAAAGGTTGTTTCTGTGAGTGAACTTGCCTGTCAGTTGATAAAGCTTCTAAGACACATACAACTACTTTAATGTCGTAAAGATAAGACTCGTGAGCTATTTAAATGTTATTGAATGTCTCGGCGATATCTGCTGTCATCAATTTCGAGCGTGTGCGGAACCGTATAAAGCATTCCTTTTTGGTTACCTACACATCCAATATCTTACTCTGGTTCACACTGACGTTTACGCAGTGGCTTAGCTTGGTAGTTTGGTACCAGGTACAGACTTTTAATTTTTCACCCTCCCCCACTCCCAAACTGTCAATCTCAGAAAAGCATAAAATACAACATTGGCCATCTTCCGCAGCAGCTGTTAACATCTGTTATTATAGGTTATCTATCTTGAGCTGACTGTAGTGTAATTAAAAAGAATTACACCAGACGCGTTTCTCTTTTATTTACAAAGCATATTCTGTGGCATTCTGTAAATTGGACACATACGTTTGTACAGGGTTATTACAAATGATTGAAGCGATTTCACAGCTCTACAATAACTTTATTATTTGAGATATTTTCACGATGCTTTGCATACACGTACAAAAACTCAAAAAGTTCTTTTTAGCATTCAAAAATGTTCGATATGTGCCCCTTTAGTGATTCGGCAGACATCAAGCCGATAATCAAGTTCCTCCCACACTCGGCGCAGCATGTCCCCATCAAAGAGTTCGAAAGCATCGTTGATGCGAGCTCACAGTTCTGGCACGTTTCTTGGTAGAGGAGGTTTAAACACTGAATCTTTCACATAACCCGACCACTTCATCACTGAAAACAAGTTTCGCACTGAACGCATCCTCTTCCATGAGCTGTTGCAACCGCGCCGAAAATTCAAAGCTTTTGACTTTGTCATCGGGTGTCAGGGCTTGTAGCAATTGTAAACGGTAAGGCTTCTGCTTTAGCCTTTTCCGTAAGATTTTCCAAACCGTCGGCTGTGGTACCTTTAGCTCCCTGCTTGCTTTATTCGTCGACTTCCGCGGGCTACGCGTGAAACTTGCCCGCACGCGTTCAACCGTTTCTTCGCTTACTGCAGGCCGACCCGTTGATTTCCCCTTACAGAGGCATCCAGAAGCTTTAAACTGCGCATACGATCGCCGAATGGAGTTAGCAGTTGGTGGATCTTTGTTGAACTTCGTCCTGAAGTGTCGTTGCACTGTTATAACTGACTGATGTGAGTGCATTTCAAGCACGACATACGCTTTCTCGGCTTCTGTCGCCATTTTGTCTCACTGTGCTCTCGAGCGCTCTGGCGGCAGAAACCTGAAGTGCGGCTTCAGCCGAACAAAACTTTATGAGTTTTTCTACGTATCTGTAGTGTGTCGTGACCATATGTCAATGAATGGAGCTACAGTGAATTTATGAAATCGCTTCAATCATTTGTAATAGTCCTGTACATTTATTTTTTGATTCTTTTAGGTTAAAAACAGCGTTTTCTTTATGAAGTTAGTCTGTAAACTCCTTACGGTGTTTCTTTACATAATCTGCTCCTTTCCCTCTTGCTAGAAGTGATTGATGTCGATAGATTTCATTTCACATCTGCAGTTTTTGGCATTTTGCGTTAGTTCTTGCGCTGCATTATTTATAATTGACTTTCTTAACTGTTTTTCATTCATCACTGCTACAATGTTTATGCCTATTCGTTTTTATTTTCGTTCACGTTGTAAGTGTTTCCAACCTATGAAACGATCGTGTGTGCGTGTGTGTGTGTGTGTGTGTGTGTGTGTGTGTGTGTGTGTGAGAGAGAGAGAGAGAGAGAGAGAGAGAGAGACTCAGCTCAAAACAGAATATGAATAACAGATACCACATTGGTGTTTGAGAGCTTTTTTATATGCGTGATTAAAAAATCAAAGTATAATGTTTAATACTTCCCAAACAATTTTTATGGGTGAAAACGAATGTGAAAAACTCATTAAAAACACACTCACAGTTTATTTGATCATTAAGGAAGCAGGACAAGTAACCGAAGATCTCCTCGGTGACAAGTGGCTAGCCGGTAGATTAGAATTTCTACCTTCGTCGTCTGCTGCAAATTTTGAATCTGTGTCATCAGTATCGAAATCCTTAGCTAGCCCACTTTTAATTGACTAACTGCTAAATTACACAGCCGTGCTTGACTCATAACATAATTCTTAATTAATTTGACTTTTGAGAAAAAGATTTCTCTTACATAACGCTATCGAAACACACGAAGTTAAGAAAAACCTTAACGGCAAAATATAGTTGGAAACAGTTTCGAAAAACATCTTCTTAGTCGCGAAATTTGCGCAAGGATGCCGTCTACAGGAATCTCATGATGACTTTCAACTAATTTTTGTACAATCTTGGAAAAATTCGATTCTGAAGTTTTAATCAAATGACGAGATTCTGAAACAGCACCTGACATACGTTCCATGGTTTTGCAACATGTATCGATTTCTTGTAGAAAAATGTCGATGCACTCTCAACATTGACCTTCTCAGGTCGCAGTGTTCTGTATAGTATGGCCTGAAATTGCGAGCGCGGATACCGCTAGGTAGGGTCGCTCAGCGGTTCTACCAGCCGGGCAAGGGTATTAATGGATCCTGCCTCGACCCTTTCTGGACGCAAATTTCAGTGGGCGCAATTATCAGTACACCAGCAGCGATAGAAATACACCGTTTGTTGCAATATGCTTGGGACAACAGTACATTTTCAGGCGGACAAACTTTCGAAATTGCAGTAGTTACAATTTTCAACAACAGATGGCGCTGCAAGTGATGTGAAAGATATAGAAGACAACGCACTCTGTGGGCGCGCCATTCTGTAAGTCGTCTTTCTGCTGTAAGCGTGTGCTGTTCACAACGTGCAAGTGTGCTGTGGACAACATGGTTTATTCCTTAGAACAGAGGATTTTTCTGGTGTTGGAATTCCACCGCCTAGAACACAGTGTTGTTGCAACAAGACGAAGTTTTCAACGGAGGTTTAATGTAACCAAAGGACCGAAAAGCGATACAATAAAGGATCTGTTTGAAAAATTTCAACAGACTGGGAACGTGACGGATGAACGTGCTGGAAAGGTAGGGCGACCGCGTACGGCAAACACAGAGGGAAACGCGCAGCTAGTGCAGCAGGTGATCCGACAGCAGCCTCGGGTTTCCGTTCGCCGTGTTGCAGCTGCGGACCAAATGACGCCAACGTCCACGTATCGTCTCATGCGCCAGAGTTTACACCTCTATCCATTCAAAATTCAAACGCGGCAACCCGTCAGCGCCGCTACTATTGCTGCACGAGAGACATTCGCTAACGATATAGTGCACAGGATTGATGACGGCGATATGCATGTGGGCAGCATTTGGTTTACTGACGAAGCTTATTTTTACCTGGACGGCTTCGTCAATAAACAGAACTGGCGCATATGGGGAACCGAAAAACCCCATGTTGCAGTCCCATCGTCCCTGCATCCTAAAAAAGTACTGGTCTGGGCCGCCATTTCTTCCAAAGGAATCATTGGCCCATTTTTCAGATCTGAAACGATTACTGCATCTCGCTATCTGGACATTCTTCGTGAATTTGTGGCGGTACAAACTGCCTTAGACGACACTGCGAACACCTCGTGGTTTATGCAAGATGGTGCCCGGCCACATCGCACGGCCGACGTCTTTAATTTCCTGAATGCATATTTCGATGATCGTGTGATTGCTTTGGGCTATCCGAAACATACAGGAGGCGGCGTGGATTGGCCTCCCTATTCGCCAGACATGAACGCCTGTGACTTCTTTCTGTGGGGACACTTGAAAGACCAGGTGTACCGCCAGAATCCGGAAACAATTGAACAGCTGAAGCAGTACATCTCATCTGCATGTGAGGCCATTCCGCCAGACACGTTGTCAAAGGTTTCGGGTAATTTCATTCAGAGACTACGCCATATTATTGCTGCGAATGGTGGATATGTGGAAAATATCGTACTATAGAGTTTCCCAGACCGCAGCGCCATCTGTTGTTGAAAATTGTAACTACTGTATTTTCGAAAGTTTGTCTGCCTGAAAATGTACTGTTGTCCCAAGCATATTGCAACAAACGGTGTATTTCTATCGCTGCTCGTTTAGTTTGTATTGCCGTTTCAAATATACCGGTCATTTTTGAATCACCCTGTACGAACACTGCGCGAAACTCAATTGTACCGAAACGCTACTACCATAGGGAAACAAGTATGTCTTACAGGAGCATGTAGTGGAACAGCTCTTATCCGGATTTAAGATGTAATCTTAAACTCTTCTATAGCTTTCGTTGACAGTTCGCGTGAATAAAAGCAGTGAACACCGGAAGTTGTTGCCACTACTTCTGCGCCGAAACTGTAATAGTAATACTAAACCCTCATTTCCTCCAATAATTTGATTATGACTTCTAGTAAGTTGCCATTGGCACTGGTTATAGCCTGGAGTATCACCTGGAATATCACTGAATGTTACTCGTCACTAACAAGAGAAACAAAGATAACTCTGCAGAATACTTGTGCAACATATTTAAACACCGAAAATCACTGTAGAGGACATGAGTAAAAATATTAATCAGTGATAACAAGCACTCGCAACGCCATATATCAGAGTGGTAAGATTTCATCACACCAAATACAGCAAACAAGATAAAAGACATTCGTGTACGCAGAAGCACCCTTTCATCATACTTTACAACGTCTGAGACCAAAATAACTGGCACAGTAATTACAGATGAGAAAACAATGCCAAAGCGAATGATAATTGCCATGTAGAGAAAGAATACGATTCGTAAATTCGAATAAAAACGGCTAGGTGGACGCAGGATGTCCTAATTAATATTCAGATCACTACAGGGCCAATAAACACCCTTATTTATACGAACAGTTCGAATACGGCAATAATAATTGCTCATATATACAAGTAACATCCAGGAGACAAGAATTACTTGCAGGCAGGCCCAAAATTAGTTACACTGGACAACAAAGTTAATTTTGAGTGAAATTACTAATATTTTGTAGCTGAAGTTCGAAACTACTGCGTCGTCAAGGGACCGTGTGGTTACGCACTAATCAATGCTTCAGGACCTCTGCTGGTGGCGAAGGAGTTGTGACGTTGAAGCTGTTGTGGACGTCGTAATTTTCACAAATGAATCAGTCCATGTTCGCTCAGTGTTCTTGGACGCGTCGTAACGCTAATGGACCCAATGATTTCTGTCACGGATTGGGCGGGCCCCTCCCGCCGGAGGTTCGAGTCCTCCCTCGGGCAGGGGTGTTCAAAAAATATTCAGATGAGTGTGAAATCTTATGGGACTTAACTGCTAAGGTCATCAGTCCCTAAGCTTACACACTACTTAACCTAAATTATCCTAAGGACAAACACACACACCCATGCCCGAGGGAGGACTCGAACCTCCGCCGGGACCAGCCTCACAGTCCATGACTGCAGCGCCTGAGACCGCTCGGCTAATCCTGCGCGGCAGCAGGGGTGTGTGTGTTGTTCTTAGCATAAGTTGTATTAAGTTAAAGTAGAGCATAAGTCTAGGGACCGATGACCTCAGCAGGTTGGTCCCTTAGGAATTCACACACACACACACACACACACACACACACACACACACAGACCCAACGATTTCATGGTCACATTAATAATTCTCTTCATTATACCCTCTGATCAACGAGCATTTAATAGCACGTCGAGTCGATCAAGAGCTCTCTCTGTCTCTGTCTCTCTCTCTCTCTCTCACTCACACACACACACACACACACACACACTCCCGAAATCACTCAAACTGTTGTGGCTCACAAGTTTTTGCCCCACTCGGAAACAATCAACAATTTCTACGACAGTACATGCTTAACAAAAATGCCAAGATTTGTGTTCAGCTTTTTCGTACATGAAATGCATTGCAGGTTCAAGATGGTACACAACTTGTATACTTTCAGTTATTAATAAGATAAAATATACACTACTGGCCATTAAAATTCCTACACCACGAAGATGACGTGCTACAGACGCAATATATAACCGACAGGAAGAAGATGCTGTGAAATGCAAATGATTAGCGTTTCTGAGCTTTCACACAAGGTTGGCGCCGGTGGCGACACCTACAACGTGCTGACACGAGGAAAGTTTCCATCCGATTTCTCATACAACAGCAGTTGACCGGCGTTGCCTGGTGAAAAGTTGTTGTGATGCCTCGTGTAAGGAGGTGAAATGCGTAACATCACGTTACGCCTATCGCGATTGCGGTTTATCATATCGCGACATTGCTGCTCGCGTTGGTCAAGATCCAATGACTGTTAGCAGAATATGGAATCGCTGGGTTCAGGAGGGTAATACGGAACGCCGAACTGGATCCAAACGGCCTCGTATCTCTAGCAGTCGAAATGACAGGCATCTCATCCCCATAGCTGTAACACATCTTGCAGCCTGGTCTCGATCCCTGAGTCAACAGATGGGGACGTTTGCAAGACAACAACCATCTGCACGAACAGTTCGACGACGTTTGCAGCAGCATGGACTATCAGCTCGGAGACCATGGCTGCGGTTACCATTGACGCTGCATCACAGACAGGAGCGCCTGCGATGGTGTACTCAACGAAGAACCTGGGTGCACGAATGGCAAAACGTCATTTATTCGGATGAATCCAGGTTCTGTTTACAGCATCATGATGGTCGCATCCGTATTTGGCGACATCGCGGTGAACGCACATTGGAAGCGTGTATTCGTCATCGCCATACTGGCGTATCAGCCGGCGTGATGGTAAGGGGTGCCATTGGTTACACGTCTCGGTCACCTCTTACTCGCATTGACGGCATTGTGAACAGTGGACGTTACATTTCAGATGTATTACGACCCGAGGCTCTACCCTTCATTCGATCCCTGCGAAGCCCTACATTTCAGCAGGATAATGTACGGCGGCATGTTGCAGGTCCTGTACGGGCCTTTCTGGATATAGAAAATGTTCGACTGCTGCCCTGGCCAGCACATCCTCCAGATCTCTCACCAATTGAAAACGTCTGGTCAATGGTGGCTGAGCAACTAGCTCGTCACAATACGCCAGTCACTACTATTGATGAACTGTGGTATCGTGTTGAAGCTGCATGGGCAGCTGTACCTGTACACGCCATCCAAGCTCTGTTTGACTCAATGCCCAACCGTATCAAGGCCGTTATTACAGCCAGAGGTGGTTGTTCTGGGTACTGATTTCTCAGTATCTATGCACCCAAATTGCTTTAAAATGTAATCACATGTCAGTTATAGTATAATATATTTGTCCAATAAATACCCGTTTATCACCTGCATTTCTTCTTGGTGTAGCAATTTAATGTATAGTATGTGTAGTATACTACGACAGTTAGGCAGGAGGTGAGATAACTTGGATTCTACGGTCGAGCGGCTGCTCATAAGCCACACATCACTCTGGTAAATGCCAAACGACTTCTCGCTTGCTCTAAGGAGTGTGAACAAAGGACGATTGAACAATGGAAAAACGTTGCGTGGAGTGACAAATCACGGTACACACTGTGGCGAAGCGATGACAGAGTGTGGGTATGGCGAATGCCCGTTGAACGTCATCTGCCAGCGTGTGTAATGCCAACAGGAGGTTGTTGGTTTTTTGGTGTGGTCGTGATTTTCATGGAAGGGGCTTGCACCCCTTGTCGTATTGCGTGGCACTATCACAGCACAGACCTACATTGTTGTTTTAAGCACCTTCTTGCTTCCCACGGCTGAAGAGCAATTCGGGGACGCAATTGCATCTTTCACCGCGCGCGATCGAACGCCTGTTCATAATGCACGGCCTGTGGCGGAGTGGTTACACGACAATAACATCCGTGTAATGGATTGGCATGCACAGAGGCCTGACCTGAATCCTACAGAACACCTTTGGGATGTCTAGGAAAGTCGACTTCCTCACCGTAGGATACCTCTCCTCAGTGCAGCACTCCGTGAAGAATAGACTGCCATTCCCCAAGAAACCTTCCAGAACCTGATTGAACGTATGCCTGGGATAGTGGAAGCTGTCATCAGGGCTAAGGGTGGTACAACAACATATTTAATTTCACCATTACCGATGGAGGGCGCCACGAACTTGTAAGTTATTTTTAGCCAGGTGTCCAGATACTTTTGATCACATAGTGTATCCATTACAGTTCCACATTTCGCAAACTATATCTTTTCGATATAGTACTTTTGCAGAAGAATATTCTTTTTCGCTGAGATATAGTGCTTAGAAAATCCTCTGTACTCCGTGTGTTATGCTTAAGTTTGCTCACAAGATAGCAAAAATGGTTCAAAAGGCTCTAAGCACTATGGGACTTAACATCTGAGGTCATCAGTCCCCTAGACTTAGAACTACATCTACACAGCTACATCTACATCTATACTCAGCAAATCACATTTAAGTGCCTGGCACAGGGTTCATCGAACCACCTTCACAAGTGTCTATTATTCCAATCTCGTATAGCGCGCGGAAAGATTGAAAAACTATATCTTTCCGTACGAGCTCTAATTTCCCTTGGTTTATTGTGGTGATCGTTCCCCCCTATGTAGGTCGGTGGCAACAAAATATTTTCGCATTCGGAGGAGAAAGTTGGCGATTGGAATTTCGTGAGAAGATTCCGTCGCAACGAAAAACGACTTTCTTTTAACGATTTCCAGCCCAAATCCTGTATCATTCCTATGTCACTGTCTCCCATATTTCGCGATAATACCAAACGTGCTGCCTTTCTTTGAACTTTTTCGATGTACTCTGTCAGTCCTATCTGGTAACGATCCAACACCGCGCAGCAGTATTCTAAAAGAGGACGGAGAAGCGTAGTGTAGGCAGTCTCCTTAGTAGACCTGTTACATTTTCTAAGTGTCCTGCCAATTAAACGCAGTCTTTGGTTAGCCTTCCCCACAACATTTTCTATGAGTTCCTTCCAATTTAAGTTGTTCGTAATTGTAATATCTATGTATTTAGTTGAATTTACGACTTTTAGATTAGACTGATTTCTCGTGTATCCTAAGTTTAACGAGTTCCTTTTAGCACTCATATGGATGACCTCCCAGTTTTCGTAATTCAGGGTCAACTGCCACTTTTCGCACCATTCAGATACTTTTTCTAAATCGTTTTGCAGTTTGCGTTGATCTTCTGATGACTTTATTAGTCGATAAACGACAGATTGTCTACCAAATCATTTATATAGATAGTAGTAATGTCGTGTGACTAGAGCCTCCCGTTGGGTAGACCGTTCGCCTGGTGCAGGTCTTTCGAGTTGACAGTTGACGTCACTTCGGCGACCTGCGCGTCGATGGGATGAATTTATGATGATTGGGACAACAACACAACACCCAGTCCCTGAGCGGAGAAAATCTCCGACCCAGCCGGATATCGAACCTGGGTCCTTAGGATTGATAGTCTGTCACGCTGACCACTCAGCTACCGGGGGCGGACGTTTATATAGATATGGAACAGCAAAGGGCCTATAGCACTACCTTGGGGTACGCTAAAAATCACTTCAGTTTTACTCGATGCCATTCCGTCAATTACTACAAACTGTAACCTCACTGACAGGAGACCACAAATCCAGTCACATAACTGAGATGATATTCCAAAGCACGTAGTTTCAATACGAGCCGCTTGTGTGGTACAGTGTCAAAAGCCTTCCGGAAATCCAGAAATACGGAATCGATCTGAAATCCCTTTTCAATAGCACTCACCACTTCATGTGAATAAAGAGCTAGTTGTGTTTCACGGGAACGATGTTTTCTAACCCCATGTTGACTGTGTGTCAATAGACAGTTTTCTTCGAGGTAATTCATAATGTTCGAATACAATATATGTTCTAAAAGCCTGCTACATATCGACGTTAACGATATGGGCCTGTAATTTAGTGGATTACTCATACTACCTTTCTTGTGCAACTATGATTGTTTAGTATGGAGGTAATGCATCAGCATACTACGAAAGGAACCTAACTGGTATACAGTCTGGACCAGAAGACTTGCTTTTATTAAGTTGCTTCACTACTCCGAGGATGTTTACTTCTACGATCCTCATGTTGGCATCTGTTCTTGATTCGAATTCTGCAATATTTGCATCGTCTTCTTTTGTGAAGGCATTTCGGAAGACTGTTGAAACATCGCCTTAGAAATTTTTTATAAATGACAGTGCTGGAAAACCTCTACGTTATTTGATTTTCAGACAGCTGAGCAAAACTGAATGTACTCATTCATTCCTCTCTTTAATTATTCTGATCATCACTAAACTGACTCACAATATTTTTTTAGCGCAACGCAATCTGTTTTTCAATAATCCCTACAAAAGAATGGCCCTGACTAACAATACCCTATACCTTTCATGAATCATTTACCTCACAAAAATCTTCGTTACTCAAACTACTGCAATACAGCGTGTACCAATACTGCCAGCTGAATAAAATATTCTAACTACTGAAGGCACTAAGTACTGATAGGTATACTTAGGAAATGAAAGATTTTGATAGAGAACAAACAATGTATTTACCTTAATAATGTTCAAAAGTCATCGTATTTATATCAGTTCATGATATCCAATACTACATATTTACTCTTTCTGATGGACACACGTCCAGATCGTCTGCTCTCAAAATCCTGCCATCTCTCTCTCCACATCCACCACTGCTGGTGGTTCACCTCCAACTGTACAACGCTACGCGCTGTTCACATCCAACTGCCCAACACTACAATAGCAAATATTCCATTAATGCAAACCAGCCACAGACTGCCCACAGCACAGTCAGTGATTTTCATACAGAGCGCTACGTGGCGTTACCAAGATACACTCCTGGAAATTGAAATAAGAACACCGTGAATTCATTGTCCCAGGAAGGGGAAACTTTATTGACACATTCCTGGGGTCAGATACATCACATGATCACACTGACAGAACCACAGGCACATAGACACAGGCAACAGAGCATGCACAATGTCGACACTAGTACAGTGTATATGCACCTTTCGCAGCAATGCAGGCTGCTATTCTCCCATGGAGACAATCGTAGAGATGCTGGATGTAGTCCTGTGGAACGGCTTGCCATGCCATTTCCACCTGGCGCCTCAGTTGGACCAGCGTTCGTGCTGGACGTGCAGACCGCGTGAGACGACGCTTCATCCAGTCCCAAACATGCTCAATGGGGGACAGATCCGGAGATCTTGCTGGCCAGGGTAGTTGACTTACACCTTCTAGAGCACGTTGGGTGGCACGGGATACATGCGGACGTGCATTGTCCTGTTGGAACAGCAAGTTTCCTTGCCGGTCTAGGAATGGTAGAACGATGGGTTCGATGACGGTTTGGATGTACCGTGCACTATTCAGTGTCCCCTCGACGATCACCAGTGGTGTACGGCCAGTGTAGGAGATCGCTCCCCACACCATGATGCCGGGTGTTGGCCCTGTGTGCCTCGGTCGTATGCAGTCCTGATTGTGGCGCTCACCTGCACGGCGCCAAACACGCATACGACCATCATTGGCACCAAGGCAGAAGCGACTCTCATCGCTGAAGACGACACGTCTCCATTCGTCCCTCCATTCACGCCTGTCGCGACACCACTGGAGGCGGGCTGCACGATGTTGGGGCGTGAGCGGAAGACGGCGTAACTGTGTGCGGGACCGTAGCCCAGCTTCATGGAGACGGTTGCGAATGGTCCTCGCCGATACCCCAGGAGCAACAGTGTCCCTAATTTGCTGGGAAGTGGCGGTGCGGTCTCCTACGGCACTGCGTAGGATCCTACGGTCTTGGCATGCATCCGTGCGTCGCTGCGGTCCGGTCCCAGGTCGACGGGCACGTGCACCTTCCGCCGACCACTGGCGACAACATCGATGTACTGTGGAGACCTCACGCCCCACGTGTTGAGCAATTCGGCGGTACGTCCACCCGGCCTCCCGCATGCCCACTATACGCCCTCGCTCAAAGTCCGTCAACTGCACATAACGGTTCACGTCCACGCTGTCGCGGCATGCTACCAGTGTTAAAGACTGCGATGGAGCTCCGTATGCCACGGCAAACTGGCTGACACTGACGGCGGCGGTGCACAAATGCTGCGCAGCTAGCGCCATTCGACGGCCAACACCGCGGTTCCTGGTGTGTCCGCTGTGCCGTGCGTGTGATCATTGCTTGTACAGCTCTCTCGCAGTGTCCGGAGCAAGTATGGTGGGTCTGACACACCGGTGTCAATGTGTTCTTTTTTCCATTTCCAGGGGTGTATAAACCTAAACAGCCTACTTACACTGTGTTTAGTAACTCTGCTTTGGCAGCCCTGTCTTCGATAGTATCGCCATTGCTATCGCGCAGAGAAGGCATTGATTGTTTCTTGTCGCTAACATACTTCACATACGACCAGAATCTCTTTGGATTTTCTGCCAGGTTTCGAGACTACTTAAACCTAACTAACCTAAGGACATCACACACATCCGACGCAGGATTGGAACCTGCGACCGTAGCAGCAGCGCGGTTCCGGAATGAAGGGCCTAGAACCGCTCGGCCACAGCGGCCGGCCACAAGATAGCAAAATTCCTTCACATCTTGTAAAGGAAGTCCCCAGGTTTGATATTAATTTTATTGCTAACCACATTTCTGTTACTCCTCATCATTTTCGTCTTTCTTTTTTTTCTTCGCAATCCATATTCATACCTTCACTAGTCCGTTCGTACCGTTCAGCAGGTCCTGCAATTCTTCCCCACATTGACTAAGGATGACGATGTCAACACCAATCTTATCACCGATATTTTTTCTCCCTGACTTTTAATCCCACTCTTGAACCTTTCTTTTATTTCTTTCATTGCTTCTTCGATGTGCAAATTGAACAATAGGGGAGAATGACCGCATCCTTGTCTTACCATATTTTCAATCCGACCTCTTCGTTCTTGGTCTTCCGTTCTTGGTTATTGTAAATACTGTATATTATTCGTCTATCCCTTTAGCTTCCACCTATTTTTCTGGGAATTTCGAACATCTTGCACACTTTAACGTTGTCACACGCTTTTTTCTAGGTCGATAAATCTTATGAAGGTATCGTTTTAAGAGTAGTACTTCAATAGAAAAGTCTGACATTACTGAGCTTCAAAATAAAGTACTCGGGAAACAGGGCCGAGGCTAAAATTTTTTGCTGTCCCGCTGCTGCAATGCATGTTGAAGAAATTGCAAGGCCAGCTTACAGTGTGATGTTCCTGATGAGCGTTTTCGTCGTTGTTGTGGTCTTCAGTCCAGAGACTGGTTTGATGCAGCTCTCCATGCTACTCTATCCTGTGCAAGCCTCTTCATCTCCCAGTAACTACTGCAGCCTACATCCTTCTGAATCTGCTTAGTGTATTCATCTCTGGGTCTCCCCCTACGATTTTTACCCTCCACGCTGCCCTCCAATACTAAATTAGTGATCCCTTGATGCCTCAGAACATGTCCTACCAAGCGATCCCTTCTTCTGGTCAAGTTGCGCCACAAACTTCTCTTCTCCCCAATCCTATTCAATACTTCCTCATTAGTTATGTGATCTACCCAACTAATCTTCAGCATTCTTCTGTAGCACCACATTTGAAAGCTTCTATTCTCTTCTTGTCCAAACTATTTACCGTCCATGTTTCACTTCCATACATGGCTACACTCCATACAAATACTTTCAGAAATGACTTCCTGACACTTAAATCTATACTCGATGTTAACAAATTTCTCTTCTTCAGAAACGCTTTCCTTGCCATTGCCAGTCTACATTTTATATCCTCTCTACTTCGACCATCATCAGTTATTTTGCTTCCCAAATAGCAAAACTCCTTTACTACTTTAAGTGTCTCATTTCCTAATCTAATACCCTCAACATCACCCGACTTAATTCGACTACATTCCATTATTCTCGTTTTGTTTTTGTTGATGTTCATCTTATATCCTCCCTTCAAGACACCATCCATTCCGTTCAACTGCTCTTCCAAGTCCTTTGCTGTCTCTGACAGAATTACGATGTCATCGGCGAACCTCAAAGTTTTTATTTCTTCTCCATGGATTTTAATACCTACCCCGAATTTTTCTTTTGTTTCCTTTACTGCTTGCTCGATATACAGATTGAATAACATCGGGGAGAGGCTACAACCCTGTCTTACTCCCTTCCCAACCACTGCTTCCCTTTCGTGTCCCTCGACTCTTATAACTGCCATCTGGTTTCTGTACAAATTGTAAATAGCCTTTCGCTCCCTGTATTTTACCCCTGCCACGTTTAGAATTTGAAAGATAGTATTCCAGTCAACATTGTCAAAAGCTTTCTCTAAGTCTACAAATGCTAGAAGCGTAGGTTTGCCTTTCCTTAATCTTTCTTCTAAGATAAGTCGTAAGGTCAGTATTGCCTCACGTGTTCCAATATTTCTACGGAATCCAAACTGATCTTCCCCGAGATCGGCTTCTACTAGTTTTTCCATTCGTCTGTAAAGAATTCGTGTTAGTATTTTGCAGCTGTGGCTTATTAAACTGATTGTTCGGTAATGAACGTGTTGCGATGATATTGTGTCAGCATCTGCGATCAGACATTCTCGGTACCTCAGTGAGATCTTCAAGCAGGAAATGTTGCGCTCGCAGTGACGTGGTATAAGAGCGTCGTGGACCAACGATGACGACACTCACTGGTCGGCTGTGTCCTTGACCCTGCTACGTCATCCGTTGCCTCATGTGACGTACGGCCAGCAAAACAAGGACGCAACGTTGTTGCAGGGAGCAGAGTTCCGTCCTGCAGAATTCTACGTGTTTGCTAAATAGTGCAGCAGAATTACATGAATTATACTGTCTTAAGTCTTTGTAGTATACAATGCAGCTTCGCTTATAGCGTCTAGTTGGGATCGTAGGTCTTGCGGATTATCGAGGATCCGAAAATACCGGAAATTCAGAAAAAAAATTTACTCCGACGTGGATTAAATGCCATAGACACATGCGCTACATTTATCTTCACGTAAACATGCAAATTATACATCACTTTCACGCAAGTTTAGACGTGATATTGAGAAAAAAAAACAATGAATTTTATGCAACGAAATTTTCAGTTAGTTTTGTCGAGCCAGATTCGTATCTAGCTCGTGTGCAACATGGTCACGCAGGCTTTTTACCAACTTTAGTTCGGTCGAAGCCATGTCCGCCATGAGTTCCACAAGGACCATATTTTTTTTCCAGCAGTTTTGTTGCTCTGTATATCCGATAATGCCTTGATAATTAGCGCCAATTTCGTAAGCTATGATAATCCAACACCACTCGCCTCATCGTCAGGAATAATCATATTGTAACAAGAGTATTCATTCTCCTTCCAGTTAGTCTTCCAGTCTGATACCGTGAATTTCCGACACCAAACTGAGCAACAGTTTTATTCAACAACTGTCCGTCATGCATTCCGTGCAGAGGAGAACGTAGGCCAGTGTTGAGGGAGACTGTGGAGTCTAGCCGCGGAGCGGCTCTTTTGTTGAGACATAGTCGTAACGCAGTGGTGCTAAAGCATCTCATGGCTCGGCGAATAATTTGGTGTGGATATGCCATTAAGGGGCTCCTGAACGCCCTATACTTGCAATGTTAAAATAACGCTTATAAATTACATCTTTTCTCACAAAGTATTTGAGGTAGGAAGTTGAACTTTTTACAGATTATTTATTGGAATATGGGCTACAACTTAACACAGGGATTTTACAAAATTTTAGTTCAGTTATTAAAGATGATTTTTTTTCAATTGTAATGAAAATTCACAACGTTTTTTTGCAATTTTTTATTTATATATTCAAAAATATACAGTTTTTTGGAAAAAGGCTGTGTTAAATTATGCAGAAGGTACTGTGTAACATTTACTGAAAGTCTGAAACAAATATGTTTGGAAGATCCTTAGAAAACATGTAATTAGTATGAGAAAATAAAAGTTTTGGGAATCGAGCGACAAAGATTGGATTAACTTTTTAGTGCATTCCAGGTCCATAGGATGGATTATCTTCATCCTCTGCAAACTCCTCCTCCAGCTTCCTCTTGTTTCTCCTCCTGTTTACTCTTGCTTGTATTTCTAGACTCTTTACAGCCCTGTCTGCAGCCCGAAGGCGTTCCTTGTCTAAAGCAAGCATCGCTCGTACCATGTTAGAACCTATCTTCATTCCCATATTTCTAAATACCTTGCACCTTACAATGTTGCCATCATTGAAAGTCGCAACAGCATCATACACACCAAAGTGAATTGTTTCTATTCCAACAAATACAGTCTTGGGGATTCTCGACCATATAACACTATTTACACTTTCATTGGGGTTTTGAGTTTTTCCGTGAATACACTTTTTCAACAGTTCAGGTGCTGCCAAGTCTCTGAAAATAGGTTAGCCACAACACATACTTTATCTCACATCACTAAAATGTACCTGATGAACACGGACGTTAATAATAACACCATTTGACAGCAGTTTAACAGCGCCACAGTGGGTCACGCCCATGTAGAACACATTTCAAAAAAAATTTAAAAATAGTTGTAGTCTTCGGAATTGAATAAATTATATATCTATTAAAAGGTAATAGTCTGCAGATTCAGAAAACGCAAAAAAGTAAAAATTGAACTTTTCATGATTTTGAGCCTTTCCGGAGCCCCTTAAATGGACACAGTGTAATTACCGCAAGAGGATCCATATCAACATGAGGGGTACTGTGGGTTCAGTTTTATTTGTTACAGAGCTACGAGAAGAAGAGCCTGTGCTACACACTTTCAACGAACGATGCCTTACATTATACCGATGACGTCTCAACCTGATATAATATCCAGCTAACCACTTGGCCAGACTTCTTTATGGATAGCCAGCGTCGTAGTTAATTTTGTGTCTGAATAACAGCGAGTTATACCAAAGTGTTGACCTTCACTTTTACCTAAGACAAAATACCTAAGTAGGATCCATCCTAACCATAACTAATGATACGGGAGAGTCCTACTGATTGAAAAACTATTGCAGTGTTTCATGAAAGAAATAATAGTAACTAAAATTTCAGTAATTCGCAAGACTACAATTAACAAAAGTGATCAAGTTTACTAACAGAAAGATATTAAGTACAGTAAAAGATATTTTTGTGTATTTTTCATGGATAAATAAGTTTTAAATGTTACTGACATGCGATCAGTCAGAAATGTTTGTTAACGTCTTGAGCAAATAATAGTAGTAAATGCACAAAGTGATTAGCAGTAACTGTTAATCAGTAGCTATAAAAGTTGATGTTGCATGAAATCAATGAGTTAGCAAAATCATATTGCGAACATTGCCATTCTTTTACAGTAGAAAATTTCACTTTGTGAATTACGTAACTTTAACTCACAGGAAAGTGACAATTGAATGACGCTATATCATTACGTTAATTTTCAAACTAAATGACATCATTCAAAATCAGCAAACATAAATAACTTCCTGAGTAAAATTAAAGACCATAACCATTACAGTGAATGACGTCACGAAAGTTTTGCATTTATGTAACTGTTTACTACTGATGAGATTTTGTTGTTCTTTGATTATTACAGAATGGTTTTCATGAGTTGCTGCTTAACTGAAAGGTATTTGTTCAATGTGATACAACCATCTGACATTACGCCAAAGCAATATTTAGGAATTTTATGCTGGTTTCATCTTGCAAAAAAACCAAGCATTAAGTATTAACGGGCAGTAATTGTAGAGATAGTAATTTTGTTTACTTAGTGAGCTGGCGACCGTGAATTTTCATAGATTCATTAATTAAATTTATAACATTTTCCAAATTCAACTAACCACTGTAATTCCATCCAGCCCAATTTAATTTTGATTCACTTTCATCGAATTACACATTCTTGACATTGCTGCAAGTACTGAGCATCGGCTATTCGGTTACAACTGCACCTACATTTCAAGGATTTCATTTATTGTTCGGCGTAGATGCCTTTCCCGCACAACAGGGAACTTCAGGTACACGTGCATTTAAGACCTAATTAGCGAGAAGTGTAGGGGTAGTTATATGTTGAGTTAAAATATCTTAAGAGTCTTTCATTTTAGGTTGTACACAAACGACCTGCCAAATATGAGGCATATCGCCTGGCCGCGTCTGGCGCCTACCCCTTGTAAAACAGATCACCCAAAATACATTCAGAACAAGTACGAGGGGACATCAAAAACACATGTCGTCCCACGTAAAACCACTGAGCTGAGCAACAAGAGTGGTTCATTCTGCGTTCTCTGCTGACACAGGTCCGCTGCGGTCCGGTTAACATGTGCATCAAAGTGTGCGAATAAAATGGCGCAAGAACTGGAAACGAACTTCGAAGCTGAAGTACACGGGACAGTACGACGATACTCCTTGGCATACAATCTAAATTGCGCCCATATTCAGGGAAAAATTCTGGCGGTATATAGATCAAATACAATGTCGAGTCCATTGGTAGAGAAATGGTGCCAACAATTTGACCAAGACAACACAGACAGAGACTGTTCCTGTCGGGAAGGAAGGCCATCGACCACAGAAGACACTGCCCAGGCAGTAGAGGGGACTGATCCACAGGAGTCACAATTTTTCCATCGGTAGGGACTTTCACATAGCGGTTCTCGAATATCTTCGTGACCAAGAAGCGGTTTTCTATTGACCAGGAAGCAAACGATTGATAGAGCGTTCCGACCATTGTTTACAGACACTTGGGGAATCTGTTGAAGAATGGTGTAACGTATCTTTGTGTCCTCGTTGCGCAGAATTTAATAAAATTTACTTGACCTGCCACAATAATATGTCCCCCCCCGGACGTATCGAGGTGCAGTTTTCGTGCGGTAGATCCTCTGTGGAAAAGGACATCTATATACACACATCAAAAAAGGTTTTGCTTCACCCGGGTTCCCAGAACTCCTGAAGACAGATGTTCACTGTGGATATTGTATCACAGACCCAGTCCCTTCGACTGTTCACAGATGTCACTAAACCCGCCCAAAGATGTAAACAATCAAGCTTGAGCAGCGTCTATTAGACAGAGGAGGTCCGACAGCCGATCAGTTCGTCATTCCACCATGAAGTAGGTTGTCTGTAGTTCAACCATGTCTAGACGGTCAATACCGCCGTTCGATCGCGTCCATGTTTTTTCTTTGTGCCAGGAAGGGCTCTCAACAATGGGAAGTGTCCAGGCGTCTCGGAGCGAACCAAAGCGACGTTGTTCGGACATGGGGGAGACACAGAGAGACAGGAATTGTCGATGACATGCCTCGCTCAGGCCGCCCCAGTGCAACTACTGCAGTGGATGACCGCTACCTACGGATTTTGGCTCGGAGGAACCCTGACAGCAACGCCACCATGTTGAATAATACTTCTCGTGCAGCCACAGGACGTCGTGCTACGACTCAAATTGTGAGCAATAGGCTGTATGATGCGCAACTTCACTCCCGACGTCCATGGCGAGGCCTATTGAAAGGTGGCTACACTGAGCCACAGCGCCAGAGATCGCGCCAGAGAGTTTTGTTCCGCCGCCTCCACTGGCAGTGCTTGCTGAGATGTCGTAGTGAAGAGTGCTTGTCGAGAGGTCGTGGTGGAGAGAGCTTGTCGAGATGTTGTAGTAGGAAGTGCTTGTTCCATGTTTTATGCAGTTGTTTGATGGGCTAGACAGCAGATGTTGTTCTAATGGAGATATTGTAATGATTAGAGTGCTTTTCATCAATATATATGAAGGTAACAAAACTCGCTTTTTTTCTCATTATTTCAATGTCTTGAATAATGCGGCATTACAGGTTCAGTCAACAAAGCATCTGGCTCGTGTTCTTGTATTAGAGTGTAATTCTGGTTTTCTTGCGTACTTATAGTATTTCTATTTTTTTTAATTACTTCAGTATAAATGGTATTTAAAATTTCTTGTCTTGTTGAAGAAGAACCGTGCCAGATGTGTACGTTGAATCACACTCCCACACACAGAACAATTACACTTGTGTTTTGGTTTCGTAGGTTTTATAGTTGCTGGGGACTTAATTAATTAATTGTGTTAACGAAAATTTTCATTTCATTCTTTGTTGTTCTATGCAGTCAGATTGCGTACAAAAACTAGTCAGGGCCAACCGGTTACGAGACTGCGTAACCGGACATTCAGCAACTAAGATTAAAATTATTTGCCTTTTTTTTATTTAATTAAGTCCCCATGCACTATCTTTGGAACCACCACACAACGCAGCGCGTTACATATGGGCCCAACAACATGCCGAATGGACGGCTCAGGATTGGCATCACTTTCTCTTCGCCGATGAGTGTCGCATACGCCTTCAACCAGACAATCGTTGGAGACGTCTTTGGAGGCAACCAGCTCAGGCTGGACGCCTTAGACACACTGTCTAGTGAGTGCAGCAAGGTGGAAGTTCCTTGCTGTTTTAGAGTGGAGTTATGTGGGGCCGACATATGGTGCTGGTGGTCATGGAAGGAGCCGTAACGGCTGTACGATACGTTAATGCCATCCTCCGACCGACAGTGCAGCCATATCGGCAGCATATTGGCGAGGGATTCGTCTTCATGGACGACAATTCGTGCCCCCATCGTGCACATCTTGTGAATGACTTCCTTCTGGATAACGACATCGCTCGACTAGAGTGGCCAGCATATTCTCCAGACATGGACCCTATCGAACATGCCTGGGTTAGATTGAAAACCGCTGTTTATGGACGACGTGACCCACCATCTACTCTAAGGGATTCAAGCCGAATCGCCGTTGAGAAGTGGAACAATCTGGATCAACAGTGCCTTGATGAACTTGTGGATAGCATGCCACGACGAATACAGGCATGCATCAGTGCAAGAGGACGTGCTACCGGTTATTAGAGGTACCAGTGTGTACAGCAATCTGGACCACCACCTCCGAAGGTCTTACTGCATGGTGGCACGTCATGCAATGTGTGGTTTTTAAGAGCAGTAGCCGGCCGGATTGGCCGTGCGGTTCTAGGCGCTGCAGTCTGGAGCCGAGCGACCGCTACGGTCGCAGGTTCGAATCCTGCCCCGGGCATGGATGTGTGTGAAGTCCTCAGGTTAGTTAGGTTTAATTAGTTCTAAGTTCTAGACGACTGATGATCTCAGAAGTTAAGTCGCATAGTGCTCAGAGCCATTTGAACCATTTAAGAGCAATAACAAGGGCGGAAATGATGTTTGTATTGATCTCTATACCATTTTTTCTGTACAGGTTCCAGAAAATAGCAATATCACCATATGTACTGCGTCCGGTTCGTCAGAGTGATGGTTCTCGTACACGTCTGCGACGATGGAAGAACTCCAGCCACAAAATAAAAACTCTTTCAAACGTTCAGATAACGTCTCAACGTAAGTAGAGGCAGAGGAAGTGCTCTCAATTACTGAACGCTGCGTACTCAACGACGACTTCCAACTTGGAGGTGAAGTCCAGAATCGTGTAAGTTCGCAACAGTAGAGAGCCTAACTGTTCTAACTATGAACTCCCCTGAGAGCAAAGACAGCAAATCCGTCTGTACCAACAAAGCTGGTGAACGACCGTCACACATGGGCGCTCACAATGGGAAGACCACGCCTCTCCACCGCTGGCTTCCCAGCAAGGCTCAGCTCCCCACCATCGTATTCAGAAAACGAATCATATTCCCGAAACTACGGAATATTCTCCCTCTCTACAGATTCTTCCGTACTTTAGCCTTTTGTCGTCCAGCGTGGAAAGTGCGAGGAAAAACCTATACTCGTACAATGGTACGATTCTGAGTAAAAATCCTTGGAAATAACCCAGCCTGCGTGGTTTCCGAGGTGCCGCTTTTTCGTCCCTCTCACCTGCGTCCAAAATTTGCAGAGTTCGGAAGTATTTTCCGGTTTTCCTTCCGGCCGTACTACAATGGCGGCCGGCCGTCACCCTACTGTGGTCCAGAGCTCAGGTGCAACAACGTCCGTCTGGCTACTTCCTATTTAAGCAGGACCAACACCTGTGCGGGCTTTCCACCCAGAGCTTCAGTTCTGCGTGCCGTTTCATCTCCACTGGCGTTCCAACCTCTACTAGTATAGGCAATCATTCATTACGCCGTCACCTTTCATGCAATAAGCGTTAACAATTATTTACAAGGCGTACGAGACAACGTCAGCCTCCTTTAAACATTCATATATACGATGTACAACCTGTTGTTGTTGTTGTGGTCTTCAGTCCTGAGACTGGTTTGATGCAGCTCTCCATGCTACTCTATCCCGTGCAAGCTTCTTCATCTCCCAGTACCTACTGCAACCTACATCCTTCTGAATCTGCTTAGTGTATTCATCTTTTGGTCTCCCCCTACGATTTTTACCCTCCACGCTGCCCTCCAATACTAAATTGGTGATCCCTTGATGCCTCAGAACATGTCCTACCAACCGATCCCTTCTTCTAGTCAAGTTGTGCCACAAACTTCTCTTCTCCACAATCCTATTCAATACCTCCTCATTAGTTACGTGATCTACCCATCTAATCTTCAGCATTCTTCTGTAGCACAACCTATCAAATGATATCTAATTGTGGTTGTACTTCACAGAAAAGTATGTGGATGAGGGCTTGTAAGGTGCAAAATTATAGCCACCTTACACTGTAATGGTGTGGGGAGTGTGCAGCTGGAGTGCTATGGGGGCCTTCATACGTCTAGATACGACTCTCACAGGTGACACGTATATAAGAATCCTGTCCGATCAGCTGCATCATTTCATCTTGATGCAATAATTTACCAACAGCCGTACGATTTGTAGAAGTTTATTTTATTTTATGAACTTCTATGTGCTGCTACCAGTTTCGGCATTACGTTGATGCATCTTCAGTCCCCACTCGTCATAGTCGTATAATCGCTATAACCAAGAGCTGTTGCAGGACGATTAATTCACGGATTCAGTTATATGGCTCCTTCCATGAATAGCGATTATACGACTATGACGAGTAGGGCCTGAAGATGGCATCAACGTAATGCCGAAACAGAAGATCACAAAATAAAATAAACTTCTACAAATCATATGGCTGTTGGTAAATTATTGCATCAAGAAGTTCATGCCAGCCGTCGTCTCACGTTCCGTAATGAATCAACGAAGATTGCATCCTTTCATGACCACTGTGCATTCCGACAGACTTGGGTAATTCCAGCAGGACAATGCGACACCCCACACACCACCAAACTCCTCAGACGTTGTAAGACGTATGCGTTGCCGGCGATGGGCGAGGCATGGCAGAGTCTCTGACCAGAGAGTAGTATGTAGTTAGTTGTTGCTTGTCGCTAGTTGACAGTAGTCTGCGTGAGTCTGCAGTAGTCTTCAGTAGTCTTGAGTAGTCTGCAGTAGTCGACAGGAGTCGGCGCGTGCCTGCGCGTGTCGGCAGTCTGGTCTGGTCGGGACTCTGGAGGATGAGTATTATTGTAGAAGGTAAAGAAGCAGCCTTGCGCATATCTAGTAATGTATATTAACTGTCATTAATTTCTTTAAAAAATGCCCCCAATAATAATTTTTTATAATATAAAGTAATTTTTTTAAAGAAAAGCGTTCATTTCAATTTAAAGAATATTTCCAATGCATGATAATTCCTTCCAAGAATCAAAAAAAAAAAAAAATATAGGCCATCATTGCACGAAGCTGTGCCAAAAGTTTTTTACATAAGAGCAGATATATTCGCAGTTTTTATTGAGGTAAGAATTTTTCCTTTTTTTTTATTCAGGATACAGGGCCGAGGCGTAGCGCTGCTGTCGTCATAAAATTTACCAGGATACTGAATTTTTTTTTATTATTTTGGTGTTTAGGAATTGAATTTTGTGGTTACATTAAATGTGAATGCATTTCTGCACAGAGATTATAAATGGGAGCTAATTTTGTTCAGAGGTTACAATATATAAAATTCATTTAATTATTATTTTTGTGCGGAGGTTACACTTTGTTCTTGGTTCATATTATAAATAAAATATTTCTGTGGGGAGGTTACAACGTGAACATTATTGGGCGTATCTGGGATGTCTTGCAACGTCCTGTTGAGAAGAGATCTCCACTCCCTCGTACTGTCACTGGTTTGTGGACAGTCCTGTAGGATTAATGGTGTCAATTCCCTCCAGCACTACTTTAGTCATTAGTCGAGTCCATGCCACATCGTGCTGCGGCACGTCTGCGTGCTCGCGAGGGCCTTACATGATATTAGGCAGGTGTACCAGTTTCTTTGGCTCCTCAGCATAGCTGCCCCACGCCGCATGTGTTGTGCTGCAACCACTGTACGTTGCATCGTATATTGCACTCTCCATTTTCCCTTGCAGATAGCGCTGTGTCGGAGCGTACGAGTCGGCACGGAGGTGTGGGCAGCAGGCCTTCGGTGGCCCGCAGGACGCAGCTGGCGGTGGGCCCGCTGACCAGTCGCAGCTCTCATTGGGATTCCGCGGCTGCGGCCGCTCGCCGGCTGACACGTATAACGGGACGGCCAGCCGCACCACGCACCGCCGTGATCGCTCACTGCCCATCCGCCCCCCCCCCCCCCCCACCCCCCACTCTGTCCACTGTCCGATATCCGTGTCCCACTACTGTGCTGCTGCCCGCGCGTATCCGCTTACATTACCACCTGATCACTCTGCCGCCATTTCGCCTGTTGGGCATTGTAGTGGACTGACAAGACAGCCAGTCCACAGTGACGGGTAACCGAAAGGCACGCGTTTACACACGCCGGCTGGCGTTAGGTCTGAAACAGGATACGCAATGAATGCTATAAAGAAAAGTACGTAGCTGCTGGAATACTTAACTTTAATCCGTCATTTGTATACAGCATTCTTGATGATACAAGTGAGACTCTCTCTAGAAATGGTTAATGGCGCCTTGCTAGGTCGTAGCCATGGACTTAGCTGAAGGCTATTCTACTGTCTCCCGGCAAATGAGAGAAAGGCTTCGTCAGTGTAGTCGCTAGCAAAGTCGTCGTACAACTGGGGCGAGTCCTAGTACGTCTCTCAAGACCTGCCGTGTGGTGGCGCTCGGTCTGCGATCACTGACAGTGGCGACACGCGGATCCGACATGTACTAATGGACCGCGGCCGATTTAAAGCTACCACCTAGCAAGTGTGGTGTCTGGCGGTGACACCACAGGCATACTTACAATGCTCTGTAGACAACGGATTACTGGAATCCTTAGTATAGAGCTCAAATAATCCATCCTCCCAAGGTGGAGAAATAATGCTGGCGTTTTTTGTTTCGTGTTTGCTAACTAAATTGTTTTCTGTCCCACAGCTATATGAACTCATAAAACTGTCTCGAGCTTACGGGCCCTTCAAGTGGTTAAATATCCTCGAATTTTCTGACGACCGCCTGTTGGACATTATCAAGTAGTGACTGTCGTGTGGTAGTGGCTGCCGCCCTTCAGGATGGTTTCGTGATGATGTTAAAAACTTTCAAGTATGATGAAGAGGGGCAACTGTTTTAGTCTCGTTACATTCAACAGCCGTTAAGTACATGGAAAAGCGCATTTTAACAACCAGCCGTTTTTATTTTAACCCTAGTATCTACTGGTTTCGGTTGTGGACCATCTTCACAAGATATAACGCAAAAATAGATCAGGTGAATTCATAAATCATTCCCTTGTCTGGCTGACAGAAAAGCCAAAAAGGCGTAATAGATAACTTAATTACGTTAACTGTTGTTACTTCGGGCACATCTCTACTAGACTTTTGTGGAACATATAGAAAATAGATTAAGGACAGGCAAACCTACGTTTCTAGCATTTGTAAACTTAGAGAAAGCTTTTGACAATGTTGATTAGAATACTCTCTTTCAAATTCATGGTGGCAGGGGTAAAATACGGGGAGTGAAAGGCTATTTACAATTTGAAACTTCCTGGCAGATTAAAACTGTGTACCCGACCGAGACTCGAACTCGGGACCTTTGGCATTCGCGGGCAAGTGCTCTACCATCTGAGCTACCGAAGCACGACGCACACCCGGTCCTCACAGCTTTACTTCTGCCAGTGTCTCGTCTCTTACATTCCAAACTTCACAGAAGCTCTCCTGCGAACCTTGCAGAACTAGCACTCCTGAAAGAAAGGATACTGCGGAGACAATTTGTACAGAAACCAGATGGCAGTTATAAGAGTCGAGGGACATGAAAGGGAAGCAGTGGTTGGGAAGGGAGTCAGACAGGGTTGTAGCCTATCTCCGATGTTATTCAACCTGTATATTTAGCAAGCAATACAAGAAACAAAAGAAAAATTCGGAGTAGAAATTAAAATCCATGAAAAGGAAATAAAAACTTTGAGGTTCGCCGATGACATTGTTATTCTGTCAGAGACAGCAAAGGACATGGAAGAGCAGTTGAACGGAATGAACAGTGTCTTGAAAGCAGTATATAGGATGAACATCAACAAAAGCAAAATAAGGATAATGGAATGTAGTCGAGTTAACTCGGGTGATGCTGAGGGAATTAGATTAGGAAATGAGACGCTTAAAGTAGTAAACGAGTTTGCTATTTCGGAAGCAAAATAACTGATGATGGTCGAAGTAGAGAGGATATAAAATGTAGACTGGCAATGACAAGGAAAGCGTTTCTGAAGAAGAGAAATTTGTTAACATCGAGTATAGATTTAAGTGTCAGGAAGTCGTTCCTGAAAATATTTGTATGGAGTGTAGCCATGTATGGAAGAGAAACGTGGACGATAAATAGTTTAGACAAGAAGAGAATAGAAGCTTTGGAAATGTAGTGCTACAGAAGAATGCTGAAGATTAGATGGGTAGATCACATAACTAATGAGGAGGTATTGAATAGAATTGGGGAGAAGAGAAATTTGTGGCACAACTTGACTAGGAGAAGGGATCGCTTGGTAGGACATATTCTGAGGCATCAAGGGATCACCAATTTAGTACTGGAGGGCAGCGTGGAGGATAAAAGTCGTAGAGGGAGACTTAGAGATGAATACACTAAACAGATTCGGAAGGATGTAGGCTGCAGTAAGTACTGGGAGATGAAGAAGCCTGCACAGGATAGAGTAGCACGCAGAGCCGCATCAAACCAGTTCAAAAAAAATGGTTCAAATGGCTCTGAGCACTATGGGACTTAACATCTGTGGTCATCAGTCCCCTAGAACTTAGAACTACTTAAACCTAACTAACCTAAGGACATCACACACATCCATGCCCGAGGCAGGATTCGAACCTGCGACCGTAGCAGTCGCGCGGTTCCGGACTGAGCGCCTAGAACCGCGAGACAACCGCGGCCGGCCATCAAACCAGTCTCTGGACTGAAGACCACAATAACAACATGGTATTCTTTTCTTGTACCTATTGTAACGTTTTGGAGCTTCTATCAGCCAAAAGATGAAATGATTTATGTATTCACCTGATCTATTTTTGCCTTGTATTATGTGAAGATGGCCCACGACCGAAACCAGCAGATATTACGGCTCAAATGAAAGTAGCTGATGGATAAAATGCAATTTTAGAAGGCAAACAATGTTAATTACAGGGAAGAGACCATGGTCCAGAAGCAACTGAGTCTAAGTTTATGAGCGAATATCGTTGTGGTACCTCTGATAGTCGAATACACGTACCGGAACCGTTGTCGCTAAGAGTGTAGGGTAGTCAGTCCCGACGAGCACATGATGGAGCCGCACCTGACTTTGGACTGAGGGTTCGTGAACAGCTGAATCAGACATTCCCTGAAAAGCGGATAATCAGAGGAGGTCCTGTTCCGCGTCCAGCACGTTCACCTGATCTCTTCTTGTGGGCCCATGTTCTGTGCACGAGCTGCCTATCGAGACTGAACAATATCACCTGGCAATAATTCCTGCTACCTGCGACACAGTTCAGACGACACCGGAGACAGCAGAACGGGGACAACAGAACTTCGTGCGACGATGCCATGCCTGCATTGACACTGGGGGACGCCATTTCGAGCAACTATCGTAAATGTAGCAGCTTCTGAAACTTGAGCAGCTAAATGGAATTCATTATTATTAATGTACCGAAGACTTAGGATTTTCGGTTTCTCTGACAATACGCCACGTACGCCGTCACTAATTCAACAGGGGAATTTATCTGAGGGTATCGCGGAGTACTCAGCCGGAATTTCGTAGGTCCTGATCAGCCTTCTGAAGCTGGGGCCAGCCCGCAGCTCGTGGTCGTGCGGTAGCGTTCTCGCTTCCCACGCCCGGGTTCACGGGTTCGATTCCCGGCGGGGTCAGGGATTTTCTCTGCCTCGTGATGGCTGGGTGCTGTGTGCTGTCCTTAGGTTAGTTAGGTTTAAGTAGTTCTAAGTTCTAGGGGACTGATGACCATAGATGTTAAGTCCCATAGTGCTCAGAGCCATTTTTTTTTAAGCTGGGGCCTTATTTTGTGCGGTGCGCAAACGTAAGGTGGAACTTGACCTGATTTTCGCCTATACCTTTCGTCTCGGCCGTTTCTGAACCACCTCACTTACCTCAAATTGACACATTTATCCTCCTCCGTCACCCCCGAAAGTTTTTAATACAATC
Organism: Schistocerca cancellata; assembly: GCF_023864275.1. Classification (NCBI taxonomy): domain Eukaryota; kingdom Metazoa; phylum Arthropoda; class Insecta; order Orthoptera; family Acrididae; genus Schistocerca; species Schistocerca cancellata. The sequence continues at coordinate 1,243,394,647 of NC_064626.1, forward strand.
ACGGAATCACCCTGCGTACACCTTTTACGACCTAAGGCATCACTGGTGCCCAGTCCAGCAACATACGGGGTGAAACAATAAACCGGAAGCCAAGATCGCAGGAATATCACCATTGTTTGCCTTGATGTTTTAACCTGTATGTGTCCCAAGATCCGATGATGGCGGCTTTAGTTTCACCGAAACCGGTAATCATGGAATAAAAAGAATTCCCGCGATCTTGGCTACCAATTTATTGTTTTACAAGCATCTAGATCGCTCACACGTGGGCACAATGTGCTCCCTACAATGCAGGGTGAACCAAAACTGCAGCGATAAACTTTCAGAAGTTGTTCAGCGATACCATGAGAATATTTTGGTGCAAGGGACGCACGGTCTACAGCAGTTCGTTACGGAGTAAAAATGTAGTAATGCTCTATTCAGTTTTTTGTCACAGTAACCCTGGTTACTGCAAAAGTACATTCACAATAGTAAGAAAAACCTGTAATACGCAATCACCAATACGGACATCTCATAACACGGTGCAGTACTAGAACGCTCAGGCGATGCAAAAGTACTGTGACGTTGCTGTCGGTGCGGCAAAATCACAGCGTAGAGTCGTTATGCTATTAACATTGCATTCAGTGAATCCATAGACAGGTCATAGACGTTAACTCTTCATCAATAAACCTATCCATATTACTGCTATGCACCATTTTGAACGTAAGACAAACACTGCCGGGAAACAAAACCCCAGACAGAACCAAGAAATTACTGATTGGAAACTTGAGTGCAGCAACTTAAAGAGGACATTACTGTTATCAACATCAGGTACCGTGAGTGAATGGAACACGACACACGTCGCATGCCGTCGACATTTGCGCTGTTGCTGTGCACCAGTTTCAGCGCAGTACAGATACTGAGCTAATTCGAGCAAGAAACGAAACGCAATAAAGTAACTCTGTAACGAGTTTCCGGAGACCGTGGATACTCTACACCAAAATACTCAGAAGGTATCCCTGAACAGCCTCTGAACGTTTGCGGGCGGAGTACTTTCTTTCTTTTTCTTTTCTGTGGCATGTTATGTCCAAAGAGTGATCGCCTTTGCCGATTTTTTTCTTCTGGAGTGGCAAGGTGTGAGAAACAGTTTCACTTTATTGTGTATTCGCTTGCAAAGGGACTTGGTCTCTCTGTGGGTCCTGGAGTCCTTTGAAGGTGTTGGTTAGGTACAGGGTTATTACAAATGATTGAAGCGATTTCACAGCTCTACAATAACTTTATTATTTGAGATATTTTTACAATGCTTTGCACGCACATACAAGAACTCAAAAAGTTTTTTTAGGCATTCACAAATGTTCGATATGTGCCCCTTTAGTGATTCGGCAGACATCAAGCCGATAATCAAGTTCCTACCACACTCGGCGCAGCATGTCCCCATCAATGAGTTCGAAAGCATCGTTGATGCGAGCTCGCAGTTCTGGCACGTTTCTTGGTAGAGGAGGTTTAAACACTGAATCTTTCACATAACCCCACAGAAAGAAATCGCATGGGGTTACGTCGGGAGAGCGTGGAGGCCATGACGTGAATTGCTGATCATGATCTCCACCACGACCGATCCATCGGTTTTACAATCTCCTGTTTAAGAAATGCCGAACATCATGATGGAAGTGCGGTGGAGCACCATCCTGTTGAAAGATGAAGTCAGCGCTGTCGGTCTCCAGTTGTGGCATGAGCCAATTTTCCGCAGGCTACGCGTGAAACTTGCCCGCACGTGTTCAACCGTTTCTTCGCTCACTGCAGGCCGACCTGTTGATTTCTCCTTACAGAGGCATTCAGATGCTTTAAACTGCGCATACCATCGCCGAATGGAGTTAGCAGTTGGTGGATCTTTGTTGAACTTCGTCCTGAATTGTCGTTGCACTGTTATGACTGACTGATGTGAGTGCATTTCAAGCACGACATACGCTTTCTCGGCTCCTGTCGCCATTTTGTCTCACTGCGCTCTCGAGCGCTCTGATGGCAGAAACCTGAAGTGTGGCTTTAGCCGAACAAAACTTTATGAGTTTTTCTACGTATCTGTAGTGTGTCGTGACCATGTGTCAATGAATGGAGCTACAGTGAATTTATGAAATCGCTTCAATCGTTTGTAATAGCCCTGTAGTTGTACCAGTGAGTGACAGTAAGTAAAAACTGAAGATGACATCATCTTTGATGGGCCTGTGGGGGTGCAATAATGGCTCGAGGCACCTTATATTTGTGCCAATGTCGTGGTAGGGCCTGGCCCACATTCGCAAGTTGGCGCACATTTCCCCGACACTCGTCTAATTTGTGAAAAAGACGAGTTGCCTGGTCTTTTACCATCTCAGTGACGTTCTCCAGTCAGCTCGCGTATTTCTCTCTTCCTGGCCCACCTTGGGGCGCCTAGACTCCACTTCAAACACCTGTTTTGTAGTGGTTGCAAACTGCGTATATTTGAGTCACATGTTGTTCCCCAAGACGTCGAGCCGTACAACAACCATTGTTCTATAAAGTTTTAATTTCGTTCACGGCTTTAGATTCCTGCCCTTGAAAAACGGCATGTATTAAATTTTCCATCTCGTATGTGTGGGGTAAAAGTCATCCCTTTATCCAGTATCACTCCCAGGTATTTCGTCGTCGTAGTCCATGGTATTGGCTGTCCATTGATGGCAATTCGCGTCCTCAGTTCCGGCCGTTTCTTCGTAAGCCGTGTAAGTAGGCTGTTTAGGTTTTCATGTTGGTAACGCCACGTAGCGCTCTGTATGAAAATCACTGACTGTGCTGTGTGCAGTCTGTGGCTGGTTTGCATTGTTGGAATATTCGCTATTATAGCGTTGGACAATTGGATGTGAACAGCGCGTAGCGTTGCGCGTTTGGAGGTGAGCCATGGCAGCGTTTTGAGAGCGGACGATCTGGAGGTGTGTCCGTCAGAAAAAGGAAATTTGTAAGACCGGATCTCATGAACTGATATTTTCATTTGCTAACTGTGCCTATCAGTGCCTTCAGTAGTTAGAATCTTTTATTTAGCTGGCAATATTGGCGCTCGCTGTATTGCAGTAGTTCGAGTAACGAAGATTTTTGCGAAGTAAGTGATTCATGAAAGGTAAGGGTTATTGTTAGTCACGGCCATTCTTTTGTAGGGATTATTGAAAGTCAGATTTCGTTGCGCTAAAAATATTGTGTGTCAGTTTAGTGCTGATCACAATAAGTAAAGAGAGAAATGTCTGAGTACGTTCAGTTTTGCTCAGCTGTTTGAAAATCAAATAACGTTAGAGGTTTGCCAGCACAAAGGGGACGTTTCAACAGTATTGCTGCAGTTTTCGTAGGGTTTAGGGTGATTTTATAGCCCTTGCCCATTGTTCGGAGACGAAAAGTTGTCGCTGCATCTTGTTGACAAGTTGTTCGATGTTCGTTCCAGAGGCTAGGAAGGCCGTGTCAACGGCGCACAGACTGGCGGTGACGTGTTGAATGGTGGGAATGTCGTTAATATACAAAGTAAACAGGCATGGCGATATCACTGCATCTGTGGGATGCCAGCTGAGACAGTTTTCAGTGATGATTTCTTCTCATCTGTTTGTAGAAACCGACGCCGTCCTACAGAAAGATTAGATTACATTAATACTAGTTCCATGGATCATGAATACGATATTTCGTAATGATGTGGAACGAGTCAAATTTTCCAATACAAGACATAATTAAGTTAATTTAACAACATACTTAAGTTAATATAACAACTTTTTCATTTTTTGTGTTTTTTATTTTTATTTTTTTTATTTTTATTTTTTTTATTAATTTTTTTTAAATTTATATCTAAAAATTCCTCTATGGAGTAGAAGGAGTTGTCATTCAGAAATTCTTTTAATTTCTTCTTAAATACTTGTTGGTTATCTGTCAGACTTTTGATACTATTTGGTAAGTGACCAAAGACTTTTGTGCCAGTACAATTCACCCCTTTCTGTGCCAAAGTTAGATTTAATCTTGAATAGTGAAGATCATCCTTTCTCCTAGTATTGTAGTTATGCACACTGCTATTACTTTTGAATTGGGTTTGGTTGTTAATAACAAATTTCATAAGAGAGTATATATACTGAGAAGCTACTGTGAATATCCCTAGATCCTTAAATAAATCTCTGCAGGATGATCTTGGGTGGACTCCAGCCATTATTCTGATTACACGCTTTTGTGCAATAAATACTTTATTCCTCAGTGATGAATTACCCCAAAATATGATGCCATATGAAAGCAACGAGTGAAAACAGGCGCAGTAAGCTAATTTACTAAGATGTTTATCACCAAAATTTGCAATGACCCTTATTGCATAAGTAGCTGAACTCAAACGTTTCAGCAGATCATCAATGTGTTTCTTCCAATTTAATCTCTCATCAATGGTCACACCTAAAAATTTGGAATATTCTACCTTAGCTATATGCTTCTGATTAAGGTCTATATTTATTAATGGCGTCATACCATTCACTGTACGGAACTGTAGGTACTGTGTCTTATCAAAATTCAGTGAGAGTCCGTTTACAAGGAACCACTTAGTAATTTTCTGAAAGACAGTATTGACAAGTTCATCAGTTAAGTCTTGTTTGTCAGGTGTGATTACTATACTTGTATCATCAGCAAAGAGAACTAACTTTGCCTCTTCATGAATATAGAATGGCAAGTCATTAATACATATTAAGAACAGCAAAGGACCCAAGACTGACGCTTGTGGAACCCCATTCTTGATAGTTCCCCAGTTTGAGGAATGTGCTGATCTTTGCATATTATGAGAACTACTTATTTCAACTTTCTGCACTCTTCCAGTTAGGTACGAATTAAACCATTTGTGCACTGCCCCCCCATGCCACAGTACTTGAGCTTGTCTAGCAGAATTTCGTGATTTACACAATCAAAATTATCAATTAGCTCGATGTGAAAGTCGAGGAGACGGGTTTGATCGACTAGTTTGACTATAAGCTTGTCACGCCATTACCGATCATATGCCTTTTCGATATCTAGGAAAACAACTGTGGAGTTCCGTCTATTCAGCTTGAGTTGTATGGACTCTATGATCCGGCGGAGATATTGTTCACCCTGAATAAAGTAACGTTTTCCCAAGCTGTGCTCAGCTGCAAGCTGTCTCCTTTAATGAGGATGTTGCCTGATGTTTTTACCCCGATTGCTACTTTTATTACCCTGTACCAGTGCTGCAAATCACCGTCTCACAAATGTTTGCCTGCTGTACGCATGCATGGTCTCACGGCCATACAAACCAACAAAATTTTCTCAAATTTCAAGCCGTATCAATCCTTTTGCAGTCACTCATTTTGAGCGGTGTATGCTAATAATGTTACACGTTTTCTACTGTCATGTAGTGTTGTATTTAAATTTCCGAACATAATATTGCATTCGGCTTAAAAATATGAAAAAAATGCCACTTACCCACAAATGTACGTAGTTTATTATGGCATACCGACATTGTCGTACTTTTTCATTTATAAACTTAATAAGTGACGAAATAAAAAGCATATTTTACAAAATTATACGAAGTTAATTTTGTTTCCTCATAATTAAAACTCTGATTGTTGCCAGCATCATATTTAAAGTACCAGGGAAGCAGGTTGCTAGCCTTACTTGCCCCGAGTCCCATTGGGTTTTACCCCTAACGGCTGAGGGACTAACCGGTGGATTTGGTAGTCTTTGCCGTATGAGCACAAAGGTGACCACGACTCAGAATATGTCCGAGATGCCCAGCCTTATTCCAAAGTAACTGGTATCCCGACTGTCGGGACCACTTACTTGGCCACTCATACGTTGCCCGTGGTTCATGAACTAGGACATGACTACAGGAACCCACACAATGAACCACTAAGCAATAGGTTTAACATCAGAAAAGGCACCAATGTTAGCACTGAATAGGGGCTCATGGAGGAACTGTATAAGGGGGGCTATGCTCCAGACTGAACGCTGAAAGGCATAATCAGTCTTAAATGATGATGATGATGATGATAATTAAAACTACACTTGATTTAAAGAAAGCTCTCTCTCACGTCTCAGTACAATGACATAAGAAAAATGAAATTTTTAATATTATTTACAGAGATAATAGTTATAATAAATGGACAATACATTACAATCTACCCGATGTATGCAGTCCTGTATCACCTAACATTTGTGTTTTCGAGCAGGATACATTTTACGAAACCTTGGAAATGCCGTAGATGGTTTTGTGCTCCAGTATGAAAACAACGTTGATCTTTTGTTGAGCCCTATATTCAGTAAGAATGCCATAAAACATCTCATCTCAGCTGTTGTGACATTCTTCCGTTTTTTATATGGCTAGGGAAAGTAGCAACCTGTTTCGATATAAATAGCTTAGTTGAGCGATTTGTTTCAATGACTATTAGTTGAAATAACGATGCAGTGAAAAATAAATTGAAATATTCAACTGCAGACTATCCCATTGGCGGCATGTGCTCTGGTCCACGCACCCCGTGTAATGGATACAGCGGCTGTAGTGTTTCAGATGCAGTCACTTCAGTATACTGTGTATTTTCCATTCTGTCATCTCTTTCAATCAATATACCTGCACTAACATGACTTCCTGAGCCGCTGCTGCTTGCACTAAAATACTTTGTGTTACTAGTATTTTTCCAATAACTGACGAACACATTTAAAGAAATCCAATAAGTGAATGAAATAATCAAAATAAAAACACTAACTTAAAGAAAAATAGCACAGTAACCATATTAAATACAGTACAGAAACAACAACGTCGAATGAAATAACAAGTATTACGCAGCACAACAAACGAACAACGGAGCAGCAAGTTACCCATCGTCGATGTACCACTGCAACGATACTCAGAAGTCGATAACTACCGATGTGCAAGTTAATCGAAACGTTGAGCATCAATCTTCGACCATAAATATAATAGACTGGCCCTGACGTCATTTTCGTGGCTCCAACATCTCTGCGCTAAAGTCACGTGAATGTTGGCAAAACATGGTTGTTTCGTGTTGCGCTTATGGCTGTACTCAGCGTTTTGTCGGGGAAAATGGCATTACATTTCACGTGTGTTTCTATGACAGTGCAGATGCGTTTGTTGAAATCTGCTGAAGTGACTTTTATATGTTTTTTACACTTGAAACAGAGTATCACGTAAATTAAATTGTTGAAAGTGATGCCTGTAAAGTCAGACTCATATTAAATTTTGGAAACTATCTGTGATAATTCGGTTACAGAAGTAAATATAACTGTTTCTCGTTCCTACTCATAGGTTCCCTAAGGATGAAAACCGAAGGTAGCTTTGGATACAGGCCCTGAAACGGAAAAACTTTAAGCCATCGGCACATACGCGCCTTTTTGTATACACGGTAAGAGCACCTATAGTCGACACTTGAAGAGAATTTCTTTCTACCTTCTAATACTATTAAATAAATCTAGGCTCCAAAATTATTTTCTGAAAATTTCAAAGTCTCACCTTTCATCTAAAAAATATCATTTTTTTTAAACTGATAGTTTAAACTTTTGTAAAAATAGTAGGAACTGAACCTTTGAAGTGCACTTAAAATTGATACTCTAAAATGGACCTGCTCCTAAAGTCGACAATTTTGGCACCTATAGTTGACATAATTCCCATATCCCATTTTCTTTTATAAAGTGACTAGAGCTCAAAACGCGGCTAATCCAATATTTAAAGTTTTGACACGAGCCCACTCTTAGTGTTTAAAAGAATTTTTACGACATTTTACTTTAATTGATAGTTTATAGAAATTTCGTCCCGCTGCCCACCAGAGGGGCGTTCGATGTATTTGTTAGATTTTATAAATGATACTGTGGGCAAATCCAGGTCAAATGTAGTTCTGCCATAATTTTTCGCAAATAAAAAAGGAAGCGTTTGTCAGTCAATTAAGAAATGTGGGTAAAATACGATACAAACATAGGATGGCAGACCGCTGATTTGAAATCCCGCAACGTTTTGCCAACAGTCACGTGGTTTATGTTGGAGCCACACCAGCCCTATAGCTTCTGCACAGCAAGGCCAGTCTACTAGTATCTATGGTCGAAGGCATCAATACAGAGCACGCTGCCCCTAGTGGTGAATTTTATAACCTAAGAGAAAGTAAAGAGAATAACGACGAATCGGCACTCTGACGGTACTGACATGGGTAGGAGATAACGACAGATCGTTCCCTTGACATTCAAAGGCCATTTCACCGAAGACTCCTAAATCACCGAAGATTCTTAAACGAGAGGCCACGGAGGAGGACATAAAGAAACTTACGTTTTGCCATTCTGTCGATCAGTGACAGGAAAGAAAGTTTCTGAAGAGATACAAAATGCATTCAGAAGAAAAATTCAACAACCCATGAGGCCTTTGCAATATGTTGTAGCACACAGAATGTGCGAGAAGTACAGAATACTGTGTGATTTCTGGACAGTCGTAAGTAAGTCAAACTGCGTACTATCCTTCATTTCTGTGTAGGAGAGGAGAGGTCTTTCGGAGTACGGTATTCCGATAATTCAGCGGCAACAGAACAAGCACTGGAAACGGACATAGACGTGCATTCGACAGTACATCCGCCATTAAGCGGACAAATAGTTTCTGGGACAGAGTAAAAAAAAAGAAACGGTAGTGATGAAACTGTCAGACAACACGCTCAATAGACTGCGGCTTGCAGCTAAATACAGCGTAAGAAAGGGCCATCGGAATGCTAAAGTGGGTGTGGAGGTCGTGCAACGAATACATTACCGTATATGTTGCTGCAGAAGGCACCAGTAACATCACACCACGACTGTATTAGGACGGCAGCGTCAACCACACGGCAGAGTTTTCACAGACGAGACCGCGCTATTCCAAGCTCTGCCTCAATCTAAATGAAATCGTTAGGCACCTTCAAAGACTTCTGCATAAAATCACCCAACGGACTGTCTGAAAGATCAAAATCCTAAAAAGACGCAGGCAATTTCCTACACAACCAAGTTCAAACTCCCTTAACCGACAGTGAACATTTGGTTGCTTGGACTTACCTTGGTATGACTCAACTACCTTTTAGTTACTATAGATGACCGGTGGGAATTTAAGGAGATGGGACCTGGATAAACTGAAAGAACCAGAGGTTGTACAGAGCTTCAGGGAGAGCATAAGGGAACAATTGACAGGGATGGGGGAAAGAAATACAGTAGAAGAAGAATGGGTAGCTTTGAGGGATGAAGTAGTGAAGGCAGCAGAGGATCAAGTAGGTAAAAAGACGAGGGCTAGTAGAAATCCTTGGGTAACAGAAGAAATATTGAATTTAATTGATGAAAGGTGTATAAAAATGCAGTAAATGAAGCAGGCAGAAAGGAATACAAACGTCTCAAAAATGAGATCGACAGGAAGTGCAAAATGGCTAAGCAGGGATGGCTAGAGGACAAATGCAAGGATGTAGAGGCTTATCTCACTAGGGGTAAGATAGATACTGCTTACAGGAAAATTAAAGAGACCTTTGGAGAAAAGAGAGGCACTTGTATGAATATCAAGAGCTCAAATGGAAACCCAGTTCTAAGCAAAGAAGGGAAGGCAGAAAGGTGGAAGGAGTATATAGAGGGTCTATACAAGGGCGATGTACTTGAGGACAATATTATGGAAATGGAAGAGGATGTAGATGAAGATGAAATGGGAGATACGATACTGCGTGAAGAGTTTGACAGAGCACTGAAAGACCTGAGTCGAAACAAGGCCCCCGGAGTAGACAACATTCCATTGGAACTACTGACGGCCTTGGGAGAGCCGGTCCTGACAAAACTCTACCATCTGGTGAGCAAGATGTATGAAACAGGCGAAATACCCTCAGACTTCAAGAAGAATATAATAATTCAAATCCCAAAGAAAGCAGGTGTTGACAGATGTGAAAATTACCGAACAATCAGTTTAATAAGCCACAACTGCAAAATACTAACACGAATTCTTTACAGACGAATGGAAAAACTAGTAGAAGCCGACCTCGGGGAAGATCAGTTTGGATTCCGTAGAAATACTGGAACAGGTGAGGCAATACTGACCTTACGACTTATCTTAGAAGAAAGATTAAGGAAAGGCAAACTTACGTCTCTACCATTTGTAGACTTAGAGAAAGCTTTTGACAATGTTGTCTGGAATACTCTCTTTCAAATTCTAAAGGTGGCAGGGGTAAAATACAGGGAGCGAAATGCTATTTAGAATTTGTACAGAAACCAGATGGCAGTTATAAGAGTCGAGGGACACGAAAGGGAAGCAGTGGTTGGGAAGGGAGTAAGACATGGTTGTAGCCTCTCCCCGATGTTATTCAATCTGTATATCGAGCAAGCAGTAAAGGAAACAAAAGAAAAATTCGGAGAAGGTATTAAAATCCATGGAGAAGAAATAAAAACTTTGAGGTTCGCCGATGACATTGTAATTCTGTCAGAGACAGCAAAGGATTTGGGAGAGCAATTGAACGGAATGGATGGTGTCTTGAAGGGAGGATATAAGATGAACATCAACAAAAGCAAAACGAGGATAATGGAATGTAGTCGAATTAAGTCGGGTGATGTTGAGGGTATTAGATTAGGAAATGAGACACTTAAAGTAGTAAAGGGGTTTTGCTATTTGGGGAGCAAAATAACTGATGATGGTCGAAGTAGAGAGGATATAAAATGTAGACCGGCAATGGCAAGGAAAGCGTTTCTGAAGAAGAGAAATTTGTTAACATCGAGTATAGATTTAAGTGTCAGGAAGTCATTTCTGAAAGTATTTGTATGAAGTGTAGCCATGTATGGAAGCGAAACATGGACGGTAAATAGATTGGACAAGAAGAGAATAGAAGCTTTCGAAATGTGATGCTACAAAAGAATGCTGAAGATTAGATGGGTAGATCACGAAACTAATGAGGAAGTTTTGAATAGGATTGGGGAGAAGAGAAGTTTGTGGCACAACTTGACCAGAAGAAGGGATCGGTTGGTAGGACATGTTCTGAGGCATCAAGGGATCACCAATTGGATAGAGTAGCATGGAGAGCTGCATCAAACCAGTCTCAGGACTGAAGACCACAACAACAGCAACAGATGACCGGTTGACTTGACGGTTGCACATTAGCAATGCGGTCAATAAAGGTTGCGGCTGATTGTATTAACTGTACTTGCTTCTTGAAAGTGATGCACTTTCTAACGACGCAAAACTGATTGTCGCGCCATCGTACTTCCTGCAGTTTTCTATGATTCGGAAGTGTGGTCAGTGGCAGTCGGCCACACCCTGCCTATCTAACCCATGTTAATTTAGGCAACTATTTGACCCATTTCTGAAAAAAACTATTTGATGCAGGACCTTAAGATTTTTACTGTATGTTACGTGATGCTAATAGAATCAACTGCACTAAAATCTACTTTATCCGTTTTATAGTTCTTAAGAAACACTTTTTTAAATTTATAAACAAAAAATATTAAACTTCCTGGCAGATTAAAACTGTGTGCCCGACCGAGACTCGAACTCGGGACCTTTGCCTTTCGCGGGCAAGTGCTCTACCAACTATTTTTTTTTTTTAATCTCATTTTGTTCGTTTACGTTCGTTGAATCTGCTCGGGGCGGACGTCGTAAGACATCCGTTTAAGTTCGTTGTTGATCGATTAGCTCAGGTTTTTTGTTACAGAGGGCTGCTAACCCTCTGACCGAACACGCTGAGCTACCGTGCCGGCAAACCAACTGAGCTACCGAAGCACGACTCACGCCCGGTCCTCACAGCCTTACTTCTGCCAGTACCTCGTCTCCTACCTTCCAAACTTTACAGAAGCTGTCCTGCGAACCTTGCAAAACTAGCACTCCTGAAAGAAAGGATATTGCGGAGACATGGCTTAGCCACAGCCTGGGGGATTTTTCCAGAATGAGATTTTCACTCTGCACCGGAGTGTGCGCTGATATGAAACTTCCTGGCAGATTAAAACTGCAGAGTGAAAATCTCATTCTGGAAACATCCCCCAGGCTGTGGCTAAGCCATGTCTCCGCAATATCCTTTCTTTCACACAGTTTTAATCTGCCAGGAAGTTTCATATCAGCGCACACTCCGCTGCGGAGTGAAAATCTCATTCTGGAAACATCCCCCAGGCTGTGGCTAAGCCATGTCTCCGCATATCCTTTCTTTCAGGAGTGCTAGTTCTGCAAGGTTCGCAGGAGAGCTTCTGTAAAGTTTGGAAGGTAGGAGACGAGGTACTGGCAGAAGTTAAGCTGTGAGTAGTGGGCGTGAGTCGTGCTTCGGTAGCTCAGTTGGTAGAGCACTTGCCCGCGAAAGGCAAAGGTCCCGAGTTCGAGTCTCGGTCGGGCACACAGTTTTAATCTGCCAGGAAGTTTCATATCAGCGCACACTCCGCTGCATTCTGGAAAAAATATTAAGTTTTTTCTGCAGAAAATACTTTAAATATGATGCTGGCAACAATCAGAGCAAAATGCCTCGGATGATGCAGAAAATATTTTTTTGTGAACTTCCTAATGGGGGAATATTAATGAATGTAGTAGCGGAGGTGGCTTTTTATGTTATGCAGAGTCTCTGAAAATTTCATTCATTTATCCGTGATAGTTTCTGATGTAATGGGGCATATGTACTGAAAATTTTTGTTTGCGGGAAATTGACTTTAAAGAGAAAAACTTTTGAAATTTGTTACTTACAGTTAATTAAAACTGTCCTGCTGCATATGATGGCCCTCCTTTGGCCTCTAGCAGGTCTTACAGCTGCAGTGAATGGACCCCCTGGTCTACCCGAAGCGCTTACTGGAAGCTTTTCAGACTATTTCGTCCGTTCTGCATATTCTGTGCTTGGATTTAGTGAGCTAAGCAACGCAGTGGCAATACATGCGAGTTCCACATCGTCGAAAGCCGACATTTTCGCAACGAAGGCAGAGTTCTAACTGACGCGTCATTGGCATAAATACTGCGCTGCAATATTATCCAGTTCTTCGCCTCGTACTTACGCGCAATGTATTGACACGATATTATCGCGCAATAAATACTGAGCGCTGGAGGGCCCCCTTCGGACGCTTGCGAGCATTACAGAACAAAGTTTTCAGAGTTATTACGAACGACTCTCACGGCACTGACATCAGACGACACATAGGGCAGCTATCCATCACTCCTGTCACACAGAAATCTGTCAGATTTTATCAGAAAACAAATCTCCCTGCTCCTTAGCTTATCCAGTCATTAGGCTAAGAATTCCCCAACTCTTCGCAACAGAGCAAAAATGGCCCTCACACGACCCATTATGCTTGAATACGCTAGAAGAGACTACACAAGTCAAAGTACAGGTTATGGGGAAGAGTTCAAAAATCAACTGACGGACAACCAAAAGATAAGTAATGTGTAGTAACGAAATTTCGGGAATACATTTGTCTAGGTAACATATTTAAGAGATTAAAATTCGAAGATCACAAGTTAATGCAAACGCGAGGTAAGCCACTGCAAATTTGAAATGCTGGTACATTAATAATCAGTGTAACCACCAGAATGCTGACTGGAAGCAGGCAAACTTGTAAGTAGGCTGTTTAGGTTTTTATGTTGGTAACGCCACGTAGTGGTGCTCTGTATGAAAAGCGCTGGCTGCGGTGTGTGCAGTCTGTGGCTGGTTGTATTCATTGTTGGAATATTCGCTAGTGTAGTGTTGGGCAGTTGGATGTGAACAGCGTAGCGTTGGGCTCTTGGAGGTGAGCTTCCAGCAGTGGTGGATGTGGGGAGAGAGATGCCAGAGTTTTGAGAGCGGACGGTCTGGACGTGTGACCGTCAGAAAAAGGAAATTTGTAAGACTGGATCTCATGAACGAGTTTTGAACGCTATTACACTATTAAGGTAAATACACTGTTTGTTCTCTACCTCAATCTTTCATTTACTAACTATGCATATCAGTTGTTAATGCCTTCAGTAGTTAGACTCTTTTATTTAGCTGGCAGTATTGGCGCTCGCTGTATTGCAGTAGCTCGAGTAACGAAGATTTTTGTGAGCAAGTGATTCAGGAAAGATATAACTCACTGTTAATCAGGGCTATTCTATTGTAGGGATTATTGAAAGTGAGATTGCGTTGTGCTAAAAATATTGTGTGTCAGTTTAATGATGCTTAGAATAAGTAAAGAGAGAACTGTCTGAGTACGTTAAGTTTTACTCAGCTGTTTCAGTATCAAATAACGTAAGAGTTTTTTCAGCACTGTCATTCTTCACGATTTACAGGTACCGGGTGTCAGCCTGTGGATGCAGTTCCGTACTTGTTGCATTTGATCGGTCAATATAGGGACGGTTAATCTTGTTTGTGGATGACGCTGGAGTTGCCGTCCGATGGAGGCCCATATGTGATCGAATTGAGACAGATCTGGTGATCAAGCAGACCAAGACAACAAGTCCATAATCCTTGGAGCACATTGGGTTACAACAGCAGCCTGCCGCTGTGGACAAGCGGTTCCAGGCGCTTCAGTCCGGAACCGCGTTGCTGCTACGGTCGCAGGTTCGAATCCTGCCTCGGGCATGGATGTGTGTGCTGTCCTCAGGTTAGTCAGGTTTAAGTAGTTCTTAGTCTAGGGGACTGATGACCTCAGATGTTAAGTCCCTTAGTGCTTAGAGCCATTTGAACTATTTCGCTATTTACTTGTCCGGCAGTCTACAGATAACACACGTAACTAAAGTAGTTGAAATCAAGGAGGATATTGGCAGCTTATGACCGTCAGAACCGGTACCGAGTTCATCTAATTTTTAAACAGCTCGAAAGCATTCAAAACTGACATACCGCGTTTTCTCCAGCTGTAAGCTTCCGACTGCCACGAATTTCCAAAATATAACCGACGAGACGATGAGGTATGCGCTGCCTGTTAGGAGGACGATAAACTTCTGCTTTTTTTTGTTTTTTTTGTTTTGGTCATCAGTCTACTGACTGGTTTTGATGCGACCCGCCACGAATTCCTTTCCTGTGCTAGCCTCTTCATCTCAGAGTAGCACTTGTAACTCACGTCCTCAATTATTTGCTTGACGTATTCCAATCTCTGTCTTCCTATACAGTTTTTGCCCTCTACAGCTCCCTCTAGTACCATGGAAGTCATTCCCTCATGTCTTAGCAGATGTCCTATCATCCTGTCCCTTCTGCTTATCAGTGTTTTCCACATATTCCTTTCCTCTCCGATTCTGTGTAGAACCTCCTCATTCCTTACCTTATCAGTCCAACTAATTTTCAACATTCATCTATAGCACCACATCTCAAATGCTTCGATTCTCTTCTGTTCCGGTTTTCCCACAGTGCATGTTTCACTACCATACAATGCTGTACTCCAGACGTACATCCTCAGAAATTTCTTCCTCAAATTAAGGCCGGTATTTGATATTAGTAGACTTCTCTTGGCCAGAAATGCCTTTTTTGCCATAGCGAGTCTGCTTTTGATGTCCTCTTTGCTCCGTCCGTCATTGGTTATTTTACTGCCGAGGTAGCAGAATTCCTTAACTTCATTGACTTCGTGACCATCAATCCTGATGTTAAGTTTCTCGCTGTTCTCATTTCTACTACTTCTCATTACCTTCGTCTTTCTCCTATTTACTCTCAAACCATACTGTGTACTCATTACACTGTTCATTCCTTTCAGCAGATCATTTAATTCTTCTTCACTTTCACTCAGGATAGCAATGTCATCAGCGAATCGTATCATTGATTCCTTTCACCTTGTATTTTAATTCCACTCCTGAACCTTTCTTTTATTTCCATCATTGCTTCCTCGATGTAGAGCTTGAAGAGTAGGAGCGAAAGGCTAAAGCCTTGTCTTACACCCTTCTTAATACGAGCACATCGTTCTTGATCGTCCACTCTTATTATTCCCTCTTGGTTGTTGTACACATTGTATATGACCCGTCTCCCCCTATAGCTTACCCCTACTTTTTTCAGAATCTCGAACAGCTTGCACCATTTTATATTGTCGAACGCTTTTTTCATGTCGACAAACGCTATGAAAGTGTCTTGATTTTTCTTTAGCCTTGCTTCCATTATTATCCGTAACGTCAGAATTGCCTCTCTCGTCCCTTTACTTTTCCTAAAGCCAAACTGATCGTCATCTAGCGCATTCTCAATTTTCTTTTCCATTCTACTGTATATTATTCTTGTAAGCAGCTTCGATGCATGAGCTGTTAAGCTGATTGTGCGATAATTCTCGCACTTGTCAGCTCTTGCCGTCTTCGGAATTGTGTGGATGATGCTTTTCCGAAAGTCAGATGGTATATCGCCAGACTCTATATATTCTACACACCAACGTGAATAGTAGTTTTGTTGCCACTTCCCCCAATGATTTTAGAAATTCTGATGGAATGTTATCTATCCCTTCTGCCTTATTTGACCGTAAGTCCTCCAAAGCTCTTTTAAATTCCGATTCTAATACTGGATCCCCTATCTCTTCTAAATCGACTCCTGTTTCTTCTATCACATCAGACAAATCTTCACCCTCATAGAGGCTTTCAATGTATTCTTTCGACCTATCTGCTCTCTCCTCTGCATTTAACAGTGGGATTCCCGTTGCACTCTTAATGTTACCACCGTTGCTTTTAATGTCACCAAAGGTTGTCTTGACTTTCCTGTATGCTGAGTCTGTCCTTCCGACAATCATATCTTTTTCGATGTCTTCACATTTTTCCTGCAGCCATTTCGTCTTAGCTTCCCTGCACTTCCTATTTATTTCATTCCTCAGCGACTTGTATTTCTGTATTCCTGATTTTCCCGAAACATGTTTGTACATCCTCCTTTCATCAATCAACTGAAGTATTTCTTCTGTTACCCATGGTTTCTTCGCAGCTACCTTCTATGTACCTATGTTTTCCTTCCCAACTTCTGCTTTAGGGACCCAAAAACTTGATGGGTACTCTTGCCGCATACGTAGTCTTACCCCCACCTGCCCTAGATAAACGGCTGACTAGGCGGTCACATGTTACCAGTACGGCCAATAAAGTTTGCGGGTTATTGTATGAATTGTACACGCTTCCTGGAAGCAACGAACTTTCTAACAGTGCAAAACTGATCATCTGGTGCGACATCGTACTTCCTGCAGTTTTATATGGTTCGAGAGAGTGTGGACAGTGGCAGCCGGCGGACACTTAGAACTCTTGCAGGTATTGTAGAATTATGTTTCTCGAGTTGTTACCAGCGCTCTCTGATACTCTCGCAACACTGACAATAGACACATTCAGGGTAATCAGCCATCACTCACTTCTTCAAACAGAAGTCCATCTGCCGGCCGGTGTGACCGAGCGGTTCTAGGCGCTTCAGTCTGGAACCGCGCGACTGCTACGGTCGCAGTTTCAAATCCTGCCTCGGGCATGGATGTGTGTGATGTCCTTAGGTTAGTTGAGTTTAAGAGGTTCTAAGTCTAGGGGACTGATGACCTCAGATGTTAAGTCCCATAGTGCCCAGAGCCATTTGAACCATTTTTTTCGAAGGCTTTCATACACTCCTGGAAATTGAAATAAGAACACCGTGAATTCATTGTCCCAGGAAGGGGAAACTTTATTGACACATTCCTGGGGTCAGATACAGCACATGATCACACTGACAGAACCACAGGCACATAGACACAGGCAACAGAGCATGCACAATGTCGGCACTAGTACAGTGTATATCCACGTTTCGCAGCAATGCAGGCTGCTATTCTCCCATGGAGACGATCGTAGAGATGCTGGATGTAGTCCTGTGGAACGGCTTGCCATGCCATTTCCACCTGGCGCCTCAGTTGGACCAGCTTTCGTGCTGGACGTGCAGACCGCGTGAGACGACGCTTCATCCAGTCCCAAACATGCTCAATGGGGGACAGATCCGGAGATCTTGCTGGCCAGGGTAGTTGACTTACACCTTCTAGAGCACGTTGGGTGGCACGGGATACATGCGGACATGCATTGTCCTGTTGGAACAGCAAGTTCCCTTGCCGGTCTAGGGATGGTAGAACGATGGGTTCGATGACGGTTTGGATGTACCGTGCACTATTCAGTGTCCCCTCGACGATCACCAGTGGTGTACGGCCAGTGTAGGAGATCGCTCCCCACAGCATGATGCCGGGTGTTGGCCCTGTGTGCCTCGGTCGTCTGCAGTCCTGATTGTGGCGCTCACCTGAACGGCGCCAAACACGCATACGACCATCATTGGCACCAAGGCAGAAGCGACTCTCATCGCTGAAGACGACACGTCTCCATTCGTCCCTCCATTCACGCCTGTCGCGACACCACTGGAGGCGGGCTGCACGATGTTGGGGCGTGAGCGGAAGACGGCCTAACGGTGTGCGGGACCGTAGCCCAGCTTCATGGAGACGGTTGCGAATGGTCCTCGCCGATACCCCAGGAGCAACAGTGTCCCTAATTTGCTGGGAAGTGGCGGTGCGGTCCCCTACGGCACTGCGTAGGATCCTACGGTCTTGGCGTGCATCCGTGCGTCGCTGCGGTCCGGTCGCAGGTCGACGGGCACGTGCACCTTCCGCCGACCACTGGCGACAACATCGATGTACTGTGGAGACCTCACGCCCCACGTGTTGAGCAATTCGGCGGTACGTCCACCCGGCCTCCCGCATGCCCACTATACGCCCTCGCTCAAAGTCCGTCAACTGCACATACGGTTCACGTCCACGCTGTCGCGGCATGCTACCAGTGTTAAAGACTGCGATGGAGCTCCGTATGCCACGGCAAACTGGCTGACACTGACGGCGGCGGTGCACAAATGCTGCGCAGCTAGCGCCATTCGACGGCCAACACCGCGGTTCCTGGTGTGTCCGCTGTGCCGTGCGTGTGATCATTGCTTGTACAGCCCTCTCGCAGTGTCCGGAGCAAGTATGGTGGATCTGACACACCGGTGTCAATGTGTTCTTTTTTCCATTTCCAGGAGTGTATTTTATCAGAAAGTAAATCTCTCTTCTCATCAGCTTATCCAGTTATAGGCCAATAACTTCCCAATACACTCCATAAAAGACCAAAATTGACCCTCACACTATGCTTTGTGGACTGACACCCATTTATAGACTCTACAGACAAATTCTACACCCATACCAGCTCACTTTTCTAATCAACATTAGCATGTCGTTAATCGGTCAGGGGAAGGGCCCTGTGGCACTTCCAATATGCAAAATCTGCCTCAGTACACGCCAGTCATCACTTCGCCTACAATGGCTCAAGAGAACTCAGCCGAAGTTTTAAATTTCACGTTCAAGAAATTGTTCGCGTAGGAGAACCGTACGAACATATCATTTGACCATAAGACAGACTCCGGTATGGACGACATAGAAATGAGCACACCTGGCGTAGAAAAACAGCTGAAAGATTTGTAAACATATAAATCACCAGGTGAGGTTGGAATCGCAGTTCCATTTTACAAAGAGTACTCTACGGCATTGGCCCCTTAGCTAGCTTGCATTCATCATGACTCTCTAGCCCAGCACAAAGTACCAAGCGACTCGGAAAAAGCGCAGGTGGCCCCAGTATACAAGAAAGGTAAAGGAATGGACCCACAAAATTGCAGACCAATATCCCCCTGTGCGGCTGGTTCCGGCGGAGGTTCGAGTCCTCCCTCGGGCATGGGCGTGCGTGTTCGTCCTTAGGATAATTTAGGTTAAATAGTGTGTAAGTCTAGGGACTGATGACCTTGCAGTTAAGTCCCATAAGATTTGACTTTACTGCAGAATCCTTGAATACATTCTCAGTTCTAATATAAGAAGCTTTCTTGACACGAAGAAGCTTATGTCCACGAATCAGTATGGTTTTAGAAAGCATCACTCTTGCGAAACTCGGCTCGCCCTTCTCACATCATGTACTACGGATGAAGGGCAACAGGAAGATTCCAATTTCTTGATTTCCGGAAAGCATCTGATACTGTGCCCCACTGCAGGCTGCATATGGAATAAGTTCACAGATATATGAGTGGCTCGATAACTTCGCACATATGTGAGTGGCTCGAAGACTTCTCTTAAATAATAGAACCCAGTATGTTGTCCTCGACTGCCAGTGTTCATCAGAGACAAGGGTACCGTCAGGAGTGCCCCAGGGAAGCGTGATAGGACCGTTGTTGTGCTCTGTATACATAAATGATTTGGCGGTTAGGGTGGGCAGCTATCTGCGGTTGTTTGCCGATGATGTATGGTAGGGTGTCGAAGTTGTGTGACTGTAGAATGACAAAATTTCCAGTTGGTGCGATGGAAATGTGGAAAAATGTAAGTTAATGCGGATGACCTATAATGTCCGGGTACAGTATTCCTAGTGTCCTGCGTGAAATAGTCCAGTCATTTAAATTTCTAGGCGTAACGGTGCAAAGGGCTTTGAGGTGGAACGAGCATGCGAAAACTGTGACAGGGAAGGCAAGTGGCCGACTTCGGTTAATTGGGAGAATTTTAGGAAATAGTGGTTCACCTGTAAAGGAGACCTCATATAGGACGCTGGTACGACCTATTCTTGAGTACTGTTAGAGTGTTCGGGATCCGTACCAGATCGGATTGAAGGAAGACGTCGAAGCAATTCACAGGCGAGCTGCTACATTTGTTACCGGTAGGTTCGAACAACACGTAAGAGTTACGGAGACGCTTCGGGAACCCAAATGGGAACACTGTGCTCAAACTGACACACAATATTTTTAGCGCAACGCAATCTGACTTTCAATAATCCCTACAAAACAATGGCCCTGACTAACATTAACCTATACGTTTCACAAATCACTTACCTCACCAAAAATCTTCCTTACTCGAACTACTGCAATACAGCGAGCGCCACTACTGCCAGCTAAATAAAAGATTCAAACTACGGAAGGCACTAACTACTGATAGGGGTAGTTAGCAAATGAAAGATTTTAATAGAGATCAAACAATGTATTTACCTTAATATCATCAAAAGTCATAATATATATAGCAGTTCATAATATCCAGTATAACAAATTTCAAAACTCCGCCATCTCTCTCCCCACATCCACCACTGCTGGCGGCTCACCTCCAACTGCGCAACGCTACGCGCTGTTCACATCCAGCTGCCCGACACTACAATGGCTGACAACAATGCAAACTGGCCACATACTGTACACAGCACAGCCAGTGATTTTCATACAGAACGCTACGTGGCATTACCAATAAAAAAACCTAAACAGCCTACTTACAACTGTAGAACGATTCTACTGCCGCCAACATACATCGTGCGTAAGGACCACGAAGATGAGATAGGAGAAGTTAGGGCTCATACGGAGGCGTACAGACAGTAGTTTTTCCCTCGCTCAGTTGCAAGTGGAACAGGAGTGAAAATGACGAGCAGTGTTACAGGTACCCTCCGCCACACGCCGTACGGTGGCTTGCGGAGTATCTGTGTAGATGTAGATAAATCCATAAGCACTTTACGTGGTTGGAAAATCGAGAAAATTTTATGAATGTGTCGCTTTTTGTCATAAAATACCTGCTACAGAACGCAATGTTTTCTGTTTTACCCAAACACGTTACTCCACCTGTGCGTCTTCTTCGTGTATTTCTTACTCTGCATTAATTTAAGGTTCGACTGTACAGCCTGTTAGTTTTTATATCATTTAGACAGCATGTCGTGTGTTGGTTAGCCTGCTCGGTGCAGGAAAACTGCGTGCCTAACGCTAAGCGCGGGATTAATGTGTCTACTGAGCACCGAGGCTGTAAAGGCGATGATGACGCACACGTCGATGACGAACACGGCGTCTTTCCTCATCAGCCAGCGGGCGATTCCTCAGTCCAGGTGGCGGACACACCCAGTGTCGTCACGGCTCAGCAACGATGTGGGGAAGAACTGGCCGCATGCTTGTCGCGGTTTCCCGCACGCAGTTGGCTTGTCCACGTCTTACGTACATCTCCGCAGGTTTGCAGCAACGCTTTAGTTTCGCGTCACAGTTACGTTACTACATGATTGATTTACTTGCACCAAATGGTGGATACAACTTTCACGCACCTCACTTCAAACGTGGCTAACGTGTCAAACGTGGCTATTTTATTACACTGTAAGTTGCTTGGTGTGTGGAATGCTGTCTGCATTCAATTAGTATTTAAGTGTTTCACAGATTGAGCAAGGTGCTTCGAGCTTGTTGCCGAGCACACCATAATCATTTCAACACGTCCGTATTATCACTAACAAAGCTGCTAGGGAGCGTCGTAGAGAGACCACACTAATTTTTCTGCTTTTTCGTTTTCCGTCTTTATCCAGTATGGCATTTTGAAAAAGTGAAACATGGACGATAAATAGTTTGGACAAGAAGAGAATAGAAGCTTTCGAAATGTGGTGCTACAGAAGAATGCTGAAGATTAGATGGGTAGATCACATAACTAATGAGGAGGTATTGAATAGGATTGGGGAGAAGAGAAGTTTGTGGCACAAATTGACCAGAAGAAGGGATCGGTTGGTAGGACATGTTCTGAGGCATCAAGGGATCACCAATTTAGTATTGGAGGGCAGCGCGGAGAGTAAAAATCGTAGAGGGAGACCGAGAGATGAATACACCAAGCAGATTCAGAAGGATGTAGGTTGCAGTCGGTACTGGGAGATGAAGAAGCTTGCACAGGATAGAGTAGAATGGAGAGCTGCATCAAACCAGTCTCAGGACTGAAGACCACAACAACAACAACATTTTGAATATTTTTCTACAAAGAGAAGGGGTGTTCCCTGTTATTTCCTAATTTTTGAAAAAATTTCCTGGCTTTCGGGACGTGCTCCTGCAGTCATCTCTAAAGTGGAATGTCTGTTATGGTATTGTAACACGCCCGGGAGTACTTTAAACTAGTTGTCTTTTTTGCTTTTCTTGACCGTGCGCCCTGTCCACACCACGTACCTGATAATCCCACGGCGGACGTACTGTTCTGCCCTACACTGCTGTTGGCTTGCCTGAAGTTATCTATAGAAATATGCAAGCGGGTTTAGGGGAGCCACTCAACGTTAAAACACAACACTGTCCGACGTCTGGTATGAACAACTGTATTCTGAGACGATAAAAGAAAGTCGCAAAAAATGGCTCCGAGCACTATGGGACTTAACATCTGAGGTCATCAGTCCCCTAGAACTTAGAACTACTTAAACCTAACTAACCAAAGGACATTACACACATCCATGCCCGGGGTAGGATTCGAACCTGCGACCGTAGCGGTCGTGCGGTTCCAGACTGAAGCGCCTAGAACCGCTAGGCCACACCAGCCGGCTAAAGAAAGTCGCAGGTTGCACTGTTTACGTTCTGATTCATAAGTGTTTATCCCAATTACTGGATTATTATCTGTCCACAAAAATCACTAGGACGAGCGTACGCGTAAACGACACGGCGTGGATGATTGTTGATGATGCGAAAGCCGAATGAGCGCACGAAAGTTCTTACCTCGTCACGCGTACACAGGCCGAAATACTAAATGTCTTTTTCCAAAGCTGTTTCACAGAGGAAAATTGCACTGTAGTTCCTTCTTTAGATTGTCGTACAGATGACAAAATGGTAGATATCGAAATAGACGACAGAGGGATAGAGAAACAATTAAAATCGCTCAAAAGAGGAAAGGCCGCTGGACCTGATGGGATACCAGTTCGATTTTATACAGAGTACGCGAAGGAACTTGCCCCCCTTCTTGCAGCGGTGTATCGTAGGTCTCTAGAAGAGCGTAGCGTTGCAATGGATTGGAAAAGGGCACAGGTCATCCCCGTTTTCAAGAAGGGACGTCGAACAGATGTGCAGAACTATAGACCTATATCTCTAACGTCTATCAGTTGTAGAATTTTGGAACACGTATTATGTTCGAGTATAATGACTTTTCTGGAGACTAGAAATCTACTCTGTAGGAATCAGCATGGGTTTCGAAAAGGACGGTCGTGTGAAACCCAGCTCGCGCTATTTGTCCACGACACTCAGAGGGCCATAGACACGGGTTCCCTGGTAGATGCCGCGTTTCTTGACTTCCGCAAGGCGTTCGATACAGTTACCCACAGTCATTTAATGAACAAAGTAAGAGCATATGGACTACCAGACCATTGTGTGATTGGATTGAAGAGTTCCTAGTTAACAGAACGCAGCATGTAATTGTCAATAGAGAGAAGTCTTCCGTAGTAAGAGTGATTTCAGGTGTGCCGCAGGGGAGTGTCGTAGGACCGTTGCTATTCACAATATACATAAATGACCTTGTGGATGACATCGGAAGTTCACTGAGGCTTTTTGCGGATGATTCTGTGGTATATCGAGAGGTTGTAACAATGGAAAATTGTACTGAAATGCAGGAGGATCTGTAGCGAATTGATGCATGGTGCAGGGAATGGCAATTGAATCTCAATCTAGACAACTGTAATGTGCTGCGAATAAATAGAAAGAAAGATCCCTTACCATTTAGCTACAATATAGCAGGTCAGCAACTGGAAGCAGTTAATTATATAAATTAATTGGGAGTACGCATTAGGAGTGATTTAAAATGGACTGATCATATAAAGTTGATCGCTGGTAAAGCAGATGTCAGACTGAGATTCATTGGAAGAATTCTAAGGAAATGCAATCCGAAAACAAAGGAAGTAGGTTACAGTACACTTGTTCACCCACTGCTTGAACACTGCTCAGCAGTGTGGGATCCGTACCAGATAGGGTTGATAGAAGATATAGAGAAGATACAACGGAGAGCAGCGCGCTTCGTTATAGGATCATTTAGTAATCGCGAAAGCGTTATGGAGATGACAGATAAACTCCAGTGGAAGACTCTGCAGGAGAGACGCTCAGTAGCTCGGTACGGGCTTTTGTTGAAGTTTCGAGAACATACCTTCACCGAGGAGTCATGCAGTATGTTGCTCCCTCCTTCGTATATCTCGCGAAGAGACCATTAGGATAAAATCAGAGAGATTAGAGCCCACACAGAGGCATACCGACAATCCTTCTTTCCACGAACAATACGAGACTGGAACAGAAGGGAGAACCGATAGAGGTACTCAAGGCGCCCTCCGCCACACGCCGTCAGGTGGCTTACGGAGTATGGATGTAGATGTTTTGCAATGTGGTGAGGAGTCCTCAGACTTGTGTGGGGCCGAGCGCTATCGCATTGCAGCAAAACATCTACAGGGTTGCTGTGGTGCCGAAATCGCCGCTGCAAATCGTGGAGGTCCGCCTTCTGATGACCTCACCCTCCGTGTACAGCGACTAACTGTACTTCTGTCGGCAGCAGATGCTCCATAGACTTTGCACAAGCGTTTGTGAATATTCCCCACAGTTTCTTTCTCTGCAGTAAGAAATTCAATGACGGCACGCTACTCGTAACGTACATCACCAACAGACGCCATTTTGAAACGGGCCAGCAGCTACGCGCGCTCACTCTGGAGAATTCAAATAATACATACGCAACGTTTCGCATTCGTAGCATTGTTTTCGACTGTAAAGAAAAAGAGCTGTGCATTACTTTCTGGGCAGCACTCGTAGTAATGGGGGAAAGAACACCATCATGGGATTGGAAGAACAAATAAAGCAGTCACGTAAGTAAGTTACGAAAAAAAGAAGAGGAGTTAAAACACGTCCAGTCACCTCCGTAGTCATTCCAGACAATTTTGTCAAGGAAGGAAGCATTCAGTGAGCTAATCCCTTGTGAATTAACTATCAAGCCAAAAGAAAAATATCGAAAATGAGATCCTGAGTTAAGTAGCTAATTGTACGTTCCATAGATCGTTTGCAGGTATTCTATCGAAATAATTTAAAATGAGTCACTTTAGTAGCGTAATTGTTTGCATGGCTTCGTGCTTACCACATATAGACTGCAAAACAGTAAGTTGGTTTCCACTGAATAATGATGTTACTACTCAAACTTACTTAAATCTATCTACATAATGGCCGGCCGCTGTGGCCGAGCGGCTACTAGGCGCTTCAGTCGGGAACCGCGCTGCTGCTGCGGTCGCAAGTTCGAATCCTGCCTCGGGCATGGCTGTGTGTGATGTCCTTAGGTTAGTTAGGTTTAAGTAGTTCTAAGTCTAGGGGACTGACGACCTCAGATGTTACGTCCCATAGTGCTTAGAGAAATTTGAACCATTTTTAACTACATAGTGATCAAGTTGCCTTCTGCCCAATACAGACCACCAGTTCGTAATTAACAAAACAAAAAAAAAAGCATCTATAGCTCCAAAGGAGCTGTTCAGAAGAAATTTCTAAAGATGGATTTGAAGTTTTGCTTTGCTAGGTGTCGTTTTATGTTATTGGCTAAATGAACGATTTGTACTGTAATCAGGCTGTACTTACCCTGACTTACGTTTTTTCTGCTTTCTCCACACCATTATCACCAGCAAAGAACTTCTTTGGTCTATCGACTGTCCATTCCTCTGGCTACATTAACTGCCGACCTCCTTGGCATTCTCATTAGTCATAATTACTTCTTGCATACCAGTCTCTTCCTCAATCAATTTAACTGTATTCTTGGTTCGCCTACCAGTTCATGCCTCCAAAGTATGCTAATAAATCCTTAGTTTTTATCCCACATTATATCATTCCAGATATAACGACCTTCGCAAGTGGGACGTTTTAATCTTCAGGTACAGATCGTGTAGTCATTTCAAGCAATGTTGCTCGTTGACATAAGAGTGTCACTTCGTGGTTGGTTATTACTTGAGACGCCAACGTAATCGTGTAAAGAAGTCACAGATAAAATGCACTAAGAGTTCACAAACACACAAGCTAAAGGAAAAATAGGCAAATTCATTATGATTAAAGTATTTTAAGATTGATCATTCAAATAATAATTGTTATAGATTTGACTTACACTATATGATCAAAAGTATCCGGACACTTGGCTGGAAATGACTTAAAAGTTCCTGGCGACCTCCATCGGTGTTGGCCCACGCTTAGCCTTGATGACAGCTTCCTCTCTCGCAAGCAAGCGTTCAATCGGTGCTGGAAGGTTTCTTGGGGGAATGGCAACCCATTTTTCACGGAGTGCTGCACTGATGAGAGGTATCGATGTCGGTCGGTGAGGCCTGGCACGAAGTCGGCGTTCCAAAACATCCCAAAGGTGTTCTGTAGGATTCAGGTAGGACCCTGTGCGGGCCATTCCATTACAGGGATAATACTGTCGTATAACCACTCCGCCACAGGCCGTGCTTTATGAACAAGTGCTCGATCGTGTTGAAAGATGCAATCGCCATCCCCGAATTGCTCTTCAACAGTGGGAAGCAAGAAGGTGCTAAAAACATCAATGTAGGCCTGTGCTGTGATAGTGCCACGCAATACAACAAAGGGTGCAAGCCCCCTCCATGACAAGCACAACCACACCATAACACCACCGCCTCCGAATTTTACTGTTGGACTACACACGCTGGCAGATGACGTTCACCGGGCATTTGCCATACCCACACCCTGCCATCGCATCGCCACGTTGTGTGATTCGTCCTCCACACAACGTTTTTCCACTGTTCAATCGTCCAATGTTTAGGCTCCTTACACCAAGCGATGCGTCATTTGGCATTTACCGGCGCGATGTATGGCTTATGAGCAGCTGCTCGACCATGAAATCCAAGTTTTCTCACCTCCTGCCGAACTGTAATGGCACTTGCATTGGATCCTGATGTAGTGTGGAATTCCCGTGTGATGGTCTGGATAGATGTCTGCCTATTACACATTACGACCCTCTTCAACTATCTGCGGTCTCTGTCAACAGACGAGGTCGGCCTGTACGTATTTGTGTTGTACGTGTCCCTTGACGTTTCTATTTCACTATCACATCGGAAACATTGGACGTAGGGATAGTTAGGATAGTTGAAATCTCGCATACAGACATGTGGCACAAATGACACCCAATCACCTGACCACATTCGAGGTCCGTGAGTTCCGCGGAGCGCCCCATTGAGCTCTCTCACTATGTCTATTGACTACTGAGGGTGCTGATACGGAGTATCTGGCAGTAGGTGGCAGCACAATGCACCTAATATGAAAAACGTATGTTTTTGGGAGTGTCCAGATACTTTTGATCACATAGTGTATGTATCTATCACTTTGAATAAAATCATTTTGTGCTGCAGGCCGCGTCATTCCGACCCTCTTAATCACCATTAAAATGTTCAAATGTGTGTGAAATCTTATGGGACTTAACTGCTAAGGTCATCAGTCCCTAAGCTTACACACTACTTAACCTAAATTACCCTAAGTACAAACACACACACACACACCCATGCCCGAGGGAGGACTCGAACCTCCGCCGGGATCACCCGCACTGTCCATGACTGCAGCGCCCTAGACCGCTCGGCTAATCCCGCGCCGCCAGTCACCATTAAAACCGACGTTGCGACAGTCTTTGCAATGTTCCCTTCAGGGCAGCTAAACGTCAGTTTAATTAATGGTTTTAATTTCAGAATGGCGCAGCAAAATGGCCAAAACGATTTTATTGAAACTGACACTAGCCGTGAAAGCCTTCGTATTTATACCCAGCAAGTTTGTGTTTGTAAACAACACTCAGGGAATGTTATCTGTGACTTCTTTTTTTAATCACTTTGACTTCTCAAGTGATATGCAACCACAACATCGCACTCAAAACGTAGTCAACTACTCTCCCTGAGAATACCTATGTGGGTAATTATTCTCTGTTAATTTTATTTCAAATAGCCTCGGCCAGTGTCATATAAAACCAGTAATAAAAAGCAGGAAAATGATATTGGATGAAATTGAAATGACTTCTAATAAAGGAATAAACATATTGAAATTTTAAAAATTAATCTTTGTACGCTTTGTTGTCATGAATACGAAGACACTGAATATTATGACATTTAATTTAAGCTTTTTAATAAACTGTCAAATAAAACAACCAATCAGGTAACAAGTAAAGACATAATTTATCGTTATAGATGGCTATTACAAGAGCTATGAACTTATAAATACATTTATAGGGCTTGATAGTTCAAACAACTTTGTAACAATAGACCGTGAGAAATAATGAACAACTCTGAGTTCTTCACGTAATGTTTTTAATGCCCTACACCCTCCAATAAAACTGTAGAATTCTTCAGCTGTACACTCACTACAATTCGGTGCGTGTATTAATATCAACAGATCTTTCGTTTTAATGGTAGCCGCGATGCATTTTGTTTCACAAATTAATGCTGATAAAACGTTCTTTTATTGTCCGTCTATCCGTTTTTTTAATGGCAACTTTAGTTCAACAATAACCATCATCAGATCTGATTGTATGAGCCACAAATGTAACCGATCCAAATTGTCAGCAAAATTTACGTGCTACGTCAGAAGATTTTATGTCACTTGGGAATAAAATAAATAGGAAGATCACGGAAGCTAAAGCAAACTGGCTGCAGGAAAATGTGATAAAAAGTTAAAGAAATGGTCCTTGAAAGGGTATATTCAGGAAACAGAAAAGTGAAAATAACTGTCGGTGAAGTTAAAGGTAAAAGTGTCAACATTATAAGTGCACTAGAAATCACACTATTAAACGCAGAGGAAGGAGCGGATCGATCGAAAAAATACAACGAGGGCATTTGTGAGGGGGAAGAACTTCATGATGACGTGATAAAATCAATGCGAATCGATATGATATGCATACGTCATCCAGTTAGGGGAGTCAGACTTAGGAGAGGTTTGGAGGACACTCAGTTAAACAAATCAAAAGGCAAGTACAATAATCCTTCGGTACTTATAAAATCATTGAAAGAAGTCGTAAATAAAGGATCATTATTTGTTTAGTAGATCAGGGTTTAACGTTCCATCGGTCAAAGGATGATTCAAGTTACCGTGTAGGATCAGTGAGACTGGAGACATATTATCGGACTTTCGGAACCATACTGGCAGATTTCAGATAGATTATATAATGGTAAGACAGAGATTTAGCAACCAAGTTTTAAATTGTAAGACATTTCCAGGGGCAGATGTGGACTCTGACAACAATCTATTGGTTATGAACTGTAGATTAAAACTGAAGAAACTGCAAAAAGGCGGGAATTTAAGGAGATGGGACCTGGATAAACTGAAAGAACCAGAGGTTGTAGAGAGTTTCAGGGAGAGTGTAAGGGAACAAATGACAGGAATGGGGGAAAGAAATACAGTAGAAGAAGAATGGATAGCTTTGGGGGATGAAGTAGTGAAGGCAGCAGAGGATCAAGTAGGTAAAAAGACGAGGGCTACTAGAAATACTTGGGTAACAGAAGAAATATTGAATTTAATTGATGAAAGGAGAAAATATAAAAATGCAGTAAATGAAGCAGGCAAAAAGGAATACAAACGTCTCAAAAATGAGATCGACAGGAAGTGCAAAATGGCTAAGCAGGGATGGCTAGAGGACAAATGCAAGGATGTAGAGGCTTATCTCACTAGGGGTAAGATAGATACTGCCTACAGGAAAATTAAAGAGACCTTTGGAGAAAAGAAAACCACTTGTATGAATATCAAGAGCTCAGATGGAAACCCAGTTCTAAGCAAAGAAGGGAAAGCAGAAAGGTGGAAGGAGTATATAGAGGGTCTATACAAGGGCGATGTACTTGAGGACAATATTATGGAAATGGAAGAGGATGTAGATGAAGATGAAATGGGAGATATGATGCTGCGTGAAGAGTTTGACAGAGCACTGAAAGGCCTAAGTCGAAACAAGGCCCCGAGAGTAGACAATATTCCATTAGAACTACTGACGGCCTTGGGAGAGCCAGTCCTGACAAAACTCTACCAACTGGTGAGCAAGATGTATGAAACAGGCGAAATACCCTCAGACTTCAAGAAGAATCTAATAATTCCAATCCCAAAGAAAGCAGTTGTTGACAGATGTGAAAATTACCGAACAATCAGTTTAATAAGCCACATCTGCAAAATACTAACACGAATTCTTTACAGACGAATGGAAAAACTAGTAGAAGCCGACCTCGGGGAAGATCAGTTCGGATTCCGTAGAAATATTGGAACACGTGAGGCAATACTGACCCTACGGCTTACCTTAGAAGCTAGATTAAGGAAAGGCAAACCTACGTTTCTAGCATTTGTAGACTTAGAGAAAACTTTTGACAATTTTGACTGGAATACTCTCTTTCAAATTCTGAAGGTGGCAGGGGTAAAATATAGGGAGCGAAAGGCTATTTACGATTTGTATAGAAACCAAATGGCAGTTATAAGAGTTGAGGGGCTTGAAAGGGAAGCGGTGGTTGGGAAGGGAGTAAGACAGGGTTGTAGCCTCTCCCTGATGTTATTTAATCTGTATGTTGAGCAAGCAGTAAAGGAAACAAAAGAAAAATTCGGAGTAGGTATTAAAATCCATGGAGAAGAAATAAAAACTTTGAGGTTCGCCGATGACATTGTAATTCTGTCAGAGACAGCAAAGGACTTGGAAGAGCAGTTGAACGGAATGGATAGTGTCTTGAAAGGAGGATATAAGATGAACATCAACAAAAGCAAAACGAGGATAATGGAATGTAGTCGAATTAAGTCGGGTGATGTTGAGGGTATTAGATTAGGAAATGAGACACTTAAATTAGTAAAGGAGTTTTGCTATTTGGGGAGCAAAATAACTGATGATGTTCGAAGTAGAGAGGATATAAAATGTAGACTGGCAATGATAAGGAAAGTGTTTCTGAAGAAAGGAAATTTGTTAACATTGAGTATATATTTGTCAGGAAGACGTTTCTGAAATTATTTGTATGGATGCACATGGACGATAAATAGTTTAGACAAGAAGAGAATAGAAGCTTTCGAAATGTGGTGCTACAGAAGAATGCTGAAGATAAGATGGGTAGATCACATAACTAATGAGGAGGTATTGAATAGGATTGGGGAGAAGATACGTTTGTGGCACAACTTGACTAGATGAAGGGATCGGTTGGTAGGACATGTTCTGAGGCATCAAGGGATCACCAATTTAGTATTGGAGGGCAGCGTGGGGGGTAAAAATCGTAGAGGGAGACCAAGAGATGAATACACCAAGCAGATTCAGAAGGATGTAGGTTGCAGTAGGTACTGGGAGATGAAGAAGCTTGTACAGGATAGAGTAGCATGGAGAGCTGCATCAAACCAGTCTCAGGACTGAAGACCACAACAAACGACAACAACATCCTCCCCACAATCCAGGAGTTATCAAACACAGATAAGTGCGATAAATTTCGCATTATCAGCTTCACAGCTCATGCATCCAATCGGAAATGTAGCAAGACGATTGGAATTTACGAAGTGGCAGCAAACTGCAGATGAATAATTGGTCCGTAACTTATCTTTTAATTGAAATAACTGACTGTATCTCCGTCATAACGTGCATTGTGGAGTATCCTTTTTTGTCTTTCTTGATGGTGATTAGTTTCGGTGATCTGTGTCCATTTTCAAGCAGCCTGTATCGTAAGTGTAGCAAATAGAAGCGACAGTTTGTGTACGAAAATTGCCCGTGCAGTGATGATCAAAGCGGTACTATGACCGACTCAACAATGTCCGTCCTGTGTGGTGTATTTACTGTTGTTGAGTAGGCCATAGTGCTGCTTTGGTCATCACTGTAGGGGAAGTGTATTTGCCACACTTACGATACGAATTGTTTGAAAATGTGTCCGAAACTAGTCACCATGAAGAAATAAACAAAGATGCTTCTTAATGCAACTTATGACGGAGCTACAACCATTTATTTCTACGTTTAAAATTCTCAGAAGAATAGGAAAAAACGGGTAACATACAGAAAGTATAGGAACCAAGAAGGAACAGTAAGAATTATGTTACAACGGATTGAAAAGAACTTCGAGTTTTTTTAAGAGTGGTGACGGAGCTTCACGGTGGCTGCACGATCCCTGTGCTTCTGTCTTGATACCCCAGCTTCCGGGCGTGAGGTCACGAATGTCGTGAGCAGTTTGCACGACAGTCACATCACTAGACGTACAGCAAAGCATAATACGCCGCATTAAATAGCTCAACGAGACGGTTGTTTTGATGCATAGATTGACATATGGAAGTGTAGTACGTTCAATAAGTAACGCAACAATTGTTTTTCTGAATGAGATTTTCACTCTGCAGCGGAGTGTGCGCTGATATGAAACTTCCTGGCAGATTAAAACTGTGTGCCCGACCGAGACTCGAACTCGGGACCTTTGCCTTTCGCGGGCAAGGTAGGAGACGAGGTACTGGCAGAAGTAAAGCTGTGAGTACCGGACGTGAGTCGTGCTTCGGTAGCTCAGATGGTAGAGCACTTGCCCGCGAAAGGCAAAGGTCCCGAGTTCGAGTCTCGGTCGGGCACACAGTTTTAATCTGCCAGGAAGTTTCATATCAGCGCACACTCCGCTGCAGAGTGAAAATCTCATTCTGGAAACATCCCCCAGGATGCGGCCAAGCCATGTCTCCGCAATATCCTTTCTTTCAGGAGTGCTAGTTCTGCGAGGTTCGCAGGAGAGCTTCTGTAAAGTTTGGAAGGTAGGAGACGAGGTACTGGCAGAAGTAAAGCTCTGAGTACCGGACGTGAGTCGTACTTCGGTAGCTCAGATGGTAGAGCACTTGCCCGCGAAAGGCAAAGGTCCCGAGTTCGAGTCTCGGTCGGGCACACAGTTTTAATCTGCCAGGAAGTTTCAATTGTTTTTCTATTCTTCTGAAACCAGACTGGTTTTATTCCGGATTCCAGTGCACTATATCACTCCCGATTCTTTTAGCTACAGCCGGCCGCGGTGGTCTCGCGGTTCTAGGCGCTCAGTCCGGAACCGCGCGACTGCTACGGTCGCAGGTTCGAATCCTGCCTCGGGCATGGATGTATGTGATGTCCTTAGGTTAGTTAGGTTTAAGTAGTTCTAAGTTCTAGGGGACTGATGACAGCAGCTGTTAAGTCCCATAGTGCTCAGAGCCATTTGAACCATTTTTTAGCTACAAAACCATATTTACCAACATAATCTCCGTTCAATGCGACGCCCTTACGCCGCATTACTGGGAGGGCCGATTGGTACGAGGGTAATCGCTAAAGTAAGGTCTCCTTTTTTTTATATAAGTTCATAGACCTATTTATTTCTACAGTGGTTTACATCAGTTTACAGCTTGAACATCTAGCTATTTTTCGACATAATCACCATTTCTGTCTATGCATTTTTGTAGACGCTGTGTCAGTTTTTGTATGCCCATGTCATACCATCTCACCGCCATGCTGTTCAGAAAGTTATGAACCTCTTCTTTCACCTTATCGTCGGAGATGAATCGCTTTCTGGCCAATGTCCTTTTAACCTAGGGAATAGGTGATAGTCACTGCCCGCCAAGGCAGGGTTTGCCGAGCGATGTGTGGGTGAGTGCTGTCATGGAGAATGTGTACGCTCTCGCTCAACATTCCTCTTATCCGGTTCTGAATTGCCCGTTTGAGTTTTCGTCGCCAGTGACAATTTAGTCCAGAAAGTTGTCCTGTTCGGCTGCAAGGCGGTGAAGAAATGCGCGGGGAGCATCAACACGTTGCCGCATGTAGTCCTCAGTCAGCATGCGTGGCACCCATCATGCGCACACCTTCCGGTAGTTCAATGTTTCTGTTAAAATTCCTGTGAGCAGTGCTTCGGAAAACCTCAGGAACCAACGTGCAGAGATAATCCAGGGTGATCCGCCGATCTTCACGCATGCTTTGCTCAACCTTCAACACTGTCTCCTCAGAAACTGACGGTCTCTCGCTCCTTTGTTCGTCGTGAATTTCGGTCCGACCAGCTGCAAACTCTCTACACCACTTCGAAGTTGTTTGCTGAGGGCAGCACAATAGCCTTCAGAGTTGATCATTGGTCTTCGATGCAGGATATCAAACAGAAAAACCTCTTCAGAGTCTCAGAAGTCCGTCGCTGCAACTTTACGGGCTGAGTGTACGTCTTGAGCCGTTTCCAAGTGCTGAACCCATGTTTCATCGCCTGTGACGATGTTCGACAAAAAATTGCCACGATCATCTTCGTAACGCGTAAGCAATTCCGCACAGACGGTCATTCTGTTAGGCGGCGAGGAACCCAACGGGCAAACACCTTTGAGTACACCAACAGGTGGACAAATGTGTCAGCACTACCAAAGAGACGTCCTATTAAGCAGCGAGGTATTTGATTCCGATCCGTCGATCACTTTGAATGAGTATCCAACAGCTGTGTGCGGCCGACTGGCATACAGGAGGTCGGACGGGGTTGCGCGAACTCGCTGCGATGACAACAGACGCCTCGCCCAACGACTCGCCGTGTTTTTGTTCAATAAGGTCTCCGTAGACATTCTGCAAGCGCCTATGAATATCTCCGGTACTCTGGTTTTCCACCAAAAGGAACCCAATGACAGCTCTCTGCTTGGAACGCGCCTCCGTTACAGACACCATTTTGAAACTACGGGGTGTTCAAAAAGTCTTTCCGCAGTGCAGTATGATTGTTAGCCGCGCGTGCCGTGTGCCGCAGTGAATATACCTAAATGAAACTCAATGAAATACAAGTTATAGCCGAAGACAGAAGACCAACGAACAGAATTGGAGGTGGGAGCAAACTGCAGAAACAGCGGATATGCTACTGGGATTCCCACATTCCGTTAGTATGGGTAATATACCCATCCCGCTAATTTCCATGCACACAAAGGGAATCATTGTGGATAATAGGCACAGTGACTGTAGACTTACAAATAATGTCAAATAATTCGAATAAATATCAAAATATAACAGAAAAAGTTTTGTCTTTCAAGGTGTTTCGAACCGTTACTATAAATTCACCATGCTTCCCAGCCCTTCCCGTTCACCATTACACTATCAGTGATATGTCAGACAGATTGCTTGCAATTATACCTACATCAAATTTGTATATATGTCTAATAACTGTCACTCTATCCCTTTTTTTATTCAAAATGTTGTAGGCTTACTTGCATTTCTTAATATGATTACTGTACATGAACAGAGAAGCGTATGTTATAAAAAAGTGTAATTTAACTGAATGATTTTCACATATTTATTATTTTCAATGTGAATAGTATGCGTTGTTTTATTGTTTGGTTAGTGTTTATAAAGCAGATGTTACGCCATTTTTGGAATAGCTAGAAACGAAGCTTTATTTTCAGATATCTTAAGCTTCATGCTATTGCTTGTCAAAAAGATTTCGACACTCTTGAAAGTGTTTCACGAAGTGGTATGTTGTGTTTCAGTACCTGTGCCGATCCCGAATCTCGTCCGACACAGAGCGGAATGAAACATCACTGTTTCGATACAATTAGTCCGTTCCAAGCACAGGTGGACTGAAACAGCTTTATTTTGAAACAACGGTACAGTTTCTGTGTCTGGCTCGAGATCGAATCTGGTCCGGTTTTCCGAGACAGGAGCGGAGTGAAACACCACTGTTTCGAAACAGTGAACCACAGCCGTTCCGAAACACTGAAACAGTTCCACGTATCGATACACTGTATCGAAACATAGAAACAGTGGCCAAGTCTATTGAATACACAATTCAGTTCGTCTAACCATGTATCCAAACACAATCTGTAACATTTCTTATGTAACAGAAGCAGTGAAAGGAGATATTGCAGTTTTCAATCCATCGATGGATTTTGGACGGTTTTTATAGACTGTTGCTTTCGCAGAAGAAAAAGTCAGGTGGTGTTAGGTCAGGCGACCTTGGAGGCCAATGTCCCTGTGAAATTATCAGATCACCTAAAACATCAGCAAGCAGTGACATTGAAACGCGAGCCATGTGCGCGGTTGCACCATCTTGTTGAAAATAACCGTTCAGTATTTCACTTAACCAAGTTCTCCTATGAATGGGTACAGAATATCACTGTAATATCGTTGTGCGTTTATTGTTTCGGTGAAAAATATGGGACCCATAATCCGACGTCTAGAAATTGCAATCTAAATTCCTATTTTCACAGAATAAAGTGGTTCCTCATGAATACACAATGGATTTGCAGTACTCCACATACGAGAATTTTGTGAGTTCATGTACCCGGATAAATGAAACCACGCCTCA
Source organism: Schistocerca cancellata (assembly GCF_023864275.1). Classification (NCBI taxonomy): domain Eukaryota; kingdom Metazoa; phylum Arthropoda; class Insecta; order Orthoptera; family Acrididae; genus Schistocerca; species Schistocerca cancellata. The sequence goes on from NC_064626.1 coordinate 1,243,431,449, forward strand.
TAAGTGAAAAACGTTTCATTAAGAATATCCCTTCCATTTCGTTGAACGAATTTTTTGAACAATTGACAATAATGTAATCTCTTACCATGATGAGTATTTTTCAGTTCTTGCACGATTGTCACTTTGTATGGGAAAAGTTCTAATATTTTCCTTACAGCTGTGTGGGCGGTTCCGACACTAACATCTATTTCCAATGAGTTTTCTTGCTGACTTGTTCGGACTCATTGACATTTTATCGGAACTATCGAGTAGTTTATCCTCAGACAAACGCTAGGACGACCACGACTCGGTGCATCTGTCACTGAACTCGTACTTCGAAATTTGTTAATCAAATCTCGCACAGTATAGCGATGTGTGAGTGTTGTCTCCGGGAAAACTGAATTAAATGTTTGACGAACTGAAACTGTGTATTTACCGCCAGCTTTGAATACTTGTTCGACTAAAAACACACGTTCTTCAATGGTTAGTATTTTAACAGTGACAAAAACGAAACAAACTAACAAAGGAACTAAACCTAAACTTTCACGTCAACACGTAACGACACAAACCAACGATACTACTGTCGCTGGCTGAGATAAACGAGACAGTGGAATGCTGGGAGAGTCCACTTGAAGTGAAGTAACCGAGGCAGGCGAACAACTGATACGGCACGCGTGGCTAACAATCGTACGGTACTGCGGAGATACTTTTTGAACACCTCGTATAACGGCTGAAGCGGGAATATTTCACTATGCCCCACAGCAAATTCCGCATTTTTTTCAACAGAAGTTGGCTGAGAAAAAAATGTGTGATAGTATTTATTGAACCCCTCTCATATTTAATAAGTAAATGAGTGCAAAGGGAATTCTTATTGGGTTTTTGTAATAACTGTAACAACATATGTGGTAACTGAGGCACAGGAAAGATCGATCTAGTAAAAGAAAGCATCCGTCGAAGAAAATACAATGAGCTACTTGCCTGTTTTATTTATGCTCTTAATTAGCTGATGAGAAGTGTCTGAATTACGTAATTAATTAAAGTCAGCATAAAAAATTACAAAAAAACCGATACACAAATAGCATTGCAGAATGTCCTGCAAAACCTAAACTCATATTGCGAACACCATTTAGATTGTAATTTTTCAGTATTTAATTGCCAATTTTGATCAGATTTTTGCATAGTTTTGCCTGTAATTTAAATTTTACCGGAGCTATATAAGTTTGGATGATACCAGCACAACCAACATCTCACTTCCTAAAAATTTGATTTGCCACTTAACATGTACGCTATTAATCTTCCAGGCACAGTTCACTGAGACTATGTAAAATTGCTTCCAATTTAATTACGATTGCGGGTGAACTATTCATCTAAAAATTTATTGGACGCGTCATTTTAATCAGAATCCCAGCGTGCATCTTTTCACTGTCTTTAGTTTTAAGATAGCACATAAGGATAAGAAGTTGTAATTCGGACTGGTGAATAACCACACTAGTTGCTCCTTACAGTCAAAAGAATATCTAAGTACTGTGTTTGAAAGGGATCAGCCACATGGGCATGGGGCAGCGTGCTGGAAGCGTTTGAAGAAGCAACATCTGTGTCACTCCGGGCGAGGAATACTACGCTTGAGTCTCGCGTCTTTGGACACTTCCGATTGTCTGTGAACGCTGTTAATGGAGACTTCAACTTTGGCAGACAGTGAGTGCATACCAGACAGTTGGTTGTACTTGTGTTTTTTACAGGTAGAGGCAGCCGGCAATTCGAATTACTTCGCAGTTCATGTCGTTGGGACTCTGTTTCAGCAACAAACAATTTCGGACTGAGTCGAACTTACATTTTCCAAGTACCGTATTAGTTCTGTTGCGTGTGGGTCAGTGTGTGGGGTAACGAGCACTTCGCTCTCATTTAAGTGCATGTCCGAAAGAGTCAGCCTTCAGGAATTGTGAAATGATCCTTGTCGTCCAGGACCGGATGTCACAAAGGGCGCAGATTCACCACGAGATGAGGAGCACACAGAAGTCTATATAGTCTATTGAGGCCTAAGCGCTGTAGTGTGCTAATGAGACAGACGAGAACCTACGTCGTAGGGAAACCCAGTAGAAGGCTTTTGTGGCCAAGGAGACGAGCAGTGTTAAATATGGCGGACCTAAGATCGCCCATAAAAGGAAACATTTAGGAAAACTGTTTAATTCTGTAGTACTGCAGGGAATCAAGCCACAATAATTTTTATCTGCCATGCTGCACAAATTTTCATGGTGATCCCAATAAAACTTGAATATTGATCATATCTATAATAGTTTAGGATTTACTGTTAAAGTTTTGTAACAAAGACCTTAATGGTAAAATCTTTGGTCATCTTGACGATCGACATTTGATATAGAAGCGCATCATTAAAATGACAAATATTGTGAATATCTACCCTGTAACTTTATTTGTGTAAAATACAGGGTGATTCAAAAAGAATACCACAACTTTAAAAATGTGTATTTAATGAAAGAAACATAATATAACCTTCTGTTATACATCATTACAAAGAGTATTTAAAAAAGTTTTTTTTCACTCAAAAACAAGTTCAGAGATGTTCAATATGGCCCCCTCCAGACACTCGATCAATATCAACCCGATACTCCAACTCGTTCCACACTCTCTGTAGCATATCAGGCGTAACAGTTTGGATAGCTGCTGTTATTTCTCGTTTCAAATCATCAATGGTGGCTGGGAGAGGTGGCCAAAACACCATATCCTTAACATACCCCCATAAGAAAAAATCGCAGGGGTAAGATCAGGGCTTCTTGGAGGCCAGTGATGAAGTGCTCTGTCACGGGCTGCCTGGCGGCCGATCCATCGCCTCGGGTAGTTGACGTTCAGGTAGTTACGGACAGATAAGTGCCAACGTGGTGGCGCTCCATCCTGCTGAAATATGAATTGTTGTGCTTCTTGTTCGAGCTGAGGGAACAGCCAGTTCTCTAACATCTCCAGATACTGTAGTCCAGTTACAGTAGCACCTTCGAAGAAAAAGGGACCAAAAACTTTATTGGCTGAAATGGCACAGAAAACCTTCACCTTAGGCGAGTCACGTTCATACTGAGTTGTTTCCCGCGGATTCTCGTCGATTCACTTCTGCCGTACTCAATAACACAAAAAGCTTTCTGTTGAGCGGTCGCCATCTTAGCATCAACTGACGCTGACGCCTAGTCAACAGCGCCTCAAGCGAACAAATGTACAACTAAATGAAACTATATAGCTCCCTTAATTCGCCGACAGATAGTGCTTAGCTCTGCCTTTTGTCGTTGCAGAGTTTTAAATTCCTAAAGTTGTGGTATTCTTTTTGAATGACCCTGTATATAGTAAATTTAAATTACCAGTATTTACAGTTAAGCATCAGACCATCATTTCCTCCACATAAAACCCACTGAACGATGACAGCATGACACCTTATTGAATCATTAGGAAATAGACTATTTGTTGTAAAGTATAGTGCATAATAGTTACTTTTGTTCTTTGTTTATTTATGAGAAAGCACATTGGTGCAAGGCTACTGGCCGTGAAATTCAAAGGTAAGAAGGAAATTGTATTGGTTTTATGTAAAAGAATTTGACGTTTATTATGTAATGGATATTATTGTTTCTTTATTTAGAACGGGAAGTGGTGAAGCGATGATTATTTAAATATGTTAGAATGTAATATAATGTAGAATAAGCAGTAACTAATCAGATGGACTGCTTCAAAAAAGGGATCTGCCCTAGTCAGTTGAGCGAGGATATTCGGCGCGCGGGAAGTTCGGCCGGGGACGGTGTAATGGTCGCCTAGTCGTAGATATTGCTAATTGCTATAATCGCACTATTTCACTCCCATTTACGGAGCTTTTCAGCACTTGATGTTAGGTTGGCGCCATTAAAATGCATTGTGTTGTGGTAATCGCTGCTGCTTGCTGGATCGCTGCCGTGTCTCGATGCTGATGCTGGCTCTACATCTGGTTGTCTAGGGTTAAAAACATGAGGTCCCGTGTTTTTTATGTGCTTTTGATGATAAAGAACGAGCGAAATCAACAAATATGTAAACTTCAAATATTTATTACTCTGGTGGCCATCTTAATTCCACTGTCCACCAAAGACCATGACACAACACAAAGTAGTACTTCCTTTACATGTTCTTTGCATTGTTTATCCACCTCAAACAATAACACACAAACACACTTTACCATAGTGACATTCCGACTGCCCCCCGACCCTTCTTGCAGCTTGTATTTATAACATTGTCAAAGAACTACTAAAAAGAGATATAGTTTATAAGTCACATGTACATCTGTTATCATAATTTGTGCAGAAAAGTTATTAATTTGCATCGAGTGACATAATTTAACACGTTATTAAAATGACAGACAGATTTGTTGACTTGACAGAATAATTCTTTGTTACAAAAAGGCCGTCTTTTAGAAGTTTGTCAATTGACTTCTCTAATTTGCATAAATAAGTAAATAACATGAATTATTAAGAATTACATTGGTTTTCGTCTAAAATAGGATTGCTTACGTGAATACTGAGTGAAAACGCTCCTAGTGAACAAATAGGTTTCACTGGGTGATTTTTATTTAAGGAGATCCAAAATACCTAAGTTGGCCACTATTTTTCGTACTTCGTATTAATTATTTAAGATGAACTTAGTGTTTTTACATGATGACATTTGCTGTATCAGTGATCAAGTGATGTAAACTTTTGTGTGGGTCAGTTACTCAGTATAATTTAATGGGTTGACTGTTTATGCAGACATGTTAAGCAATCATTGTTAACATACACAATATCTCTTCTATAATCATAAATACTCGTTCAACTGGTTGAACTTGGAGGGTATCGCATACCTCGGTAAAGTAAAGCCTTTAATATATTCCGTTACAACGGGCAACAAAATTTCGCGTTGTGTGGTATCGCGGGACTTAAGTCTCTGGGCGGTGAGCAGCCGTTCGCCTGGTGTGAACTCTTTAACTTTTCCCATACTTAACGAGGTGGAGTATCGAAGTTGTAATTCGCGATGAGATTGTGAATGATCGAACTGTGTCAAATGGATATGCGCTCGAGTGTAACAGTAACTCTAAATACGACCACTTTCGCTAATTAGTTTGCTTTCTGAATAAACATTATTCTGACAAAGTAGCAACTGTATGGCCTATATCATTTATGGGTCGTTAATTTAGTTCCCGATATTATTGTAGCCGTTATTATATTTTATATTAACTTTGTATTTCGCAAACTTGCCATCAGCAAGACAATTTAACCAAAGGGTGACAAGTGTCCAATTTAGGGCGTGTAATGCGACACGTGGGGATCAACCCCTGGACGAGTTTGAGCCAAGATATTTCGACGAAGAGGAACCGCATGAGAGCCCGGACATCTTTGGAATATTAGATCGCAAGTGGAACCTTGAATTTTAAAATGTGACTGTAGCAGTAATTATTTTAATTTGCAATGATTTTGAATCCGCTATACGGGAGCTCGAGTTATATTTAGATATTAATTACGGCAGCAATTAGATTGCCCTTGACCAGTCCACTGTTGAATGACCTAAAATTAATAAATAGAGGCAATTTTAATTAGTTCAAAATGGTTCAGATGGCTCTGAGCACTATGGGACTTAAGTTCTGAGGTCATCAGTCCCTTAGAACTTAGAACTACCTAAACCTAGCTAACCTAAGTACATCACACATACCCATGCCCGAGGCAGGATTCGAGCCTGCGACCGTAGCGGTCGCGTGGTTCCAGACTGTAGCGCCTAGAACCGCTCGGCCACCCCGGCCGGCTTTTAATTAGTAATCATGTTGTTGAGTGACATACTTCAAACGCCGTACTTTTTGTAACTTCTTCCAGTTACGCACATCAGTGAAATATAATTTAAATATATACTGAAAGGGACAAGTACCACCATGACCTCTACGATGCAGGCGGGCGAAAGACATTATCCAGTGATCGCATTCATTTATACCTTCATCCTCACGTTGCCGAATGGAAGACTGATAGCAAAGTGCTCGAATTAAAAGGCAGGTAAGGCAATGATGGTGGTTTCCTCCCCTACTGTTGAAGACGAGTATCGAAGAAAAAATGGCGCAAATACTAAAAAATTTAGGACTGGGATTAAAGTACAGGCTGAAAAGATACCAGTGATGAGATTTGCCGGTCTCGGAACTGACATACGGCCGGGAGAACGGTGTGCTGACCACATGCCCCTCCACGTCAGCATCCGGCGACGCCTTTGGGCTGCGGGTGATACGGCAGCCGGTTGGTACCGTTGGGCCTTCGTGGCTTGTTCGGGCAGAGTTTAGTTCAGTAGATAAGATTTGCTGAGGACATTGCTATCCCAGATGAAAGTTTGCAAGAATTACGGGACCTGTCGGATGCAATGGAAAGTCTAATGAGACTGGAATATAGGTTGAAAGTGAACGATGAAACAGGAAAGTAATGTGGAGTGGCAGAAGCGAAATGAGCAGTGCACTTAACATCAAAATTGGGGACCAAATAACAGACGAAGTGAAAGCATTTTGTTACCGTCGAAGCAAAATGACGGAGGACGGACGAGGCAGGGAAGTAATAAGAAGCAGACCAACACAAGAAAAGAGGGAATTTCTCACTAAAAAAAAATTAGTCTAGTGCAATCAAACATAGGTCTTAATTTGAGGAAGAAATTCCTGAGAATGTATAGGGAGCACACCATTGTACGAAAGTAAATCTTGAACTGCAGCAAAATCAAAAAAGAAGAGAAATGCAGCGTTTGAGAATACGTTGAAAATTATTTGAAATGGTTAGATTTGGTTGGTTGTTTGGGGAAGGAGACCAGACAGCGTGGTCATCGGTCTTATCGGATTAGGGAAGGATGGGGAAGGAAGTCGGCCGTGCCCTTTCAGAGGAACCATCCCGGCATTTGCCTGGAGTGATTTAGGGAAATCACGGAAAACCTAAATCAGGATGGCCGGACGCGGGATTGAACCGTCGTCCTCCCGAATGCGAGTCCAGTGTCTAACCACTGCGCCACCTCGGCCGGTTTGAAATGGTTAGATATAAACAATGTATTTCTTCGCAGCACTGGCGAGGAAAGCGATATGAGGAAAACACTGCCTAGAAGAAGGGACAGGATGATGTGACATGTTTTGAGACATCGGGGAATAACTTTCATGGACCTAGAGGGAGCCGTAGACGAAAAACACTGGACGGGAAGACAGATACTGGAACACATCCAACACATAGTCGAGAACGTTCAGTGTAAGTGCTACTCTGAGTGCGAGACGAAAACGCGAACGCAAGAGAGAAAGTCTTGGAGATCCGCATCAAACTAATCAGGAGACTGACGCAACTAAGACAGCAGATCTGGAGTCCTTTGTGAAACAATTACTATAGTTTGTGTTCTGTCCGAATTAGAACAGTTTACCTGAGCTAGAAGCCATCTTGCACTATTGCTGAGCTCTGCGCGGTAGTTTCCTTTGGAGTTCAGGCATTTCGTGGAAAGCTGCGTCAATGACGTAACTTTCAAGTTGCGGCGAATTGTTTCTTGCAATCGATTTTTCATGTTACGGAAAATTTTGCAATCTGTGCGTAAGCTTCTATATGCTTGCGTCAGTTGATTCACAGATCTCTCCGCCGTTTGAAATATATCCGGATGACGCTGGTAGATTGCAATACATTTGACATGACTAACATCAGAAAGTGATCTTATGTCTTACGCTCAAATCAAAATAATCTTTCGTTCTTATCTGGAAATGTCACTCAGATAAAGAGGTGTTGCAACATAAAGAGGCTGCGTGGTGATACGTCTTACGTAACCGACGATCATTCTCCGGAGCACAGAATCACTTCTAAATTCTTAGTAATTTAGCACTAAATAAAAAGATTAATTATCAAGAAGAAATACTCGAAACTGAGTAAATTTTGCACTACGCCCACAAGAACAGTGATGGAAATCAATGTAAGTAGTTCCAGAATAAAATTGTGTTGTTGACAAAACGAGTGTTTGTGACGTCAACCAGACGTCCAGTACGTCTAGGCACCAAATCATAAACGTTCTTCACATATTTTTCAGGCCTTATCTGTTCAGCTCTTTCGACCAGCGTGCAGAGATCACCGGAACAGAGTCCGACAACAGTTCCTTCACGTCAGTTACCAACGACATCCCACACGAATATGTTTCAGGGCGATGCGAAGTTAGACAGGCGGAAAACACGAGGAGGAGATAAATGTGGCACTTTGGGAAAGAGGCGATCAAGCGTTGCGGTGTTGAAGTAACGTGTGTTTTGCCAAACCATGAGAGGCTATCTATTAAGCTACGCTATTCGTCGGAATAGAAGTCACACTTACTCATCCAGGCAACAATTTTTTCGCTCAGAAAATTACATGATGAAGCTAAGGACAATTCTGGATATCAAGCACAAATTCTGATTTTGCGTAACATATGCCAAACTGCAGGTTACTTGCCATTAAGAAGTCATGTGCAGACGAAACACATATTTTCATCATTAACCGTAAATAAACACTAAATGAGAAGCGTAGTTCTTCGTGAGATACCAGTGGAAGAGCAGAACTGGTAACATGGAGCTGTCCGCATATTATAGTCCGATGGTCACTGTCGCAGCATCTATATCGCGTTGTGGAGGGTTCGATTCCCGACCTGGTCGGAGATTTTGTTCGCTCGGAGACTGGGTGTTCGTGTAGCCGAAGTGACGTCAAATACTGTAGAAAGACTTACGACTGGTGGTCTAACAACTCCACATGGGGTCTCCCGGCTAGAAATGCCGTACGATTATTTCATTCAACGTGGAGCTAATATGAGTTTCTGGTGAGGGTGAAGGCGAATATGAAGTAGAACAACTGAAATACAAGTTGCTTAATTCTTTTAATACGCTCTGAACACTAAGGAGAAAGAAGCTGTCACTTGTGAACTGTGTTGATATGTTCTGGCTACCGCAATCGTTGCTGTCATCTATCTCTTTCCTCTAAACGGCTAAACGTATAGTTAAATTAAGTTTCCGAGAATCCTTCACCACTTTTCTGCAATCATATATCTTGATCATTAGGCGATAATTATGAGATTGTACCAGTCAGCTACTGTCATGTAAACCTCGACGCATTCTATTCAGTACTATGGAATTCAAGCTTTTCATGGTATTTGCTATGAAGCGTCCACAAAACCACTCAAACCAATTAACATGGAGACTAAGACACGGTTGTCAACGTGTTGTATAAGTAGGCTCTTTTATCTCCCGCTACTGAAACGGAATTTGCCTGGCAAAACACGTAATTCTAGGCTCCATGTACACCATGGATTGCCATATTAGGCATGACAGCGTCGTGTGTTTTTGGTGTTTCCATATTTCTGTCCACCCCACAAACTTGTACAATGCGCACGATTTCTGGTTCTCCCTCTGAGTTAGGCTAAATCAGTCAACTTGCTTTATCCCAGCCGTAGTAGAACATACGCGCGTGCGGTTTCAAATGGCTCTGAGCACTATGGAACTTAACTTCTGAGGTCATCAGTCTCCTAGAACTTAGAACTACTTAAACCTAACTAACCTAAGGACATCACACACATACATGCCCGAGACAGGATTCGAACCTGCGACCGTAGCAGTCGCGCGGTTCCGGACTGAAGCGCCTAGAACCGCTCGGCCACCCCGGCCGGCCGCGCGTGCGGGCATGAGAGATCCAGAATCAAATATTGATATGTGTTTAGTATTATGCATCTATTCCACGCCACAATTCCGTTGCAACTACCTACAAATATTAAACATTTACGTTGAGTAAAAAGGCCCCTGGAGTAGCCTACATTCTGTCAGAATTATTGAGACAAAACTAGTCTGCCTGTTATGAACAGATGCATGTGAAACAGTTCAGTAACAATTCCTATTCCAAAAAAGAAAACTGAAGCTGACAGGTTTAAAAATTACCAAACCCCCAGTTTAATAAGTCGTATGTCAAAAATACTGACAAGAATTATTGACAGAAGATCAGAGAAACTGGTGGAAGCTGACCTCGGGGGAGATTACTTTGGGCTCCGCAGAAATGTGGTAACATGCGAGGCAATACTGACCCTACGACTTATTCCTGAAGACTAGCTCAATAAAGACGAATTTGTATTTATAACACTTGTAGATTTAGAGAAACATTTTGACAGTGTTAGTTGGAATACACTCTTGAAATTTTTAAACAGTAGTAAGAAAGACTAGAGTTTAACGTCCCGCGGTCATTAGAGACAAAGATAAAATACAGAGAGCGAAAAGTTATCTATAATTTGCACAGAAAACAGACTGCTGTTATAAGAGTTGGAGGGCATGGAAAGAAACAGCAGTTGAGAAGTATGCGAGACAGGGTTGGAGCCTCTCCTCGATGTTGTTCAATCTATCAATTGAGCAGGCAGTAAATGAAACCAAGGAAAAATTTGGAAAAGGAATTACAGACCATGAGATTAGCCGACGACATTGTAATTCTGTCAGAAACTGTAAAGGTCTTAGGTCAGTTGTATGGAACGAACAGTGCCGTGAAAAGAGGTGATAAGATGAACATCAACAAAAGTAAAACGACAGTAATGAAATGTAGAAAAATGACATAAGCTGATACTTATACAATTAGACTAGGAAACGAGGCACTAAAATCAGTACCAGAATTTTACTTTCTCAGTAGCAGAATAACTGATGATGGACGAAGTAAAGAGAATACAAAAGTCAAACTGGCAATACCAACAAAAACAGAAATTTCCGAACATTATATTTAAATTTATATGGTAGGAAGTATTTTATGAAGGTTTTTCTATGGAGTGCAGCCTTGTATGGATGTGAAACATGAACAGCGCAAACAAGAAGAGAACAGAAGCAGTTGAAATGTGGTGCTGCAGAAGAATGCTGAAGCTTACATAAGTAGAACGAATAACTAATTAAGTGGTACTGGATCGAATTGGAGTAAAAGATATTTATGTCACAACTGCACTAAAAGAAGAGATAGGTTGAAAGAATACATCCTGAGGTATCAAAAAATCGTTAGTTAAAATAGATGAAATTGCTGTAGCTATGGAGAGATGAAGAGGCTTGCACAAAACAGACTAACGTGAAGACGGCATCATAGGAGTCTGAAAACCAGAACAGCAACATGTTTCATTAGATATACTGTATTTCCTGAAAGCTGAATTCCTGCAGACGAAGCAGAGGGAGGGTGCAAGTCTGCGGTGTAGGAGAACATTTTATTCGGATTTGTGTGGACGTAGACAGCTGTCCTTCAACTATTTTAGCTTGATACTCTGTTTCTGTCTGTTCACACCCCAACACATATGGACTAGACGAATAACTTAGTAATTAGGAAAATTACTTTCTATTGCTGCATAAGTGAAGGTATCGTGGTATGATTTACTTTTAGTGGACCTGGTGGATGATATCGGAAGTTCACTGAGGCTTTTTGCAGATGATGCTGTGGTGTATCGAGAGGTTGTAACAATGGAAAATTGTACTGAAATGCAGGAGGATCTGCAGCGAATTGACGCATGGTGCAGGGAATGGCAACTGAATCTCAATGTAGACAAGTGTAATGTGCTGCGAATACACAGAAAGATAGATCCTTTATCATTTAGCTACAAAATAGCAGGTCAGCAACTGGAAGCAGTTAATACCATAAATTATCTGGGAGTACGCATTAGGAGTGATTTAAAATGGAATGATCATATAATGTTGATTGTCGGTAAAGCAGATGCCAGACTGAGATTCATTGGAAGAATCCTAAGGAAATGCAATCCGAAAACAAAAGAAGTAGGATACAGTACGCTTGTTCGCCCACTGCTTGAATACTGCTCAGCAGTGTGGGATCCGTACCAGATAGGGTTGATACAAGACATAGAGAAGATCCAACGGAGAGCAGCGCGCTTCGTTACAGGATCATTTAGTAATCGCGAAAGCGTTACGGAGATGATAGATAAACTCGAGTGGAAGACTCTGCAGGAGAGACGCTCAGTAGCTCGGTACGGGCTTTTGTCAAAGTTTCGAGAACGTACCTTCACCGAAGAGTCAAGCAGTATATTGCTCCCTCCTACATATATCTCGCGAAGAGACCATGAGGATAAAATCAGAGAGATTAGAGCCCACACAGAGGCATACCGACAATCCTTCTTTCCACGAACAATACGAGACTGGAATAGAAGGGAGAACCGATAGAGGTACTGAAGGTACCCTCCGCCACACACCGTCAGGTGGCTTGCGGAGTATGGATGTAGATGTAGATGTAGATGTAGTCATTTCCACCTTCTTATCAAACTTGCGCGTTCTTTTCGAAACGTTACTGTGATTTTGAGAATTCACATTGTACATTGCTTCCAGCTGATGGACCAGAGATAATTTTGACTGCTACAGTACAGAAATCGTCTGTTCATTTATTGCTTATTGTCTTCGCTGAAGCTATAAAACCCAGTTTTCAATACTGTTTACTTTTGTGGGAAAATTTTTGCTAGGCATAAATACTTAATATTCATTTTCTGTGCGCCTATGCATCTTATTTCTCCAAGTATTCAAGTTCACTGATGATTCAAATTAATAAAAGACTTACGTACATAATTTCAGTAGATTCAGATACGGAGATATATAACTACAGGACATATGCATTCCTACCATTTCTTTACCACAGTCAGAGCTTGTCGTATAAAAGGCTCAAGCGCAAGATAGATATTCTTAAGGTTCGTTCTATAATTGCGCATAATTAGTATTAAGAAAAGAATTCTAGCCCATAGCAGTTCAGTGGAACCTAATTATGTATCCACACTGATAACTACATTATTACAAGATTATACAATGAAGTGACGAAAGTCATGCAATGTCTCCTAATATCGTGTTGCACCTCCTTTTTCCCCGACGTAGGGAGCAACTCGACGTGGCATGGACTTAACAAATTATTGAAAGCCTCCTGCAGGAATACTGAGCCACGCTGCGCCTAAGCCATCCATGGTTGCGAAAGTGTTGCCGGTACAGGATTTTGTGCACGAACTGACCTTTCGATTATGTCCCATAAATGTTCGATGGGATTCATATAGGGCTACCTAGCTTGCTAAATCATTCCCTCGAATTATCCAGAATGTTCTACAAAACTAATCGCGAACAACTGTGGTCCAGTGACATGACGCAGTGTTATCCATAAACATTCCATCCTTGTTTGGAAATATGAAGTCCATCAATGGCTGCGAATGGTCTCCAAGAAGCCGAACACAATCATCTCCAGTAAATAATCAGTTCAGTTGGACCAGAGGATCCAGTACATTCCATGTAAACACAGCCCACGCCATTATGGAGCCATAGTACCTTGTTGACAACTTGGGTCCACGATTTCGTGAGGTCTGCGCTACACTCGAACCTACCATCAGCTCTTACCAACTGCCATCGGTACTCATCTGACGACGCAATGGTTTTTCAGTTCTCTACCTTCCAAGAAGGTTTCTAGCATTTGTAGACTTAGAGAAAGCTTTTGACAATGTTGACTGGAATACCCTCTTTCAAATTCTAAAGGTGGCAGGGGTAAAATATAGGGAGCGTAAGGCTATTTACAATTTGTACAGAAAGCAGATGGCAGTTATAAGAGTCGAGGGACATGAAAGGGTAGCAGTGGTTGGGAAGGGAGTGAGACGGAGTTGTAGCCTCTCCCCGATGTTATTCAATCTGTATATTGAGCAAGCAGTAAAGGAAACAAAAGAAAAATTCGGAGTAGGTATTAAAATCCATGGAGAAGAAATAAAAACTTTGAGGTTCGCCGATGACATTGTAATTCTGTCAGAGACAGCAAAGGACTTGGAAGAGCAGTTGAACGGAATGGATGGTGTCTTGAAGGGAGGATATAAGATGAACATCAACAAAAGCAAAACGAGGATAATGGAATGTAGTCGAATTAAGTCGGGTGATGTTGAGGGTATTAGATTAGGAAATGAGACACTTAAAGTAGTAAAGGAGTTTTGCTATTTGGGGAGCAAAATAACTGATGATGGTCGAAGTAGAGAGGATATAAAATGTAGGCTGGCAATGGCAAGGAAAGCGTTTCTGAAGAAGAGAAATTTGTTAACATCGAGTATAGATTTAAGTGTCAGGAAGTCATTTCTGAAAGTATTTGTGTGGAGTGTAGCCATGTATGGAAGTGAAACATGGACGGTAAATAGTTTGGACAAGAAGAGAATAGAAGCTTTCGAAATGTGGTGCTACAGAAGAATGCTGAAGATTAGATGGGTGGATCACATAACTAATGAGGAAGTATTGAATAGGATTGGGGAGAAGAGAAGTTTGTGGCACAACTTGACCAGAAGAAGGGATCGGTTGGTAGGACATGTTCTGAGGCATCAAGGGATCACCAATTTAGTATTGGAGGGCAGCGTGGAGGGTAAAAATAGTAGGGGGAGACCAAGAGATGAATATACTAAGCAGATTCAGAAGGATGTAGGTTGCAGTAGGTACTGGGAGATGAAGAAGCTTGCACAGGATAGAGTAGCATGGAGAGGTGCATCAAACCAGTCTCAGGACTGAAGACCACAACAACAACAACAACCTTCCAATCGATATAGTCACAAGCCATGGAGAGGCGCTGCAGGCGATGTCGTGCTGTTAGCAAGGGCAGTAGTTTCTGTCGGTCATTTGCAACCATAGCCCATTACCTTCCAATTTCGCCGCATTGTCGTATCAGATACGTTCGTCGTACAGCCCACACTGATTTTTCAGTGAATATAAATTGGCAGTAAACTTTTGTTGTCATATAACAGGTTACAGTATACCAAATCTTTGCTCAAGTTTCTTAACGTATTGTACTCAGTATTTTACACGTATTGAGTATCAGAACATTTCAGCAACCCTTGTGAAACAACAGCAATTTGTTGACCATATTTTTCCACTCGCTGATCTGTAAATTACAATTTTTAGAAATTTCTGATTTCTCTGTAGTGCAATTTGATGCTGAAAATGGGCCCTTAGCTCGAAGCTGGTCCACTTGTAAGTAAGGCTGTTTAGATTTTAATGTTGGTAACGCCACGTAGCGCTCTATATGAAAATCACTGTGCTGTGTGCAGTCTGTGGCTGGTTGGCATTGTTGGAATATTTTCTATTGTAGTGTTGACCAGCTGGATGTGAACAGCGCGTAGCGTTGGGCAGTTGGAGAATGAGCCGCCAGCAGTTGTGGATGTGAAGAGAGGGACGCCAAAGTTTTTAGAAGTTACTATAAGCGAACGATCTGGACGTGTGTCCACTAGAAAAGGAAATTTGTAAAGATGGATGTCATGAATTGATATATATGTGTATATATATGGTGACTTTTCAACACTATTAAGGTAAATACATTATTTGTTCTCTATCAAAATCTTTCATTTGCTAACTATGCCTATCAATAGTTAGTGCCTTCAGTAGTTAGAATCGTTTATTTAGCTGGCAGTATTGGCGCACAGTGTATTGCAGTAGTTCGAGCAACGAAGATTTCTGTGAGGTGAGTGATTCATGAAAGGTATAGATTACTGTTAGTCACGGCCATTCTTTTGTAGGGATTTTTTGAAAGTCAGATTGCTAAAAATATTGTTTGTCAGTTTAATGAGGATCAGAATAAGTAAAGAGAAAATTGTTTGAGTACCTTGAGTTCTGCTCAGCTGTTTGAAAATCAAATAACGTAGAAGTTTACCAGCACAGTCATGCTTAATTTTTCAAAGGGGACGTTTCACACTCTATTTGTGAATAAATGCCCTTATGCGAAGGTTTCGTGGATTTCTGAATTACAAGGACGTTCATAAATTGAGGTGGCGCAGTTGTAAGACACTCGACTGGTATTCAGGGAGACGAGGTTCAAATTACCGTCCGGTTATACAGATTAAGATTTTTCGTCCCTTTCCGAAATCAAGGCAAACTGTAATCTCGTGCTCCTTCTACAATGAACTCTTCGTCGACGGGTCATTAAATCCTAATCTTCCTTGTTCCAAAAAGTCTTCCTTAAAACTGTTGCATGGTCCGCATTCAGCACTTGGGTAAATTTAGTGGCTCGAATGGGCCATCACACATCGCAAGTGACATGTATCACATGATAATATTAAATTTTGTTTGGATCGCAATGCCGAAGTTCCACACGCGTAACCTTCTATGTAACCAGTCGGCGCACACAGAAATCAGGTTTCGTGCTGAGGGCCGCACACGGGGCTACAGAATTTACAGGTGACATCGACCCAGTGATTCCGGGTGTACGTTTCCACACAGTCACTACATAACGAAACGACGGCTTTTGCAGTAAGTAACTACCACTGGATAGGGCTCATTCACAGCCAACCGATTGAGGTTGTATTTGGCAGATCGCTTGCGTATAACCTAAAATGGAAGATTGATAAGATATCTTGGCTCAGTACCTCCCCCCTTCCCCACACCACTTTTTAAGAAAACCACGCCTGAAGTTCATTACGCGGAAACGACTCGGAGCTGACGGGATCTATGGAGATTTCAATTTACCAGATATAGACTGGGACACTCAGATGTTTAGGACGGGTGGTAGGGACAGAGCATCGAGTGACATTATACTGAGTGCACTATCCCAAAATTACCTCGAGCAATTAAACAGAGAACCGACTCGTGGAGATAATCTTGGACCTACTGATAACAAACAGACCCGAACTTTTCGACTCTGTAAGTGCGGAACAGGGAATCAGTGATCATAAGGCCGTTGCAGGATCCCTGAATATGGAAGTTAATAGGAATATAAAAAAAGGAAGGAAGGTTTATCTGTTTAGCAAGAGTAATAGAAGGCAGATTTCAGACTACCTAACACATCAAAACGAAAATTTCTGTTCCGACACTGACAATGTTGAGTGTTTATGGAAAAAGTTCAAGGCAATCGTAAAATGCGTTTTAGACAGGTACGTGCCGAGTAAAACTGTGAGGGACGGGAAAAACCCACCGTGGTACAACAACAAAGTTAGGAAACTTCTGTGAAAGCAAAGAGAGCTTCACTCCAAGTTTAAACGCAGCCAAAACCTCTCAGACAAACAGAAGCTAAACGATGTCAAAGTTAGCGTAAGGAGGGCTATGCGTGAAGCGTTCAGTGAATTCGAAAGTAAAATACTAGGTACCGACTTGACAGAAAATCCTAGGAAGTTCTGGTCTTACGTTAAATCAGTAAGTGGCTCGAAACAGCATGTACAGACACTCCGGGATGATGATGGCATTGAAACAGAGGATGACAAGCGTAAAGCTTGAATACTAAACACCTTTTTCCAAAGCTGTTTCACAGAGGAAGACCGCACTGCAGTTCCTTCTATAAATCCTCGCACAAACGAAAAAATGGCTGACATCGAAATAAGTGTCCAAGGAATAGAAAAGCAACTGGAATCACTCAACAGAGGAAAGTCCACTGGACCTGACGGGATACCAATTCGATTCTACACAGAGTACGCGAAAGAACTTGCCCCCTTCTAACAGCCGTGTACCGCAAGTCTCTGGAGGAACGGAAGGTTCCAAATGATTGGAAAAGAGCACAGGTAGTCCCAGTCTTCAAGAAGGGTCGTCGAGCAGATGCGCAAAACTACAGACGTCTCTGACGTCGATCTGTTGTAGAATTTTAGAACATGTTTTTTGCTCGAGTATCATGTCGTTTTTGGAAACTCAGAATCTACTATGTAGGAATCAACATGGATTCCGGAAGCAGCGATCGTGTGAGACCCAACTCGCTTTATTTGTTCATGAGACCCAGAAAATATTAGATACAGGCTCCCAGGTAGATGCTATTTTTCTTGACTTTCGGAAGGCGTTCGATACAGTTCCGCACTGTCGCCTGATAAACAAAGTAAGAGCCTACGGAATATCGGACCAGCTGTGTGGCTGGATTGAAGAGTTTTTAGCAAACAGAACACAGCATGTTGTTATCAACGGAGAGACGTCTACAGACGTTAAGGTAACCTCTGGCGTGCCACAGGGGAGTGTTATGGGACCATTGCTTTTCACAATATATATAAATGACCTAGTAGATAGTGTCGGAAGTTCCATGCGGCTTTTCGCGGATGATGCTGTAGTATACAGAGAAGTTGCAGCATTAGAAAATTGTAGCGAAATGCAGGAAGATCTGCAGCGGATAGGCACTTGGTGCAGGGAGTGGCAACTGACCCTTAACATAGACAAATGTAATGTATTGCGAATACATAGAAAGAAGGATCCTTTATTGTATGATTATATGATAGCGGAACAAACACTGGTAGCAGTTACTTCTGTAAAATATCTGGGAGTATGCGTGCGGAACGATTTGAAGTGGAATGATCATATAAAATTAATTGTTGGTAAGGCGGATACCAGGTTGAGATTCATTGGGAGAGTCCTTAGAAAATGTAGTCCATCAACAAAGGAGGTGGCTTACAAAAAACTCGTCCGACCTATACTTGAGTATTGCTCATCAGTGTGGGATCCGTACCAGATCGGGTTGACGGAGGAGATAGAGAAGATCCAAAGAAGAGCGGCGCGTTTCGTCACAGGGTGATAGCGTTACGGAGATGTTTAACAAACTCAAGTGGCAGACTCTGCAAGAGAGGCGCTCTGCATCGCGGTGTAGCTTGCTCGCCAGGTTTCGAGAAGGTGCGTATCTGGATGAGGTATCGAATATATTGCTTCCCCCTACTTATACCTCCGGAGGAGATCACGAATGTAAAATTAGAGAGATTAGAGCGCGCACGGAGGCTTTCAGACAGTCGTTCTTCCCGCGAACCATACGCGACTGGAACAGGAAAGAGAGGTAATGACAGTGGCACGTAAAGTGCCCTCCGCCACACACCGTTGGGTGGCTTGCGGGGTATAAATGTAGATGTAGATGAACTGAAAACTGTGCATTTTTCATCCTCATATGTGGTGTCTGCGAACTCATATTTTTCAAGAATTTGTGCAAACGAATTGTTACGATCGCCGGTTATATGCTCGTAAGGTAAACGCTGTTCAGCTGAAGTGCCGCTGACGTAGAGCCCAAGACATCTGGTTGGGGAACAGAAAGCTTGTATTCAGTTTCTTTTTCCATTTGTGCTTTCTTTTCGTATCCAAACTGCGCAACAGCGCTTATGTAATAACACTTCATAGCTTAATTCGCGATCAGTTTTTAGTACCATCTATGCAGGCGATGTTATCGTATGCGTAGTACGCATCAGAATTACTTCCCGAAAAAGAAACAGTTTTGAAAGTAAACCAGTCTGTTTTCCGCTAAATCTCCGGGAGGAACGATGTATTTGGTTGAGCGAATATTACATTCATTACATAGTCTTGGCGCCGTGAGTGTATTTGTTTCGAATTTTTATGTAAAAGGTACCACAGTTATTCGAAGGAAAATGAGGACATGTAACAGAATGAGTGAAAGACACTTGCTAAGGCGAGCAGGATTAAAATGTTAACTTTTTACTATTTCAATTTCTTTGATAAATTTATTTGCTTAACTTGTTATTATTCCTTACTGATTTACTTACCGTATTGGGCCTCCTACTCCCAAAAATTTCGTTGCAGAAAAAAATGGAAATGAGGAATATATTGTAGAATGCATTTGGAAATCGAGCAAAGGTTCCCCCCACCCCCACCCCGGCCAAATGCCTTAGTGGCAACGTCTGCGCCACTCTCGTTGAAACAAGCAGCGAACGGGTACGTAAGTGGGAATTGTAGAAGTTCCAACCCTCGATATACAAGAAAATATGCATTTGCGGATACCATATATGATGATGATGAAAAATGCGCAATTTTCAATTATCTATCGATCCCGTCAGTGTTGAGTCGATTGCGAGTCGTGAATTTCAGGAGTAGTTTTCTCGAAAATGGGAGTGTACCTGCGCTAAAACATCTTAAGAGCCTTTCATTTTAGACTGTACATAAGCGACCTGCCAAATATGAGCTCGTCCGTGTCTGAGGTCTTCCCCTTGCCAGCGAGGTTTTTCCCGACGCGGAAAAATGTTTGGGAATCGAGGAAGTCGAGTCACGGATTAATCATCGAAGTGAGTCATGTGGAATCTTCTCAGCCAAGGGACCGATGGTACGAGAATGTATGTTTACAATATCAGCAGCAACTGCATGGAGATTAAGTAATTATCTAAGGAATCTCGCCCACTCACGTACCACTCTCCGCGTCTGGGCAAGAGGATCTTTTAATGCAGAACATACGCCGTTGTGCCATATAGGTCTACATTCGTTCAAGGTCGGACCTGCGTAGGACAGACTTCATCTAAGGCTATGAAATCTAACATAGCCGATAGAATTAGAGATACTGAAGATGAAACCTACGGCAAGGGTCATAGCCATCATTTTGATGTGGAGCACAGCAAAAATAGTTCAAATGGCTCTAAGTACTATGGGACTTATCATCTGAGGTCATCAGTGCTCTAGACTTAGGACTACTTAAACCTAACTTACCTAAGGACAACACACACATCCATGCCCGAGGCAGGATTCGAACCTGCGACCGTATCAGCAGCGCGGTTCCGGACTGAAGCGCCTAGAATCGCTCGGTCACAGCGGCCGGTGTGGAGCACTGTAGCCGTATATTAGTTAAAGTACATTTTTAAAGGTGAGATCTCAAAAAGCTTCGAGATAAAAACTGTAGTGAGACAAGGGGATGGACTCTCCCCTCTTCTCTTCAACTGCGACCTCGAAAAGGTTGTGAGAGAATCGCGCAAAGAACTGACCAACTTGGGTGTCCAGAGTAGTGTCTACCTGGACTGTAAGAACGAAGGACTGATTGTAGATTGCCTGGCTTTTGCAGAGGGCATGGCACTGATTGCTGATTTTCTTGAAATGGCAACAATGCAGGTAAACTACCTCAGTAAACAGGCAGCCAAAGTGGGTCTTCAAGTGTCGCTGGAGAAAACAGAGTTCTTCACCAATATCAAAGAAGCTAACTAAGAGATGTTATTAGACCAGGGAAAAAGATCAAAAGGACTGACAAATTTAAGTATCTCAGCGACTGGATTGAACCCAACATATCAGAAAAAAAACGTCGTTATTCATGAGAGTCAACAAGTTGGAACTAGCCTATCGACTGACTATGAGCACCAACAACAAGAAATGCCTGTCACGCAACCTGAAACTGAAGCACTACAAATCAGTCATACGACCAGAAGCCCTATATGCCATGGAATTTCTTTCTATGAACCGGAGAGGTCTGATGGAGAAACTGGAAGTCAGAGAGAAGAGATTCCTCAGGAAGTTCCTAGATAACAGGACGCAGCATGACATTCTCAATGGAGAGAAGTCTTCCGAAGTAAGAGTGATTTCAGGTGTGCCGCAGGGGAGTGTCATAGGACCGTTGCTATTCACAATATACATAAATGACCTGGTGGATGACATCGGAAGTTCACTGAGGCTTTTTGCAGATGCTGTGGTGTATCGAGAGGTTGTAACAATGGAAAATTGTATTGAAATGCAGGAGGATCTGCAGCGAATTGACGCATGGTGCAGGGAATGGCAATTGAATCTCAATGTAGACAAGTGTAATGTGCTGCGAATACACAGAAAGATAGATCCTTTATCATTTAGCTACAAAATAGCAACTGGAAGCAGTTAATACCATAAATTATCTGGGAGTACGCATTAGGAGTGATTTAAAATGGAATGATCATATAATGTTGATCGTCGGTAAAGCAGATGCCAGACTGAGATTCATTGGAAGAATCCTAAGGAAATGCAATCCGAAAATAAAGGAAGTAGGTTACAGTACGCTTGTTGGCCCACTGCTTGAATACTGCTCAGCAGTGTGGGATCCGTACCAGATAGGGTTGATAGAAGATATAGAGAAGATCCAACGGAGAGCAGCGCGCTTCGTTACAGGATCATTTAGTAATCGCGAAAGCGTTACGGAGATGATAGATAAACTCCAGTGGAAGACTCTGCTAGAGAGACGCTCAGTAGCTCGGTACGGGGTTTTGTTGAAGTTTCGAGAACATACCTTCACCGAAGAGTCAAGCAGTATATTGCTCCCTGCTACGTATATCTCGCAAAGTGACCATGAGGATAAAATCAGAGAGATTAGAGCCCACACAGAGGCATACCGACAATCCTTCTTTCCACGGGCAATACGAGACTGGAATAGAAGGGAGAAGCGATAGAGGTACTCAAGGTACCCTACGCCACACACCGTCAGGTGGCTTGCGGAGTATGGATGTAGATGTAGATGTAGATGTAGAAGATCCTACGCCCGGTAGAAGACGATGGGGAGTACAGAAGGCGCCCATAACTAGGAGCTCTACGAACATACCGAGAGGCTCTCTGACTGTGCAAGGAAAAGAAGGGTAGCTTTCTACAGCCATGTTGCAGGATTGCCTCCAAACAGATTTACCAACCTCCTGTTCACCTTCTGGCAAAACAAGAAGGTTCGCACCATTTGGCTGACAAGAACCGAGAAGGACATTAAAGAACTGGGAATAACTGATCTCCAGAACGGACAGCCTGTGAGACATACCCTGAAGGAAGTCCGAGGCTTTCCGGAAAATCCCCGAAGGAAAGGTACTCCCTGGACAGAAGAAAGGAAGGAGTTACACCGACAGAGGACGCGACAGTACTGGGCAGAGGTCAAAGCCTAACAGTTGAACAAGCGTGTTCCAAAGTAGGCCCACTCGAAACAAGAAGAAGAAGTTAAAGTACAGTTTGAAGTCTACAACTTGGGTTGTTTTCCACAAGTATTCAGTTTTTTTACCTAGCACGACTGGCAAATTTCCCTCAGTGGTATACAAAGAAACAGATCAAAGTGAGATCTAGTGTAAGTTTATATTGAGAGGCACCCACGTGCCTTGCTCATACTATGGCATCAAGCAGTCAGGCCTGCAAGATTTGTGGTCTGCCAAGCGAGTGGATTCATTCTTATTTATCGAGTAACATGAACTCTCGTACTCACAATTTAGTTACAAATTATCCTACTGTATGAATAATACACAACGGAAACACGCATCTGACTATCAGTAATTTACAGAACTCTGACTGTTCACTACGCACTGGCATTACCACATTTTCTTTCCTTTTTATTTAACGGCTTTTATCAGCACGTGGCCATCGCACTGAATATGAGTGGCGCACACATTATAAATTCTGGATATCATGACAACATACAATTCGAAGGAAAAGGCCACCAATCTTTTTCTTTTCACTATCTTATTTATTCCGATAAATTCTATAACCTAAACACACAAATTCTATAACCTACAACAATAACACATGAGAAATTCCGCCCAGTGGGCATGGCTTAACATTGGTTATTCTCTACTTTATGGTCTCGTAATTATTTAACGCTACAGTGCACTTTCTGGATAGGATGGTGGGTCTTTTATTATTTCTCACACTTCGACTCTCACAATCATCATCACGAAACTTTCCTCCAGACCGAGCAGTACAAAAGGAACACGCATAACCCACTAATCTTTTGAAACTACCTCGCTATTCTCCCATGCAAACCACACATACCCAAATTACATGACATACACCACACTACAATATGAAATACTACACAGGGAATAGTCACAACATTATCACTTTCAGCTTTCCCACTTCAATTAATATTTATCCCAGTTTCACACGACACTGCCCCACTTCGTAATTCTACTTTCCTACTATGAACTCTGGAGATATATGCACGTCTTCCTGTGCAATGCAAGCCAAGTGGCGTTGCTGGATAGACGGCCGACTCACCTTGCTCTCTCTCAGAGTTTGAATCTAGCGTCACACGGAATCATATCACGCAAAGTAATATTAAGAACGTATTCATCACACACGCGAGTCCTCAACTGATACCATGGACGAGTACTTCTCTTTATATTTTGTCTCATACACAGTTTGAGACTCACACAGTACTCACCACGTGGAAGTACTCGTCTCTAATTTCAAGTCCTGCACACGCCATTTCTTAAATATTTCAACTTATGGTACACACGCTATTTCTTAAATATTTTAACTTATTGTACACACGCTAGTAATTCAGCTTAACTTAAGCACACGGAAGTATTTCAACTTATTGCTACACGTGGTTTCATTGTGACCGTTGGTCACTTCCGAAGATTACTACAATCCCATTAATATTACCTGCCTGACATTTAATTCTCCCCACAAAAGTTCCTGAAATAGAGAAATTATTAATTCAAACTACTCTTAAATATTCCACATGCATACCATGTCTCCACTCTTTTGTCTTTACGGAGCACAACTAAGACAGGTCTTAACAGCACAAGATCCAGCGGCAGAGTGCTGAAACATGGGCGTTCTTCAGGTCATCTCGCACCTCTGTCAAAGTGGGGGAAGACCATGCTACCGTATTGGTCAGCCACATTTCAGGCGCTCAAAGCTCCGGTAAGTTTCATCTCTTTGGTTCCACCAAAGGTGGCCAAATGATCGTCTCAAAGATGACCATATATTCACATTCACTATCTGCGGTTAGCAGACGACCATACATTCATTCATTTCACAGATCTCACCAAACTGGATGTAGGGATTTATTTTGTGGGAGTGCACAAATGATAAATTAAATAAATAAATTTTCAATCTTTCCTACACTGGTATCCGGCTTCGCTGTATTAATTGAAATTGAGTTATTTTACAAAAAAATGTGTTTTTCTGACAAAAATAATGAAGTATGTTGTACCTATTTTCAATGTCGGGCAGTACTGTACCCTTTCAATATGAATGTGTGATGTCTGTTCTTTCGGACACCACACGTTCCTATAATTTGATAGGCCTAGCTGGGTAATGAGTACACCTCCTTCAGTGCGGATGCACAAATCCGTCCGACCCCCTGCGGGAATTTCAGAGTAGTGAGTATGTAGGAAATAGACTGGGACTGCGGGTAGGTCGAGATGGTCCGTGCAGGGACGACAGCGCTGTGGTTACCTCATCTACATAGCAAGCAGGAGAACCCGGGTTCGAATCCCGGTATGGTACCCATTTTCGCTCGTCGCCCCCGATTCAGCGTAATGTGCCAATGCAGCTGACAGCAGCGATCCACCCCCCTTCTTTTCCGTTCCTTTCCTTTCTTCCCCTTTCCACCCTCTGTTTACATATAGTGTGTCTTACTGACATGAAGGTGGTGGACAAAATATCATGAACACCAGAGCATCAACGCAATATTTATTTGTTGTTGCTGTTGTTGTGGTCTTCAGTCCTGAGACTGGTTTGATGCACCTCTCCATGCTACTCTATCCTGTGCAAGCTTCTTCATCTCCCAGTACCTACTGCAACCTACATCCTTCTGAATCTGCTTAGTGTATTCATCTCTTGGTCTCCCCCTACGATTTTTACCCTCCACGCTGCCCTCCAATACTAAATTGGTGATCCCTTGATGCCTCAGAACATGTCCTACCAACCGATCCCTTCTTCTGGTCAAGTTGTGCCCCAAACTTCTCTTCTCCCCAATCCTATTCAATACCTCCTCATTAGTTATGTGATCTACCCATCTAATACTCAGCATTCTTCTTTAGCACCACATTTCCAAAGCTTCTATTCTCTTCTTGTCCAAAATATTTATTTACTAATAAAAAATTCGCAGTGGATACACCGGTTTCCGTCAGATCACCGAAGTTAAGCGCTGTCCGGCGTGGCCGGCAATTCGATATGTTACCATCCGGACCGCCATGCGCTGTTGCCACATTTTTCGGTGTGCACTCAGCCTCGTGATGCCAATTGAGGAGCTACTCGACCGAATAGTAGCGGCTCCGGTCAAAAAAAACCATCATAACGACCGGGACAGCGGTGTGCTGACCACACGCCGTTCCTATCTGCATCCTATCAGCTGAGGATGACACGGCGGTCGGACGGTCCCGATGGGTCACTTGTGGCCTGAAGACGGAGTGCTTGCTTGCTTGCTCTTAATAAAAAAAAACTGGTTCACAACCGGCTAAGAGAACAGCTGCAGTTCTTAGCGAAATAAATTCACAGAGTGTCAGAATAGTTTCCAAAGGAATATTCTCCCATCATTGTATCAAAACATCCGTTGTAACGTCCCCTTGGAAAAATTATGAAGGACTGTGCTGGTAAACTTCTTACGTTATTTGATTTTCAAACAGCTGAGCAATACTGGGCGTACTCAGACAGTTCTCTCTTTGCTTATTCTGATCATCACTAAACTGACACACAATATTTTTTAGCGCAACACGATCTGCCTTTCAATAATCCCTACAAAAGAATGGCCCTGACTAACAATAACCTATATCTTTCACAGCCAATGGCTTTAAGAAAGTTGGAGCTGGATATCTGCACTAAAACGCCCCATAAAGATTCAGATGCTACACAAACCACGCACGAACCTTTGACTCTATGTGTGTGTGCACGCGCGCGCGTGTGGCTGTGGGCGTGGGCGCATTATCACTTAAAACATGGTAGTGTTTGACAGCAATATGCCAGTCACTGCAAGCATACATTTCTTTTCTTCCGAATGCACATTTGATCGTTACGAATGATATTTTAAAATCCGTTTCACTCTATCTCGTGTCATTTACTGTTTTACCTAAGTGACAGACTTATTTGTTCCGGCGGGGTCAGGGATGTTCTCTGCCTCGTGACGACTGGGTGTTGTGTGATGTCCTTAGGTTAGTTAGGTTTAAGTAGTTCTAAGTTCTAGGGGACTAATGACCATAGATGTTAAATCCCATAGTGCTCAGAGCCATTTGAACCATTTGAACTTATTTGTTTACATTGGAGTTGTAGTTCGTATTTCAGTGTTTGCTCTCACTTGCCTGTCCAGTTTAGGTTTCGTATGTACACTCCTGGAAATGGAAAAAAGAACACATTGACACCGGTGTGTCAGACCCACCATACTTGCTCCGGACACTGCGATAGGGCTGTACAAGCAATGATCACACGCACGGCACAGCGGACACACCAGGAACCCCGGTGTTGGCCGTCGAATGGCGCTAGCTGCGCAGCATTTGTGCACCGCCGCCGTCAGTGTCAGCCAGTTTGCCGTGGCATACGGAGCTCCATCGCAGTCTTTATCACTGGTAGCATGCCGCGACAGCGTGGACGTGAACCGTATGTGCAGTTGACGGACTTTGAGCGAGGGCGTATAGTGGGCATGCGGGAGGCCGGGTGGACGTACCGCCGAATTGCTCAACACGTGGGGCGTGAGGTCTCCACAGTACATCGATGTTGTCGCCAGTGGTCGGCGGAAGGTGCACGTGCCCGTCGACCTCTCTGGTCCCGACATCGAAGATGCTGTCTCCGTTCGTTGCGCCGCCCTCTCCGTACATGAAACATAAAAAAAATACAAAACTTTAGGCAATTCACAACCATTACAAAATATTACAAAAATACATAAACAAAAACTAAATTAAACTTATACTCACCTGCAAACTGGGCTGACACTGGTGGATGGGTGACGCTTCAATTTCGTCCCACTACAGTGGGACTGACAGATGACATTGAAGAAGTACAAAGGAGGGCAGCTCGCTTCGTATTATCGCGCAATAGGGGAGATAGTGTCACAGACATGATACGTGAATTGGAGTGGTAATCATTAAAACAAAGGCGTTTTTCGTTGCGACGGGATCTTCTCATGAAATTTTAATCACCAGTTTTACCCTCCAGAAATGTTCAAATGTGTGTGAAATCTTATGGGACTTAACTGCTAAGGTCATCAGACCCTAAGCTTACACACTACTTAACCTAAATTATCCTAAGGACAAACACACACACCCATGCCCGAGGGCCGGCCGGTGTGGCCGTGCGGTTCTAAGCGCTTCAGTTGGGAACCGCGTGGCCGCTACGGTCGCAGGTTCGAATCCTGCCTCGGGCATGGATGTGTGTGATGTCCTTAGGTTAGTTAAGTTTAAGTAGTCCTAAGTTCTAGGGGACTGATGACCTCTGAAGTTGAGTCCCATAGTGTTCAGAGCCATCTGAACCATTTTTTACAGCGCTCGGCAGACCCCTACCATCGGTCATCGAAGACCGACGGCGAGTAATTTCTGTGATCGACGGAAGTCGCTTTTACTGTGGCATTGTGTTGATAAAATGGCTGAGAATAGGTTGCCGAAGTTAATAATAACCGTCGGCCGACTGGTAAGGGGTGGACGTTGTAGTGGGACGAAATTGAAGCGTCACCCATCCACCAGTGTCAGCCCAGTTTGCAGGTGAATGTAAGTTTAATTTAGTTTTTGTTTATGTATTTTTGTAATATTTTGTAATGGTTGTGAATTGTCTAAAGTTTTTGTATTTTTTTATGTTTCATGTGCGGAGAGGGCGGCGCAACGAACGGAGACAGCATCTTCGCTGCCGCGACCAGAGAGAAAATTGCTGGCCACTATACGTCGCGGGTCGACAGCCAAAGAGCAACAGAAGATCCTGGAACCGAGTTGTTGCGTCGTGCTTCTAAAAATTGATAAATGAAAATATGTAATTTTTTTGTACAACAATGATATCATAGGAAGTTTAATCTTATTGAAAATGTCAGTCCTGTCTTGTCAAGGCTCAGGTTCACGTCTGTATGTAGGAAGATAATAAACTGGTGGATGCTATTAAAGTTGAAATACGTGTTCTGAGTATTTATTTTTATATTTGACGAGATTATTGAATTTTGACAGTGTTCATCGCGACTTTGAATCTCAAAGTTTATTTAATGTGGTTCTAATATCGATTAAATCAAGATAAAATGTATCAATATAATTTCTGAGGAGAAGCAAACGACGTCAAAAATTGAAAAAGTTCACGCAAACCAATTGGCCCGAGTGACGTAATTCTGTGCATACGACTCAAATGATGTTTCACAGTTTCGTTCAAGAACCATTCTGAGACAATTTAAAAAGAATATAAATAATTTTGGAGTGGGTTGTAACTGACGTAGGTGACGAAGTCTGCACATGGTCATATGTCGAAAGAAAATCATTTATAAGAAACTTACGTCGTTACACTACAACGTCTAATCTTGGAAAGAGGTGTTGATGATGATGACGATGATGAGGCGCTAAGCACTGGCCCATTTTCATCGGCCGCGCGCTGCCTTAGCGCACAGTCCACAGTGAATTCACGTGACACGCATCGAGTGGTGCGACTGACAGCTCGCCGATGGACACTGCTGCCCCGCCGAACAAAGCGGGAGGAAGCAATTTATTGCACTTGCGTCAGCCGCGTAATTGCGTTACGTAGGGGGCCGCGCGGCCAAACGCTGTAACTACAGTCGCGGCTATAGCCCGAGTGCCGGCTACGCCCACGCAGACGCAGGCCGAGTGGGTAGGGCGGGGTGGGGTTAGGCTGCTCCACTGGGCCGAGGGTCAGGCCGTGGACGAAACACTCACCCACCTCAGCTCGCGTGACCGGCGCCGCCCTGGGTCAGACGCCGCGCTGCCATTCCGTGCCAACTTTCCACTCACAGATTTCGATTTGCCCCCTTTCTTTTCTGCTCGTTATTTAATTCCCTGTCGAGGTCAGCTGAGGCGGGTTCTTCTGTTTCTTAGCGAGCGATGTAAACTTGCCATATAGTACTGCGGCTGGGATATCCTCTGCACGTTAACCCTTTAAGTATCAAAATGGCCTAGCCAACAGAGCAGTGAAGTAAGACACTATCTTACACTGAAGGTCAGCATCATAAATGACCTTCACAACTCACATCAATATCCGAGGTCTGTCCTTTTTTTTTGCATCTGTCAATAGCGTGCTGTTAGAAGCACCGAGTCCGAGGATGCTTTTGCACCATTACTGAGGAGTTGGTAGAGCACTTGCCCGCGAAAGGCAAAGGTCCCGAGTTCGAGTCTCGGCCCGGCACACAGTTTTAATCTGCCAGGAAGTTTCACATCAGCGCACACTCCGCTGCAGAGTGAAAATCTCATTCTGGAAACATCCCCCAGGCTGTGGCTAAGCCATGTCTCCGCAATATCCTTTCTTTCAGGAGTGCTAGTTCTGCAAGGTTCGCAGGAGCGCTTCTGTTAAGTTTGGAAGGTAGGAGACGAGATACTGGCAGAAGTAAAGCTGTGAGTACCGGACGTGAGTCGTGCTTCGGTAGCTCTGTTGGTAGAGCACTTGCCCGCGAAAGGCAAAGGTCCCGAGTTCGAGTCTCGGTCGGGCACACAGTTTTAATCTGCCAGGAAGTTTCATATCAGCGCACACTCCGCTGCAGAGTGAAAATCTCATTCTGGAAACATCCCCCAGGCTGTGGCTAAGCCATGTCCCCGCAATATCCTTTCTTTCAGGAGCGATAGTTCTGCAAGGTTCGCAGGAGAGCTTCTGTTAAGTTTGGAAGGTCGGAGACGAGGTACTGGCGGAAGTAAAGCTGTGAGGACGGGGCGTCAGTCGTGCTTGGGTAGCTCAGTTGGTAGAGCACTTGCCCGCGAAAGACAAAGGTCCCGAGTTCGAGTCTCGGCCCTGCACACAGTTTTAATCTGCCAGGAAGTTTCATTACTGAGCAAGGTTGTAGGTACCTTTGAGCCAAATTTCGAACTCGGAATGGAAGACAACTAAGGCATTTCGAAAGAGTGATGCTTTAATTTTGTTGTGCAGTGTATTTCTTGAGAGCATTACAGAGCATTAGAAACTGGTAGCATGTACTCCACTGTTGCAGATTACCGCACAGAATTAACCACTTTGCAAATAATGGCTTATCTAATATGGATGTTCTCATACACTGAAGCGCCAAATAAACTGGTACGAGCATGTGTATTCAAATGGCGCTGCGGTCGGCAACGTCTACATAAGATAACAAGTGTCTGGTGCAGTTGTTACATCGGTTACCGCTGCTACAATGGCAGATTATCAATATTTAAGTGAGTTTGAGCGTGGTGTTATACTCGTCCCACGAGTAATGGGGCACAGGATCTCCGAGGTAGCGATGAAGTGGGGGATTATCCCGTACGACCATTTAACGAGTGTACCGTGAATATCAGGAATCCGGTGACGACTGAAGAGAATCTTACAATGTGACAGAAGTGCAACCCTTCCGCAAACTGCTGCAGATTTCAACGCTGGACCTTCAACAAGTGTTAGCATGCGAACCATTCACTGAAACCTCCTCCTCCTTGTCCGCCGCTCGTGGTCTCGCGGTAGCGTTCTCGCTTCCCGAGTGCGGGGTCCCGGGTTCGATTCCCGGCGGGGTCAGGGATTTTCACCTGCCTCGAGATGACTGGGTGTTTGTGTTGTCCTCATCATTTCATCTTCATCCAGGAAAGTGGCGAAATTGGACTGAGCAAAGATTGGGTAATTGTACGGGCGCTGATAACCACACAGTTGAGCGCCCCACAAACCAAACATCATCATCATCATCACTGAAACCTCCTCGACGTGGGCTTTCGGAGCCGAAGGCCCGCTCGTGTACCCTTGATGACTGCACGACACAGAGCATTATGCCTCGGCTGGGCCCGTCCACGCCGACATTGGATTGTTGATGGCTGGAAACATGTTGCCTGGTCGGACGACTCTCGTTTCAAATAGTATCGTGCGGACGTGTACGGGTGTGGAGACAACCTCATGAACCCATATACCTTGCATGTAAGCAGTGGAATGTTCAAGCTGGTGGACGCTCTGTAATAGTATGAGGAGTGTGCAGCTGGAGTGATACGTCTAGATACGACTCTAACAGGTGACACGTACGTACAGGGCTATTACAAATGATTGAAGCGATTTCATAAATTCACTGTAGCTCCATTCATTGACATATGGTCACGACACATTACAGATACGTAGAAAAACTCATAAAGTTTTATTCGGCTGAAGCCGCACTTCAGGTTTCTGCCGTCAGAGCGCTCGAGAGCGCAGTGAGACAAAATGGCGACAGGAGCCGAGAAAGCGTATGTCGTGCTTGAAATGCACTCACATCAGTCAGTCATAACAGTCCAACGACACTTCAGGACGAAGTTCAACAAAGATCACCAACTGCTAACTCCATTCGGCGATGGTATGCGCAGTTTAAAGCTTCTGGATGCCTCTGTAAGGGGAAATCAACGGGTCGGCCTGCAGTGAGCGAAGAAACGGTTGAATGCGTGCGGGCAAGTTTCACGCGTAGCTCGCGGAAAATTGGATCATGCCACAACTGCAGACCGACAGCGCCGACTTCATCTTTCAACAGGATGGTGCTCCACCGCACTTCCATCATGATGTTCGGCATTTCTTAAACAGGAGATTGGAAGACCGATGGATCGGTCGTGGTGGACATCATGATCAGCAATTCATGTCATGGCCTCCACGCTCTCCCGACTTAACCCCATGCGATTTCTCTGTATGGGGTTATGTGAAAGATTCAGTGTTTAAACCTCCTCTACCAAGAAACGTGCCAGAACTGCGAGCTCGCATCAACGATGCTTTCGAACTCATTGATGGGGACATGCTGCGCCGAGTGTGGGAGGAACTTGATTATCGGCTTGATGTCTGCCGAATCACTAAAGGGGCACATATCGAACTTTTGTGAATGCCTAAAAAAACTTTTTGAGTTTTTGTATGTGTGTGCAAAGCATTGTGAAAGTATCTCAAATAATAAAGTTATTGTAGAGCTGTGAAATCGCTTCAATCATTTGTAATAACCCTGTAAGTATCCAGTCTGATCACCTGCATCCATTTATGTCCTTTGTGCATTCCGACGGACTTGGGCAATTCCAGCAGGACAATGCGACACTCCATACTTCCAGAATTGCTACAGAGTGGCTCCAGGAACATTCTACTGAGCTTAAACACTTCCGCTGGCCATCAAACTCCCTTGGCATGAAAATATGAGCATATTGGAATGCCCTCCAACGTGCTGTTCAGAAGAGATCTTCACCGCCTGTAACCTCCCCATCACTTATCGACCTTAATGACAGTGAAAAATTAAACCGCGTGTACCTAATGGAAATTTGGGAAAAGCAATCGTCGCCGAAGTTAATCTGTCGGTAAGGAGGGAGGAAAGGGTTACATCTAAATGAAAGGAAAAATGCAAATGAAACTGGTGGAAATTAATTTTGAAAAGGGGTAAAGTTAATAAAGAAAGTAAATGTGCGGCTCTTACGTTAACAATTAACTAGCGGTAATTAGATATTTGAGATTTGGGGGAAAATACGGTCGCCAGTCCTAAGGGCAATTACTATAGTAACTGAAAAAGAAAGGTTATTACACATATAATTAGCACTAGAAGCGTGGCAACTGAAGGTTGACAAGTGTAGTGTGAAAACTGAAAGTTTGTCGGAAGTGTTAAATTTCGCTACACTCTGACTTAATTTAGCAAAAGAATTAATAAAACAGGAAAATCGAAAGTTAATTTAGTGACTGAAGTTAATAGTGAGCTTTCTTTCTGAAGCACATCGAAATTCAGTAAAATACGGTTAGTCTTGAACTACCTCAACAATCATTTCAAAAGCTACTTGAATCTACGCAATTTAGAAATAAGAGATTTAACTTTGAACTTGAATTAAATGATTCTGAACAATTATCAATAGTAAAATTTAGCACGTACCAAGCTGAGCTGCAGTCAC
The DNA here is from genome assembly GCF_023864275.1 of Schistocerca cancellata. NCBI lineage: Eukaryota > Metazoa > Arthropoda > Insecta > Orthoptera > Acrididae > Schistocerca > Schistocerca cancellata. The sequence goes on from NC_064626.1 coordinate 1,243,464,776, forward strand.
AGGTAAGCTAAAATACGGTAACAAAACTCGCATTCTTAATTTGTGCTTGTGTAATCTAAATATTGTAGCCAGCTATGAATACTTTAACTGAACTTTGAAATTAAAGCAGTGAAATCGAATGATGCTGGCGTTTGAATTTCAACGACACTCGGGTTCATTCCGGAAAAGGAAGGGACCCTGCTTGGTATTGCAATTGGGACAATGAGCAACAAACGTTCATGCTAAGTTGCTGTAATTTTGTGATGCAACAATTTTAAAAGTTTGAAAAGCTGACATCTGCCGTACAGTTCTAAAACTTTACGTGCGTCCAGTCTTCCTTGTCGGTTGATTGAGGGTTTGAAGCCGTCGGTCGAGGAGGTGGCGACAGTCACTCATTGTCGGCCGTCGCTGTTGCAGAAGCTGGATGTTGGCGCGCCTTCTTCTCGACACGGTCACCAGACGAAACGGGCTCTTGATGTGCGCTAGTTAATGTTTCCCGTCCGCGACACCATGTCAGAAACTATCATCGCCAGTCGAGCGCAATTACATGCTGCCAAACCCCGAAAGCGCGGCAACTCGCGGGAGCGTCACACAACACACCTGCTCCACTCGCTACTCCCGCCACACTCCCTCTGCTCAGCCCGCGCTCCACGCGGCAGAGTTAACACTACCAAAGATCCTACACACTTTGATTCTTCACACGACCTATCGACGTAATCGTTCGATAGCAGTCTTCCCTAGGCAAGAGCCAGCCTAAAAATACAAATAATATTTACAAAACAACCAATTATACATCGACATAAATGTATAAATATATATATATATACAAACAGTAAAACAATTACAATATACAAAGAGACAGAAATGTCATATCTTGAGGTAACAAAGCAAGGAAAAAAAAATTGTACAATAGATGGAAATAGGAGGCTATGCATTTCCGGCGTTACCATCTTTAGTGATACGTCTAGATACGACTCTAACAGGTGACACGTACGTAAGTATCCAGTCTGATCACCTGCAGCCATTTATGTCCTTTGTGCATTCCGACGGACTTGGGCAATTCCAGCAGACAATGCGACACTCCATATGTCCAGAATTGCTACAGAGTGGCTCCAGGAACATTTTACTGAGCTTAAACACTTCCGCTGGCCATCAAACTCCCTTGGCATGAAAATATGAGCATATTGGAATGCCTTCCAACGTGCTGTTCAGAAGAGATCTTCACCGCCTCGTACTCTTACGGATTTATGGAGAGCCCTGCAGGATTCATGATGTCAGTTCCCTCCAGCATTACTTGAGACATTAGTCGAGTACATGTCAGGTCGTGTTGCCGCACTTGTGCGTGCTTGCGGGGACCCTATACGATATTTGGTAGGTGTACAAGTTTCTTTGGCTCTTCAGTGTAGAAGTAGTGCATACAACAAATTAACAATGCAGAAAAAGTTTCTACGTACAAAAAAAAAGTAATGCTAGGGACGCAGGTACAGAATGAGTAAACAACACTACGCAAAAAAACACTGTTGATACATTTAACGAACTTTATGACACACTTCCTCAAACAAAATATAACTACCAAACTTCCTCTCATTTCCCCGGTTTCTAACCAAAAATTGTAAATTAGCGCCACGGACATAAAAGCACGAGGAACAAGTGAGCAGTAACAGCAGCAGGACATATATTTTAGAAAGTCACCCTTAGTATCTTTCTGCTTGCATTTTGTAATTGAAAAATGGCGAAACAAGCAAACAGTAAAGTTGTGTTTTGAAGTCAGTGTCTGAAAATAAATCTGATAACACATCAAACAAATTATGAAAAAGTAGATGAAATCGGCGTTTTTGTTACAAATAATCTCTGAAAAATAATGTTATTAAAGCTGAGCGGTTCTAGGCGCTACAGTCTGGAACCGCGCGACCGCTACGGCCGCAGGTTCGGATCCTGCCTCGGTCATGGATGCGCGTTAGTTAGGTTTCAGTAGTTCTAAGTTCTAGGGGACTGATGACCTCAGAAGGAAGTCCCATAGTGCTCAGAGCCATTTGAATGTTTTTAAACACAGAAACTGGCTATTGGTTATTATTTAGCAGATGACTTAGTGCAATGCATTACATACGCAGCATGATACCACTCTATTAAATGCGAGTCATAAATGGTGCTCCTGAAGGTGTGTAATCACGTCAAAAGCAGAACGACGTATTACAGTTTTTAGGCCTACAACAGTAACACGAAAACCAGCTAAATCTGTAACATATACTCACAGAAGTAAAATAACACCCACAGAAGATGGCACTCTCTGGGTAACGGGCGAAAAACATTTGATCCTTTTGCGAAATTGTCAAAAAAAAGTATTTATGTTGTTTATGTTTTAGTTGAATACACGTCGGAGTCTCCCACTTGGGCTCTGAGTTACCTCAATATATGTCATGCATAATTTCGTGAAAAAAAGGCGAAAAAATATTCTGTCGACGTCGACATCATTAGAAACGGAGAACTGCCTTAGGTGTCCAGAGGGCCGCGCGGGATTAGTCGAGCGGTCTTAGGCGCTGCAGTCATGGACTGTGCCGCTGATCCCGGCGGAGGTTCGAGTCCTCCCTCGGGCATGGCTGTGTGTGTTTCTCCTTAGGATAATTTAGGTTAAGTAGTGTGTAAGCTTAGGGACTGATGACCTTAGCAGTTAAGTCCCATAAGATTTCACACATGTTTGAACATTTGTCCAGAGGTTGGGAAATGAGTTAGCCGTAACACTGCTGCAAAACAAATCCTATTATCATCCTAAAAATCTTGTTGTTGTTGTTGTTGTTGTGGTCTTCAGTCGTGAGACTGGTTTGATGCAGCTCTCCATGCTACTCTATCCTGTGCAAGCTTCTTCATCTACCAGTACCTACTGCAACCTACCTCCTTCTGAATCTGCTTAGTATATTCATCTCTTGGTCTTCCCCTACGATTTTTACCTTCCACGCTGCCCTCCAATACTAAATTGGTGATCCCTTGATGCCTCAGAACATGTCCTATTAACCGATCCCTTCTTCTGGTCAAGTTGTGCCACTAACTTCTCTTCTCCCCAATCCTATTCAATACTTCCTCATTAGTTATGTGATCTACCCATCTAATCTTCAGCATTCTTCTGTAGCACCACATTTCGAAAGCTTCTATTCTCTTCTTGTCCAAACTATTTATCGTCCACGTTTCACTTCCATACATGGCTACACTCCATACAAATACTTTCAGAAATGACTTCCTGACACTTAAATCTATGCTCGATGTTCACAAATTTCTCTTCTTCAGAAACGCTTTCCTTGCCATTGCCAGTCTACATTTTATATCCTCTCTACTTCGACCATCATCAGATATTTTGCACTTCAAATAGGGAAACTCATCTTCTACTTAAAGTGTCTCATTTCCTAATCTAATTCCGTCAGCATCACCTGATTTAATTCGACTACATTCCGTTATCATCGTTTTGCTTCTGTTGATGTACATCTTATATCCTCCTTTCAAGACACTGTCAATTCCGTTCAGCTGCTCTTCCAAGTCCTTTGCTGTCTCTGACAGAATTACAATGTCATCGGCGAACCTCAAAGTTTTTATTTCTTCTCCCTGGATTTTAATACCTACTCCAAATTTTTCTTTTGTTTCCTTTACTGTTTGCTCAATATGCATATTGAATAACATTGGGGAGAGGCTACAACCCTGTCTCACTCCCTTCCCAACCACTGCTTCCCTTTCATGCCCCTCGACTCTTATGACTGCCATCTGCTTTCTGTACAAATTGCAAAAAGCCTTTCGCCCCCTGTATTTTACCCCTGCCACCTTCAGAATTAGGAAGAGAGTATTCCAGTTAACAATGTCAAAAGCTGTTACTAAGTCTACAAATGCTAGAAAAGTAGGTTTGCCTTTCCTTAATCTATCTTCTAAGATAAGTCGTAGGGTCAGTATAGCCTCGCGTGTTCCAACATTTCTACGGAATCCAAACTGATCTTCCCGGAGGTCGGCTTCTACCAGTTTTTCCATTCGTCTGTAAAGAATTCGCGTTAGTATTTTGCAGCCGCAACTTATTAATGTTCACATAAATTTTTTTTTTAAAATGAGGCTTCATTTTTTAAACGTAATTATAAACTGATAAAATTTACCTAAGCTGCTTAGAAGATATTGCGGAAAGGTAGTCTTACCGGAAATTTCTAGGAAGGGAAGGGGATGGGGTGGGGGGGGGGCGGGACGGAGAGTGGAAGATGGGGGAGGTAAGTTTGGTAGCTTTGTCAAGGGCGCAGGATCACCTCGGTGGGGGTCTGATTGTAGTAAAGTGTGGTTGGAGAAAACTGGTGTTTCGCGAGTTACAGCCACACAGCAACGTGCTCATTGTCGGATGTCCTCGCCGTAGAACACGTCGCTTTGAGCGACATTGACGCGAAATCTGCAAGTAGTTAGGGAACTGTAGTACCGGAGGCGGGCCAGGGTTTCCCAGACGGTAAGGGCGAGCGCCACGTCATAGGGGAAGCTCCTTGCGGCGCGGACCGGCGATTTCTCTGTGTCGGCGGCCGGGCCGGGATGTGGGTCACGGCCCCGGCAGTTCCAGTACCAGCAGCGCTGCGAAACACGCTAGCAGCAGCAGCAGCGGCAGCGGCAGCAAGCGGTCCCCGCTGCAGCCGCCACGTACCGTGCTGTGCTGTGCTGACTCATCGCGAGGGGCCTTCCTCCCAGCCCTCGCGCTGCGTGATCGCTGGCACGAGCGACGCCACCTCACAACACAGCTCTGTATACAGGGTGTTACAAAAAGGTACAGCCAAACTTTCAGGAAACATTCCTCACACACAAATAAAGAAAATATGTTATGTGGACATGTGTCCTGAAACGCTTACTTTCCATGTTAGAACTCATTTTAGTTTGGTCATATGTACTGTACTTCCTCGATTCACCGCCAGTTGCCCCAACTGAAGGAAGGTAATGTTGACTTCGGTGCTTGTGTTGACATGCGACTCATTGCTCTACAGTACTAGCATCAAGCACATCAGTACGTAGCATTAACAGGTTAGTGTTCATCACGAACGTGGTTTTGCAGTTAGTGCAATGTTTACAAATGCGGAGTTGGCAGATGCCCATTTGATGTATCGATTAGCACGGGGCAATAGCTGTGGCGTGGTACGTTTGTATCGAGACAGATTTCCAGAACGATGGTGTCCCGACAGGAAGACGTTCGAAGCAGTTGATCGGCGTCTTAGGGAGCACGGAACACTCCAGCCTATGACTCGCGACTGGGGAAGACCTAGAACGACGAGGACACCTGCAATGGACGAGGCAGTTCTTCGTGCAGTTGACGATAACCCTAATGTCAGCGACAGAGAAGTTGCTGCTGTACAAGGTAACGTTGACCACGCCACTGTATGGAGAGTGCTACGGGAGAACCAGTTGTTTCCGTACCATGCACAGCGTGTGCAGGCACTATCAGCAGCTGATTGGCCTCCACGGGTACACTTCTGCGAATGGTTCATCCAACAATGTGTCAATCCTCATTTCAGTGCAAATGTTCTCTTTACGGATGAGGCTTCATTGCAACGTGATCAAATTGTAAATTTTCACAATCAACATGTGTGGGCTGACGAGAATCCGCACGCAATTGTGCAATCATGTCATCAACACAGATTTTCTGTGAACGTTTGGGCAGGCATTGTTGGTGATGTCTTGATTGGGCCCCATGTTCTTCCACCTACGCTCAATGGAGCACGTCATCTTCATTTCATACGGGATACTCAACCTGTGATGCTAGAACATGTGCCTTTACAAGTACGACACATGTGGTTCATGCACGATGGAGCTCCTGCACATTTCAGTCGAAGTGTTCGTACGCTTCTCAACAACAGATTCGGTGACCGATGGATTGGTAGAGGCGGACCAATTCCATGGCTTCCACGCTCTCCTGACCTCAACCCTCTTGACTTTCATTTATGGGGGCATTTGAAAGCTCTTGTCTACGCAACTCCGGTACCAAATGTAGAGACTCACCGTGCTCGTATTGTGGACGGCTGTGATACAATACGCCATTCTCCAGGACTGCATCAGCGCATCAGCGATTCCATGCGACGGAGGGTGGATGCATGTATCCTCGCTAACGGAGGACATTTTGAACATTTCCTGTAACAAAGTGTTTGAAGTCACGCTGGTACGTTCTGTTGCTGTGTGTTTCCATTCCATGATTAATGTGATTTGAAGAGAAGTATTAAAATGAGCTCGAACATGGAAAGTAAGCGTTTCCGGACACAGGTTAGCGTCCAACGTCCGCTCGCGCCGCGCCACTCGCTAACCTCGATCCCCGCAGACGGCAGCTGCAGGATACCTCCACGTGATGCTCCGCACCTGCTGGCGATCCTACGGGGTGACAGTTACTGAACTATATGAAATAAAATAGTCATAATTTCTGAACGGTTTACCTTAGGACGTTCAAACTGCACTGCTCGCCATGGGGCATGATGGGAATTACACTACTGGCCATTAAAATTGCTACACGACGAAGATGACGTGCTACAGACGCAAAATTTAAGTGACAGGAAGAAGATGCTGTGATATGCAAATGATTAACTTTCCGAAGCATTCACACAAGGTTAGCGCCGGTGCCGACACCTACAACGTGCTGACATGAGGGAAGTTTCCAACCGATTTCTCATACACAAACAGCAGTTGACCGGCGTTGCCTGGCGAAACGTTGCTATGATGCCTCGTGTAAGGAGGAGAAAAACGTACCATCACGTTTCCGACGTTGATAAAGGTCGGATTGTAGCCTATCGCGATTGCGGTTTATCGTATCGCGACATTGCTGCTCGCGTTGGTCGAGACCCAATGACTTTTAGCAGGGTATGGATTCGGTGGGTTCAGGAGGGTAATATGGAACGCCGTGCTGGATCCCAACGGTCTCGGATCACTAGCAGTCGAGATGACAGGCATCTTATCCGCATGGCTCTAACGGATCGTACAGCCACGTCTCGATCCCTGAGTCGACAGAAGGGGACGTTTGCAAGACAACAACCATCTGCACGAACAGTTTGCAGCAGATTGGATTGTCAGCTCGGAGACCATGGCTGCTGTTACCCTTGACGCTGCATCACAGACAGGAGCGCCTGCGATGGTGTACTCAACGACGAACTCGGGTGCACGAATGGCAAAACGTCATTTTTTCGGATGAATCCAGGTTCTGTTTACAGCATCATGATGGTCGCATCCGTGTTTGGCCACAACGCGGTGAACGCACATTGGAAGCGTGTATTCGTCATCGCCATACTGGCGTATCACCAGGCGTGATGGTATGGGGTGCCATTGGTTACACGTCTCGGTCACCTCTTGTTCTCATTGACGGCACTTTGAACAGTGGACGTTACATTTCAGATGCATTACGACCTGTGGCTCTACCCTTCATTCGATCCCTGCGAAACCCTACATTTCAGCAGGATATGCAAGACCGCATGTTGCAGGTCTCGTACGGGCCTTTCTGGATACAGAAAATGTTCGACTGCTGCCCTGGCCAGCACATTATCCAGATCTGTCACCAACTGAAAACGTCTGGTCAATGATGGCCGAGCAACTGGCTCGTCACAATACACTAGTGACTACTCTTGATGAACGGTGGTACCGTATTGAAGCTGCATGGGCAGCTGTATCTGTACACGCCATCCAAGCTCTGTTTGACTCAATGCCCAGGCGTATCAAGGCCGTTATTAAGGCCATAGGTGGTTGTTCTGGGTACCGATTTCTCAGGATCCATGCACCCAAGTTGCGTGAAAATGTAATCACATGTCAGTTCTAGTATAATACACTCCTGGAAATGGAAAAAAGAACACATTGACACCGGTGTGTCAGACCCACCATACTTGCTCCGGACACTGCGAGAGGGTTGTACAAGCAATGATCACACGCACGGCACAGCGGACACACCAGGAACCGCGGTGTTGGCCGTCGAATGGCGCTAGCTGCGCAGCATTTGTGCACCGCCGCCGTCAGTGTCAGCCAGTTTGCCGTGGCATACGGAGCTTCATCGCAGTCTTTAACACTGGTAGCATGCCGCGACAGCGTGGACGTGAACCGCATGTGCAGTTGACGGACTTTGAGCGAGGGCGTATAGTGGGCATGCGGGAGGTCGGGTGGCCGTACCGCCGAATTGCTCAACACGTGGGGCGTGAGGTCTCCACAGTACATCGATGTTGTCGCCAGTGGTCGGCGGAAGGTGCACGTGCCCGTCGACCTGGGACCGGACCGCAGCGACGCACGGATGCACGCCAAGACCGTAGGATCCTACGCAGTGCCGTAGGGGACCGCACCGCCACTTCCCAGCAAATTAGGGTCACTGTTGCTCCTGGGGTATCGCGAGGACCATTCGCAACCGTCTCCATGAAGCTGGGCTACGGTCCCGCACACCGTTAGGCCGTCTTCCGCTCACGCCCCAACATCGTGCAGCCCGCCTCCAGTGGTGTCGCGACAGGCGTGAATGGAGGGACGAATGGAGACGTGTCGTCTTCAGCGATGAGAGTCGCTTCTGCCTTGGTGCCAATGATGGTCGTATGCGTGTTTGGCGCCGTGCAGGTGAGCGCCACAATCAGGACTGCATACGACCGAGGCACACAGGGCCAACACCCGGCATCATCGTGTGGGGAGCGATCTCCTACACTGGCCGTACACCACTGGTGATCGTCGAGGGGACACTGAATAGTGCACGGTACATCCAAACCGTCATCGAACCCATCGTTCTACCATTCCTAGACCGGCAAGGGAACTTGCTGTTCCAACAGGACAATGCACGTCCGCATGTATCCCGTGCCACCCAACGTGCTCTAGAAGGTGTAAGTCAACTACCCTGGCCAGCAATATCTCCGGATCTGTCCCCCATTGAGCATGTTTGGGACTGGATGAAGCGTCGTCTCACGCGGTCTGCACGTCCAGCACGAACGCTGGTCCAACTGAGGCGCCAGGTGGAAATGGCATGGCAAGCCGTTCCACAGGACTACATCCAACATCTCTACGATCGTCTCCATGGGAGAATAGCAGCCTGCATTGCTGCGAAAGGTGGATATACACTGTACTAGTGCCGACATTGTGCATGCTCTGTTGCCTGTGTCTATGTGCCTGTGGTTCTGTCAGTGTGATCATGTGATGTATCTGACCCCAGGAATGTGTCAATAAAGTTTCTCGTTCCTGGGACAATGAATTCACGGTGTTCTTATTTCAATTTCCAGGAGTGTATATTTGTCCAATGACTAGCCGTTTATCATCTACATTTCTTCTCGGTGTAGCAATTTTAATGGCCAGTAGTGTAAATTGTGCTAGCCGTCAGCGTAGGGACTGTGAGACCGCGTGTGCAGCGCCATCTGCTTCCTGTAACGGCTGACGACGAATTTCAACACACAGTAACCCAAATTCTATAAATCGGTATCTGTTTCAAACCCGTAAACATGCTGAGTTTTGTGCCTGGGAACTACGATTTGCGGACAGCATTTATTTCTGTTATCATTTGAAGAAAACTGATGCAGAATCGCATCGAATGCTTGTCGAAGCTTTCGGCGAGCATGCTCTTGGGTAAACAGTGTTTCGGCTAGTTCAAAAAATTCAAAAGTGGTGATTTTGAGGTGAGAAACGACGAGCTCGGGAAACCATCGAAAAGTTCGATGACAACGAATTGTAGGCTTTATTGGATGAAGATGATACTCAAACTCGACAGGAACTCGCGTAACAATTGAATGTGGCGCAGAAAGCTGTTTCTCTTGTGTTGAAAGCTTTGGGAAAGATGCAGAACGTGGGAAAATGGGTTCTGCATGAACTGAATGGAAGACAGCAAGAAAATCGAAAGACCATTTGTCGAATGCTGCTAGCCAGATAGAAAAGAAAGTCGTTCCTACATCGAATAGTGACAAGTGATGAAAAATGGACATATTTTGCGAATCCTAAGCGTCGTTTATCTTAGGTGAATCCAGGCAAACCATCGACATCCACTGCAAGACCAAATCGCTTTGGAAAGAAGACACTCCTCTGTGTTTGGTGAGAACAGGAGGGTGTCATCTATTATGAGCTGCTAGAACCTGGTGAAACCGCAAACGCTGATCGCTACTAACAGCAGATGATCGATTTAAATGGAGTATTACGTGAAAAACGATCGGAATACTAGAAAAAGGGGCACAAAATCATATTGCTCAATGATAACGCCCCATCACACACAGAAAAACGGGTCAGGGAAACGATCGAGGATTTCAGTTGGGAAATACTAGGGCGTGTGGGTTATTCTCCAGACTTGCCTCCGTTTGATTATCATCTGTTTGCATCATTCTGACATGCTCTGGCTGAACAACGCTTCAATTCGTATGAAAATGTACGAAAATGGCGCGCCGAATAGTTCAAATGGCTCTGAGTACTATGGGACTTAACATCTGAGGTCATCAGTCCCCTAGAACTTAGAACTACTTAAACCTAAGGACATCACACCATCACACACATTCATGCCCGAGGCAGGATTTGAACCTGCGACCGTAGCGGTCGCGCGGTTGCGGACTGAAGCGCCTAGAACCGCTCGGCCACAACGGCCGGTTCTGAATAGTTCTCTTCAAAAGAAGAACTTTTTTTGCGTGGTGGCATTCATAGCCTGCCAGAGAGGTGGGAGAAATGTATAAATAGCAGCGGAGATCATTTTGAATAAGATATTGTTTATTAGTTTCAAACAACAGGCGTATAATTATTGCGAACAAATTCCGGTTTCATACCTCTACACGTGGTACAGTCATTTTTTTACTTACGGACTTTCTATCGTTCCTTACATCAATCGCCAAAAGCTAAAGCCTTATAGGATCACTTTTTTCTCCGTTTGCCTGTGTGTCAGACTGCTAAGACCCCTTTTTTCTCAGGAACGGCTAGCTGTATCAAGTAGAAATTTATGTCACTTACTGAGGTGTAAGATCGCTTGGCGGAGTGAAAAACTAAAGTTTCTGAGTCAGTGCAATCGAAAGATACGGCAGTTTATGTCTGACATTTAGATACTCGCAAACTCACTCGTTAAAACCTTTACGGTACTTTCCGGTTATCTACAACTATAAAATTTGGCAAGAAGCAAGGCTTCACTATAAAAGTAAGGGAAAGAGGCCTAAAATTGTCACTTCCTGAGTTTCAACATTATGAGTTGGTAACAGGTCCTTATGGATTGTGGCATTTATCCTGGAAACTTTTATAGAGCATGTGTTGCCATTCAATATTTATTATTAAGGTCTAGCACTGCCAGCTCTGCCTCAGTAGACTAAAAATGGCTCTGAGCATTATGGGACTTAACATCTGAGGTCATCGGTCCCCTAGAACTTAGAGCTGATTAAACCTAACTAACTTAAGGACATCTCACACATCCATGCCCGAGGCAGGATTGGAACCTGCGACCGTAGCGGTCGCGCGGTTCCAGACTAGAAGCGCTCGGCCACACTGGCCGGCGCCTCAGTAGGTCAGGCTTGGAAATGAACCTGTAAGGTTCGAGACTAGTCGCCTAATAAATACTACAATTGTTGACAGAACCATTAATAAACGCTTTAAGCAACGAAAATTGTCAGTTTGTAATTATAACGCACAAAAATATTTTTTGGCATTTGTTGTCCTTCTTTCTGTCTGTCAAGACCCCATTTTATAAGGAACACATACAGGTATCTAGCTGAAATGTAAGTAAAATACCAAGGTTTACGGTCCCATGCCCGTAAAATAACTGCTACAAATTCGTCGGGCAACAGACCGCGCCGCTCGAACTGTCAACACTACTGGCTCTGCCAAGGTTATCCTACGACTTCCACATCTCTGGCAACGGGTTATACACAATGCTGGTGACTACTTTGAAGGCCAGTAAAACTTTGAAACACGTATCTATTTTGTAAGAGCTGTAAATAAATAGATGCCACTATTAAAGTTCCAACCCTCGTACAATTTTGCAGGTACATTCAGTGGCATATGTGGATACTTCGTGGAAAATGTATTGTGAACAGAGACAGCAACAAAGAAATAATAAATGAAAACGTCATGCCTGATGCTGAATTGTCATTGCCAGAACAGCGAAAATGTATTATATCAAACAACGGAAACTCAGGTAGGGATATCAACGATGTAGGAAAAGATAGATTGCTACTTACCGTGAAGACGACACATTAAATTGCGGACAGGCGCGATTGAAAGACATTCACATGTAGCTTTCGGCAACAGCCTTCGTCAATATAGAGAGACACATACACAACATTGACATGGCCGCGCTGGTTAGCCGCGGGGTCTGGGGCGCCTTGTACAGTTCGCGCTGCTCTCCCCGTCGGAAGTTCGGGTCCTCCATCGGGAATGGATGTGTGTGTTTCCTTAGCCTAAGTTAGTTTAAGTTAGATTAAGTAGTGTGTAAGCCTAGAGACCGATGAATGTGGTGCCATAAAAAAAAATCGCCGTCCAGTACATTCCACAAAGGCTGTTTTGTGTGTTTGGTCGAGTATTCGTGGGGTCTTTTATTTTAAAGTGGTGAAAAGTGGACAGATTGGGAACGCAGACATTCACTTTGAACAACTGTATCGAGTAAACTAATATTTAACTGAAAAGTGCCCAGCGATTCTCAACAGAAAAGGCGTTATTTTGCGACACGATATTGCAATCCCGCACTGCACATGACGAACCCTTGAAAAAAGAATGATGAATTGGGGTGGGCGCTATTGCCTCAGCCACCATACACACAAGATACTGCGACATCGGATATCCATTTATTTCGATCGGTACAACCTTTTCTGAGTGACGAAAAAGTTCATATGCCATCTCCAATCATTTTGCTCAAAAACCAGTTGATTTTTTTTATGGAAAGCAGCATGTCAGACTTGCAATGGCTTGTCTTGCGCTTACATTAACCTACGAGCTTGCAATTTTAATCACTTCCATATACACTCCTGGAAATGGAAAAAAGAACATATTGACACCGGTGTGTCAGACCCACCATACTTGCTCCGGACACTGCGAGAGGGCTGTACAAGCAATGATCACACGCACGGCACAGCGGACACACCAGGAACCGCGGTGTTGGCCGTCGAATGGCGCTAGCTGCGCAGCATTTGTGCACCGCCGCCGTCAGTGTCAGCCAGTTTGCCGTGGCATACGGAGCTCCATCGCAGTCTTTAACACTGGTAGCATGCCGCGACAGCGTGGACGTGAACCGTATGTGCAGTTGACGGACTTTGAGCGAGGGCGTATAGTGGGCATGCGGGAGGCCGGGTGGACGTACCGCCGAATTGCTCAACACGTGGGGCGTGAGGTCTCCACAGTACATCGATGTTGTCGCCAGTGGTCGGCGGAAGGTGCACGTGCCCGTCGACCTGGGACCGGACCGCAGCGACGCACGGATGCACGCCAAGACCGTAGGATCCTACGCAGTGCCGTAGGGGACCGCACCGCCACTTCCCAGCAAATTAGGGACACTGTTGCTCCTGGGGTATCGGCGAGGACCATTCGCAACCGTCTCCATGAAGCTGGGCTACGGTCCCGCACACCGTTAGGCCGTCTTCCGCTCACGCCCCAACATCGTGCAGCCCGCCTCCAGTGGTGTCGCGACAGGCGTGAATGGAGGGACGAATGGAGACGTGTCGTCTTCAGCGATGAGAGTCGCTTCTGCCTTGGTGCCAATGATGGTCGTATGCGTGTTTGGCGCCGTGCAGGTGAGCGCCACAATCAGGACTGCATACGACCGAGGCACACAGGGCCAACACCCGGCATCATGGTGTGGGGAGCGATCTCCTACACTGGCCGTACACCACTGGTGATCGTCGAGGGGACACTGAATAGTGCACGGTACATCCAAACCGTCATCGAACCCGTCGTTCTACCATTCCTACACCGGCAAGGGAACTTGCTGTTCCAACAGGACAATGCACGTCCGCATGTATCCCGTGCCACCCAACGTGCTCTAGAAGGTGTAAGTCAACTACCCTGGCCAGCAAGATCTCCGGATCTGTCCCCCATTGAGCATGTTTGGGACTGGATGAAGCGTCGTCTCACGCGATCTGCACGTCCAGCACGAACTCTGGTCCAACTGAGGCGCCAGGTGGAAATGGCATGGCAAGCCGTTCCACAGGACTCCATCCAGCATCCCTACGATCGTCTCCATGGGAGAATAGCAGCCTGCATTGCTGCGAAAGGTGGATATACACTGTACTAGTGCCGACATTGTGCATGCTCTGTTGCCTGTGTCTATGTGCCTGTGGTTCTGTCAGTGTGATCATGTGATGTATCTGACCCCAGGAATGTGTCAATAAAGTTTCCCCTTCCTGGGACAATGAATTCACGCTGTTCTTATTTCTATTTCCAGGAGTGTATTATCCAAACTAATGTATTCCAGAAATTTCATTACTCGACATTCATTATTTCTTAATGTTGTGATATTTTTTCCGTCACTGTATTTCGTATCGGAATGTCTCACTGTTGTAGCAGCTCTATAGAAGACTATTGTTTCCATTTGCGCACTAGATAGAAAAGGGTGTTCATAACGAGGATCGTAACATCAATGATTGGAAATGTAAACTTATTAACAATTTATTTGTTTCAGTTTAACGCAAAAAAGGGATTACTTGTCGGCCCCCTAATCTTTTTGGGGCTGATCGTTCCCCTATTGGCTGTTTTGAGTTAGGACGTTTAGTTACACGCGTCACATACGGATGGACGTTAAGTTATACGGGAAATACACTGAAGAGTTAAAGAAACTGGTACCCCTGCCTAATATCGTGTAGGGCCGCCGCTAGTACCCAGAAGTGCCGCAACACGACAACACCACGAATCCTGCAGGACTGTCCATAAGCCTGTAAGAGTACGTCGCTGTGGAGTTCTCTTCTGAACAGCACGCTGCAAGACATCCCAGATATGCCCGATAATGTTCATGTCTGGGGAGTTTGGCGGCCATCAGAACAGTGTTGCTGGAGCCACATTATAGTAATTCTGGACGTGTGGGGTGTCGCATTGTCATGCTGGAATTGCCCAAGTCCGTCGGAATGCACAGTGGACATGAATGGATGCAGCTGATCAGACAGGATGCTTACGTACGTGTCACCTGTCACAGTCGCATATAGACGTATCAGGAGTCCCATATCAGTCCAACTGCACATGCCCCATACCATTACAGAGCCTCCACCAGCTTAAACAGTCGCCTGTTGACATGCAGGGTCCATGGATTCATGAGGTTGTCCCCATACCCGTACACGTCCATCCGCTCGATACAATTTGAAACGAGACTCATCCGATCAGGGAACATGTTGAGAGGTGGCATGAGCCCCCTCTCATATTTCTATCTTACGATTTTCCTCTCTAATTGCATGCAGTGAAAAGTCGCTATTCCTTCACACGCGGACTTCCCATGCAGCGTCTCTCGTCACCCGGGCGGTCCGGTGACAGGCGGGCTCTGCTGATCTGGAAAGCGTTAAGCCGACGGGTGTGAGGAAGTCGAGTGAATGCTTTGCAGACGCCGACATTGTCAAAAGACACGCCCGGAGGGGTCTGAAGTAGCGGCTGGGCTAGAGGTTCCGTTACTTCGCAGAAACTTAGCGAAAACACTTTCTGGCGGGCTACCAGCGAGGCATGGGAATGACTTGTATACCCAGGCAGTTGTGGCGGGAAAATTCCCGCGCTTTCTGCAAAATAGTAACTGTGATTGGCTTGCTCAGGGCATAGCTCCGTGATGTAGCAAAATCGGCGCAGAAATTGGCGCCAAGAATCTCCATTAGTGGAATGGTAGTGCTCCGGCAATAGAGTGGAATTTTCCGCCGGTTTTCGAGTTGCTGATTGGAACGTTTAACCACGGCCACTGTCGTGGGGGCGGGAATGTTGTGTGTTCAGCCTGTACGGGTGCTCTAGGTAGTCGGCTCTCGCCTTTCGGTCGAGGACGTCGAAGCAACCAGCCATCGCCTCTGGTACGCCAGATCGTGTTCTGGCAGTTAAGAATACAGTTTGGTAATGTATGTCCGCAGCACCGGCAGATAGGGATTTTCCTAGGTGATAATCAGAGCTCAGCAGAGCGCGCCTGTTCGTCTTTTTCTAACTTTGTTCTGTCTTGAGTAGCAGCAATTAATGTTGGGTTAGCTGTGTGTCTCTCCTAAGATTTGAGTGGCAAGGAATTGTCTCCACATACCACTTCGTCTTAAACCTCACAATCTAGTTTAGGGACAACTTCACCTGCATGGCGTTTGTTTGAGTATCCAATTTGGGCCAATTTGTTGTATTGTAAATATTTCATGTGTTTTTGTTTATTATTTTGTGTTTAGTCTTAATAAATCATATTGTTATTTTGGACAGAACTTTCATTCTGTTAATCGGTAGAGCAACCCTATCATTCCTCACTACGTTAATGAAACCTTCCTTTATTTAACTTATTTATCAAATTAAATTACTGCAGGTGCCAAACTCTTTTCTACTCCACTTGCAGGGTTGATTACAGTCAGTTCGCGTATATTTTTTTTAATCCATGTGCAACAGCAAAAGTCGGAGTTAGAATAGGGGGGGCTTAGAGCATCATTTACATATGGAGATTCTAGAAGAATTTAGTGTTAAATACACTGCTTGCCCCGGCAACTCGCAATGTTTCCAGTCATCAACAGTCCAATGTTGGTGTTGACGGGCCCAGGCGAGGCGTAAAGCTTTGTGTCGTGCAGTCATGAAGGGTAACATGAGTGGACCTTCGGTTCCAACAACCCATATCGATGATGTTTCGTTGAATGGTTCATACGTTGACGGTTGTTAATGGCCCAGCATTGAAACCTGCAGCAATTTGCGAAAGGGTTGCATTTCCGTCGCGTTGAACGTTTCTCTTCAGTCGCCTTTGGTCTCGTTCTTGCAGTATCTTTTAGAGGCCGCAGCGATGTCGGAGATTTGATGTTTTACCGGAATCCTAATATTCACGGTACACTGGTGATATGATCGTAAGGGAAAATCCTCACTTTGTCGCTACCTCGGAGATGCTGTGCCCCATCGCTCGTGCGCCGGCTATAACACCACGTTCAAACTCACTTAAATCTTCATAACCTGCCATTGTAGCAGCAGTAACCGACCTAACAACTACGCCGGACACTTGTTGTCTTATACAGGCATTGCCGACCGCAGTGCCGTATTCTGCCTGTTTACATAGGTCTGAATTTGAAAACGCATGCCGATACCAGCTTCTTTGGCACTTGTGTATATACCTGGCGCGGCATGTGGATCAGAAGCTACTGTCTCGTTACTGAAGCCTCCATACGCTAATGCTTGAATACATCCTTCTCTGGACCCTGTAACGGAACATATTAAAGGCTTTACTTTACCGAAGTATGCGATACCCTCCAAATTCAACCAGTTTAACGAGTATTTATGATTATAGAAAAGTTATTGTGTATGTTAACAATGATTGCATAACATGTCTGCATAAACAGTCAACCCATTAAATTATACTGAATAACTGACCCACACAAAAGTTAATATCACTTGATCACTGATACAGCAAATGTCATCATGTAAAAACACTAAGTTCATCTTAAATAATTAATATGAAGTACAAAAAATAGTGGCCAACTTAGGTATTTTGGATCTCCTTAAATAAAAATCACCCAGTGAAACCTATTTGTTCACTAGGAGCGTTTTCACTCAGTATTCACGAAATCAATCCTATTTTAGACGAAAACCAATGTAATTCTTAATAATTCATGTTATTTACTTATTTATGCAAATTAGAGAAGTCAATTGACAAACTTCTAAAAAACGGCCTTTTTGTAACAAAGAATTATTCTGTCAAGTCAACAAATCTGTCTGTCATTTTAATACCATGTTAAATTATGTCACTCGATGCAAATTAATAACTTTTCTGCACAAATTATGATAACAGATGTACATGTGACTTGTAAACTATATCTCTTTTTAGTAGTTCTTTGACAATGTTATAAATACAAGCAGCAAGAACGGTCGAGAGGCAGTCGGAATGTCACTTTGGTAAAGTGTGTTTGTGTGTTATTGTTTGAGGTGGATAAACAATGCAAAGAACATGTAAAGGAAATACTACTTTGTGTTGAGTCATGGTCTTTGGTGGACAGTGGAATTAAGATGGCCACCAGAGTAATAACTATTTAAAGTTTACATATTTGTGGGTTTCGCTCGTTCTTTATCATCAAAAGCACATAAAAAACACGGGACCTCATGTTTTTAACCCTAGACAACCAGATTTAGAGCCAGCATCAGGAAAAGCATTTTAATGGCGCCAACCTAACATCAAGTGCTAACAAGCTCCGTAAATGGGAGTGAAATAGCGCGATTATAGCAATTAGCAATGTCTACGACCAGGCGACCATTACAACCCGTAATGTGACTTGAACCTTTGAGTGATTCCGGCTTTGTTCACCGGTAATGGTTTGAACTCAAGTTAGCTGTAGTCATAACGTTTGCTCTCTGCTGCGTTCTTGATCATTATCTTTACATCACACTTTCTTTCCTCATCTAACGTAGTTCGTGATATTGCCCCGCGGAGTTTGCATCAGGCTAGACGCAAGTTTGTTTATGACTGACTATGAGACAAATGGAACGTCGGCTGGCGGATGGTTACTTGGGTATATCAGCGCATTACACTGTTGGGCAGCGTATCAGACGACTCGTGGCTTTCACACTGTGCGCTCCCTGAGAGCGCTGCTTATTGCGTTTGAGTAGGTTACGGCCCAGCTACAGTACAGTCGGCATAGGAAGCTCCCAAATACCTGCAGCCCTGTTGCCGGGTGTCATTAGCGAAGTGCGAACAGCTACAGATCGAAGCAATAGTCTTCTATAGAGCTGCTACAACAGTGGACGACTGCAGTCCCACCATACTACTCGAGGCGGGTGTGAAAATGAATGTGCGCAACGGAAAATAATAAACGCTAAAATGATGATTTGGTCCAGTCTGACTACCCCGTGAAGCAGATACTAGGATCTCTTAATGCTCTTGTTAACATATAAATTTCAATCTAAATATAAAGAAATGATGAAGGCAACTAATACTACTAAATGATAAAAGTTGTTGTTCAACATATATTTATTATAGATTAAAATAAACCCTTTAAGGGGCTCCGGAAAGGCTCAAAATCATGAAAAGTTCAATTTTTACTTTTTTGCGTTTTCTGAATCTGCAGACTATTACCTTTTAATAGATATATAATTTATTCAATTCCGAAGACTACAACTATTTTTAAATTTTTTTTGAAATGTGTTCTACATGGGCGTGACCCACTGTGGCGCTGTTAAACTGCTGTCAAATGGTGTTATTATTAACGTCCGTGTTCATCAGGTACATTTTAGTGATGTGAGATAAAGTATGTGTTGTGGCTAACCTGTGATGGTTCAATATATATTGCTGGTGTGATTGTCGATTGTTTCATGTTTATTTACTCTGTCGTTATCTCGAAAATATTCGTAATTAATTCTGCTTCTTGAGTCTCTGTTTTGTTGAAATATAATAAATAGTAAAAGTTAAGTTATTAGAAATCCTCTGTAGGCTTTTAAGAAACGGAGAAATGTTGGAAAGCCAAAGTTCTGTGTTATTACTGTAAATAATAACATTCTAACATGGTACGAGCGATGCTTGCTTCAGACAAGGAACGCCTTAGGGCTGCAGACAGGGCTGTAAAGAGTCTAGAAATACAAGCAAGAGTAAACAGGAGGAGGAACAAGAGGAAGCTGGAGGAGGAGTTTGCAGAGGATGAAGATAATCCATCCTATGGACCTGGAATGCACTAAAAAGTTAATCCAATCTTTGTCGCTCGATTCCCAAAACTTTTATTTTCTCATACTAATTACATGTTTTCTAAGGATCTTCCAAACATATTTGTTTCAAACTTTCAGTAAATGTTACACAGTACCTTCTGCATAATTTAACACAGCCTTTTTCCAAAAAAACTGTATATTTTTGAATATATAAATAAAAAATTACAAAAAAATGTTTGAATTTTCATTACAATTGAAAATAAATCATCTTGAATAACTGAACTAAAATTTTGTAAAATCCCTGTGTTAAGTTGTAGCCCATATTCCAATAAATAATCTGTAAAAAGTTCAACTTCCTACCTCAAATACTTTGTGAGGAAAAATGTAATTTATAAGCGTTATTTTAACATTGCAAGTATTGGGCGTTCCGGAGCCCCTTAAATACAGATGTCTATATTTCCTAACTAAAATTATTAATCAGTTGCCCAACTCTGCCCCTTATTATGGCTACGTGGCCTAATATCACTAACGCGAAATGACTGACTTCATCTATGTACCAAACACTAGAAGACACTACTTTCAAAGATGATCTACAGTGGTGTGGAACCTCAGTGGAAATAAAATAACGTGATCACAGCTTTTTATAGCCCTAATAAGCCGAAGCAATTAGCGATGTCACCGTATGTATTGCGTCCGGTGTGTCGAAGTGATGGTTCTCGTACTCGTCTGCGGCGATGGAAGAACTCCAGCCACAGATAAACGCTTTCAAACACTAGGACGGCAGAATGTGGTCCTCTGACTAATATACTCTAATACTGTCTGCTCCTCTCTGTGGTCTACAGACGAGAAACGCGAACTCCCAGCCAGGATGGAGTTCAGATAAAGTCTCAACGTAAGTATAGGCAGAAGAAATGCTCTCAATTACTGAACGCTACATACTCAACGACGACTTCCAACCTGGAGGTGAAGTCCAGAATCGTATAGGTTCGCAACAGTACCGTGCCTAACTGTTCTAACTATAAACTCCCCTGAGAGCAAAGACAGCGTCCGTCTGTACCAACAAAGCTGGTACCGAGCGACCATCACCCACGGGCGCTCGCAATGCAAGACATCGTCTCTCCACCGCTGGATTCCCAGCAAGGCTCAGCTCCCCACCCTCGTAATTCCGAAAACGAATCATATTCCCGAGACCACGGAATATTCTCCCCTGCCTACAGATTCTTCTGAATGCCGACCAACCATATTTTAGTCTTTTGTCGTCCAGCGTAGGAAGTTTGCGAGGAAAAACCTAAACTCGTACAGTGGAACGCTTCTGAGTAAAAATCTTTGGAATTAACCCAGCCTGCATGGTTTCCGAGGTGCTGCTTCTTCGTTCCTTTCACCTGCGCCCAAGATTTTCAGCGTTCGGAAGTATTACCCGGTTATCCTTCCGGCCCCTACTACAATAGCGGCCGGCCGTCACCCTATTGTGCTCCAGAGCTCAGGTGCCACAATGTCCACCTAGTTACTTCCTGTGTTTAACCAGGACCAACACCTGTGCGGGCTTTCCACCCAGAGCTTGAGTTCTGCCTGCCGTTTCATCTCCACTGGCGTTCCAACCTCTACTAGTATAGGCAGTCATTCATTAGCCGTTCTGATAATGAAGACAATCCGTCAACTTTCATGCAATAAGCATTAACAATTATTTATAAGGCGTACACGACAATGTCAGTCTCCTTTAAATGTTCATATACATGATGTACAACCTATCAAATGATACCTGATTGTGGTTGTAGCTCACGGCAAAGTGACTGGATAAATGCTTGTAACGTACGAAATAATAGTCATCTTACACAGGAAAGGTTTGAAGACAGACCCCAACAATTACAGAGGAATATCACTGCTGGATATAACGTACAAGATTCTTTCTAAAGTCCTTTTGAACAGGGCAGAGCCGCAATTGGATCCGCAAATCGGGGAATACCAGGGAGGTTTTAGAAAGGGTAGATCATGTTCGGAACAAATACTAAACCTCAAAAACATCATGGCATACCAAAAATCAAGGGCAAAGACATACATAATCTCCTTCATTGATTTCAAAAAAGCATATGATTCGATTGATAGAGAATCTTTGTTATCAGTCCTGGAAGAAATGGGTTTGGATAAGAAAACAACTAATATTATAAAAGCGACCCTTACAAATACATTTTCGAAAGTTAAATTTATGGGCGAACTATCGGAACCCTTTGAAATAAAAACGGGAGTGCGACAGGGCGATGGGCTCTCACCGTTGCTGTTCAATTGTGCGCTTGAGAAAGTAGTCAGGGAATGGAACACAAATATTAAGAGTGGTATAAGACTGGGTTGCAAAAAGAAGAACCTTAAAGTAAATTGCATTGCTTTTGCAGATGATATGGCCCTGTTTGCTGAAACAATGGAAGAAGCACGGGAGCAAATCCTTGAACTAAAGAAACAAGCAGCTAAAATTGGTCTTCACATCTCCTCTGAAAAAACTAAGATATTGACAAACATCAAGCACTCATGTAAATACCTCAAAGTTCAAGAACAGAAGATTGAAATAGTAAAAGAATTCAAATATCTCGGAGAATGGATTGCTTGGAATGCTGGGGAAAGCAAAGCAATGGAATCCAGAAAAAATAAACTTGAATTGGCCTTCCAACTAACAAAAAATACATACAACAAAAAATCCCTTTCATGGGGGTCCAGAATTACACATTACAAGACAGTGATTAAGCCAGAAGCACTGTATGCAGCAGAAACACTTAACATGAATTTCAAAGGCCAAATGGAGAAACTTGAACCATGGACCTTGCCGCTGGTGGGGAGGCTTGCGTGCCTCAGCGATACAGATGGCCGTACCGTAGGTGCAACCACAACGGAGGGGTATCTGTTGAGAGGCCAGACAAACATGTGGTTCCTGAAGAGGGGCAGCAGCCTTTTCAGTAGTTGCAGGGGCAACAGTCTGGATGATTGACTGATCTGGCCTTGTAACATTAACCAAAACGGCCTTGCTGTGCTGGTACTGCGAACGGCTGAAAGCAAGGGGAAACTACAGCCGTAATTTTTCCCGAGGACATGCAGCTCTAATGTATGATTAAATGATGATGGCGTCCTCTTGGGTAAAATATTCCGGAGGTAAAATAGTCCCCCATTCGGATCTCCGGGCGGGGACTACTCAGGAGGACGTTGTTATCAGGAGAAAGAAAACTGGCGTTCTACGGATCGGAGCGTGGAATGTCAGATCCCTTAATCGGGCAGGTAGGTTAGAAAATTTAAAAAGGGAAATGGATAGGTTAAAGTTAGATATAGTGGGAATTAGTGAAGTTCGGTGGCAGGAGGAACAAGACTTTTGGTCAGGTGATTACAGGGTTATAAATACAAAATCAAATAGGGGTAATGCAGGAGTAGGTTTAATAATGAATAAAAAAATAGGAGTGCGGGTTAGCTACTACAAACAGCATAGTGAACGCATTATTGTGGCCAAGATAGACACAAAGCCCATGCCTACTACAGTAGTACAAGTTTATATGCCAACTACCTCTGCAGATGATGAAGAAATAGATGAAATGTATGACGAGATAAAAGAAATTATTCAGGTAGTGAAAGGAGACGAAAATTTAATAGTCATGGGTGACTGGAATTCGTCAGTAGGAAAAGGGAGAGAAGGAAACATAGTAGGTGAATATGGATTGGGGGGAAGGAATGAAAGAGGAAGCCGCCTTGTAGAATTTTGCACAGAGCATAACTTAATCATAGCCAACACTTGGTTCAAGAATCATAAAAGAAGGTTGTATACGTGGAAGAATCCTGGAGATACTAGTAGGTATCAGATAGATTATATAATGGTAAGACAGAGATTTAGGAACCAGGTTTTAAATTGTAAGACATTTCCTGGGGCAGATGTGGATTCTGACCACAATCTATTGGTTATGAACTGCAGATTGAAACTGAAGAAACTGCAAAAAGGTGGGAATTTAAGGAGATGGGACCTGGATAAACTGAAAGAACCAGAGGTTGTAGAGAGTTTCAGGGAGAGCATAAGGGAACAATTGACAGGAATGGGGGAAAGAAATACAGTAGAAGAAGAATGGGTAGCTCTGAGAGATGAAGTAGTGAAGGCAGCAGAGGATCAAGTAGGTAAAAAGACGAGGGCTAATAGAAAACCTTGGGTAACAGAAGAAATATTGAATTTAATTGATGAAAGGAGAAAATACAAAAATGCAGTAAATGAAGCAGGCAAAAAGGAATACAGACGTCTCAAAAATGATATCGACAGGAAGTGCAAAATGGCTAAGCAGGGATGGCTAGAGGACAAATGTAAGGATGTAGAGGCTTGTCTCACTAGGGGTAAGATAGATACTGCCTACAGGAAAATTAAAGAGACCTTTGGAGAGAAGAGAACCACTTGTATGAATATCAAGAGCTCAGATGGCAACCCAGTTCTAAGCAAAGAAGGGAAGGCAGAAAGGTGGAAGGAGTATATAGAGGGTTTATACAAGGGCGATGTACTTGAGGACAATATTATGGAAATGGAAGAGGATGTAGATGAAGACGAAATGGGAGAAACGATACTGCGTGAAGAGTTTGACAGAGCACTGAAAGACCTGAGTCGAAACAAGGCCCCCGGAGTAGACAACATTCCAGTAGAACTACTGACGGCCTTGGGAGAGCCAGTCCTGACAAAACTCTACCATCTGGTGAGCAAGATGTATGAAACAGGCGAAATACCCTCAGACTTCAAGAAGAATGTAATAATTCCAATCCCAAAGAAAGCAGGTGTTGACAGATGTGAAAATTACCGAACTATCAGTTTAATAAGTCACAGCTGCAAAATACTAACGCGAATTCTTTACAGACGAATGGAAAAACTGGTAGAAGCCGACCTCGGGGAAGATCAGTTTGGATTCCGTAGAAATGTTGGAACACGTGAGGCAATACTGACCTTACGACTTATCTTGGAAGAAAGATTAAGAAAAGGCAAACCTACGTTTCTAGCATTTGTAGACTTAGAGAAAGCTTTTGACAATGTTAACTGGAATACTCTCTTTCAAATTCTGAAGGTGGCAGGGGTAAAATACAGGGAGCGAAAGGCTATTTACAGTTTGTACAGAAACCAGATGGCAGTTATAAGAGTCGAGGGGCATGAAAGGGAAGCAGTGGTTGGGAAAGGAGTAAGACAGGGTTGTAGCCTCTCCCCGATGTTATTCAATCTGTATATTGAGCAAGCAGTAAAGGAAACAAAAGAAAAATTCGGAGTAGGTATTAAAATTCATGGAGAAGAAGTAAAAACTTTGAGGTTCGCCGATGACATTGTAATTCTGTCAGAGACAGCAAAGGACTTGGAAGAGCAGTTGAACGGAATGGACAGTGTCTTGAAAGGAGGATATAAGATGAACATCAACAAAAGCAAAACGAGGATAATGGAATGTAGTCAAATTAAGTCGGGTGATGCTGAGGGAATTAGATTAGGAAATGAGACACTTAAAGTAGTAAAGGAGTTTTGCTATTTAGGGAGTAAAATAACCGATGATGGTCGAAGTAGAGAGGATATAAAATGTAGACTGGCAATGGCAAGGAAAGCGTTTCTCAAGAAGAGGAATTTGTTAACATCGAGTATAGATTTAAGTGTCAGGAAGTCGTTTCTGAAAGTATTTGTATGGAGTGTAGCCATGTATGGAAGTGAAACATGGACGATAACTAGTTTGGACAAGAAGAGAATACAAGCTTTCGAAATGTGGTGCTACAGAAGAATGCTGAAGATAAGGTGGGTAGATCACGTAACTAATGAGGAGGTATTGAATAGGATTGGGGAGAAGAGAAGTTTGTGGCACAACTTGACTAGAAGAAGGGCTCGGTTGGTAGGACATGTTTTGAGGCATCAAGGGATCACAAATTTAGCATTGGAGGGCAGTGTGGAGGGTAAAAATCGTAGAGGGAGACCAAGAGATCAATACACTAAGCAGATTCAGAAGGATGTAGGTTGCAGTAGATACTGGGAGATGAAGAAGCTTGCACAGGATAGAGTAGCATGGAGAGCTGCATCAAACCAGTCTCAGGACTGAAGACCACAACAACAACAATGGAGAAACTTGAGGTAAAGGAAACAAAAATTTTAAGAAAAATCATTGGGCCAAAATTTCAAGACAATAAGATTATATACATCAAAAATGAAACTCTCTACAAGAAAATTGAAAAACTTTCAGATTCTATGCGAAAAAGGAGAATAAATTTTTATGGTCATCTTCTCAGAATGAATTCCAACAGATTAACTAAACAAATCTTTGACTTCTTCCGTAACCGAAAAACGAAGCCCAACTGGTTTAAAGAAACTGAGAAAGACCTAGTGGAATTAAATATTTCAGAAAATTCACTTATTGATCGAACTGCTAAATTAATTACTAAAGATGAAAACATAAGGTTCCAAGACAAATCCACACAAAAGTCCAAATCCTTCATCTCGGAAGAAGAGAGGAGAAGAAGATCAGAAAGAATGAAGAAATACTGGGCCCTAAGAAAAGAACAACGCACAAAGAAATGATTGATCCAGCGTACCCCAAAGAGGGTGAAACGAAAGAAGAAAGAAAATAAAGTGACGGAAAAATGTTACAACAACAAGAAATAATTAATACCGAGTAATGTAATTTCCGGAATACATTTACCTATGTAACATATGTAACTGATTAACATTGCAAGTTTATAGATTAATGTAGGCGCAGGATAAGTCACTGAAAATATGAAATGCTGGTACATTAACAACCAGAATGTTGTATGCAAGCATGCAAACATGCGTGCATTGCGTTTTACGGGTGCCGGGTGTTACCTTGTGGGATGGAGACTGACCAGAGTGACGTACAAATTTGCAGTCAGCGTGCGCGGGATAACCACAATTGTGGTCCTGCTGTCATACGATATCGCACCCCAGGCCATACATACAGGTGTATGGCGAGTGTGTCTAGCATGTAGACAGACTGGTTGCAGGCCGTCAACTGGCCTTCCAGCCAACACGCTGCCATCACTGGCAACGAGGCAGAACCAGCTTTCATCAGAAAACACAACAGACTTCTACCCTGCTCCAGGCTATGTACTCTGAGGTGACAACAGTCATGTAACACTTCCGTAATATCGTATTGCTCTGTGTGGAGCAGCAGTACGACGTGGCATGGACTCAAAAAATCGCTACAAGTCCCCTGTAGAAATATTGAGCCATGTTGCCTCTATAGCCGTCCATAATTGCGAAATACCGGCTGCTGTGGCCGAGCGGTTCTAGGCACTTCAATCCGGAGCCGGACTGCTTCTACGGTCGCAGGTTCGAATCCTGCCTCGGGCATGGATGTGTGTGATGTCCTTAGGTTAGTTAGGTTTAAGTAGTTCTAAGTCTAGGGGACTGATGACCTCAGATGTTAAGTCACATAGTGCTTAGAGCCATTTGAAACATTTGAATTGCGAAATTATTGCCGGTGCAGGATTTTGTGGACGAACTGACTTTTCGATTATGTCCCATAAATGTACGATAGCATTCACGTCGGGCGATCTGAGTGGTCAAACGATTCTCTGAATTGTACGGAATGTTCTTGAAACCAATCGCGACCAACTGTGGCTCGATGACACGGCGCATTGTCATTCGTAAAGATTCCATCATTGTTTGAGAACATGAAGTCCATGATTGGCTGCAGATTGTCTGCGGTCAGTTGGACCAGAGGACGCAGTCCATTCCACGTAAACACAGCCCACACCATTATGGAGCCACTACCAGCTTGCACAGTACCTTGTTGACAACTTCGGTCCACCGCTTCGTTGGGTCTGCGCCACACGCGAACACTACCAACTGAAAGCGGTACTCATCAGACCATGCTACAGTTTTCCAGTCGTCTAGAATGCACCCGAAATTGTCATGAGCGTAGGCGAGGGACTGCAGGTGATGTTGTGCTGTTAGCAAAGGCTCTCGTGTCGGTCGTCTGCTGCCACAGCCCATTAACGCCTAATTTCGCCGCACTATCCTAACGGAACATTCGTCGTACGTCCCATATTGATTGGATGGTTGGTTTGTTTGGGGAAGGAGACCAGACAGCGTGGTCATCGGTCTCATCGGATTAGGGAAGGATTGGGAAGGAAGTCGGCCGTGCCCTTTCAGAGGAACCATCCCGGCATTTGCCTGGAGTCATTTATGGAAATCACGGAAAACCTAAATCAGGATGGCCGGACGTGGGATTGAACCGTTGTCCTCCCGAATGCGCCATATTGATTGCAGCGGTTATTTTACGCAGTATTGTTTGTCTGTTAGCGCTGACAAGTGTACGCGAATCCCGCTGCTCTCGGTCGTTAAGTGCCGTCTCCAACCACCTTTTCGCATTCAAAGTCTGTTAATTCCCATAGTGCGGCTATAATTTCATAACAAACCTTTTCACATAAATCACATGAGTACAAATGACAGTTCCGCCAATGCAATGTCCTTTTATATCTTTCTCTCAAAGTGAGAACGTAACATAAATTAAGTAAGCGCTGACATATAGTAGTAAACAGATACACAGTGTCTAAAAAGTGTCACATTTACCTACAGGAGGTAGAACTGACCAAAAGTTGAAAGAAAAGTTCGTATGATGAAATTCCGGGAAGTATGTTGAAATGTGGGCGAATCTGTTCTCTCAATCTAATCCGTCTCCTACGTAGGAGTAGACACTATGCACAGTGCTGCATCTAGTTAGCACCTCCTTTGTAACGCCGGAAATGCATAACCTCCTATTTCCATCTATTGCAAAAAAAAAAAAAAAAATGGCTCTGAGCACTATGGGACTCAACATCTTAGGTCATAAGTCCCCTAGAACTTAGAACTACTTAAACCTAACTAACCTAAGGACATCACACACACCCATGCCCGAGGCAGGATTCGAACCTGCGACCGTACCAGTCCCGCGGTTCCGGACTGCAGCGCCAGAACCGCTAGACCACCGCGGCCGGCCATCTATTGCACTATGTTTTCTTTATTTTGTTACCTGAATATATGACATTTCTGTGTCTTTACATATTGTAATTGTTTTACTATTTGTATGTATATATATATATATATATATATATATATATATATATATATATATATATGCATTTATGTCGATGTATAATTGGTTTGTTTCGTAGATATTATTTGTATTTTTACGCTGGGTCTTGCCTACGGAAAACTGCTATCGAACGATTACATCGATAGGTCGTGTGAAGAATCAAAGTGTGTAGGATCTTTGGTAGTGTTAACTCTGCCGCGTGGAGCGCGGGCAGAGAGAGTCTGGCGGGAGTAGCGAGTGGAGCAGGTGTGTTGTGTGAAGCTCCCGCGAGTTGCCGCGCTTTCGGGGTTTGGCAGCATGTATTTGCGCTCGACTTGCGATGATAGTTTCTGACATGGGGTCGCGGACGGGAAGCATTAGCTGGCGCACATCAAGAGCCCGTTTCGTCTGGTGACCGTGTCGAGAAGAAGGCGCGCCAACATCCAGCTTCTGCAACAGCGACGGCCGACAGTGAGTGACTGTTGCCACCTCCTCGATCGACGGCTTCAAACCTTCAATCAACCAACAAGGAAGACTGGAAGCACGTAACGTTTTAGAACTGTATGGCAGACCTCAGCTTTTCAAACTTTTACAACTGTTGCATCACAAAATTACAGCAACTTAGCATGAACGTTTGTTGCTCATTGTCCCAATTGCATTACCAAGCAGGATCCCTTCCTTTTCCGGAATGTACCCGAGTGTCGTTGAAATTCATACGCCAGCATCTTTAGATTTCACTGCTTTAATTTCAAAGTACAGTTAAGGTATTCATAGCTGGCTACAATATTTAGATTACACAAGCACAAATTAAGAGTGCGAGTTTTGTTACCGTATTTTAGCTTACCTGTGACTGCAGCTCAGCTTGGTACGTACTAAATTTTACTACTGTCAGTTTTTCAGAATCATTTAACTCAAGTTCAAAGTTAAATCTCTTATTTCTAAATTGCGTAGATTCAAGTAGCTTTAGAAATGATTGTTGAGGCAGTCCAAGACTAACCGTATTTTACTGAATTTCGATGTGCTTCAGAAAGAAAGCTCACTATTAACTTCAGTCACTAAATTAACTTTCGATTTTCCGGTTTTATTAATTCTTTTGCTAAAATTAAGTCAGAGTGTAGCGAAATTTATTACTTCTGACAGACTTTCAGTTTTCACACTACACTTGTCAACCTTCAGTTGCCACGCTTCTAGTGCTAATTATATGTGTAATAATCTTTCTTTTCCGGTTACTATAGTAATTGTCCTTAGGACTGGCGACCGTAATTTCCCCCAAATCTCAAATATCTAATTACTGCTAGTTAATTGTTAACGTAACAGCCGCACATTTACTTTCTTTATTAACTGTACCCCTTTTCAAAATTAATTTACACCAGTTTCATTTGCATTTTTCCTTTCATTTAGATGTATCCCTTTCCTCCCTCTTTACCGACAGTTCAACTTCGGTGACGATTGCTTTTCCCAAATTTCCATTAGGTACACGCGGTTTAATTTTTCACTGTCACTAAGGTCGATAAGTGAGGGGGAGGTTACACCTTCAGACCTCCTTCGCTGTGAATTACACGTTTTTCAAATACACCTGGCTCGATCCGGATAGTGCCTCTTGCGTGGTTCACACGCTCCTGTACGTTGTCAAAGGGCTGGGCACACACCATTGCCTCTAAAAGTCGCCATAGCCAGAAATCCAGTTGATTCATGTCCGGAAACAGGTAGGTCTTGCAACCGAACCTCCTCGATCAGTCCATTGCCCGCGAAACGTTGCGGTGAGGTACTCGCGCACGATTCGTAGACAGTGGGATAGTGAGTGACGCGTCGAGCGTGCACCAGAGTCGCTTTCTTTCTGCGATCGCAACATTCTGCAGTAGCGCTGGTAACTCAACACTCAGTAATCGGCTATACTCAGCAACTGTTAATCTGTTTATTAAAAGTGCATAGCCCTATGATTCACTGCCAGTTCCTGCCCACACGTTGATTCCAAAGCGACCCTGATGCCTCGCTCCATAATTAATCAAGGATTTGTATCCGTCCACAAATAGTATTCTAGTAATTTACTATGTCGTCTCTTGCGAATCGTACCTCGTTTGTAAATAAAATGCAGGCTGTAAACTACGAATTTTCGATGACCCGTATCTTAAGAAGCCTTGATTTCCTGACATATCAGTATAGGACCTTTACTTGTAGCTTTGACCAATACTATTTCCTTGTTGGGATATGGGTCTCTTTCTTTAAACAGCCTATAACACATTGTTTCTGTTTATCGTCATTCCTTTAGCATGTTTCCACGGCTGTTGGTTGTAATTAATGAAGAAAAAGAAGTAGGCGTAACAAAAGACACCGAGCGAGGTGGCGCAGTGGTTAGACACTGGGCTCGCATTCGGGAGGACGACGGTTCAATCCCGCGTCCGGCCATCCTGATTTGGGTTTTCCGTGATTTCCCTAAATCGCTCCAGGCAAATGCCTGGATGGTTCCTTTCAAAGGGCACGGCCGACTTCCTTCCCCGCCCTTCCCTAATCCGATGAGACCGATGACCTCGCTCTCTGGTCTTCTTCCCCAAAACAACCAACCAACCAACAAAAGGCTTTTACTCGCTTTACCTGTTACGGACACAAAACTTCATTCGTTTTGTAGCTGCAAAAGTCTGAGGGACATCTGAGATATTTTGTAAGATAGTCAATAGTTTCTTGTTTAGCAGAAAACAGCTTAATTATCTGGCCCAAAGAGTAGTTCTCGTCTCTCCTTCCTTCCCTCTCTCTCCTCCTCCTTTCTTTTCGTAGTAGCGGAATGCAAAGTGGAATAAAAAGCCGCCACTCTTCTTACACTGTTTACTTTTAGAATGTCAAGCTCACCGTCACGTACGGCTAAAGAAATTCCGCATGTTTCCTGCAATGGGGTTGCGCTTCGTTTGGCATCTGCGCAAGTTTTCTTGGCTGGTTCTGCATGCGCCTGGCTGAGTCGACTACTCAAGTGAGGTAAACTGCAATTACGTTCGGTTACCTCATTTTGTCTGTGAAGCAAGTTCGTTCATGCCAGTTAATTATACATCACTGCAAGGCTATATACGATTTGATGTACAACAACAATGGCTCTCGTTTGTGCTGTTATTGTTCTTGCGTATTTTTAGCTTATGTATATGGTGAAGTAAGAAATATTTCGCAGTTGAGTATTTTGACAAATGCTTTCAGCTTTGTACCTCAACAGTGTAAACGATCAGTCTTCGTTCCCACTCTGGCTCACTCCAGGTACTTGAAGGCTAACGGGAACAACCCCTGAAATTTTTTTTTTTCATTTTCGCGCTCTCAGATTGCTTTGAAAATCTTGTACCCATCCCCAAGACTCATGACCTGCACTAATCAGGTATGGCAGAAGCGACCCTTGTCCTGAGTTACAGCTGAAAAATGTGATGGTTCTAGAAAAATAGCCCTTGTCAAAACAATTTCCGGTAATAACAGCCTTTGTCATTTGACAAGGGCTGTTTATGTGTGAAAGAAGGCGGAAACCTCGATGTTCACTGTCGCCTCCGTAGTATTTGTTGGCAAATGACGGTTCAGTTTCTGTGGTTCTGTAATGAATTCCGAAGACAGTGGTCAGTGACCTAAAAAGCAGACAGTCAAGAAAGAAAAGTGAATGTAATAAAGAAGAAGAAGCCGATGGGCGAGGAACACATGATTTACGTCGGCAAAAGTGTTCCCGCCAAACGACGTAACTAAGTGGACGCTTTATTGTCTTATTACTGGAAAAGTTGGCAACACCTGGAGAGAGATTTAGTTTTCATTTCTGTACACGCCAGTGCGCAGCCTGAAAATGTTCAACAGCATAACTTACATCTTTCCTTCGAGGGATGATTCTTTTTTGCCCAATGATCAAGATTTTTTCTTGATTTCACGTACATTTTCTGAAAAAAAACAGCCAACGTCAGTGAGGACTGTAATTTGAAAAAATAACCATAGTACCTACACTGAAAGATAAATTAGCACATTGTCATAAAAATGATTTAGACTTCCCCAAGAAGGCACATAGAAAATACACTCCTGGAAATGGAAAAAAGAACACATTGACACCGGTGTGTCAGACCCACCATACTTGCTCCGGACACTGCGAGAGGGCTGTACAAGCAATGATCACACGCACGGCACAGCGGACACACCAGGAACCGCGGTGTTGGCCGTCGAATGGCGCTAGCTGCGCAGCATTTGTGCACCGCCGCCGTCAGTGTCAGCCAGTTTGCCGTGGCATACGGAGCTCCATCGCAGTCTTTAACACTGGTAGCATGCCGCGACAGCGTGGACGTGAACCGTATGTGCAGTTGACGGACTTTGAGCGAGGGCGTATAGTGGGCATGCGGGAGGCCGGGTGGACGTACCGCCGAATTGCTCAACACGTGGGGCGTGAGGTCTCCACAGTACATCGATGTTGTCGCCAGTGGTCGGCGGAAGGTGCACGTGCCCGTCGACCTGGGACCGGACCGCAGCGACGCATGGATGCACGCCAAGACCGTAGGATCCTACGCAGTGCCGTAGGGGACCGCACCGCCACTTCCCAGCAAATTAGGGACACTGTTGCTCCTGGGGTATCGGCGAGGACCATTCGCAACCGTCTCCATGAAGCTGGGCTACGGTCCCGCACACCGTTAGGCCGTCTTCCGCTCACGCCCCAACATCGTGCAGCCCGCCTCCAGTGGTGTCGCGACAGGCGTGAATGGAGGGACGAATGGAGACGTGTCGTCTTCAGCGATGAGAGTCGCTTCTGCCTTGGTGCCAATGATGGTCGTATGCGTGTTTGGCGCCGTGCAGGTGAGCGCCACAATCAGGACTGCATACGACCTAGGCACACAGGGCCAACACCCGGCATCATGGTGTGGGGAGCGATCTCCTACACTGGTGATCGTCGAGGGGACACTGAATAGTGCACGGTACATCCAAACCATC
Organism: Schistocerca cancellata; assembly: GCF_023864275.1. NCBI lineage: Eukaryota > Metazoa > Arthropoda > Insecta > Orthoptera > Acrididae > Schistocerca > Schistocerca cancellata. The sequence goes on from NC_064626.1 coordinate 1,243,498,393, forward strand.
ATCGAACCCATCGTTCTACCATTCCTAGACCGGCAAGGGAACGTGCTGTTCCAACAGGACAATGCACGTCCGCATGTATCCCGTGCCACCCAACGTGCTCTAGAAGGTGTAAGTCAACTACCCTGGCCAGCAAGATCTCCGGATCTGTCCCCCATTGAGCATGTTTGGGACTGGATGAAGCGTCGTCTCACGCGGTCTGCACGTCCAGCCCGAACGCTGGTCCAACTGAGGCGCCAGGTGGAAATGGCATGGCAAGCCGTTCCACAGGACTACATCCAGCATCTCTACGATCGTCTCCATGGGAGAATAGCAGCCTGCATTGCTGCGAAAGGTGGATATACACTGTACTAGTGCCGACATTGTGCATGCTCTGTTGCCTGTGTCTATGTGCCTGTGGTTCTGTCAGTGTGATCATGTGATGTATCTGACCTCAGGAATGTGTCAATAAAGTTTCCCCTTCCTGAGACAATGAATTCAAGGTGTTCTTATTTCAATTTCCAGGAGTGTAGAAAATATAACTACAGTGAGACTCTATACAGCGACTTCGAACGTTTTTCGCTCTTCTGAAAAATGTAAATTTTTGACAGGGGGGTCGTTTTTGTTAAGAAGTCTTCAATTACATTCGTGCACACTGCTCAATTTTCGCTCTAACGGTGTAACACTGCACTTCCTGGGTACTGTCTCCGGAAGTACAGAATTCTTATTGCCTTTGCTGGGTGGAGAAGGCTCTTTTTGTGTCCAGGAATGCTGTAAAAACATTCTGCTACCTCCGTTACTAAATGAAACGGCTAAATTATTTCTCCAACAAATTATAAAGATTTAATGTCTCCGGTTGTACTCTCTCGAGGCTTATAACTTTTTTCAAAAAACTTTGTATGAGGATTTGGCCCATCGCATTACCCACCAAACTGGAGGACCAGGTAATTTTTATTGACTTCTGGAACATGAAATGGTGTTTTATGGGATCGACGGAGTAGAAAGAAAACAAAAGAAAAATGAGCATCGGCAGTACAGATACAAGGAATTCGGACATTAACCAGACGGTGCACTGTTAAAGAAAATTTGTGGACAGATAGGCACAAATGAAGAATTAAATTTGAATTGGTTTTATAGCCCTTAGTAAGCAGATAACACATTGAAACTTCCTGGCAGATTAAAACTGTGTGTCCGACCGAGACTCGAACTCGGGACCTTTGCCTTTCGCGGGCAAGTGCTCTACCAACTGAGCTACCGAAGCACGACTCACGCCCCGTACTCTCAGCTCTACTTCTGCCAGTACCTCGTACTCAGTTGGTAGAGCACTTGCCCGCGAAAGGCAAAGGTCCCGAGTTCGAGTCTCGGTCGGGCACACAGTTTTAATCTGCCAGGAAGTTTCATATCAGCGCACACTCCGCTGCAGAGTGAAAATCTCATTCTGGAGATAACACATTGTTAAACTGCGGATAATAATAATAAACGGTTTAGATAGAGCAACAAGGCCACAAAAGCTGAACCGCAACTGGCGTATAATAGTCTCCCTCGTTTCGTTTTACTTACGTAACACACAGTGAAATACTGTCATAACGAGGCAGCCGAATTTTCGTGTGCTTCTATTATGTTCAACATTACTTTTTTCTGCAGGGCCCAAGTTTACGACCGTCTTTACATTCCCTAGTTATTTTAATGAATTTATTCTGTGTGTGTGTGTGTGTGTGTGTGTGAACGCGACACTACAGATATTTTAAATTAAAGTGGCTCGCCACATTTTTCTGTCTGCGTTTTATGGCTTATCTCAGGAACTACTGTAGGGGATTTGGTATAGTTTTCACTAACAGATGGGCTGATTCACAAGGATGGTTTATATATTCACTGAAGCGCCAAAGGAACTGGTATAGGCACGCGTATTCAAATACAGAGATATGTAAACAGGCAGAATACGGCGCTGCGGTCGGCAACGCCTATATGTGACACAACAAGTGTCTGGCTCAGTTGTTAGACAGGTTACTGCTGCTACACTGGCAGGTTATCAACATTTAAGTGAGTTTGGACGTTGTGTTACAGTCGGCGGACGAGCGATGGGCCACAGCTTCTCCGAGGTAGCGAAGAAGTGAGCATTTTCCCGTTGGATCGTATCACGTGTGAGCCGGCAATATCATGAATCCGGTAAAATATCAGAACTCTGACATCGCTGCTGCCGGAAAAACATCCTGCAAGAACGGAACCAGCGACGACTGAAGAGAATCGTTCAACGTGACAGAAGTGCAACCCTTCCGCAAGTTACTGCAGATTTCATTGCTCGGCCGTCAAAAGTGCCAGCGTGCGAACCATTCAATGAAACATCATCGATATGGGCTTTCGGATCCGAAGGCCCACTCGTGTACCCTTGATGACTGCACGACACGAAGCTTTACGCCTCGCCTGGGCCCGTCAACACCGACACTGGACTGTTGATGACTGGCACCATGTCACCTGTCCGGTCAGCCGAGCTGTCATGGGCGCCTTACCACTTCGCGCGGCTCCCTCAGACGGAGGTTCTAGACCTCCCTCGGGATCAGGCATATGAGTGTGTGTGTTGTCCTTGGTGTAAGTTTAAGTCAGATTAAGGGGCTCCGGAAAGGCTCAAAATCATGAAAAGTTCAATTTTTACTTTTTTGCGTTTTCTGAATCTGCAGACTATTGCCTTTTAATAGATATATAATTTATTCAATTCCGAAGACTACAACTATTTTTAATTTTTTTTTAAATGTGTTCTACATGGGCGTGACCCACTGTGGCGCTGTTAAACTGCTGTCAAACGGTGTTATTATTAACGTCCGTGTTCATCAGGTACATTTTAGTGATGTGAGATAAAGTATGTGTTGTGGCTAACCTGTGATGGTTCAATATATATCGCTGGTGTGATTGTCGATTGTTTCATGTTTATTTGCTCTGTCGTTATCTCGAAAACATTCGTAATTAATTCTGTTTCTTGAGTCTCTGTTTTGTTGAAGTATAATAATGAGTAAAAGTAAAGTTATTAGAAATCCTCTGAATGCTTTTAAGAAAAGGAGAAATGTTGGAAAGCCAAAGGTATGTGTTATTACAGTAAACAATAAAGACGATAACCAAGTGAGTGAAGACAGTTGGTGTAAATATAACAAAGGATTGCTAACTGGTGAAGTGTTCACTCATAAGCACAGTCTGCCTCATACAATAATGGAGGTGATAAAACCTATTTTCAGAGACTTAGCAGCACCTGAAGTGTTGAAAAAGTGTATTCACGGAAAAACTCAAAACCCCAATGAAAGTGTAAATAGTGTTATATGGTCGAGAATCCCCAAGACTGTATTTGTTGGAATAGAAACACTTCACTTTGGTATGTATGATGCTGTTGCCACTTTCAGTGATGGCAGCATTGTAAGGTGCAAGGTGTTTAGAAATATGGGAATGAAGATAGGTTCTAACATGGTACGAGCGATGCTTGCTTTAGACAAGGAACGCCTTCGGGCTGCAGACAGGGCTGTAAAGAGTCTAGAAATACAAGCAAGAGTAAACAGGAGGAGGAACAAGAGGAAGCTGGAGGAGGAGTTTGCAGAGGATGAAGATAATCCATCCTATGGAACTGGAATGCACTAAAAAGTTAGTCCAATCTTTGTCGCTCGATTCCCAAAACTTTTATTTTCTCATACTAATTACATGTTTTCTAAGGATCTTCCAAACATATTTGTTTCAAACGTTCAGTAAATGTTACACAGTACCTTCTGCATAATTTAACACAGCCTTTTTCCAAGAAACTGTATATTTTTGAATATATAAATAAAAAATTGCAAAAAAACGTTGTGAATTTTCATTACAATTGAAAAAAAATCATCTTTAATAACTGAACTAGTTGTAAAATCCCTGTGTTAAGTTGTAGCCCATATTCCAATAAATAATCTGTAAAAAGTTCAACTTCCTACCTCAAATACTTTGTGAGGAAAGATGTAATTTATAAGCGTTATTTTAACATTGCAAGTATAGGGCGTTCCGGAGCCCCTTAAGTAGTGTGTAAGCCTAGGCACCGATGACAGCAGTTTCGTCCCATAGGAACTTGCCACCAAAGAACTTTTTTTCGGACGAGTCTCATTTCAAGCTGTATCGAGCGGATGGACGTGTGTGGGTATGGAGACAACGTCATGATTCCATGGACCCTGCATGTCTGGAGGTGACTGTTGAAGATGGTGGAGGCTCTGAAATGGTGTGGGGCGTGTGCGGCTGGAGTGATATGGGACCCCTGATACGTCTAGATACGACTAGACAGGTGACAGGTATGTAAGCATCCTGACTGATCACCTCCATACATCCATGTGCACTGTGCATACCGACGGACTTGGGCAATTCCAGCAGGACAATGTGGCACCCCACACGTCCAGAACTGCTTCTGAGTGGTTCCAGGAGAACTCTTCTGAGCTTAAACACTTCCTCTGGTCACCAAACTCCCCATACATGAACATTATTGAGCATATCTGTCATGCGTTGCAATGTAGTATCCAGAAGAGATACCCACGCCGTCGTACTCTTACGGATTTATGGAGAGCCCTGCTGGATTGATGGTGTCAGTTTCCTCCAGCACTGCTTCAGACAGTAGTTGGGTCCATGCCACCTGATGTTGCGGCACTTCTGTGTGGTCGCGGGGTACAGACCGGTACCTCTGATATCCAGTAGCACGTCCTCTTGCATTGATGCATACCTGTATTCGTCGTGGCATACTATCCGTAAGTTCATCAAGGGACTGTTGGTCCAGATAGTCCCACTCCTCTACGGCGATCGGGCGTAGATCCCTTAGAGTGTCTGGTGGGTCACGTCGTCCATGAACAGCTGTTTTCAGTCTATTCCAGGCATGTTCGATAGGGTTCAAGTCAGGAGAACATGCTGGCCACTCCAGTCGAGCGATGTCATTATCCTGGAGGAAGTCATCCACAAGATGTGCACGATGGGGGCGTGAATTGTCGTCCATGAAGAAGAATGCCTCGCCAGTATGTTGCCGATATGGTTGTACTATCGGTCGGAGGATGGCATTCACGTATCGTACAGCTGTTACGGCGCCTTCCATGACCACCAGCTACGTACGTCGGCCCCACATAATGCCACCCCAAAGCAGCAGGGAACCTCCACCTTGCTGCATTCGCTGGACAGTGTGTCTAAGGAGTTCAGCCTGACTGGGTTGCCTCCAAACACGTCTCCGACGATTGTTAGGTTGAAGGCATATGCGTCACTCATCGGTGAAGGGAACGTGATGCCAATCCTGAGCGGTCCATTCGGCATGTTGTTGGGCCCATCTGTATCGCGCTGCATGGTGTCGTGGTTGCAAAGAGTTGGGAGTGAAGTTGCACATCGTGCAGTCTATTACGCACAAATTGAGTCATAACACGACGTCCTGTGGCTGCACGAAAAGCATTACACAACATGTGGCGTTGCTGTCAGGGTTCCTCCGAGTCATAATCCATAGGTAGCGGTCATCCACTGCAGTAATAGCTCTTGGGCGGCCTGAGTGAGGCATGTCATCGACAGTTCCTGTCTCTCTATATCGCCTCCATGTCCGAACAACATCGCTTTGGTTCACTCCGAGAAGCCTAGACACTTCACTTGTTGGGAGCCCTACCTGGCACGAAGTAACAATGCGGACGCGATCGAGTCGCGGTATTGACTGTCTAGCATGGTTGAACTACAGACAACACGAGCCGTGTACCTCTTTCCTGGTGGAATGACTGGAACTGATCGGCTGTCGGACCCCCTCCGTCTAATAGGCTCTGCTCATGCATGGTTGTTTACATCTTTGGTCGGGGTTAGTGACATCTCTGAACAGTCAAAGGGACTGTGTCTGTGATACAATATCCACAGTCAACTTCATGGACATCTAATTGAAACTAAACTCCTGGAAATGGAAAAAAGAACACATTGACACCGGTGTGTCAGACCCACCATACTTGCTCCGGACACTGCGAGAGGGCTGTACAAGCAATGATCACACGCACGGCACAGCGGACACACCAGGAACCGCGGTGTTGGCCGTCGAATGGCGCTAGCTGCGCAGCATTTGTGCACCGCCGCCGTCAGTGTCAGCCAGTTTGCCGTGGCATACGGAGCTCCATCGCAGTCTTTAACACTGGTAGCATGCCGCGACAGCGTGGACGTGAACCGTATGTGCAGTTGACGGACTTTGAGCGAGGGTGTATAGTGGGCATGCGGGAGGCCGGGTGGACGTACCGCCGAATTGCTCAACACGTGGGGCGTGAGGTCTCCACAGTACATCGATGTTGTCGCCAGTGGTCGGCGGAAGGTGCACGTGCCCGTCGACCTGGTACCGGACCGCAGCGACGCACGGATGCACGCCAAGACCGTAGGATCCTACGCAGTGCCGTAGGGGATCGCACCGCCACTTCCCAGCAAATTAGGGACACTGTTGCTCCTGGGGTATCGGCGAGGACCATTCGCAACCGTCTCCATGAAGCTGGGCTACGGTCCCGCACACCGTTAGGCCGTCTTCCGCTCACGCCCCAACATCGTGCAGCCCGCCTCCAGTGGTGTCGCGACAGGCGTGAATGGAGGGACGAATGGAGACGTGTCGTCTTCAGCGATGAGAGTCGCTTCTGCCTTGGTGCCAATGATGGTCGTATGCGTGTTTGGCGCCGTGCAGGTGAGCGCCACAATCAGGACTGCATACGACCGAGGCACACAGGGCCAACACCCGCCATCATGGTGTGGGGAGCGATCTCCTACACTGGCCGTACACCACTGGTGATCGTCGAGGGGACACTGAATAGTGCACGGTACATCCAAACCGTCATCGAACCCATCGTTCTACCATTCCTAGACCGGCAAGGGAACTTGCTGTTCCAACAGGACAATGCACGTCCGCATGTATCCCGTGCCACCCAACGTGCTCTAGAAGGTGTAAGTCAACTACCCTGGCCAGCAAGATCTCCGGATCTGTCCCCCATTGAGCATGTTTGGGACTGGATGAAGCGTCGTCTCACGCGGTCTGCACGTCCAGCACGAACGCTGGTCCAACTGAGGCGCCAGGTGGAAATGGCATGGCAAGCCGTTCCACAGGACTACATCCAGCATCTCTACGATCGTCTCCATGGGAGAGTAGCAGCCTGCATTGCTGCGAAAGGTGGATATACACTGTACTAGTGCCGACATTGTGCATGCTCTGTTGCCTGTGACTATGTGCCTGTGGTTCTGTCAGTGTGATCATGTGATGTATCTGACCCCAGGAATGTGTCAATAAAGTTTCCCCTTCCTGGGACAATGAATTCACGGTGTTCTTATTTCAATTTCCAGGAGTGTATCTGAACAGCATTACCAGCAAATACCTTAATCTTCAGGAATTCTGGGAACTAGGGTGTATCAGAACTTTTTTTTGATGTGTGTAGGTATTGTTACCTGTTCCATTTTTAGTTGGCCTCTGGGGTGACATCTCTTGCGCAATGATGGGAGTTACGACCTGGCGAGTTAGAGAAGGAGATATCTGGCGGGGAAATCGGTAAACGGTTGTCTCTCTCGGGCTTTCGAGTCTTCATCGGGATTTTCCGGTCATCCCTGGTCTGGTGAAGGCTAAGCACAAGTGCCGTTCCCCCGAATCATGTTCTGGCTGTATTTCCTGACTTCCTGTTCGTGTAGTCGTCTCTGTTCACTTCTTCTTGTGTCTTCTTCACTGCCAGCAGTATTGACAGCCTTCGGATGGCCTACGGCAGGCGCGTCTTCCCTGCTCCCCGGCGCGGACGTCGTTCGTAGCGGCTGAACGAGGTGGCTGCAGTGCAGCCGGTGTGGTTGCCTGGGCATATTTCTCCCTCGGGAGATCAACGTATTGTCCCTCTGGCGTGCCGTCTCGAAAACGCTTCTTGGCGCCGCCTTCTCTCGCTTTCTGGGGAGAAGGCAGTGGTGGCTGCATCGCCGACCTCTATTTTGTATGGTCGGTCTAGCGTCATGAGCAGAGACGGAGATCAGCATTGTAGCAAGTTATGTGCTATTGGTTCACGTCCTCATTTATCCAATTTTTTTTCACTAACCTTCGCTTTTTCTAATAGGTTCTGATACTTTCTTATTAGTTTAACAGAAGACCGTTCTACAGGGTGGTCCATTGATCGTGACCGGGCCAAATATCTCACGAAATAGGCGTCAAACGAAAAAACTACAAAGAACGAAACTTATCTAGCTTGAAGGGGGAAACCAGATGGCGCTATGTTTGGCCCGCTAGATGGCCCGCTAGATGGCGCTGCCATAGGTCAAACGGATATCAACTGTTTTTTCTTAAAATAGGAATCTCCATTTTTTATTACATATTCGTGTAGTACGTAAAGAACTATGAATGTTTTAGTTGGACCACTTTTTTCGCTTTATGATAGATGGCGCTGTAATAGTCACAAACATATGGCTCACAATTTTAGACGAACAGTGGGTAACAGCTACGATTTTTAAATTAAAATACAGAACGTAGGTAATTTTGAACATTTTATTTCGGTTGTTCCAATGTGATACTTGTACCTTTGTGAACTTATCATTTCTGAGAACGCGTGATTACCTGTAAATACCACATTAATGCAGTAAATGCTCAAAATGATGTCCATCAACATCAATGCATCTGGCAATAAGTGTAACGACATTCCTCTCAACAGCGAGTAGTTGTCTTCCTAATGTTCGCACATGCAATGACAATGCGCTGACGCATGTTGTCAGGCGTTGTCGGTGGATCACTATGGCAAATATCCTTCAACTTTCCCCCAAGAAAGAACTCCGGGGACGTCAGATCCGGTGCACGTGCGGGCCATGGTATGGTGCTTCGACGACCAATCCACCTGTCATGAAATATGCTATTCAGTACCGCTTCAACCGCACGCGAGTTATGTGCCGGACAGCCGTCATGTTGGAAGTACATCGCCATTCTGTCATGCAGTGAAACACCTTGTAGTAACATCGGTAGAACTTTAGGTAGGAAATCAGCATACATTGCATCATTTAGATTGTCATCGATAAAATGGGGTCCAATTATCCTTCCTCCCATAATGCCGCACCATACATTAACCCGCCAACGTCGCTGATGTTCCACTTGTCGTAGCCATCGTGGATTTTCCGTTGCCCTATAGTGCATATTTTGCCGGTTTACGTTACCAATGTTGGTGAATGACGCTTCGTCGCTAAATAGATCGCGTGCAAAAAATCTGTCATCGTCCCGTAATTTCTCTTGTGCCCAGTGGCAGAACTGTACACGACGTTCAAAGTTGTCGCCGTGCAATTGCTGGTCCATAGAAATATGGTACTGGTGCAATCGATGTTGATGTAGCATTCTCAACACCGACGTTTTTGAGATTCCCGATTCCCGAGCATTTTGTCTGCTACTGATGTGCGGATTAGCCGCGACATCAGTTAAAACACCTACTTGGGCATCATCGTGGTTGACGTTTCACATCTACATCTACATTTCTACTCCGCAAGCCACCCAACGGTGTGTGGCGGAGGGCACTTAACGTGCCACTGTCATAACCTCCCTTTCCTGATCCAGTCGCGTAGGGTTCGCGGGAAGAACGACTGCCGGAAAGCCTCCGTGCGCGTTCGAATCTCTCTGATTTTACATTCGTGATCTCCTCGGGAGGTATAAGTAGGGGTAAGCAATATATTTGATACCTTATCCAGAAACGTACCCTCTCGAAACCTGGACATCAAGCTACACCGCGATGCAGAGCGCCTCTCTTGCAGAGTCTGCCACTTGAGTTTACTACACATCTCCGTAGCGCTATCACGCTTATCAAATAACCCTGTGACGAAACCTGCCGTTCTTCTTTGGATCTTCTCTATCTGCTCTGTCAACCCGACCTGGTACGGATGAGCAATACTCAAGTATAGGTCGAACGAGTGTTTTGTAGCCACTTCCTTTGTTGATGGACTACATTTTCTAAGGATTCTGCCAGTGATGGTTCAAATGGCTCTGAGCACTATGGGACTTAACTTCTGTGGTCATCAGTCCTCTAGAACTTAGAACTACTTAAACCCAACTAACCTAAGGACATCACACACATCCATGCCCGAGGCAAGATTCGAACCTGCGACCGTAGCGGTCACGCGGTTCCAGACTGAAGCGCCTAGAAGCGCACGGCCACACCGGCCGGCTTCTGCCAGTGAATCTCAACCTGGTACACGCCTTACCAACATTTAATTTTATATGATCATTCCAGTTCAAATCGTTCCGTACGCATACTCCCAGATATTGTACAGAAGTAACTGCTACCAGTGTTTGTTCCGCTATCATATAATCGTACAGTAAAGGATCCTTGTTTCTATGTATTGGCAATATATTACATTTGTCTTTGTTAAGGGTCAGTTGCCACTCCCTGCACCAAGTGCCTATCCGCTGTAGATCTTCCTGCATTTTGCTGCAATTTTCTAATGCTGCAACGTCTCTGTATACTACAGCATCATCCGCGAAAAGCCGCATGGAACTTCCGACACTATCTACTAGGTCATTTATATATATTGTGAAATGAAATGGTCCCATAACACTCCCCCGTGGCACGCCAGAGGTTACTTTAACGACGTCTGTAGACGTCTCTCCATTGAGAACAACATGTTGTGTTCTGTTCGCTAAAAACTCTTCAATCCAGCCACACAGCTGGTCTGATATTCCGTAGGCTCTTACTTTGTTTATCAGGCGACAGTGTGGAACTGTATCGAATGCCTTCCGGAAGCCAAGGAAAATGGCTTCTCCCTGGTAGCCTGTATCTAATATTTTCTGGGTCTCATGAACAAATTAAGCGAGTTGGGTCTCACACGATCGCTGTTTACGGAATCCATGTTGATTCCTACAGAGTAGATTCTGGGTTTCCTGAAATGACATGATACCTGAATAAAAAACATGTTCTAAAATGCTACAACAGATCGACGTCAGAGATATAGGTCTATAGTTTTGCACATCTGCTCGACGACCCTTCCTGAAGACTAGGACTACCTGTGCTCTTTTCCAAACATTTGGAACCTTCCGTTCCCCTAGAGACTTGCGGTACACGGCTGTTAGAAGGGGGGCAAGTTCTTTCGCGTACTCTGTGTAGAATCAAATTGGTATCCCGTCAGGTCCAATGGACATTCCTCTGTTGAGTGATTTCAGTTGCTTTTCCATTCCTTGGACACTTATTTCGAACACTTCCTGTTTCCTTAAACAACGTAACTATCCGGCGAACGGTCCGGACACTTGGATGATGTCGTCCAGGATACCGATCAGCATACATAGCACACGCCCGTTGGGCATTTTGATCACAACAGCCATACATCAACACGATATCGACCTTTTCCGCAATTGGTAAACGGTCATTTTAACACGTTTAATGTATCACGAAGCAAATACGGTTCGCACTGGCGGAATGTTACATGATACCACGTACTTATACGTTTGTGACCATTACAGCGCCATCTATCAGAAAGCGAAAAAAGTGGTCCAACTAAAACATTCATATATTCTTACGTACTACACGAACATGTAATAAAAAATTGGGATTCCTTTAAAAAAAAAAAACAGAGTTGATATCCGTTTGACCTATGGCAGCGCCATCTAGCGGGCCAACCGTAGCGCCATCTGGTTTCCACCTTCAAGCTAGACGAGTTTCGTTCTGTGTAGTTTTTTCGTTTGATGCTTATTTCGTGAGATATTTGGCCCGGTCACTATCAATGGACCACCGTCTATACTATTCGATGTTATGAAGATATAAGTGCGCTCTTTCTGAGGAGTGAATTCGCTCGATTGGCTTTGTCTGCTAGACAGCTTACATTACTGGCCGTAGGATATTTTGCACTTTCTTGTTTCAAGTTTTCAATTTTTGTATTTCACCTGTCGCAAAGGTTCTGCTACTGAATAGGAACAGTGATCAAGCGAGAATGACGTTAGGATTTTACTAAAAAGTGAGAACGATGAAATAATTTTTATCTTGTGTGGAGAAAGATTGTAAATTTGCATCGCACGGTATGTAACGGTACATTTATAAGCAGATGGCATTATTTATTGGGCATGGTAATTTGCTTTTTCCCTTACATCACGTTCATCGATATTCAAATTTTTATTTAAGTATACTACAGACAGAACAACAAGACTAGCAGTCTTGCTACGAACAACATCAGTCTGATGTCCCTAAGAAGGGATACATGCCAAAGGCTGGAACGTGTTTAATTGTAATGCCTTGCTAGGGACACCATCAGACTGAAGTTGTTCCTAGCAAGGCATACATGCCAAAGGGTGGAACGAGTTTAATTTTAATTTTTGACTTGAGCATATCTGCTCCAAACTTCGACCGTTGCCTTCTTCCAATGTAATCTTACGGATTCTTAAAATTTCATTCTGATGAAGACATCGTTAGAGGCGTCGAAACCTAGGTCAGTGTACCAAACTGTTACTTGCAACCGGTCTGCTGTGTGATTCCTATGTTGCAACATGACTAGCATATGGACAAGTGTGGAAAGGCGCGTTTTAGTAGAGCCGATAAAAGAATTTTACCCCCGTTCCATTTCGTAGAATAATGTCCATTGTGTTGTGGCGTAGCAAGACAGCCACGCCACTCGGAAGTAGCCGAAATGCACGCGTTCCACACGTCGGCTGGCGTGAGGTCTGAAACAGGATACGTAATGAATGCTATAAAGAAAAGTACGTAGCTGCTGTAATACTTAACTTTAATCCATCATTTGTATACAGCATTCTTGATGATACAAGTGAGACTCTCTCTAGAAATGGTTAATGGCGCCTTGCTAGGTTGTAGCCATGGACTTAGCTGAAGGCTATTCTAACTGTCTCTCGGCAAATGAGAGAAAGGCTTCGTCAGTGTAGTCGCTAGCAAAGTCGTCGTACAACTGGGACGAGTCCTAGTACGTCTCTCTAGACCTGCCGTGTGGTGGCGCTCGGTCTGCAATTACTGACAGTGGCGACACGCGGGTCCGACATGTACTAATGGACCGCGGCCGATTTAGAGCTACCACCTAGCAAGTGTGGTGTCTGGCGGTGACACCACACATTGCAAGCGAGTTAGAGCCGACAATTGCCGCTAGAGCTCGCTGCGGTTACGTATACCACATTGAGGCACACGTATCTTACGCACAAGTCGCATCTTTTCTCAGCGTCCAGTAGCACACTGAACTCGGCGCGCTCAACATTCACGTTTGCGAAGTACGGTCCGCGTGCCGACAGCTCAAGGCATGCGACGCTAGCGAGGTATCGAGGCAATAAAACCATCACAGGCACGATCACTCGAGAGGTGCGCACCACACAGTTTTTGCACTTGGGCTTCTGCGTCCTTGGTAGCGGGCACGGTTGCCTGCGCACGTAACGGATGCCTCAGGGAAGTATAGCAGTGGCGAGCCACACGCCTCACCCCCTGGCATCTCTCTCCTCGCAGACACGACGCGGCAGTGACTGTTGGTTGGTTGTTTCGGGGAAGGAGACCAGACAGCGAGGTCATCAGTCTCATCGGATTAGGGAAGGACGGGGAAGGAAGTCGGCCGTGCCCTTTGAAAGGAACCGTCCCGGCATTTGCCTGGAGCGATTTAGGGAAATCACGGAAAACCTAAATCAGTATGGCCGGACGCGGGATTGAACCCTCGTCCTCCCGAGACAGTGACTGTGGTGTCGACCACGCTCTTCAAGCCGCGCGGGATTGGCCCAGCGGTCTAGGGCGCTGCAGTCATACACTGTGTAGCTGGTCCCAGCGGAGGTTCGAGTCCCCCATCGGGCATGGCTGTGTGTGTTTGTCCTTAGGATAATTTAGGTTTAAGGGGCTCCGGAACGCCCTATACTTGCAATGTTAAAATAACGCTTATAAATTACATCTTTCCTCACAAAGTATTTGAGGTAGGAAGTTGAACTTTTTACAGATTATTTATTGGAATATGGGCTACAACGTAACACAGGGATTTTACAAAATTTTAGTTCAGTTATTAAAGATGATTTTTTTTCAATTGTAATGAAAATTCACAACATTTTTTTGCAATTTTTTATTTATATATTCAAAAATATACAGTTTTTTTAGAAAAAGGCTGTGTTAAATTATGCAGAAGGTACTGTGTAACATTTACTGAAAGTTTGAAACAAATATGTTTGGAAGATCCTTAGAAAACATGTAATTAGTATGAGAAAATAGAAGTTTTGGGAATCGAGCGACAAAGATTGGATTAACTTTTTAGTGCATTCCAGGTCCATAGGATGGATTGTCTTCATCTTCTGCAAACTCCTCCTCCAGCTTCCTCTTGTTGCTCCTCCTGTTTCCTCTTGCTTGTATTTCTAGACTCTTTACAGCCCTGTCTGCAGCCCGAAGGCGTTCCTTGTCTAAAGCAAGCATCGCTCGTACCATGTTAGAACCTATCTTCATTCGCATATTTCTAAATACCTTGCACCTTACAATGTTGCCATCATTGAAAGTCGCAACAGCATCATACACACCAAAGTGAAGTGTTTCTATTCCAACAAATATAGTCTTGGCGATTCTCGACCATATAACACTATTTACACTTTCATTGGGGTTTTGAGTTTTTCCGTGAATACACTTTTTCAACAGTTCAGGTGCTGGTAAGTGTCTGAAAATAGGTTTAGCCACAACACATACTTTATCTCACATCACTAAAATGTACCTGATGAACACGGACGTTAATAATAACACCATTTGACAGCAGTTTAACAGCGCCACAGTGGGTCACGCCCATGTAGAACACACTTGAAAAAAAATTTAAAAATAGTTGTAGTCTTCGGAATTGAATAAATTATATATCTATTAAAAGGTAATAGTCTGCAGTTTCAGAAAACGCAAAAAAGTAAAAATTGAACTTTTCATGATTTTGAGCCTTTCCGGAGCCCCTTAAGTAGTGTATAAGCTTAGGGACTGATGACCTCAGCAGTTAAGTCCGATAAGATTTCGCACACATCTGAACATTTTGAACTCTCTTCAACTGAAACAGCTTCCTGTTGCCCACGTTGTCGACAGCGATCACCAGCAGCGATGGAGGCTTTCTGCGTCCTGAGGCGCTTAACGCGCAGCACAACGCACAGCAGATCTCAGGTCGTCCAGTTCTTTATTAAGGAAGTCCGTAGTTGCCGAGCGCGGAAACCCCTTGAAGACCTTCTCGATGAGCTTTCCGGGACTGTGGCGTGCTTGTAGAAGGGCAGCGACAGTGCCACAGCCTCGCTCGCCGCCTTCCGGAAATCTTCACATTTGTCAAACTGTACTCGCACAGTGTAGAGCCTTTCAGGCTTGACGGCGTAGCTCGAAGTTGTCCACTGCGTGAGCCGTTGCAGCAACCCCCTGTAATTGCCGTTAACTTAAAAAAAAAAAAAAATGACGGTGGCAGGTGGTCTCTGCCGCGACCGCTTGACTGTAGACGCAGGGTGGGGGGCTGGCCACGCCTTCACTTTTGGTGGCTGCCTGCGCAGCAGCTGGTTTGGCTGTTCTGATTCTTGTGCAGCAGGATGTGTGTCCTCCTGACCGTTCTGCGGCAGTTCTTGCGTCAGAGGATCTGCGTCGGCAAACGCCAGGAAGCGGTTACCAGTTTTCGTCTGCGGCGCGAATGTACACTCCTGGAAATTGAAATAAGAACACCGTGAATTCATTGTCCCAGGAAGGGGAAACTTTATTGACACATTCCTGGGGTCAGATACATCACATGATCACACTGACAGAACCACAGGCACATAGACACAGGCAACAGAGCATGCACAATGTCGGCACTAGTACAGTGTATATCCACCTTTCGCAGCAATGCAGGCTGCTATTCTCCCATGGAGACGATCGTAGAGATGCTGGATGTAGTCCTGTGGAACGGCTTGCCATGCCATTTCCACCTGGCGCCTCAGTTGGACCAGCGTTCGTGCTGGACGTGCAGACCGCGTGAGACGACGCTTCATCCAGTCCCAAACATGCTCAATGGGGGACAGATCCGGAGATCTTGCTGGCCAGGGTAGTTGACTTACACCTTCTAGAGCACGTTGGGTGGCACGGGATACATGCGGACGTGCATTGTCCTGTCGGAACAGCAAGTTCCCTTGCCGGTCTAGGAATGGTAGAACGATGGGTTCGATGACGGTTTGGATGCACCGTGCACTATTCAGTGTCCCCTCGACGATCACCAGTGGTGTACGGCCAATGTAGGAGATCGCTCCCCACACCATGATGCCGGGTGTTGGCCCTGTGTGCCTCGGTCGTATGCAGTCCTGATTGTGGCGCTCACCTGCACGGCGCCAAACACGCATACGACCATCATTGGCACCAAGGCAGAAGCGACTCTCATCGCTGAAGACGACACGTCTCCATTCGTCCCTCCATTCACGCCTGTCGCGACACCACTGGAGGCGGGCTGCACGATGTTGGGGCGTGAGTGGAAGACGGCCTAACGCTGTGCGGGACCGTAGCCCAGCTTCATGGAGACGGTTGCGAATGGTCCTCGCCGATACCCCAGGAGCAACAGTGTCCCTAATTTGCTGGGAAGTGGCGGTGCGGTCCCCTACGGCACTGCGTAGGATCCTACGGTCTCGGCGTGCATCCGTGCGTCGCTGCGGTCCGGTCCCAGGTCGACGGGCACGTGCACCTTCCGCCGACCACTGGCGACAACATCGATGTACTGTGGAGACCTCACGCCCCACGTGTTGAGCAATTCGGCGGTACGTCCACCCGGCCTCCCGCATGCCCACTATACGCCCTCGCTCAAAGTCCGTCAACTGCACATACGGTTCACGTCCACGCTGTCGCGGCATGCTACCAGTGTTAAAGACTGCGATGGAGCTCCGTATGCCACGGCAAACTGGCTGACACTGACGGCGGCGGTGCACAAATGCTGCGCAGCTAGCGCCATTCGACGGCCAACACCGCGGTTTCTGGTGTGTCCGCTGTGCCGTGCGTGTGATCATTGCTTATACAGCCCTCTCGCAGTGTCCGGAGCAAGTATAGTGGGTCTGAAACACCGGTGTCAATGTGTTCTTTTTTCCATTTCCAGGAGTGTACTTCTTGGCAGTTGGCGCAGAACCAGCCGCACGCTTTGGTTTGGCCGACAGCCAACCGCCCTTTGCTCCTGCCGGCTGTAGCTGCTGTCGCCGCACCTTCAGAAAGCAGGGAAGCTTGACCAGAAACTATTGTTACTATAAAGCAGAATCCTACACTGTGTTTTTCTCTCCCCTTTTTTTTTGTTGCTCATCAGTCTACTGACTGATATGATACGGCCCTCCACGAATTCCTTTCCTGTGCTAACCTCTTCATCTCAGAGTAGCACTTGCAACCCACGTCCTCAATTATTTGCTTGACGTATTCAAATCTCTGTCTTCCTCTACAGTTTTTGCCCTCTACAGCTCCCTCTAGTACCATGGAAGTCATTCCCTCATGTCTTATCAGATGTCCTATCATCCTGTCCCTTCTCCTTATCAGTGTTTTCCACATATTCCTTTCCTCTCCGATTCTGCGTAGAACCTCCTCATTCCTTACCTTATCAGTCCACGTAATTTTCAACATTCGTCTGTAGCACCACATCTCAAATGCTTCGATTCTCTTCTGTTCCGGTTTTCCCACAGTCCATGTTTCACTACTATACAATGCTGTACTCCAGACGTACATCCTCAGAAATTTCTTCCTCAAATTAAGGCCGGTATTTGATATTAGTAGACTTCTCTTGGCCAGAAATGCCTTTTTTGCCATAGCGAGTCTGCTTTTGATGTCCTCCTTGCTCCGTCCGTCATTGGTTATTTTACTGCCTAGGTAGCAGAATTCCTTAACTTCATTGACTTCGTGACCATCAATCCTGATGTTAAGTTTCTCGCTGTTCTCATTTCTACTACTTCTCATTACCTTCGTCTTTCTCCGATTTACTTTCAAACCGTACTGTGTACTCATTAGACTGTTCATTCCGTTCAGCAGATCATTTAATTCTTCTTCACTTTCACTCAGGATAGCAATGTCATCAGCGAATCGTATCATTGATATCCTTTCACCTTGTATTTTAATTCCACTCCTGAACCTTTCTTTTATTTCCATCATTGCTTCCTCGATGTACAGATTGAAGAGTAGGGGCGAAAGGCTACAGCCATGTCTTACACCCTTCTTAATACGAGCACTTCGTTCTTGATCGTCCACTCTTATTATTCCCTCTCGGTTGTTGTATATATTGTATATGACCCGTCTCTCCCTATAGCTTACCCCTACTTTTTTCAGAATCTCGAACAGCTTGCACCATTTTATATTGTCGAACGCTTTTTCCAGGTCGACAAATGCTATGAAAGTGTCTTGATTTTTCTTTAGCCTGGTTCCATTATTAGCCGTAACGTCAGAATTGCCTCTCTCGTCCCTTTACTTTTCCTAAAGCCAAACTGATCGTCACCTAGCGCATTCTCAATTTCCTTTTCCATTCTTCTGTATATTATTCTTGTAAGCAGCTTCGATTCATGAGCTGTTAAGCTGATTGTGCGTTAATTCTCGCACTTGTCAGCTCTTGCCGTCTTCGGAATTGTGTGGATGATGCTTTTCCGAAAGTCAGATGGTTTATCGCCAGACTCATATATTCTACACACCAACGTGAATAGTCGTTTTGTTGCCACTTCCCCCAATGATTTTAGAAATTCTGATGGAATGTTATCTATCCCTTCTGCCTTATTTGACCGTAAGTCCTCCAAAGCTCTTTTAAATTCCGATTCTAATACTGGATCCCCTATCTCTTCTAAATCGACTCCTGTTTCTTCTTCTATCACGTCAGACAAATCTTCACCCTCATAGAGGCTTTCAATGTATTCTTTCCACCTATCTGCTCTCTCCTCTTCATTTAACAGTGGAATTCCCGTTGCACTCTTAATGTTACCACCGTTGCTTTTAATGTCACCAAAGGTTGTTTTGACTTTCCTGTATGCTGAGTCTGTCCTTCCGACAATCATATCTTTTTCTTTGTCTTCACGTTTTTCCTGCAGCCATTTCGTCTTAGCTTCCCTGCACTTCCTATTTATTTCATTCCTCAGCGACGTGTATTTCTGTATTCCTGATTTTCCCGGTACATGTTTGTACTTCCTCCTTTCATCAATCAACTGAAGTATTTCTTCTGTTACCCATGGTTTCTTCGCAGCTACCTTCTTTGTACCTATGTTTTCCTTCCCAACTTCCGTGATGGCCCTTTTTAGAGATGTCCATTCCTCTTCAACTGTACTGCCTACTGCGCTATTCCTTATTGCTGTATCTATAGCGTTAGAGAACTTCAAACGTATCTCGTCATTCCTTAGTACTTCCGTATCCCACTTCTTTGCATATTGATTCTTCCTGACTAATGTCTTGAACTTCAGCCTACTATTCATCACTACTATATTGTGATCTGAGTTTATATCTGCTCCTGGGTACGCCTTACAATCCAGTATCTGATTTCGGAATCTCTGTCTGACCATGATGTAATCTAATTGAAATCTTCCCGTATCTCCCGGCCTTTTCCAAGTATACCTCCTCCTCTTGTGATTCTTGAACAGAGTATTCGCTATTACTAGTTGAAACTTGTTACAGAACTCAATTAGTCTTTCTCCTCTTTCATTCCTTGTTCCAAGCCCATATTCTCCTGTAACCTTTTGTTCTACTCCTTCCCCTACAACTGCATTCCAGTCGCCCATGACTATTAGATTTTCGTCCCCCTTTACATACTGAATTACCCTTTCAATATCCTCATACACTTTCTCTGTCTATTCATCTTCAGCTTGCGACGTCGGCATGTATACCTGAACTATCGTTGTCGGTGTTGGTTTGCTGTCGATTCTGATTAGAACAACCCAGTCACTGAACTGTTCACAGTAACACATCCTCTGCCCTACCTTCCTATTCATAACGAATCCTACACCTGTTATACTATTTTCTGCTGATGTTGATATTACCCGATACTCATCTGGCCAGAAATCCTTGTCTTCCTTCCACTTAACTTCACTGACCCCTACTATATCTAGATTGAGCCTTTGCATTTCCCTTTTCAGATTTTCTAGTTTCCCTACCACGTTCAAGCTTCTGACATTCCACGCCCCGACTCGTAGAACGTTATCCTTTCGTTGATTATTCAATCTTTTTCTCATGGTAACCTCCCCCTTGGCAGTCCCCCTCTCCCGGAGATCCAAATGGGGGACTATTCCGGAATCTTTTGCCAATGGAGAGATCATCATGACACTTCTTCAAATACAGGCCACATGTCCTGTGGATACACGTTACGTGTCTTTAATGCAGTGGTTTCCATTGCCTTCTGCATCCTCATGTCGTAGATCATTGCTGATTCTTCCGCCTTTAGGGGCAATTTCCCACCCCTAGGACAAGAGAGTGCCCTGAACCTCTATCCGCTCCTCCGCCCTCTTTGACAAGGCCGTTGGCAGAATGAGGCGGACTTCTTATGCCGGAAGTCTTCGGCCGCCAATGCTGATTATTTATCAAAATTTAGGCAGTGGCGGGGATCGAACCCGGGACCGAAGACGTTTTGATTATGAATCAAAGACGCTACCACCCCCCCTTTTTTTTAAAATCTCATTTTGTTCGCTTTCGTTCGTTGCATCTGCTCGGGGCGGACGTCGTAAGACATGCATTTAAGTTCGTTGTTGATCTATTGACTCAGTTTTTTTTTTTTTATTACAGAGGGCTGTTGTTAACCCTCTGACCGAGCACGCTGAGCTACCGTGCCGGCATCCCTAGACCCTATTGAAGGCTAATGTCGGGAACTATTGTAGGGATTTTGATACTTTCACTACTAGCCAGAGAGATTCACGAAGATGGTTCAAATGGCTCTGAGCACTAGGGGACATAACTTCTGAGGTCATCAGTCGCCTAGAACTTAGAACTAATTAAACCTAACTAACCTAAGGACATCACACACATCCATCCCCGAGGCAGGATTCGAACCTGCGACCGTAGCGGTCGCTCGGCTCCAGACTGTAGCGCCTAGAACCGCACGGCCACTTCGGCCGGCGATTCACGAAGATGATCTGTGTAGATCACTACATACGAGGGTCGTCCACAAAGTAAGTTCCGCTTCCATTTCTATCCGCGACAGCACTACGGTCGCAGTTCCGAGCATGCGCACCAGTTACTCTGACTCAAGGAGAAGACATACGCCATTTTCAGATCGCTGCTGCCGACGTGTGCTCCGTAGTGCTTGCTGCCGCGTGAGAAATCAGATCTGTGATTCGTTTTGTAAATGCAAAGAAAGTTAAACCAAAGGAAATTCATCGGCAAATCTGCGAGGTTTACGAACAGAATGCTATGAGTGATTCAATGGTTAAAAGATGGCTCAGACTATTCAATGAAGGACGTGATTAAGTGCACGATGAAGAACAAAGTGGACGCCCGTCTGTGGTTGCTGATGAACTGGTTCACACAATTAAAGAGAAGATTAAGCACAACCGTAAGTTCACACTTAGTGCCCTTGTTATGGATGTTCCGCAACTCTCACGATCACTTATTCATGAAATTGTTTCTGAAAAACTGAAATCTCGAAAACTTTGCTCTCGTTGGGTACCCAAAATTCTTACTGAACAACACAAAAAACAACGGATGGGCAGTGCAAGCTACAATGAAGAAGGCGATGGTTTTCTTTCTCGAATAAAAAAAATGGCTCTGAGCACTATGGGACTTAACAGCTGTGGTCATCAGTCCCCTAGAACTTAGAACTACTTAAACCTAACTAACCTAAGGACATCACACACATCCATGCCCGAGGCAGGATTCGAACCTGCGACCGTCGCAGTCGCGCGGTTCCGGACTGCGCGCCTAGAACCGCTAGACCACCGCGGCCGGCTTTCTCGGATAGTCAAGGGGGATGAAACTTCATGGGGTGACTGCTACAGATTATGTGCAATCACTGGGACTGCTCGAGAAGATGTGGAGGTAGTGTAACAAAAGGAAAAGTTAGTTTACAATAGACCTCCTTTTATATTTTGATTATTTCGATCGCTTACTATCGATCGCTAACTGTTAAAGAGCGAGAAGTTCAGCAGTTTTATGTCACATTGTCGTCTAGTGAATAATTTTATGAACTCGTCAGATTGTCGCTTTCTGTACTTCTTTCTGCGAGCGACAAGCATTGCTATTGAAGGTGACATTTCGGAGGTGTTTTCTGTGACTGCAGCAAGGACTGTGTTTGTGTGTGTGTGTGTGTGTGTGTGTGTGTGGTTTTGCAGAAGTGCTACCAATGGACTTCCAGTTTTTTAGGCGGAAGGGTAACGTGCTCTTTATTAACGCGTAGGAAGGGTTATGGACTTCCAGCGTCCTTAAGCCCTTCTACACTCATGCTCATAAATTAAGGATAATGCTGATACATGGTGAAACAACGCTCTGGTGGGCTGTTTGCGGCTTTAAATCATCTCGGGGTGTAACCATGCGACGCATTTGATCTGCGGCCATCGCACTGTGGCGCAGGCAACAGTCCACATACGCAGAGGTGTATTGGTGTATGCCAGAGTAGGCAGCCGGGGTGGCCGAGTGGTTCCAGGTCGCAGGTTCGAATCCTGCCTCAGGCATGGATGTGTGTGATGTCCTTAGGTTAGTTGGGTTTAAGTAGTTCTAGGTTCTAGGGGACTGATGACCTTAGAAGTTAAGTCCCATAGTGCTCAGAGCCATTTGAACCATTTTATGTAAGAGTACGGTGCAGCGAATAAGTGTGCAGACGTTTTCCGACGTGCTAACGGTGACTGTGTGTTGAAAATGGCTCAAAAAACACATATTGATGACGTTATGAGGGGTAGAATACTAGGGCGACTGGAGGCTGGTCAAACACAGCAGGTCGTAACACGGGCCCTCCGTGTGCCACAAAGTGTGATCTCAAAATTATTGCAACGATCCCAGCAGACAGGAAACGTGTCCAGGCGCTACCGTACGGGACGTCCACAGTGTACAACACCATAAGAAGACCGATATCTCACAATCGGTTCCCGCAGACGGCCACGAAGTACTGCAGGTAGCCTTGCTCGAGACCTTACCGGAGCCACTGGAACAGTTGTCTCCAGATACACTGTCTACAGACGACTGAACAGGCATGGTTTATTCGCCCAGAGACCTGCAAGGTGCATTCCACTGACCCCTGGTCACAGGAGAGCCCGTAAAGCCTGGTGTCAAGAACACAGTAGATGGTTATTGGAACAGTGGTCCCAGGTTATGTTCACGGACGAGTCCAGGTATAGTCTGAACAGCGATTCTCGACGGGTTTTCATCTGGTGTGAACCAAGAACCAGATACCAACCCCTTAATGTCCTTGAACGGTACCTATATGGAGGTCGTGGTTTGGTTGTGTGGGGTGGGGTTATGATTAGTGCACTTACACCACTGCATGTCTTTGACAAAGGAACTTCAACAGGTCAGGTGTATCGGGACCTCATTTTGTACCAGTATGTCCACCTTGTAAGTAGGCTGTTTTCGTGGACCAAAATGTGCGTAGCTGAAATGAATGTACCAAATGAGCCTATTAACAAAATCGTCTGGGATGCAAAGTACCCATAGCTTGTCATCAACAGTGCAGCGTTTGAAGAGTATGTTGTTTCTAACCAGGTAATAATGCCGAATCTGAGTGTGTGTCTTTTCATGCCATTTACTTTTGATGACTTTCCAAATCGGATCTTTATCTTACTAAATTTCACTTTGTATTACTCTGTTAAGCTAGTTTTACTTCTGATTTATTTTTCTGGTTGCTGCACATTGGCTCATATTAATTGTAATGATGCATTGCTTGGTAATTTAGATTTACTGTAGCTTGCTTTGCAATTTTCCATTTTTTTTTGCATTGCTGTTTGTGTTAACTGTTTCGTGTTGCTGCATTGCCTCGTCCCTTAGTTTAGTATCTGAGCTCAGTAGATTTAAGTTAGCTTAAGAGGGGTAGACTATATAAGAAACTGACTATGGAGAATAGGTAAAGAATGCATTGCGAAGTTATATGAAAAAGATTTGGGCCAAAATGAGTATTGTACAATGAGAAATAATTATTTTGAAAGAAATATGAATAGAATACAGGAAGGAGGTATAGATAGTACTTTTTGGGAATAATGATGGATGAAGGGAGATCTCCATGCAAAATACTGCAGTAAAACAAACCCTGTCCTTTCCTTTTGTCTTATCCCACTATGTGTTTGTGTAAGCTTGTGTATTTGTTTTCTTCCTCTCTCTGTGTAGTTTCATAGAATTTTTTCTTCTTTTAATATTAAGCTACATTCACTATGATGAGGAATACTGTTATCCTCAAATATAATTGGCATTAATAATATGTTATTTACCTTGTAAATATGCTTAGACATTATTTATTATGTTTTGTTTTAATGCTCATGTGTAAAGTTGATGTTTCAAAAGTTATTCTGATCTTTTATGTATGTACTCATGTCATAATTCCTGTAACACTGATGTATATGTTATTTCTATTCTGTTGTAAAGCCTGTACTACAAATGTTATCTGAATTGTTATGTTCTTTAATGATGTATTTTTTACCTTTGTAATTGTATTCTCATGTTATAATATTGTAATTGACACCAGTTCATCAAATTAAGTAACTTGTAAGTTCCATTTCACTGCACACATTTCTGTTGGCCAGAGTAATGCACAATATGTGAGAAGTTGGGACTGTTAGTGTTTGCACGTGTGTTACTAATTCAGCAAGGGACTGGATAACAGCATTGCTGGTTCTAAGGCAATTCCAAAAGCTTTGTGAGTGCACAAGTGGTGGTTTATGGACTTGCTATCTTCTCTGCAAGACTCTTCGATGGTGATTGTGCACCTGCACAGTCGCAGCAGATGGCTGCTGGCCATCTCTACAAGGACTGCAGTGGGTCTGCACCTCTGGTGGCCCACCAATACCGTAATCTCTACCAGGACTACAGTGGGTCTACTCTGTGATGACCTACCTACCAATATTCATCAACTTCGACTGACTCTGCTATGGGTTTGCTCTGTTGTGGCCCATTACCTTTCAGCATGTCAAGAGTCAGCACTGTCTTTCTGTTGGAAGGACAACACTACTTCTTCACGACTGCATGGAAATCCACTACTTCCATGTGCATTGTCTTTTACTGCTCAGACTTTGATAAAAGCAACGGCAGTTTTACTGTGATGAATGATCAGGACTGTCTTTATGGACTGTGAGAAAATTTTAGCTTTTGACCAACATTGTATAAATAAGTGTGTGCATTTGATATCTTTGTTACTGTAATTATGAAAATTTTTTTCAAATCATTATTGGCCACTGCCCAAAAATATTTTGTAAAATTTTTTGTGGGGAGCATGGGGGCTATGTAAGTAGGCTGTTTATGTTTTCTTATTGGCAACGTTATGTAGCGCTCTGTACGAAAATCACTGGCTGCAGTCTGTGGCCAGTTTGCATTGTTGTCTGCCATTGTAGTGTTGGGCAGCGGCAGCTGGATGTGAAGAGCGCGTAGCGTTGCGCAGTTGGAGGTGAGCCGCCAGCAGTGGTGGATGTGGGAAATCCGATGGCGGATTTTTGAGTACAGAATGGATATTACGAACTGCTATGTATATTATGCTTTTTCAACACTATTAAGGTAAATACATTGTTTGTTCTCTATTAATATCTTTCATTTGCTAACTATCCCTATCAGTAGTTAGTGCCTTCTGTAGTTTGAATCTTTTAGTTAGCTGGCAGTAGTGGCGCTCGCTGTATTGCAGTAGTTCGAGTAATGAAGATTTTTGTGAGTTAAGTGATTTCTGAAAGGTATAGTTTAATGTTACTCAGGGCCATTCTTTTGCAGGGATCTTTGATAGATTGCGTTGCGCTAAATAATATTGTTTGTCAGGTTAAGCACAGTCGTGTACAATTGTTCTAAGGGGACGTTTCAACCTTTTCAGGGTTGCAGTGGTTCCCACCTTCCTCCTGATGGATGATAACGCACGGCCCCACCGAGCTGCCATCGTGGAGGAGTACCTTGAAACAGAAGAAATCAGGCGAATCGAGTGGCCTGCCTGTTCTCCAGACCTGAACCCCATCGAGCACGTCTGGGGTGCTCTCGGTCGTCGTATCGCTGCACGTCTTCAAACCCCTAGGGCACTTCAGGAGCTCCGACGGGCACTGATGCAAGAATGGGAGGCTATACTCCAGCAGCTGTTCGACCACCTGATCCAGAGTATGCCAACCCGTTGTGCGGCCTGTGTACGTGTGCATGGTTATCATATCCCACATTGATGTCGGAGTACACGCGCAGGAAACAGTGGCATTTTGTAGCACATGTGTTTCGGGACGGTTTTCTCAACTCATCACCAATACCGTGGACTTACAGATATGTGTCGTGTGTGTTCCCTATGTGCCTATGCTATTAGCGGCAGTTTTGTGTAGTACCACGTTGTGTGGCACCACATTCTGCGATTATCCTTAATTTATGAGCATGTGTGTAGTTTCCAGTGGGGCACCTGATGATGTCCCGAGGTGCCCGAATGCGATAATACCTTTCTGTCGGTCGAAGAGAGTCGACGTTTATCACTTTGGATGCTTAGTGGCTTCTCGGAGAGTTTATGCGCAGTTCTCGATGTAAATCTCGGACACGGGCCGACCTGGGAGCTCCTAACATCCTCCTCAAAGACCTGTTTTGGAAGGTCTGAAGGGACTTGAGGGTAGGGTTGCAGATGGTGCCCCACGAGGAGCAACCATACAGGGTGGCTGGTAGGTTCGTTGCTCGATATATGTGCAGTGTATTGCATGTGTTCATACAGGGTGTTTCAAAAATGACTGGTATATTTGAAACGGCAATAAAAACTAAACGAGCAGCGATAGAAATACACCGTTTGTTGCAATATGCTTGGGACAACAGTACATTTTCAGGCGGACAAACTTTCGAAATTACAGTTGTTACAATTTTGAACAACAGATGGCGCTGCAAGTGATGTGAAAGATACAGAAGACAACGCAGTCTGTGGGTGCGCCATTCTGTACGTCGTCTTTCAGCTGTAAGCGTGTGCTGTTCACAACGTGCAAGTGTGCTGTAGACAACATGGTTTATTCCTTATAACAGAGGATTTTTCTGGTGTTGGAATTCCACCACCTAGAACACAGTGTTGTTGCAACAAGACGAAGTTTTCAACGGAGGTTTAATGTAACCAATGGACCGAAAAGCGACACAATAAAGGATCTGTTTGAAAAATTTCAACAGACTGGGAACGTGACGGATGAACGTGCTGGAAAGGTAGGGCGACCGCGTACGGCTACCACAGAGGGCAACGCGCAGCTAGTGCAGCAGGTGATCCGACAGCGGCCTCGGGTTACCGTTCGCCGTGTTGCGGCTGCGGTCCAAATGACGCCAACGTCCACGTATCGTCTCATGCGCCAGAGTTTACACCTCTATCCCTACAAAATTCAAACGCGGCAACCCCTCAGCGCCGCTACCATTGCTGCACGAGAGACATTCGCTAACGATATAGTGCACAGGATTGATGACGGCGATATGCATGTGGGCAGCATTTGGTTTACTGACGAAGCTTATTTTTACCTGGACGGCTTCGTCAATAAACAGAACTGGCGCATATGGGGAACCGAAAAGCCGCATGTTGCAGTCCCATCGTCCCTGCATCCTCAAAAAGTACTGGTCTGGGCCGCCATTTCTACCAAAGGAATGAGTGGCCCATTTTTCAGATCCGAAACGATTACTGCATCACGCTATCTGGACATTCTTCGTGAATTTGTGGCGGTACAAACTGCCTTAGACGACACTGCGAACACCTCGTGGTTTATGCAAGATGGTGCCTGGCCACATCGCACGGCCGACGTCTTTAATTTCCTGAATGAATATTTCGATGATCGTGTGATTGCTTTGGGCTATCCGAAACATGCAGGAGGCGGCGTGGATTGGCCTCTCTATTCGCCAGGCATGAACCCCTGTGACTTCTTTCTGTGGGGACACGTGAAAGACCAGGTGTACCGCCAGAATCCAGAAACAATTGAACAGCTGAAGCAGTACATCTCATCTGCATGTGAAGCCATTCCGCCAGACACGTTGTCAAAGGTTTCGGGTAATTTCATTCAGAGACTACGCCATATTATTGCTACGCATGGTGGATATGTGGAAAATATCGTACTATAGAGTTTCCCAGACCGCAGCGCCATCTGTTGTTGAATATTGTAACTACTGTATTTTCGAAAGTTTGTCTGCCTGAAAATGTACTGTTGTCCCAAGCATATTGCAACAAACGGTGTATTTCTATCGCTGCTCGTTTAGTTTGTATTGCCGTTTCAAATATACCGGTCATTTTTTAAACACCCTGTACGTGCACTGGAGAGCAGTGGCTAGAGCTGACTCAGCAGCTGTAAGATGTGAGTCGTCGTGTTGCGAAGATGTGACCTGAGAAATATTTTCTTGTCGATACTCACACCTATGAATGCTATCAGCGGTAACGACGCACGGGAATTTGAGATGCCAAACCAGTTCCCAGTAATCTGTTCTCGGTTCTGAAGACTCTGCCTGAAAAATTTGCCATTATTTTACCTTTTGTCATTCGTCTATTCGTCACAGACAGTGCAACAGTGCTGCGTAGTTCTCTTAACGCAGTCCTGCTGAAAGGACCCACGCCTATTCGTCTTCCCTCTCGGTTCTTGAGTTCATCTCGTCAGCACTCATGCTGCACTCATTGATCTACAGATACTTGTATGTGCGATGCGTCAGTAAGATGCTCCCATGTGACACCCGGAAAATTCGACTCACAGAGCGTGAGTTGGCGATAAGCTGCAAGTGTACGCCTCTATGCGTGCTATATTGCGACCTCGGACTAGTAAGTTGTAGTGACGTCAGACGCACTCAGTAGCCACCATATACTAACACAATTCAGAATGAGATTTTCACTCTGCAGCGGAGTGTGCGCTGATATGAAACTTCCTGGCAGATTAAAACTGTGTGCCCGACCGAGACTCGAACTTGGGACCTTTGCCTTTCGCGGGCAAGTGCTCTACTACTTGGGCTACCGAAGCACGACTCACGTCCGGTACTCACAGCTTTACTTCTGCCAGTACCTCGTCTCCTACCTTCCAAACTTTACAGAAGCTCTCCTGCGAAACTTGCAGAACTAGCGCTCCTGTATGGTAGGTAGGAGACGAGGTACTGCCAGAAGTAAAGCTGTGAGTACAGGACGTGAGTCGTGCTTCGGTAGCTCAGTTGGTAGAGCACTTGCCTGCGAAAGGCAAAGGTCCCGAGTTCGTGTCTCGGTCGGGCACACAGTTTTAATCTGCCAGGAAGTTTCATATCAGCGCACACTCCGCTGCAGAGAGAAAATCTCATTCTGGAAACATCCCCCAGGCTGTGGCTAAGCCATGTCTCCGCAATATCCTTTCTTTCAGGAGTGCTAGTTCTGCAAGTTTCGCAGGAGAGCTTCTGTAAAGTTTGGAAGGTAGGAGACGAGGTACTGGCAGAAGTAAAGCTGTGAGTACCGGACGTGAGTCGTGCTTCGGTAGCTCAGTTGGTAGAGCACTTGCCCGCGAAAGGCAAAGGTCCCGAGTTCGAGTCTCGGTCGGGCACACAGTTTTAATCTGCCAGGAAGTTTCATATCAGCGCACACTCCGCTGCAGAGTGAAAATCTCATTCTGGAAACATCCCCCAGGCTGTGGCTAAGCCATGTCTCCGCAATATCCTTTCTTTCAGGAGTGCTAGTTCTGCAAGTTTCGCAGGAGAGCTTCTGTAAAGTTTGGAAGGTAGGAGACGAGGTACTGGCAGAAGTAAAGCTGTGAGTACCGGACGTGAGTCGTGCTTCGGTAGCTCAGTTGGTAGAGCACTTGCCCGCGAAAGGCAAAGGTCCCGAGTTCGAGTCTCGGTCGGGCACACAGTTTTAATCTGCTAGGAAGTTTCACTAACACAATTGTTCATCTGCAAGAACGATTTATTTCTCTATTGAAGATAAGGATGAAATTTTGATCAACATATCCCATAGGCATGAAAATGCCTATTGTCAGTCTGATGAAGGTCAGTCAACGTGTTCATGCTGTAAACACTTTCCATCGGTATACAGTGTGAAGCAGCTAAGCCAGATTACCGCATATACACTGAACAGCAACAACATGATGTGCACCGGCGGAAAAATGTACAAGGAAATATTCGCTGTACTGCTGTGTGGAAACAGGTGAAATGGAGAAGCCACTGGTGACTGGAAAGGCGGCAAAACGGCGTTGTTTCAAAAAGATAGACGTCAGTAAGTTTCCAGTCACATGGCGAAACAATAAAAAGGCGTGGATGATGAGGAGTCGTATGGAAGAGTGGCTGGGCTCTCTCAATGCCAAAATGAAAAAGGGAAGTCGCCAAGTTCTCCTTTTCTTAGACAATGCAACCTGTCACCCGAAAGTAACGTTATCAAACGTGAAATTGGCTCGGTTCCCTCCACGTTCAACCAGTCTCACAACCCGTGTACCAGGGGATTATTTACACTTTCACGTGTCATTATAGGCGATTACTGATACAATCTCTTATTCTTAGTGCTGAAGAAGCAGAAAGTGCGTTTGATCTTGCACGGTCAGTTTCTGTCCTGGGTGTAATAAATTGGATTGGCTTGGCAGTAAAGGAAATAAAACCCGAAACCGTCACCATGTGCTTCGACAAAGCAGGGTTTGGGGGTAGAGAACGAGATGCCTCTGTGGCCATTGAAGCTCAAGAAAATGCAGCAGCAATTCCTGAATTAATGAAAATGTGAACCACTTCATGTAGTGCAGATGATTACGTTCGAAGTGATGACTTTCTGTCATCTTACTCCACTTTCACCTCAGCAACAGATTTAATAGAAATGCGCTGCAACGCAGAGGTTGATGATAAAGAAGAAGAAACAAAAGAAGAAGAAGAAATGCAAAATGATGTCCCTGGAGAAATTAATACGCCTGAAGAAGCCGTTGCACGCATAAAGGATGTTATGCAATTTACAGCAAACGCAAATTCTCCTAACTCGGGGGAACTATTGTATGGTGCAAAACACTGCCTAGAAAAAAACAGTTTTCAACAGGAAATTAATACAAGTTTCCCTCCTTGATATGTGGCGAAAAGAGTGAAATGTAAAGCAAACAAACTTGGGAATAATACACTCCTGGAAATTGAAATAAGAACACCGTGAATTCATTGTCCCAGGAAGGGGAAACTTTATTGACACATTCCTGGGGTCAGATACATCACATGATCACACTGACAGAACCACAGGGACATAGACACAGGCAACAGAGTATGCACAATGTCGGCACTAGTACAGTGTATATCCACCTTTCGCAGCAATGCAGGCTGCTATTCTCCCATTGAGACGATCGTAGAGATGCTGGATGTAGTCCTGTGGAACGGCTTGCCATGCCATTTCCACCTGGCGCCTCAGTTGGACCAGCGTTCGTGCTGGACGTGCAGACCGCGTGAGACGACGCTTCATCCAGTCCCAAACATGCTCAATGGGGGACAGATCCGGAGATCTTGCTGACCAGGGTAGTTGACTTACACCTTCTAGAGCACGTAGGGGGGCACGGGATACATGCGGACGTGCATTGTCCTGTTGGAACAGCAAGTTCCCTTGCCGGTCTAGGAATGGTAGAACGATGGGTTCGATGACGGTTTGGATGTACCGTGCACTATTCAGTGTCCCCTCGACGATCACCAGTGGTGTACGGCCAGTGTAGGAGATCGCTCCCCACACCATGATGCCGGGTGTTGGCCCTGTGTGCCTCGGTCGTATGCAGTCCTGATTGTGGCGCTCACCTGCACTGCGCCAAACACGCATACGACCATCATTGGCACCAAGGCAGAAGCGACTCTCATCGCTGAAGACGACACGTCTCCATTCGTCCCTCCATTCACGCCTGTCGCGACACCACTGGAGGCGGGCTGCACGATGTTGGGGCGTGAGCGGAAGACGGCCTAAGGGTGTGCGGGACCGTAGCCCAGCTTCATGGAGACGGTTGCGAATGGTCCTCGCCGATACCCCAGGAGCAACAGTGTCCCTAATTTGCTGGGAAGTGGCGGTGCGGTCCCCTACGGCACTGCGTAGGATCCTACGGTCTTGGCGCGCATCCGTGCGTCGCTGCGATCCGGTCCCAGGTCGACGGGCACGTGCACCTTCCGCCGACCACTGGCGACAACATCGATGTACTGTGGAGACCTCACGCCCCACGTGTTGAGCAATTCGGCGGTACGTCCACCCGGCCTCCCGCATGCCCACTATACGCCCTCGCTCAAAGTCCGTCAACTGCACATACGGTTCACGTCCACGCTGTCGCGGCATGCTACCAGTGTTAAAGAGTGCGATGGAGCTCCGTATGCCACGGCAAACTGGCTGACACTGACGGCGGCGGTGCACAAATGCTGCACAGCTAGCGCCATTCGACGGCCAACACCGCGGTTCCTGGTGTGTCCGCTGTGCCGTGCGTGTGATCATTGCTTGTACAGCCCTCTCGCAGTGTCCGGAGCAAGTATGGTGGGTCTGACACACCGGTGTCAATGTGTTCTTTTTTCCATTTCGAGGAGTGTATGTGCCGGGTGAACAAAAAATCTGTATAAATTTGAAAACTTAATAAACCACGGAATAATGTAGATAGAGAGGTAAAAATTGACACACATGATTGGAATGACATGGAGTTTTATTCGAACAAAAAAAAAAGTATTGCTAGACGCGTGAAAGATCTCTTGCGCGCGTCGTTAGGTGGTGATCGTGTACTCAGCCGCCACTTTCGTCATGCTTGGCCTCCCAGGTCCCCAGACCTCACTCAGTCCGTGCGATTATTGGCTTTGGGGTTACCTGAAGTCGCAAGTGTATCGTGATCGACCGACATCTTTGGGGATGCTGAAAGGCAACATCCGACGCCAATGCCTCTCTATAACTCGGGACATACTTCACAGCGCTGTACACAACATTATTCCTCGACTACAGCTATTGTTGAGGAATGATGGTGGACATATTGAGCATTTCCTGTAAAGAACATCATCTTTGCTTTGTCTTACTTTGTTATGCTAATTATTGCTATTCTGATCAGATGAAGCGCCATCTGTCGGACATTTTTTGAACGTTTGTATTTTTTTTGGTTCTAATAAAACCCCATGTCATTCCAAGCATGTGTGTCAATTTGTACCTCTCTATCTACATTATTCCGTGATTTGTTCAGTTTTCAAATTTATAGTGACTTTTTGATCACCCGGTATGGACATACAATAATAAACGAATTTAAAGTTCGAGTAAAAACATAGAAACGCCGTGTTATTTATCAGTTAGTGTAATAGTCCAGTGTTCTATTGTCTCATATACAGTAAATGAACGTCTACTGTCCTGGAGTGAAGCTACATACAAAATTCAGAATTTTTACTGTTCTTTTGTGCATCATACCTGACAAATTTTACGCAGCCCAATGAGTTTCGTGTAATCCGGAAACCTGTCCAATTCATCATCATCATCATCATCATCATTAAAGACTGATTATGCCTTTCAGCGTTCAGTCTGGAGCATAGCCCCCCTTATACAGTTCCTCCATGATCCCCTATTCAGTGCTAACATTGGTGCCTCTTGTGATGTTAAACCTATTACTTCAAAATCATTCTTAACCGAATCCAGGTATCTTCTCCTCGGTCTGCCCCGACTCCTCCTACCCTCTACTGCTGAATCCATGAGTCTCTTGGGTAACCTTGCTTCTCCCATGCGTGTAACATGACCCCACCATCTAAGCCTGTTCGCCCTGACTGCTACATCTATAGAGTTCATTCCTAGTTTTTCTTTGATTACCTCATTGTGGACACCCTCCTGCCATTGTTCCCATCTACTAGTACCTGCAATCATCCTAGCTACTTTCATATCCGTAACCTCAACCTTGTTGATAAGGTAACCTGAATCCACCCAGCTTTCGCTCCCATACAACAAAGTTGGTTGAAAGATTGAACGGTGCACAGATAACTTAGTCTTGGTACTGACTTCCTTCTTGCAGAAGAGAGTAGGTCGTAGCTGAGCGCTCACTGCATTAGCTTTGCTACACCTCGCTTCCAGTTCTTTCACTATGTTGCCATCCTGTGAGAATATGCATCCTAAGTACTTGAAACAGTCCACCTGTTCTAACTTTGTTCCTCCTATTTGGCACTCAATCCGTTTATATTTCTTTCCCACTGACATTACTTTCGTTTAGGAGATGCTAATCTTCATACCATAGTCCTTACATTTCTGATCTCGCTCTGAAATATTACTTTGCAAACTTTCAATCGAATCTGCCATCACAACTAAGTCATCCGCATATGCAAGACTGCTTATTTTGTGTTCACATGTCTTAATCTCACCCAGCCAGTCTATTGTTTTCAACATATGCTCCATAAATAATATGAACAACAGTGGAGACAGGTTGCAGCCTTGTCTTACCCCTGAAACTACTCTGAACCACGAACTCAATTTACCGTCAACTCTAACTGCTGCCTGACTATCCATGTAAAGACCTTCAATTGCTTGCAAAAGTTTGCCTCCTATTCCATAATCTTGTAGAACAGACAATAACTTCCTCCTAGGAACCCGGTCATATGCCTTTTCTAGATCTATAAAGCATAGAAACAATTCCCTGTTCCACTCGTAACACTTCTCCATTATTTGCCGTAAGCTAAAGATCTGGTCCTGACAACCTCTAAGAGGCCTAAACCCACACTGATTTTCATCCAATTGGTCCTCAACTAATACTCGCACTTTCCTTTCAACAATACCTGAGAAGATTTTACCCACAACGCTGATTAAAGAGATACCTCTGTAGTTGTTACAATCTTTTCTACCTGTCCAATTTGGAAAAATATTTTAGTCCGAGGCGATTCCGTTTCGAGTAAGTTTTACTGTATACGGGGTTGCCTGTCCTAGCTGCCTTACGGTGTATGACAGGCCTGTGTTGCAGCCTTTGTGCTCACTCTGTGGCCAGCGCAGAGTGGACGGAAGCGCCGACCGCCCCTGAGGAGACAGACAGCTGGACCACGCGAGTGGCCACCACGCTCGCGGCGACGCTGTATAACACTGTAGTGCTCGCCAGGAAGCCTGTTAGCCCTCTCTAAACGAAGCAGCCAACAGTTGCCTGTCTGCCACACGTGGTCGTTCCGGAACACTGCGCTTCGCTTAGAGCCTTTGACGGAACGAGCCGTCCCACAGCGGGCACAGAAGAGCTTTTGATGTGGTCTGGGCCACAGCCGGTTTCACAGCTGTCGCCGCAGGATCGTCTGTTCTGCTGTGGGCTTCACCTCACTGTGTGCCACGCCACTGAGGAACGGACTGTCCCTTATACAGGGTGTTTCAAAAATGACCGGTATATTTGAAACGGCAATACAAACTAAACGAGCAGCGATAGAAATACACCGTTTGTTGCAATATGCTTCGGACAACAGTACATTTTCAGGCAGACAAACTTTCGAAATTACAGTAGTTACAATTGTCAACAACAGATGGCGCTGCGGTCTGGGAAACTCTATAGTACGATATTTTCCACATATCCACCATGCGTAGCAATAATATGGCGTGGTCTCTGAATGAAATTACCCGAAACCTTAGACAATGTGTCTGGCGGAATGGCTTCACATGCAGATGAGATGTACTGCTTCAGCTGTTCAATTGTTTCTGGATTCTGGCGGTACACCTGGTCTTTCAAGTGTCCCCACAGAAAGAAGTCACAGGGGTTCATGCCTGGCGAATAGAGAGGCCAATCCACGTCGCCTCCTGTATGTTTCGGATAGCCCAAAGCAATCACACGATCATCGAAATATTCATTCAAGAAATTAAAGACGTCGGCCGTGCGATGTGGCCGGGCACCATCTTGCATAAACCACGAGGTGTTCGCAGTGTCGTCTAAGGCAGTTTGTACCGCCACAAATTCACGAAGAATGTCCAGATAGCGTGATGCAGTAATCGTTTCGGATCTGAAAAATGGGCCAATGATTCCTTTGGAAGAAATGGCGGCCCAGACCAGTACTTTTTGAGGATGCAGGGACGATGGGACTGCAACATGGGGCTTTTCGGTTCCCCATATGCGACAGTTCTGTTTATTGACGAAGCCGTCCAGGTAAAAATAAGCTTCGTCAGTAAACCAAATGCTGTCCACATGCATATCGCCGTCATCAATCCTGTGCACTATATCGTTAGCGAATGTCTCTCGTGCAGCAATGGTAGCGGCGCTGAGGGGTTGCCGCGTTTGAGTTTTGTATGGATAGAGGTGTAAACTCTAGCGCACGAGACGATACGTTGACGTTGGCGTCATTTGGACCGCAGCTGCAACACGGCGAACGGAAACCCGAGGCCGCTGTCGGATCACCTGCTGCACTGGCTGCGCGTTGCCCTCTGTGGTTGCCGTACGCGGTCGCCCTACCTTTCCAGCACGTTCATCCGTCACGTTCCCAGTCCGTTGAAATTTTTCAAACAGATCCTTTGTTGTATCGTTTTTCGGTCCTTTGGTTACATTAAACCTCCGTTGAAAACTTCGCCTTGTTGCAACAACACTGTGTTCTAGGCGGTGGAATTGCAACACCAGAAAGATCCTCTGTTCTAAGGAATAAACCATGTTGTCTACAGCACACTTGCATGTTGTGAACAGCACACGCTTACAGCAGAAAGACGACGTACAGAATGGCGCACCCACAGACTGCGTTGTCTTCTATATCTTTCACATCACTTGCAGCGCCATCTGTTGTTGAAAATTGTAACTACTGTAATTTCGAAAGTTTGTCCGCCTGAAAATGTACTGTTGTCCCAAGCATATTGCAACAAACGGTGTATTTCAATCGCTGCTCGTTTAGTTTTTATTGCCGTTTCAAATATACCGGTCATTTTTGAAACACCCTGTATCTTACGCACAAGTCGCATCTTTTCTCAGCGTCCAGTAGCACACTGAAGTCGGCGCGCTCAACATTCACGTTTGCGAAGTACGGTCCGCGTGCCGACAGCTCAAGGCATGCCACGCTAGCGAGCTGTCGAGGCAATCAAACTATCACAGGCACGATAACTCGAGAGGTGCGCCCCACACAGTTTTTGCACTTTGGCTTCTGCGTCCTTGGTAGCAGGCATGGTTGCCTGCGCACGTAACGGATGCCTCAGGGAAGTAGCAGTGGCGAGCCACACGCCTCACCCCCTGGAACCTCCCTCCTCGCAGGCACGACGCGACAGTGACTGTTGGTTGGTTGTTTCGGGGAAGGAGACCAGACAGCGAGGTCATCGGTCTCATCGGATTAGGGAAGGACGGGGAAGGAAGTCGGCCGTACCCTTTCAAAGGAATCATCCCGGCATTTGCCTGGAGCGATTTAGGGAAATCACGGAATACCTAAATCAGGATGGCCGGACGCGGGATTGAACCGTCGTCCTCCCGAGACAGTGACTGTGGTGAAGACCACTCTCTTCAAGCCGCGCGGGATTGGCCGAGCGGTCTGGGGCCTTGCAGTCACAGACTGTGTAGCTGGTCCCAGCGGAGGTTCGAGTCCCCCATCGGGCATGGGTGTGTGTGTTTGTCCTTAGGATAATTTAGGCTTAAGGGGCTCCGGAACGCCCTATACTTGCAATGTTAAAATAACGCTTATAAATTACATCTTTCCTCACAAAGTATTTGAGGTAGGAAGTTGAACTTTTTACAGATTACTTATTGGAATATGGGCTACAACTTAACACAGGGATTTTACAAAATTTTAGTTCAGTTATTAAAGATGATTTTTTTTTTCAATTGTAATGAAAATTCACAACATTTTTTGCAATTATTTATTTATATATTCAAAAATATACAGTTTTTTGGAAAAAGGCTGTGTTAAATTATGCAGAAGGTACTGTGCAACATTTACTGAAAGTTTGAAACAAATATGTTTGGAAGATCCTTAGGAAACATGTAATTAGTATGAGAAAATAAAAGTTTTGGGAATCGAGCGACAAAGATTGGATTAACTTTTTAGTGCATTCCAGGTCCATAGGATGGATTATCTTCATCCTCTGCAAACTCCTCCTCCAGCTTCCTCTTGTTCCTCCTCCTGTTTACTCTTGCTTGTATTTCTAGACTCTTTGCAGCCCTGTCTGCAGCCCGAAGGCGTTCCTTGTCTAAAGCGAGCATCGCTCGTACCATGTTAGTACCTATCTTTATTCCCATATTTCTAAATACCTTGCACCTTACAATGTTGCCCTCATTGAAAGTCGCAACAGCATCATACACACCAAAGTGACGTGTTTCTATTCCAACAAATACAGTCTTGGGGATTCTCGACCATATAACACTATTTACACTTTCATTGGGGTTTTGAGTTTTTCCGTGACTACACTTTTTCAACAGTTCAGGTGCTGGCAAGTCTCTGAAAATAGGTTTAGCCACAACACATACTTTATCTCACATCACTAAAATGTACCTGATGAACACGGACGTTAATAATAACACCATTTGACAGCAGTTTAACAGCGCCACAGTGGGTCACGCCCATGTAGAACACACTTCAAAAAAATTTAAAAATAGTTGTAGTCTTCGGAATTGAATAAATTATATATCTATTAAAAGGTAATAGTCTGCAGATTCAGAAAACGCAAAAAAGTAAAAATTGAACTTTTCATGATTTTGAGCCTTTCCGGAGCCCCTTAAGTAGTGTATAAGCTTAGGGACTGATGACCTTCGCAGTTAAGTCCGATAAGATTTCACACACCTCTGAACATTTTGAACTCTCTTCAACTGAAACAGCTTCCTGTTGCCCATGTTGTCGACAGCGATCACCAGCAGCGATGGAGACTTTCTGCGTCCTGAGGCGCTTAACGCGCTACACAACGCACTGCAGATCTCAGGTCGTCCAGTTCTTTATTAAGGAAGTCCGTAGTTGCCGAGCGCGGAAACCCCTTGAAGACCTTCTCGATGAGCTTTCCGGGACGGTGGCGTGCTTGTAGAAGGGCAGCGACAGTGCCACAGCCTCGCTCGCCGCCTTCCGGAAATCTTCACATTTGTCAAACTGTACTCGCACAGTTGTAGAGCCTTTCAGTCTTGACGGCGTAGCTCGAAGTTGTCCACTGCGTGAGTCGTTGCAGCAACCCCCTGTAATTGCCGTTCACTTAAAAAAAATGACGGTGGCAGGTGGTCTCTGCCGCGACAGCTTGACTGTAGACGCCGGGTGGGGGGCTGGCCACGCCTTCACTTTTGGTGGCTGCCTGCGCAGCAGCTGGTTAGGCTGTTCTTATTCTTGTGCAGCAGGATGTGTGTCCTCCTGACCGTTCTGCGGCAGTTCTTGCGTCAGAGTATCTGCGTCGGCAAACGCCAGGAAGCGGTTACCAGTTTTCGTCTGCGGCGCGAATGTACACTCCTGGAAATTGAAATAAGAACACCGTGAATTCATTGTCCCAGGAAGGGGAAACTTTATTGACACATTCCTGGGGTCAGATACATCACATGATCACACTGACAGAACCACAGGCACATAGACACAGGCAACAGAGCATGCACAATGTCGGCACTAGTACAGTGTATATCCACCTTTCGCAGCAATGCAGGCTGCTATTCTCCCATGGAGACGATCGTAGAGATGCTGGATGTAGTCCTGTGGAACGGCTTGCCATGCCATTTCCACCTGGCGCCTCAGTTGGACCAGCGTTCGTGCTGGACGTGCAGACCGCGTGAGACGACGCTTCATCCAGTCCCAAACATGCTCAATGGGGGACAGATCCGGAGATCTTGCTGGCCAGGGTAGTTGACTTACACCTTCTAGAGCACGTTGGGTGGCACGGGATACATGCGGACGCGCATTGTCCTGTTGGAACAGCAAGTTCCCTTGCCGGTCTAGGAATGGTAGAACGATGGGTTCGATGACGGTTTGGATGTACCGTGCACTATTCAGTGTCCCCTCGACGATCACCAGTGGTGTACGGCCAGTGTAGGAGATCGCTCCCCACACCATGATGCCGGGTGTTGGCCCTGTGTGCCTCGGTCGTATGCAGTCCCGATTGTGGCGCTCACATGCACGGCGCCAAACACGCATACTACCATCATTGGCACCAAGGCAGAAGCGACTCTCATCGCTGAAGACGACACGTCTCCATTCGTCCCTCCATTCACGCCTGTCGCGACACCACTGGAGGCGGGCTGCACGATGTTGGGGCGTGAGCGGAAGACGGCCTAACGGTGTGCGGGACCGTAGCCCAGCTTCATGGGGACGGTTGCGAATGGTCCTCGCCGATACCCCAGGAGCAACAGTGTCCCTAATTTGCTGGGAAGTGGCGGTGCGGTCCCCTACGGCACTGCGTAGGATCCTACGGTCTTGGCGTGCATCCGTGCGTCGCTGCGGTCCGGTCCCAGGTCGACGGGCACGTGCACCTTCCGCCGACCACTGGCGACAACATCGATGTACTGTGGAGACCTCACGCCCCACGTGTTGAGCAATTCGGCGGTACGTCCACCCGGCCTCCCGCATGCCCACTATACGCCCTCGCTCAAAGTCCGTCAGCTGCACATACGGTTCACGTCCACGCTGTCGCGGCATGCTACCAGTGTTAAAGACTGCGATGGAGCTCCGTATGCTACGGCAAACTGGCTGACACTGACGGCGGCGGTGCACAAATGCTGCGCAGCTAGCGCCATTCGACGGCGAACACCGCGGTTCCTGGTGTGTCCGCTGTGCCGTGCGTGTGATCATTGCTTGTACAGCCCTCTCGCAGTGTCCGGAGCAAGTATGGTGGTCTGACACACCGGTGTCAATGTGTTCTTTTTTCCATTTCCAGGAGTGTACTTCTTGGCAGTTGGCGCAGAACCAGCCGCACGCTTTGGTTTGACCGATAGCCAACCGCCCTTTGCTCCTGCCGGCTGTAGCTGTTGTCGCCGCACCTGCAGAAAACAGGGAAGCTTGACCAGAAACTATTGCTACTGTAAAGTAGAATCCTACACTGTGTTTTTCTCTCCCCCTTTTTTTTTTTTTTGGTCATCAGTCTACTGACTGGTTTGATGCGACCCGCCACGAATTCCTTTCCTGTGCTAACCTCTTCATCTCAGAGTAGCACTTGCTACCTACGTCCTGAATTATTTGCTTGT
This sequence comes from Schistocerca cancellata, assembly GCF_023864275.1. Classification (NCBI taxonomy): domain Eukaryota; kingdom Metazoa; phylum Arthropoda; class Insecta; order Orthoptera; family Acrididae; genus Schistocerca; species Schistocerca cancellata. Next base: position 1,243,539,275 of record NC_064626.1, read on the forward strand.
CGTATTCCAATCTCTGTCTTCCTCTACAGTTTTTGCCCTCTACAGCTCCCTCTAGTACCATGGAAGTCATTCCCTCATGTCTTAGCAGATGTCCTATCATCCTGTCCCTTTTCCTTATCAGTGTTTTCCACATATTCCTTTCCTCTCCGATTCTGCGTAGAACCTCCTCATTCCTTACCTTATCAGTCCACCTAATTTTCAACATTCGTCTGTAGCACCACATCTCAAATGCTTCGATTCTCTTCTGTTCCGGTTTTCCCATAGTCCATGTTTCACTACTATACAATGCTGTACTCCAGTCGTACATCCTCAGAAATTTCTTCCTCAAATTAAGGCCGGTATTTGATATTAGTAGACTTCTCTTGGCCAGAAATGCCTTTTTTGCCATAGCGAGTCTGCTTTTGATGTCCTCCTTGCTTCGTCCGTCATTGGTTATTTTACTGCCTAGGTAGCAGAATTCCTTAACTTCATTGACTTCGTGACCATCAATCCTGATGTTAAGTTTCTCGCTGTTCTCATTTCTACTACTTCTCATTACCTTCGTCTTTCTCCGATTTACTTTCAAACCGTACTGTGTACTCATTAGACTGTTCATTCCGTTCAGCAGATCATTTAATTCTTCTTCACTTTCACTCAGGATAGCAATGTGATCAGCGAATCGTATCATTGATATCCTTTCACCTTGTATTTTAATTCCACTCCTGAACCTTTCTTTTATTTCCATTATTGCTTCCTCGATGTACAGATTGAAGAGTAGGGGCGAAAGGCTACAGCCTTGTCTTACACCCTTCTTAATACGAGCACTTCGTTCTTGATCGTCCACTCTTATCATTCCCTCTTGGTTGTTGTACATATTGTATATGACCCGTCTCTCCCTATAGCTTACCCCTACTTTTTTCAGAATCTCGAACAGCTTGCACCATTTTATATTGTCGAACGCTTTTTCCAGGTCGACAAATGCTATGAAAGTGTCTTGATTTTTCTTTAGCCTTGCTTCCATTATTAGCCGTAACGTCAGAATTGCTTCTCTCGTCCCTTTACTTTTCCTAAAGCCAAACTGATCGTCAGCTAGCGCATTCTTAATTTTCTTTTCCATTCTTCTGTATATTATTCTTGTAAGCAGCTTCGATGCATGAGCTGTTAAGCTGATTGTGCGTTAATTCTCGTACTTGTCAGCTCTTGCCGTCTTCGGAATTGTGTGGATGATGCTTTTCCGAAAGTCAGATGGTATATCGCCAGACTCATATATTCTACACACCAACGTGAATAGTCGTTTTGTTGCCACTTCCCCCAATGATTTTAGAAATTCTGATGGAATGTTATCTATCCTTATTTGACCGTAAGTCCTCCAAAGCTCTTTTAAATTCCGATTCTAATACTGAATCGCCTATCTCTTCTAAATCGACTCCTGTTTCTTCTTCTATCACATCAGACAAATCTTCACCCTCATAGAGGCTTTCAGTGTATTCTTTCCACCTATCTGCTCTCTGCTCTGCATTTAACAGTGGAATTCCCGTTGCACTCTTAATGTTACCACCGTTGCTTTTAATGTCACCAAAGGTTGTTTTGACTTTCCTGTATGCTGAGTCTGTCCTTCCAACAATCATGTCTTTTTCTTTGTCTTCACATTTTTCCAGCCATTTCGTCTTAGCTTCCCTGCACTTCCTATTTATTTCATTCCTCAGCGACGTGTATTTCTGTATTCCTGATTTTCCCGGTACATATTTGTACTTCCTCCTTTCATCAATCAACTGAAGTATTTCTTCTGTTACCCATGGTTTCTTCACAGCTACCTTCTTTGTACCTATGTTTTCCTTCCCAACTTCCGTGATGGCCCTTTTTAGAGATGTGCATTCCTCTTCAACTGTAGTGCCTACTGCGCTATTCCTTATTGTTGTATCTATAGCGTTAGAGAACTTCAAACGTATCTCGTCATTCCTTAGTACTTCCGTATCCCACTTCTTTGCGTATTGATTCTTCCTGACTAATGTCTTGAACTTCAGCCTACTCTTCATCACTACTATATTGTGATCTGAATCTATATCTGCTCCTGGGTACGCCTTACAATCCAGTATCTGATTTCGGAATCTCTGTCTGACCATGATGTAATCTAATTGAAATCTTCCCGTATCTCCCGGCCAAGTATACCTCCTCCTCTTGTGATTCTTGAACAGGGTATTCGCTATTACTAGCTGAAACTTGTTACAGAACTCAATTAATCTTTCTCCTCTTTTATTCCTTGTCCCAAGCCCATATTCTCCTGTAACCTTTTCTTCTACTCCTTCCCCTACAACTGCATTGCAGTCGCCCATGACTATTAGATTTTCGTCCCCCTTTACATACTGCATTACCCTTTCAATATCCTCATACCTTTTCTCTGTCTATTCATCTTCAGCTTTCGACGTCGGCATGTATACCTGAACTATCGTTGTCGGTGTTGGCCTGCTGTCGATTCTGATTAGAACAACCCAGTCACTGAACTGTTCACAGTAACACACCCTCTGCCCTACCTTCCTATTCATAACGAATCCTACACCTGTTATACCATTTTCTGCTGCTGTTGATATTACCCGATACTCATCTGGCCAGAAATCCTTGTCTTCCTTCCACTTAACTTCACTGACCCCTACTATATCTAGATTGAGCCTTTGCATTTCCCTTTTCAGATTTTCTAGTTTCCCTACCACGTTCAAGCTTCTGACATTCCACACCCCGACTCGTAGAACGTTATCCTTTCGTTGATTATTCAATCTTTTTCTCGTGGTAACCTCCCCCTTGGCAGTCCCCTCCCGGAGATCCGAATGGGGGACTATTCCGGAATCTTTTGCCAATGGAGAGATCATCATGACACTTCTTCAAATACAGCCCACATGTCCTGTGGATACACGTTACGTGTCTTTAATACAGTGGTTTCCATTGCCTTCTGCATCCTCATGTCGTTGATCATTGCTGATTCTTCCGCCTTTAGGGGCAATTTCCCACCCCTAGGACAAGAGAGTGCCCTGAACCTCTATCCGCTCCTCCGCCCTCTTTGACAAGGCCGTTGGCAGAATGAGGTTGACTTCTTATGCCGGAAGTCTTCGGCCGCCAATGCTGATTATTTATCAAAATTTAGGCAGTGGCGGGGATCGAACCCGGGACCGAAGACGTTTTGATTATGAATCAAAGACGCTACCTCCCATTTTTTTTTAAATCTCATTTTGTTCGCTTTCGTTCGTTGCATCTGCTCGGGGCGGACGTCGTAAGACATGCATTTAAGTTCGTTGTTGATCTATTGACTCAGTTTTTTTTTTTTTATTACAGAGGGCTGTTGTTAACCCTCTGACCGAGCACGCTGAGCTACCGTGCCGGCATCCCTAGACCCTATTGAAGGCTAATGTCGGGAACTATTGTAGGGATTTTGATACTTTCACTACTAGCCAGAGAGATTCACGAAGATGGTTCAAATGGCTCTGAGCACTAGGGGACATAACTTCTGAGGTCATCAGTCGCCTAGAACTTAGAACTAATTAAACCTAACTAACCTAAGGACATCACACACATCCATCCCCGAGGCAGGATTCGAACCTGCGACCGTAGCGGTCGCTCGGCTCCAGACTGTAGCGCCTAGAACCGCACGGCCACTTCGGCCGGCGATTCACGAAGATGATCTGTGTAGATCACTACATACGAGGGTCGTCCACAAAGTAAGTTCCGCTTCCATTTCTATCCGCGACAGCACTACGGTCGCAGTTCCGAGCATGCGCACCAGTTACTCTGACTCAAGGAGAAGACATACGCCATTTTCAGATCGCTGCTGCCGACGTGTGCTCCGTAGTGCTTGCTGCCGCGTGAGAAATCAGATCTGTGATTCGTTTTGTAAATGCAAAGAAAGTTAAACCAAAGGAAATTCATCGGCAAATCTACGAGGTTTCCGAACAAAATGCTATGAGTGATTCAATGGTTAAAAGATGGCTCAGACTATTCAGTGAAGGACGTGATTAAGTGCACGATGAAGAACAAAGTGGACGCCCGTCTGTGGTTGCTGATGAACTGGTTCACACAATTAAAGAGAAGATTAAGCGCAACCGTAAGTTTACACTTAGTGCCCTTGTTATGGATGTTCCGCAACTCTCACGATCACTTATTCATGAAATTGTTTCTGAAAAACTGAAATCTCGAAAACTTTGCTCTCGTTGGGTACCCAAAATTCTTACTGAACAACACAAAAAACAACGGATGGGCAGTGCAAGCTACAATGAAGAAGGCGATAGTTTTCTTTCTCGGATAAAAAAAAATGGCTCTGAGCACTATGAGACTTAACAGCTGTGGTCATCAGTCCCCTAGAACTTAAAACTACTTAAACCCAACTAACCTAAGGACATCACAAACATCCATGCCCGAGGCAGGATTCGAACCTGCGACCGTCGCAGTCGCGCGGTTCCGGACTGCGCGCCTAGAACCGCTAGACCACCGCGGCCGGCTTTCTCGTATCGTCAAGGGGGATGAAACTTCATGGGGTGACTGCTACAGATTATGTGCAATCACTGGGACTGCTCGAGAAGATCTGGAGGTAGTGTAACAAAAGGGAAAGTTAGTTTACAATAGGCCTTCTTTGATATTTTGATTATTTCGATCGCTTACTATCGATCGCTAACTGTTAAAGAGCGAGAAGTTCAGCAGTTTTATGTCACATTGTCGTCTAGTGAATAATTTTATGAATTCGTCAGATTGTCGCTTCCTGTACTTCTTTCTGCGAACGACAAGCATTGCTATTGAAGGTGACATTTCGGAGGTGTTTTCTGTGACTGCTCTAAAAAAAATGGTTCAAATGGCTCTGAGCACCATGGGACTCAACATCTTAGGTCATAAGTCCCCTAGAACTTAGAACTACTTAAACCTAACTAACCTAAGGATATCACACACACCCATGCCCGAGGCAGGATTCGAACCTGCGACCGTAGCAGTCCCGCGGTTCCGGACTGCAGCGCCAGAACCGCTAGACCACCGCGACCGGCTCTGTGACTCTGTGTGTGTGTGTGTGTGTGTGTGTGTGTGTGTGTGTGTGTGTGTGGTTTTGCAGAAGTGCTACCAATGGACTTCCAGTTTTTTAGGCGGAAGGGTAACGTGCTCTTTATTAACGCCAAGGAAGGGTTATGGACTTCTAGCGTCTTTAAGCCCTTCTACACTCATGCTCATAAATTAAGGATAATGCTGATACATGGTGAAACAACGGTCTGGTGGGCTGTTTGCGGCTTTAAATCATCTCGGGGTATGACCATGCGACGCATTTGATCTGCGGCCATCGCACTGTGGCGCAGGCAGCAGTCCACATACGCAGAGGTGTATTGGTGTATGCCAGAGTAGCCGGCCGTGGTGGCCGAGTGGTTCCAGGTCGCAGGTTCGAATCCTGCCTCAGGCATGGATGTGTGTGATGTCCTTAGGTTAGTTGGGTTTAAGTAGTTCTAGGTTCTAGGGGACTGATGACCATAGAAGTTAAGTCCCATAGTGCTCAGAGCCATTTGAACCATTTTATGTAAGAGTACTGTGCAGCGAATAAGTGTGCAGACGTTTTCCGACGTTCTAATGGTGACTGTGTGTTGAAAATGGCTCAAAAACACATATTGATGACGTTATGAGGGGTAGAATACTAGGGCGACTGGAGGCTGGTCAAACACAGCAGGTCGTAACACGGGCCCTTCGTGTGCCACAAAGTGTGATCTCAAAATTATTGCAACGATCCCAGCAGACAGGAAACGTGTCCAGGCGCTACGGTACGGGACGTCCACAGTGTACAACACCATAAGAAGACCGATATCTCACAATCGGTTCCCGCAGACGGCCACGAAGTACTGCAGGTAGCCTTGCTCGAGACCTTACCGCAGCCACTGGAACAGTTGTCTCCAGATACACTGTCTACAGACGAGTGAACAGGCATGGTTTATTCACCCAGAGACCTGCAAGGTGCATTCCACTGACCCCTGGTGACAGGAGAGCCCGTAAAGCCTGGTGTCAAGAACACAGTAGATGGTTATTGGAACAGTGGTCCCAGGTTATGTTCACGGACGAGTCTAGGTATAGTCTGAACAGTGATTCTCGACGGGTTTTCATCCGGTGTGAAACCAGATGCCAACCCCTTAATGTCCTTGAACGGTACCTATACGGAGGTCGTGGTTTGATTGTGTGGGGTGGGGTTATGATTAATGCACTTACACCATTGCATGTCTTTGACGAAGGAACTTCAACAGGTCAGGTGTATCGGGACCTCATTTTGTACCGGTATGTCCACCTTTTCAGTGTTGCAGTGGGAACCACCGTCCTCCTGATGGATGATAACGCACGGCCCCACCGAACTGCCATCGTGGAGGAGTACCTTGAAACAGAAGAAATCAGGCGAATCGAGTGGCCTGCCTGTTCTCGAGACCTGAACCCCATCGAGCACGTCTGGGATGCTCTCGGTCGTCGTATCGGTGCACGTCTTCAAACCCCTACGGAACTTCAGGAGCTCCGACGGGCACTGATGCAAGAATGGGAGGCTATACTCCAGCAGCTGTTCGACCACCTGATCCAGAGTATGCCAACCCGTTGTGCGCCCTGTGTACGTGTGCATGGTTATCATATCCCACATTGATGTCGGAGTACACGCGCAGGAAACAGTGGCATTTTGTAGCACATGTGTTTCGGGACGGTTTTCTCAACTCATCACCAATACCGTGGACTTACAGATCTGTGTCGTGTGTGTTCCCTATGTGCCTATGCTATCAGCGGCAGTTTTTTTTCCACGTTGTGTGGCACCACATTCTGCAATTATCCTTAATTTATGAGCATGTGTGTAGTTTCCAGTGGGGCACCTGATGATGTCCCGAGGTGCCCGAATGCGATAACATCTTTCTGTCGGTCGAAGAGAGTCGACGTTTATCACTTTGGATGCTTAGTGGCTTCTGGGAGAGTTTATGCGCAGTTCTCGATGTAAATCTCGGACACGGGCCGATTTGGGAGCTCCTAACATCCTCCTCAAAGACCTGTTTTGGAAGGTCTGAACGGACTTGAGGGTAGGGTTGCAGATGGTGCCCCACGAGGAGAAACCATACAGGATGGCTGGTAGGTTCGTTGCTCGATATATGTGCAGTGTATTGCAGGTGTTCATATGTACACCGGAGAGCAGTGGCTAGAGATGACGCAGTAGCTGTAAGATATGAGTCGTCGTGTTGCGAAGATGTGACCTGAGAAATATTTTCTTGTCGATACTCACACCTATGAATGCTATCAGCGGTAAACGACGCACGGAAATTTGAGATGCCAAACCAGTTCCCAGTAATCTGTTCTCGGCTCTGGGGACTCTGCCTGAAAAATCTGCCATTATTTTACCTTTTGTCATTCGTCTATTCGTCACAGACAGTGGAACAGTGCTGCGTAGTTCTCTTAACGTAGTCCTGCTGAAAGGACCCACGCCTATTCGTCTTACCTCTCGGTTCTTGAGTTCATCTCGTCAGCACTGATGCTGCACTCATTGATCTACAGATACTTGTATGTGCGATGCGTCAGTAAGATGCTCCCATGTGACACCCGGACAATTCGACTCACAGAGCGTAAGTTGGCGATAAGCTGCAAGTGTACGCCTCTATGCGTGCTATATTGCGACCTCGGACTAGTAAGTTGTAGTGACGTCGGAAGCACTCAGTAGCCACCATATACTAACACAATTGTTCATCTGCACGAACGATTTACACTCCTGGAAATGGCAAAAAGAACACATTGACACCGGTGTGTCAGACCCACCATACTTGCTCCGGACACTGCGAGAGGGCTGTACAAGCAATGATCACACGCACGGCACAGCGGACACACCAGGAACCGCGGTGTTGGCCGTCGAATGGCGCTAGCTGCGCAGCATTTGTGCACCGCCGCCGTCAGTGTCAGCCAGTTTGCCGTGGCATACGGAGCTCCATCGCAGTCTTTAACACTGGTAGCATGCCGCGACAGCGTGGACGTGAACCGTATGTGCAGTTGACGGACTTTGAGCGAGGGCGTATAGTGGGCATACGGGAGGCCGGGTGGACGTACCGCCGAATTGCTCAACACGTGGGGCGTGAGGTCTCCACAGTACATCGATGTTGTCGCCAGTGGTCGGCGGAAGGTGCACGTGCCCGTCGACCTGGGACCGGACCGCAGCGACGCACGCATGCACGCCAAGACCGTAGGATCCTACGCAGTGCCGTAGGGGACCGCACCGCCACTTCCCAGCAAATTAGGGACACTGTTGCTCCTGGGGTATCGGCGAGGACGATTCGCAACCGTCTCCATGAAGCTGGGCTACGGTCCCGCACACCGTTAGGCCGCCTTCCGCTCACGCCCCAACATCGTGCAGCCCGCCTCCAGTGGTGTCGCGACAGGCGTGAATGGAGGGACGAATGGAGACGTGTCGTCTTCAGCGATGAGAGTCGCTTCTGCCTTGGTGCCAATGATGGTCGTATGCGTGTTTGGCGCCGTGCAGGTGAGCGCCACAATCAGGACTGCATACGACCGAGGCACACAGGGCCAACACCCGGCATCATGGTGTGGGGAGCGATCTCCTACACTGGCCGTACACCACTGGTGATCGTCGAGGGGACACTGAATAGTGCACGGTACATCCAAACCGTCATCGAACCCATCGTTCTACCATTCCTAGACCGGCAAGGGAACTTGCTGTTCCAACAGGACAATGCACGTCCGCATGTATCCCGTGCCACCCAACGTGCTCTAGAAGGTGTGAGTCAACTACCCTAGCCAGCAAGATCTCCGTATCTGTCCCCCATTGAGCATGTTTGGGACTGGATGAAGCGTCGTCTCACGCGGTCTGCACGTCCAGCACGAACGCTGGTCCAACTGAGGCGCCAGGTGGAAATGGCATGGCAAGCCGTTCCACAGGACTACATCCAGCATCTCTACGATCGTCTCCATGGGAGAATAACAGCCTGCATTGCTGCGAAAGGTGGATATACACTGTACTAGTGCCGACATTGTGCATACTCTGTTGCCTGTGTCTATGTGCCTGTGGTTCTGTCAGTGTGATCATGTGATGTATCTGACCCCAGGAATGTGTCAATAAAGTTTCCCCTTCCTGGGACAATGAATTCACGGTGTTCTTATTTCAATTTCCAGGAGTGTATTTCTGTATTGAAGATAAGGATGAAATTTTGATCAACATATCCCAAAGACATGAAAATGCCTATTATCAGTCTGATGAAGGTCAGTCAACGTGTTCATGCTGTAAACACTTTCCATCGGTATACAGTGTGAAGCAGCTAAGCCAGATTACCGCATATACACTGAACAGCAACAACATTATGTGCACCGGCGGAAAAATGTACAAGGAAATACTCGCTGTACTGCTGTGTGGAAACATGTTAGGTGAAATGGAGAAGCCACTGGTGACTGGAAAGGCGGCGAAACGGCGTTGTTTCAAAAAGATAGACGTCAGTAAGCTTCCAGTCACATGGCGAAACAATAAAAAGGCGTGGATGATGAGGAGTCGTATGGAAGAGTGGCTGGGCTCTCTCAATGCCAAAATGAAAAATGCAAGTCGCCGAGTTCTCCTTTTCTTAGACAATGCAACCTGCCACCCGAAAGTAACGTTATCAAACGTGAAACTGGCTCGGTCCCCTCCACGTTCAACCCCATGGACCAGGGGATTATTTACACTTTCACGTGTCATTATAGGCGATTACTGATACAATCTCTTATTCTTAGTGCTGAAGAAGCAGAAAGTGCGTTCGATCTTGCACGGTCAGTTTCTGTCCTGAGTGTAATAAATTGGATTGGCTTGGCAGTAAAGGAAATAAAACCCGAAACCGTCACCATGTGCTTCGACAAAGCAGGGTTTGGGGGTAAAGAACGAGATGCCTCTGTGGCCATTGAAGCTCAAGAAAATGCAGCAGCAGTTCCTGAATTAACGAAAACGTGAACCATTTCATGTAGTGCAGATGATTACGTTCGATGTGATGACTTTCTGTCATCTTACTCTACATCTACATCTACATCTACATCCATACTCCGCAAGCCACCTGACGGTGTGTGGCGGAGGGTACCTTCAGTACCTCTATCGGTTCTCCCTTCTATTCCAGTCTCGTATTGTTCGTGGAAAGAAGGATTGTCGGTATGCCTCTGTGTGGGCTCTAATCTCTCTGATTTTATCCTCATGGTCTCTTCGCGAGATATACGTAGGAGGGAGCAATATACTGCTTGACTCTTCGGTGAAGGTATGTTCTCGAAACTTTGACAAAAGCCCGTACCGAGCTACTGAGCGTCTCTCCTGCAGAGTCTTCCACTGGAGTTTATCTATCATCTCAGTAACGCTTTCGCGATTACTAAATGATCCTGTAACGAAGCGCGCTGCTCTCCGTTGGATCTTCTCTATGTCTTGTATCAACCCTATCTGGTACGGATCCCACACTGCTGAGCAGTATTCAAGCAGTGGGCGAACAAGCGTACTGTAACCTACTTCCTTTGTTTTCGGATTGCATTTCCTTAGGATTCTTCCAATGAATCTCAGTCTGGCATCTGCTTTACCGACAATCAACATTATATGATCATTCCATTTTAAATCACTCCTAATGCGTACTCCCAGATAATTTATGGTATTAACTGCTCCACCTTCACCTCAGCAACAGATTTAATAGAAATGCGCTGCAACGCAGAGGTTGATGATAAAGAAGAAGAAACAAAAGAAGAAGAAGAAATGCAAAATGATGTCCCTAGAGAAATTAATACGCCTGAAGAAGCCGTTGCATGCATAAAGGATGTTATGCAATTTACAAAAAAATGGTTCTGAGCACTATGGAGTTACATCTTAGGTCATCAGTCCCCTAGACTTAGAACTACTTAAACCTAACTAACCTAAGGACGTCACACACATCCATGCCCGAGGCAGGATTCGAACCTGCGACCGTAGCGGTCGCGCGGTTCCAGACTGAAGCGCCTTTAACCGCGTGGCCACACCGGCCGGCTGCAATTTACAGCAAACGCAAATTCTCCTAACTCGGGGGACCTATTGTATGGTGCAAAAAACTGCCTAGAAAAAACAGTTTTCAACAGGAAATTAATACAAGTTTCCCTCCTTGATATGTGGCGAAAAAAGTGAAATGTAAAGCATACAAACTTGGGAATAATACACTCCTGGAAATGGAAAAAAGAACACATTGACACCGGTGTGTCAGACCCACCATACTTGCTCCGGACACTGCGAGAGGGCTGTACAAGCAATGATCACACTCACGGCACAGCGGACACACCAGGAACCGCGGTGTTGGCCGTCGAATGGCGCTAGCTGCGCAGCATTTGTGCACCGCCGCCGTCAGTGTCAGCCAGTTTGCCGTGGCATACGGAGCTCCATCGCAGTCTTTAACACTGGTAGCATGCCGCGACAGCGTGGACGTGAACCGTATGTGCAGTTGACGGACTTTGAGCGAGGGTGTATAGTGGGCATGCGGGAGGCCGGGTGGACGTACCGCCGAATTGCTCAACACGTGGGGCGTGAGGTCTCCACAGTACATCGATGTTGTCGCCAGTGGTCGGCGGAAGGTGCACGTGCCCGTCGACCTGGGGCCGGACCGCAGCGACGCACGGATGCACGCCAAGACCGTAGGATCCTACGCAGTGCGGTAGGGGACCGCACCGCCACTTCCCAGCAAATTAGGGACACTGTTGCTCCTGGGGTATCGGCGAGGACCATTCGCAACCGTCTCCATGAAGCTGGGCTACGGTCCCGCACACCGTTAGGCCGTCTTCCGCTCACGCCCCAACATCGTGCAGCCCGCCTCCAGTGGTGTCGCGACAGGCGTGAATGGAGGGACGAATGGAGACGTGTCGTCTTCAGCGATGAGAGTCGCTTCTGCCTTGGTGCCAATGATGGTCGTATGCGTGTTTGGCGCCGTGCAGGTGAGCGCCACAATCAGGACTGCATACGACCGAGGCACACAGGGCCAACACCCGGCATCATGGTGTGGGGAGCGATCTCCTACACTGGCCGTACACCACTGGTGATCGTCGAGGGGACACTGAATAGTGCACGGTACATCCAAACCGTCATCGAACCCATCGTTCTACCATTCCTAGACCGGCAAGGGAACTTGCTGTTCCAACAGGACAATGCACGTCCGCATGTATCCCGTGCCACCCAACGTGCTCTAGAAGGTGTAAGTCAACTACCCTGGCCAGCAAGATCTCCGGATCTGTCCTCCATTGAGCATGTTTGGGACTGGATGAAGCGTCGTCTCACGCGGTCTGCACGTCCAGCACGAACGCTGGTCCAACTGAGGCGCCAGGTGGAAATGGCATGGCAAGCCGTTCCACAGGACTACATCCAGCATCTCTACGATCGTGTCCATGGGAGAATAGCAGCCTGCATTGCTGCGAAAGGTGGATATACACTGTACTAGTGCCGACATTGTGCATGCTCTGTTGCCTGTGTCTATGTGTCTGTGGTTTTGTCAGTGTGATCATGTGATGTATCTGACCCCAGGAATGTGTCAATAAAGTTTCCCCTTCCTGGGACAATGAATTCACGGTGTTCTTATTTCAATTTCCAGGAGTGTATGTGCCGGGTGATCAAAAAATCAGTATAAATTTGAAAACTTAATAAACCACAGAATAATGTAGGTAGAGAGGTAAAAATTGACACACATGATTGGAATGACATGGAGTTTTATTAGAACAAAAAAAGTATTGCTAGACGCGTGAAAGATGTCTTGCGCGCGTTGTTAGGTGGTGATCGTGTGCTCAGCCGCCACTTTCGTCATGCTTGGCCTCCCAGGTCCCCAGCGCTCAGTCCGTGCGATTATTGGCTTTGGGGTTACCTGAAGTCGCAAGTGTATCGTGATCAACCACCATCTCTGGGAATGCTGAAAGGCAACATCCGACGCCAATGCCTCACTGTAACTCGGGACATACTTTACAGTGCTGTTCACAGCATTATTCCTCGACTACAGCTATTGTTGAGGAATGATGGTGGACATATTGAGCATTTCCTGTAAAGAACATCATCTTTGCTTTGTCTTACTTTGTTATGCTAGTTATTGCTATTCTCATCAGATGAAGCGCCATCTGTCGGATATTTTTTGAACGTTTGTATTTTTTTGGTTCTAATAAAACCCCATGTCATTCCAAGAATGTGTGTCAATTTGTACCTCTCTATCCACATTATTCCGTGATTTATTCAGTTTTCAAATTTATAGTGACCTTTTGATCACCCGGTATGTACATACAATAATAAACGAATTTAAAGTTCGAGTAAAAACATAGAAACGCCGTGTTATTTATCAGTTAGTGTAATAGTCCAGTGTTCTATTGTCTCATATGCAGTAAATGAACGTCTACTGTCCTGGAGTGAAGCTACATACATAATTCAAAATTTTTACTGTTCTTTTGTGCATGATACCTGACAAATTTTACGCAGCCCAATGAGTTTTGTGTAATCCGGAAACCTGTCCAATTCATCATCATCATCATCATCATTTAAGACTGATTATGCCTTTCAGCGTTCAGTCTGGAGCATAGCCCCCCTTATACAGTTCCTCCGTGATCCCCTATTCAGTGCTAACATTGGTGCCTCTTCTGATGTTAAACTTATTACTTCAAAATCATTCTTAACCGAATCCAGGTACCTTCTCCTCGGTCTGCCCCGACTCCTCCTACCGTCTACTGCTGAACCCATGGGTCTCTTGGGTAACCTTGCTTCTCCCATGCGTGTAACATGACCCCACCATCTAAGCCTGTTCGCCTTGACTGCTACATCTATAGAGTTCATTCCCAGCTTTTCTTTGATTTCCTCATTGTGGACACCCTCCTGCCATTGTTCCCATCTACTAGTACCTGCAATCATCCTAGCTACTTTCATATCCGTAACCTCAACCTTGTTGATAAGGTAACCCGAATCCACCCAGCTTTCGCTCCCATACAACAAAGTTGGTCGAAAGATTGAACGGTGCACAGATAACTTAGTCTTGGTACTGACTTCCTTCTTGCAGAAGAGAGTAGATCGTAGCTGAGCGCTCACTGCATTAGCTTTGCTACACCTCGCTTCCAGTTCTTTCACTATGTTGCCATCCTGTGAGAATATGCATCCTAAGTACTTGAAACCGTCCACCTGTTCTAACTTTGTTGCTTCTATTTGGCACTCAATCCGTTTATATTTCTTTCCCACTGACATTACTTTCGTTTTGGAGATGCTAATCTTCATACCATAGTCCTTACATTTCTGATCTAGCTCTGAAATATTACTTTGCAAACTTTCAATCGAATCTGCCATCACAACTAAGTCATCCGCATATGCAAGACTGCTTATTTTGTGTTCACATATCTTAATCTCACCCAGCCAGTCTATTGTTTTCAACATATGATCCATAAATAATATGAACAACAGTGGAGACAAGTTGCAGCCTTGTCTTACCCCTGAAACTACTCTGAACCATGAACTCAATTTACCGTCAACTCTAACTGCTTCCTGAGTATCCAAGTAAAGACCTTTAATTGCTTGCAAAAGTTTGCCTCCTATTCCATAATCTTGTAGAACAGACAACAACTTCCTCCTAGGAACCCGGTCATATGCCTTTTCTAGATCTATAAAGCATATATACAATTCCCTGTTGAACTCATAGCACTTCTCCATTATTTGCCATAAGCTAAAGATCTGGTCCTGACAACCTCTAAGAGGCCTAAACCCACACTGATTTTCATCCAATTGGTCCTCAACTAATACTCGCACTTTCCTTTCGACAATACCTGAGAAGATTTTACCCACAACGCTGATTAAAGAGATACCTCTGTAGTTGTTACAATCTTTTCTACCTGTCCAATTTGGAAAATTATTTTAGTCCGAGGCGATTCCGTTTTGAGTAAGTTTTACTGTATACGGGGTTGCCTGTCTTAGCTGCCTTACGGTGTATGACAGCCCTGTGTTCCAGCCTTTGTTCTCACTCTGTGGCCAGCGCAGAGTGGACGGGAGCGCCGACGCCCCTGAGGGGACAGACAGCTGGACCACTTCTTTTGTTTTTCACTAGCTGCTTATATTTTATGACCCACCGTCTAATTTCTTATGGTGGGTCGTATATTGCCACTTAGCCGCTGTGACTGGGTCCGGGGTCCGCAGTGACTGAAAGTAACACCACACCGGCTCCCGTCCCCACAGCTGGACCACGCGAGTGGCCACCACGCTCGCGGCGACGCTGTGTAACACTGTAGTGTCCGCCAGGAAGCCTGTTAGCCCTCTAAACGAAGCAGCCAACAGTTGCCTGTCAGCCACACGTGGTCGTTCCGGAACACTGCGCTTCGCTTAGAGCCTTTGTCGGAACGAGCCGTCCCACAGCGGGCACAGAAGAGCTTTTGATGTGGTCTGGGCCACAGCCGGTTTCACAGCTGTTACCGCAGGATCGTCTGTTCTGCTGTGGGCTTCACCTCACTGTGTGCCACGCCACTGAGAAACGGACTGTCCCTTATACAAACGAGTGTAAAAGTTTTTACAGGAGTCACTCGTTTCTGTGGTTCACAAATCACCTACAATTGGAGAATTGTCTAGTTACATTCCTGTTATTAGTAGAGAGTACAGCCATTTGATGACGATAGTTATCACTTTGTTTTGAGATGCAGCTCTACTAAGCTGAAAAACATAAATTATGCGAGTAATATCTACATCTACATACAGGGTGTTCAAAAAAAAACGAGCAGCGATAGAAATACACCGTTTGTTGCAATATGCTTGGGACAACAGTACATTTTCAGGCAGACAAACTTTCGAAATTACAGTAGTTACAATTGTCAACAACAGATGGCGCTGCGGTCTGGGAAACTCTATAGTACGATATTTTCCACATATCCACCATACGTAGCAATAATATGGCGTAGTCTCTGAATGAAATTACCCGAAACCTTTGACAACGTGTCTGGCGGAATGGCTTCACATGCAGATGAGATGTACTGCTTCAGCTGTTCAATTGTTTCTGGATTCTGGCGGTACACCTGGTCTTTCAAGTGTCGCCACAGAAAGAAGTCACAGGGGTTCATGTCTGGCGAATAGGGAGGCCAATCCACGCCGCCTCCTGTATCTTTCGGATAGCCCAAAGCAATCACACGATCATCGAAATATTCATTCAGGAAATTAAAGACATCGGCCGTGCGATGTGGCCGGGCACCATCTTGCATAAACCACTAGGTGTTCGCAGTGTCGTCTAAGGCAGTTTGTACCGCCACAAATTCACGAGGAATGTCCAGATAGCGTGATGCTGTAATCGTTTCGGATCTGAAAAATGGGCCAATGATTCCTTTGGAAGAAATGGCGGCCCAGACCAGTACTTTTTGAGGATGCAGGGACGATGGGACTGCAACATGGGGCTTTTCGGTTCCCCATATGCGCCAGTTCTGTTTATTGACGAAGCCGTCCAGGTAAAAATAGGCTTCGTCAGTAAACCAAATGCTGCCCACATGCATATCGCCGTCATCAATCCTGTGCACTATATCGTTAGCGAATGTCTCTCGTCCAGCAATGGTAGCGGCCCTGAGGGGTTGCCGCGTTTGAATTTTGTATGGATAGAGGTGTAAACTCTGGCGCATGAGACGATACGTGGACGTTGGCGTCATTTGGACCGCAGCTGCAACACGGCGAACGGAAACCCGAGGCCGCTGTTGGATCACCTGCTGCACTAGCTGCCCGTTGCCCTCTGTGGTTGCCGTACGCGGTCGCCCTACCTTTCCAGCACGTTCATCCGTCACGTTCCCAGTCCGTTGAAATTTTTCAAACAGATCCTTTATTGTATCGCTTTTCGGTCCTTTGGTTACATTAAACCTCCGTTGAAAACTTCGTCTTGTTGCAACAACACTGTGTTCTAGGCGGTGGAATTCCAACACCAGAAAAATCCTCTGTTCTAAGGAATAAACCATGTTGTCTACAGCACACTTGCACGTTGTGAACAGCACACGCTTACAGCAGAAAGACGACGTACAGAATGGCACACCCACAGACTGCGTTGTCTTCTATATCTTTCACATCACTTGCAGCGCCATCTGTTGTTGAAAATTGTAACTACTGTAATTTCGAAAGTTTGTCCGCCTGAAAATGTACTGTTGTCCCAAGCATATTGCAACAAACGGTGTATTTCTATCGCTGCTCGTTTAGTTTTTATTGCCGTTTCAAATATACCGGTCATGTTTGAAACACCCTGTACAAACGAGTGTAAAAGTTTTTACAGGAGTCACTCGTTTCTGTGGTTCACAAATTACCTACAATTGGAGATTGTCTAGTTACATTCCTGTTATTAGTAGAGAGTACAGCCATTTGATGACGATAGTTATGACTTTGTTTCGAGATGCAGCCCTACTAAGCTGAAAAACATAAATTATGCGAGTAATATCTACATCTACATACATACTCCGCAATCCACCATACGGTCAATGGCGGAGGTCACCTCGTACCTCAATTAGCATCTTCTCTCCCTGTTCCACTCCCAAACAGAACGAGGGAAAAATGACTGCCTATATGCATCTGTTCGAGCCCTAATCTCTCTTATCTTATCGTTGTTGTCTTTCCGCGAAATGTAAGTTGGCGGCAGTAAAACTGTACCCCAGTCAGCCTCAAATGCTGGTTCTCTAAATTTCCTCAGTAGCGATTCGCGAAAAGAATGCCTCCTTTCCTCTAGAGACTCCCACCCGAGTTCCTGAAGCATTTCCGTAACACTCGCGTGTTGATCAAACCTACCAGTAACAAATCTAGCAGACCGCCTCTGAATTGCTTTTATGTCCTCCCTCAATCCGACCTGATAGGGATCCCAAACGCTCGAGCAGTACTCAAGGATAGGTCTTATTAATATTTTATAAGTGGTCTCCTTTACATATGAACCACATCTTCCCAAAATTCTACCAATGAACCGAAGACGACTATCCGCCTTCCCCACAACTGCCATTACATGCTTGTCCCACTTCATATCGCTCTGCAATGTTACGCCCAAATATTTAATCGACGTGACTGTGTCAAGCGCTACACTACTAATGCAGTATTCAAACATTACAGGATTATTTTTCCTATTCATCTGCATTAATTTACATTTATCTATATTTAGAGTTAGCTGCCATTCTTTACACCAATCACAAATCCTGTCCAAGTAATCTTGTAGCCTCCTACAGTAACTCAACGACGACACCTTCCCGTACACCACAGCATCATCAGCAAACAGCCGCACATTGCTATCCATCCTATCCAAAAAATCATTTATGTAGATAGAAAACAACAGCGGACCTACCACGCTTCCCTGGGGCACTCCAGATGATACCCTCACCTTCGATGAACACTCACCATCGAGGACAACGTACTGGGTTCTATTACTTAAGAAGTCTTCGAGCCACTCACATACTTGGGAACCAATCCCTTATGCTCGTACCTTAGTTAGGAGTCTGGAGTGGGACACCGAATCAAACGCTTTCCGGAAGTCAGGGAATATGGCATCCGTCTGATACCCTTCATCCATGGTTCGCAAGATATCATGTGAAAAAAGGACGAGTTGCGTTTCGCAGGAGCGATGCTTTCTAAAGCCGTGCTGATGCATGGACAGCAACTTCTCTGCC
Organism: Schistocerca cancellata; assembly: GCF_023864275.1. Taxonomy (NCBI): domain Eukaryota; kingdom Metazoa; phylum Arthropoda; class Insecta; order Orthoptera; family Acrididae; genus Schistocerca; species Schistocerca cancellata. The sequence continues at coordinate 1,243,557,842 of NC_064626.1, forward strand.
TCAAGGAAATTCATTATATTCGAACTGAGAATATGTTCGAGAATCCTGCAACAAACCAATGTTAAGGATATTGGTCTGTAATTTTGAGGATCCGTCCTTCTACCCTTCTTATATACAGGCGTCACCTGCGCATTTTTCCATTCGCTCGGGACTTTACGTTGGGCAAGAGATTCGCGATAAACGCAAGCTAAGTAAGGAGTCAATGCAGTAGAGTACTCTCTGTAAAACCGAATTGGAATCCCATCAGGACCTGGCGATTTACTTATTTTCAGCCCATTCAGCTGCTTCATAACCCTAGGGATGTCTACAGTATATGCTTACAGGTAAAGTAAAACCAAATAGGTGTTATACATACTGCTATTTGTTGGCTATGCTCTTCACTTTACGTGATGTATGACACTTGTTTGGTTCTGCTTTAACTGTAAGTACACATTACTCTTGCATAATTCATGTAGTGCTCTGTCTGAAAAGGCGTATCGCTTGCACAACGCGAATAGCCTGTTTTTCAGTTTGCCTATTGCTGTGAAAAGGCGCCCGTGCTCCCTACTAACACCAAGAACATATCTGCAGAATTCTCCACCTGAAGATCATTGTATTAGTAATCAAAACGCCTAGAGATGTAGTAAAGAACAGTGGCTGGCGAAGGAAACTTTTTTCTATTTAATTACCTACCGGACTCGTTTACAGACGAAATAATTACGTGTGTATGTTATCTGTAAAAATTCATGACCCATAGCTATGAAGTGTGTCTACAGTACACTGCATTGGCCGCACGGTAGTAGTGAAAGACGGTAAAATATATTTTAGAATGAAAACAGTCTTGGTTGCGAAATTATTTAATATCAATGACGCGGTTCGCTTCATTGGGGCGTCATCAGAATAATTTTATCCATATTTTGCAGCTGCAAGCGTGGCTGTATTCAATACACTGCAAGTATGAATTAAAAAACACCTTCAGTCACAAATTTTCGGGTTTTATTAAATACACGGTGCATTTCGGAGCCTGTGAGTCCATCACCAGGTGTAAATTGTCTTAATACATGTCTTCTTCTTTCTTCGTTTGGGTCATCTAAGGACCACATACCAATTTCAAAGCTTCCTTCTTTGTTGTTCTTTCATATTCCTCCAGTAGTATTTCATCTTTAGGCTATGTATCCTTTTTCTCTCCTCGGACCATTTTGGCTCTGCCTTCTTCTTCCTCCTGTCTTGGAATCTTCCATTTTTAACACTTTCCTCTTGAAAATCTCTCTTTCTGTTGCATTTTTTTCACTTATATTGTTCCTTTCCACATCTTTCCTAACTTCTTGAATCCAGGCTACTATTGACTTCTTGTCCCAAAAATATTTAAAAATCAGTTTGGTTAACCAGTTGCTGTTCAGTCTGTATAAGTTTCAAAAAAATAGCAGTCGCCTCTTTCGTACTGTTTCATTTATGTTTTCTGTGTTGAGATAAACTTCATTGCTTCTTAATTTCAATACCTCTGTATTTTTTGGTGGCCCAAGTATTTTCCGAATGATTTTCGTTTATAGGACTTCAAGTTTGTTTATTTTGTAGTTCAGTACTAAACATTCACTTGCATAAAGATATTCTGGTTTTACTACTGTGTTGTAGTGCCGTATCTTCAAATTTTTGCACAGACACCTTTTGTTGTAGACATTCCTAGTTATTCAATAAGCTCTCTCCATTTTATGTAGTCGCACGGAGTGGCCTCTGTTTGAGGCGCCATATCACGAACTGCGCGGCCCCTGCCGCCGGAGGTTCGAGTCCTCCCTTAGGCATGGGTGTGAGTGTTGTTATTAGCATAAGTTAGTTCAAGTAATGTGTAAGCCTAGGGACCGATCACCTCAGCAGTTTGGTCCCTTAGGAATTCACACACACACATTTTATGTACTCTTTCTTCTACAGCGAATTTTTCTACGCCATTTTCTTGGTTAATTTCTCCCAAATATTTAAATTTATTGACCCTCTTTATCTGGCCAATATCTGTCGCTAGGGATTCCGGAGCATTTTTTTTATATTTGTTATAAATTTTGTTTTTTCTGTAGATATTCTTAAACATGTTTTGTTCACGATAAAGGATGGCAGCAAAAAACAGTTGCACGATAAAAATTTATTTAAATTCTTGACCAAGATTTCGGTACATATAAATATACCTTCATCAGAAGTAAAAAAATCTAAAATTACATCATGCAATGGAGATTAATAAAACAATTGTGCCAAAGGCGTCGTCAATAATTAAGACATCTTCTCCATTTGTACAACATGACTATGGGCACAGGGTCAAAGCAGTGTAGATTTAGCTTTGTCCCATTCTTAGCAAGTTGTAGTATTCTCAAGTTTCTAGTATGGGAGACTGGTGACCGCTTGACTTAAGATGTTCAGCAACCGCAGAATTCTGTTTAACTCGGCCTTCCTTAGTATGTGCTCGCTGAACCTGGTCTTAAAGCACCCTGCAGATCTGGACTGTATACAACATCCCTCAATCACTACCCTCTAATTCGTATACGCCCGACCCTGCGTACTTATCCTAATGGGGGCGTTCATTGTGAATGTTATTACGCTGAAGCTTATTACGAATAGTGGAAACAACACACAAATACTTGTTCTTAAAAGGCTCATCCAAATCATAAGAGAGGTTCCCTATGAACGAGATTGGGCGTCAAGAACAGCAAGACGGGAGATACTAATTTTCTTTTGTGTAGCCTACCGACAACTGCAGGACTACAGGCATCATTTACAGCTATGCATTTCAAGTTCGCTAACTCTTTTCATATGGGGACTGGCTGAGGGGTATCTCAATAAAGTGGTCCACCATAGATTTGAAAAAAAAAACTCAGCTTGTACAGCTCCCGGTGGCAGGAAGAAGCGTAGATCTTTAATCTCTATTCGTGGGTTTAAGGGGCTCCGGAAAGGCTCAGAATCATGAAAAGTTCAATTTTTACTTTTTTTGCGTTTTCTGAATCTGCAGACTATTACCTTTTAATAGATATATAATTTATTCAATTCGAAAGACTACAACTATTTTTAAATTTTTTTTGAAATGTGTTCTACATGGGCGTGACCCACTGTGGCGCTGTTAAACTGCTGTCAAATGGTGTTATTATTAACGTCCGTGTTCATCAGGTACATTTTAGTGATGTGAGATAAAGTATGTGTTGTGGCTAACCTGTGATGGTTCAATATATATCGCTGGTGTGATTGTCGATTGTTTCATGTTTATTTACTCTGTCGTTATCTCGAAAATATTCGTAATTAATTATGTTTCTTGAGTCTCTGTTTTGTTGAAATATAATAAATAGTAAAAGTAAAGTTATTAGAAATCCTGTGAAGGCTTTTAAGAAAAGGAGAAATGTTGGAAAGCCAAAGGTATGTGTTATTACTGTACATAATAACATTCTAACATGGTACGAGCGATGCTTGCTTTAGACATGGAACGCCTTCGGGCTGCAGACAGGGCTGTAAAGAGTCTAGAAATACAAGCAAGAGTAAACAGGAGGAGGAACAAGAGGAAGCTGGAGGAGGAGTTTGCAGAGGATGAAGATAATCCATCCTATGGACCTGGAATGCACTAAAAAGTTAATCCAATCTTTGTCGCTCGATTCCCAAAACTTTTATTTTCTCATACTAATTACATGTTTTCTAAGGATCTTCCAAACATATTTGTTTCAAACTTTCAGTAAATGTTACACAGTACCTTATGCATAATTTAACACAGCCTTTTTTCAAAAAAACTGTATATTTTTGAATATATAAATAAAAAATTGCAAAAAAATGTTGTGAATTTTCATTACAATTGAAAAAAAAATCATCTTTAATAACTGAACTAAAATTTTGTAAAATCCCTGTGTTAAGTTGTAGCCCATATTCCAATAAATAATCTGTAAAAAGTTCAACTTCCTACCTCAAATACTTTGTGAGGAAAGATGTAATTTATAAGCGTTATTTTAACATTGCAAGTATAGGGCGTTCCGGAGCCCCTTAATAATCATGTGGTATTGTATCTGTTAACCTATTGTAGCGTGGGGTGAAATGCAGACTTGAGCAGGACTGAAAAAAATGAGAAACATGTCAATAATAGAAAAGGCGAAACACGTCTGGAAATTGCACATTAGTTTCCAGAACAAAAAGACGTTTGGATTTATAAAAAGGAACGTTCAAGTAATAGTTGTTCAAGACTAGCTTATTTACAAGTGTAATGTCAAATATGTCCCCGAATCTGAAATTCAATTATTTTAGAACTCTTAATAGTGTTTGTTCATTGGAGCTACGCTGACGACCTGACTTCCAGGAATACGGCCTGACGATTAAGGCTGTGTCTCCGAAATGTGTCGTGACTATAGGCTGTTCCGCGAACGATGGCGCTTCGCGCATGTCGAGGCATGGACGGGGATTGCTTTGTTTACGAGTCCCAGCAACAGTTGCAGTGCGTGCATGAGCATGCTTTCCGCTTGAAGAAAGTGTATATTCTACAAATTATATCTCTCGCTTACTTATGCAGAATTTATCACTTACCACCACAACAGCGATGATAACTCGCAAGAAATGAAATATAAATTCACTAAACAACGCTACGATCACGTTCGACGTTCGCATTAGGTACGGCATTCACAGCATAGCACTTACAAGGGAACCTCCCCATCGCAACCCCATCAGATTTAGATATAAGTTGGCACACTGGATAGGCCTTGAAAAACTTGAAACGTCCCCTTTGAAAAATTATACAAGACTGTGCTTAACCTGACACACAATATTTTTAGCGCAACGCAATCTGACTTCCAATAATCCCTACAAAAGAATGGCCCTGACTAACATTAACCTATACCTTTCACAAATCACTTACCTCACAAAAATCTTCGTTACTGGAACTACTGCAATACAGCGAGCGCCACTACTGCCAGCTAAATAAAAGATTCAAACTACGGAAGGCACTAACTACTGATAGGCATAGTTAGCAAATGAAAGATTTTAATAGAGAACAAACAATGTATTTACCTTAACACTCATAATATATATAGCAGTTCATGACAAATTTCAAAACTCCGCCATCTCTCTCCCCACATCCACCACTGCTGGCGGCTCACCTCCAACTGCGCAATGCTACGCGCTGTTCACATCCAGCTGCCCAACACTACAATGGCACACAACAATGCTACCTAGCCACAGACTGCACACAGCACAGCCAGTGATTTTCATATAGAGCGCTACGTAACGTTGCCAATAAGAAAACATAAACAGCCTACTTACATAAAGAAAACATAAACAGCCTACTTACAAACTGAACACAGATCAATCGAGAAAACAGGAAGAAGTTATGTGGAACTATGAAAAAATAAGCAGAATATACAAACTGAGTAGTCCATGCGTCAGATAGGCAACAACAAGGCTAACGTGAGTTCAGGAGAGCCGTGGTCCCGTGGTGAGCGTGAGCAGCTGCGGAACGAGAGGTCCTTGGTTCAAGTCTTCCCTCCAATGAAAAGTTTAAATTCTTTATTTTTGCAAAGTTATGATCTGTCCGTTCGTTCACTGACGTCTCTGTTCACTGTAATAAGTTTAGTGTCTGTGTTTTGCGACCGCACCGGTAAACCGTGCGATTAGTAGACGAAAGGACGTGCCTCTCCAATGGGAACCGAAAACATTTGATCGCAAGGTCATAGATAAACTGGTTCCTCCACAGTAAAACGCGTCTGATATATTCTATACGACACTGGTGACGGCATGTGCGTCACATGACACGAATATGTTGTCGACCCACCCACTTGGCGAATGGGTAAAAAGTTTCTTCTACCTTACCCGATTTCGGTTTTCTTGTGGATGTGATAATCACTACCAAAAAAGTGATGAAAACATAAGAGTTTGTCACATAAAGTGAAAATAAAAAATTAAACTTTTCACTGGAGGGAAGACTTGAACGAAGGACCTCTCATTCCACACCTGCCCACGCTAACCACGGGACCACAACGCTCCGGAGCTTACGTCACCTTTGATGTTGCCTATCTTGCGCATGGACTACTCAGTTTGTATATTTTGCTTATTCTTTCGTAGTTCCACACAACTTCGTCCTGTTTTCTCGACTGATCTGAGTTCAGTTTTTCAAGGCCTATCCACTGTGCCAACTTATAACTAAATCTGAGGGGGGTGCGATGGGGAGGTTCCCTTGTTAGAACATACGGAACGCTCATTGGCTATCGGAGCATACGTGACATAGGTGCGCCTAGCTAGTCTAAATTCGACCGCCATTGTTTGTGACTCCATCTACAGCAAATATGAATTACACTACTGACCATTAGAATTGCTACACCAAAAAGAAATGCAGATGATAAACGGGTATTCATTGGGCAAATATATTATACTAGAACTGACATGTGATTACGTTTTAACGCAATTTGGGTGCATAGATCCTGAGAAATCAGTACCCAGAACAACCAACTCTGACCGTAATAACGGCCTTGATACGCCTGGGCATTGAGTCAAACAGAGCTTGGATGGCGTGTGCAGGTACAGCTGCCCATGCAGCTTCAACACGATACCAAAGTTCATCAACAGCAGTGACTGGCTTATTGTGACGAGCCAGCTGCTCGGCCACCATTGACCACACGTTTTCAATTGATGAGAGATCTGGAGAATGTGCTGGCCAGGGCAGCAGTCGAACATTTTCTGTATCCAGAACGGCCTGTACAAGACCTGCAACATGCGGTCGTGCATTATCGTGCTGAAATGTAGGGTTTCGCAGGGATCGAATGAAGGGTAGAGCTACGGGTCGTAACACATCTGAAATGTAACGTCCACTGTTCAAAGTTCCGTCAATGCCAACAAGAGGTGACCGAGACGTATAACCAATGGCATCCCATACCATCACGCCTGGTGATACGCCAGTACGGCGATGACGAATACACGCTTCCAATGTGCGTTCACCGCGTTGTGGCCAAACACGAATGCGACCATCATGATGCTGTAAACAGAACCTGGATTAATCCGAAAAAATGACGTTTTGCCATTCGTGCACCCGAGTTCGTCGTTGAGTACACCATCGCAGGCGCTCCTGTCTGTGATGCAGCGTCAAGGGTAACCGCAATCATGGTCTCCGAGCTGATAGTCCCTGCTGCTGCAAACGTCGTCGAACTGTTCGTGCAGATGGTTGTTGTCTTGCAAACGTTCCATCTGTTGACTCAGGGATCGAGACGTGGCTGCACGACCCGTTACAGCCATGCGGATAAGATTCCTGTCATCTCGACTGCTAGTGATACGAGGTTGTTGGGGTCCAGCACGGCGTTCCGTAGTACCCTCCTGAACCCACCGATTCCATATTCTGCTAACAGTCATTGGATCTCGACCAACGCGACCAGCAATGTCGCGATACGATAAACCGCAATCGCGATAGGCTACAATCCGACCTTTATCAAAGTCGGAAACGTGATGTTAGGCATTTCTCCTCCTTACACGAGGCATCACAACAACGTTTCACCAGGCAACGCCGGTCAACTGCTGTTTGTGTATGAGAAATCGGTTGGAAACGTTCCTCATGTCAGCACGTTGTAGGTGTAGCAATTTTAATGGCGAGTAGTGTATTAATCGCCTTTGAGTCAGTGTTTTTCTTAACACACTCCTATTGGTGATGATGATGATGATGTTTGGTTTGTGGGGCGCTCAACTGCGTGGTTATCAGCGCCCGTACAATTTCCCAATCTTTGCTCAGTCCAATTTCGCCACTTTCCTGGATGATGATGAAATGATGAGGACAACACAAACACCCAGTCATCTCGAGGCAGGTGAAAATCCCTGACCCCGCCGGGAATCGAACCCGGGACCCCGTGCTCGGGAAGCGAGAACGCTACCGCGAGACCACGAGCGGCGGACATACACTCCTATTGGTGACCACTTTTAAGTACAGTAGCGAGTAGATGTAATTTGAGAAATAAATTCAGAGCACTTAGAACGCTGAAATTGATGTAAGACCACTTCTGTATCCGCTCCACACTTCGGTCCGATCCGTAGAGCTGAAGATGACATCGTGTCATCCATCCCGAAGATGCCGAACTACTGACAAATAACGAACGCATCACTCCGTGATAAGGACGGTTACACAAGGACTGCCTCCGGCTGTCTTGCGGGTGCAGAGATATCTCCTAATCGGCGGACAGGTGCGACAGCCAAACGAGCCGCGTACGCAGTTTGCATCAGACACGAGTGCGTCAGCGCGCCCAGAGGTCATTTGCGCAACGCGATCGTTCGCAGGGCATGTGACCCGCGGCGACCGCTTGCCTCCTGGAGACGCAATACGGCGCGCGATTGCTGAAGAGAAACTACTGGGGCGATCTGGATGCGTCCACAGATAAAACTTACGCAAGAGGTGCGCATTCTACAAATCACAACGTGCCCAAAAATTGGAAACCGTGTTTCTCGATTTGCGAAGGGTTTCCCCAAATATTTTACACTGGCGTAGTTACATCTGTGAATGTGTTGCTAACTGTCGATGTGGGCTTGCTTCATGACGAAAATGATCGTACACGTTTATTATGATGAGAAATTTTAACGTACTATGGAGGGCTTAAAAGAGCAAATTGCTTTGTCCAAATTCTGGGTGGTTAGCACACTGGACTCGCATTCGGGAGGACTACGGTTCAATCCCGCGTCCGGCCATCCTGATTTAGGTATTCCGTGATTTCCCTAAATCGCTCCAGGCAAATGTCGAGATGGTTCCTTTGAAAGGGCACTGCCAACTTCCTTCCCCGTCCTTCCCTAATCCGATGAGACCGATAACCTCGCTGTTTGGTCTCTTCCCCCAAACAACCCAACCACCCAAATTATGGTTCAAATGGCTCTGAGCACTATGGGACTTAACTGCTGAGGTCATCAGTCCCCTAGAACTTAGAACTACTTAAACCTAACTAACCTAAGGACACCACACACATCCATGCCCGAGGCAGGATTCGAACCTGCGACCGTAGCGGACGCGCGGTTCCAGACTGTAGCGCCTAGAGCCGCTCGGCCCCTCCGGCCGGCCCCAAATTATGGTATAATTTTCCTGCCGTTTATGCCAATAAGTGAAGTACTATTTAGCGTCATATTTCCCTGTAAACTACGTATTCTTTAACCGTTTGATTTATTCGTTTTAGGCTAAGCTTGATGATGGTCATTGACCGACACTTGGAGGGAACTGTGATACATAAATGTGAGCCGAAGGTTTCATCATTAATTTTAACAATTTCTTGGCTGCTGAATATCCTCACCTGAAAACATACATAATATATACTGGCTGACAATAAGTGAAGCACTTGGAAGGTACACATCTTCAGTTGTATGTAAATGTTTGAAGTTACAATTCTATGCGTCAGCCGGCTGCAATGGCCGAGAGGTTCTAGGCGCTTCAGTCTACGGTCGCAGGTTCGAATCCTGCCTCGAGCATGGATGTGTGTGATGTCCTTAGGTTAGGTAGGTTAGTTCTAAGTTCTAGGGGACTGATGACCTCAGATGTTAAGTGCCATAGTGCTCAGAGCCATTTGAACCGTCTCTGTGTCAGTTTGAACAACCACCAGAGTGGGTTAGTGTTGTTACTGGTCTTCATAGGTTATATATAAGGAGCGAGAACAGCGTACTGAATTTGGCTGATCACTGTGAAGCATACGGATGTGACGTGTACTCGTGTGCGACAGATGTTGAATGAGCACTGTGAAGCATACGGATGTGGCATGTACTCGTGTGTGACAGATGGTGAATGATCACTGTGAAGCATATGGATGTGGTGTGTAGTCATGTGTGACAGATGTTGAATGATCACTGTGAAGAATATGGATGTGGCGTGTACTCGTGTGTGACAGATGTTGAATGATCACTGTGAAGCATACGGATGTGGCGTGTACTCATGCGTGACAGATGCTGAATGATCACTGTGAAGCATACAGATGTGGCGTGTACTCATGTGTGACAGATGTTGAATGATCACTGTGAAGCATACAGATGTGGCGTGTACTCATGTGTGACAGATGTTGAATGATCTTTGTGAAGCACACGAATGTGGCGTGTACTCGTGTGTGACAGATGTTGAATGATCACTGTGAAGCATACTGATGTGGCGTGTACTCATGTGTGACAGATGTTGAATGATCACAGTGAAGCATACGGATGTGGCATGTACTCGTGTGTGACAGATGGTGAATGATCACTGTGAAGCATATGGATGTGGCGTGTACTCATGTGTGACAGATGTTGAATGATCACTGTGAAGAATATGGATGTGGCGTGTACTCGTGTGTGACAGATGTTGAATGATCACTGTGAAGCATACGGATGTGGCGTGTACTCATGTGTGACAGATGTTGAATGATCACTGTGAAGCATACAGATGTGGCGTGTACTCATGTGTGACAGATGTTGAATGATCTTCGTGAAGCACACGAATGTGTCGTGTACTCGTGTGTGACAGATGTTGAATGATCACTGTGAAGAATACAGATGTGGCATGTACTCGTGTGTGACAGATGTTGAATGATCACTGTGAAGCATACTGATGTGGCGTGTACTCGTGTGTGACAGATGGTGAATGATCACTGTGAAGCACACGAATGTGGCGTGTACTCGTGTGTGACAGATGTTGAATGATCACTGTGAAGAATACAGATGTGGCATGTACTCGTGTGTGACAGATGTTGAATGATCACTGTGAAGCATACGGATGTGGCGTGTACTCATGTGTGACAGATGTTGAATGATCACTGTGAAGCATACAGATGTGGCGTGTACTCATGTGTGATAGATGTTGAATGATCTTCGTGAAGCACACGAATGTGGCATGTACTCGTGTGTGACAGATGTTGAATGATCACTGTGAAGAATACAGATGTGGCATGTACTCGTGTGTGACAGATGTTGAATGATCACTGTGAAGAATATGGATGTGGCGTGTACTCGTGTGTGACAGATGTTGAATGATCACTGTGAAGTATACGGATGTGGATCATTACCAACATCTGACAGAGTTTGAAAGGACCGACATTGTGGGCCTTCATTTGGCCGACTGGTCGAATCGAGCAATATTCGGCTTTATGGGACATTCAGTCGGTGCAGTGGTCTGACTTTGGAATACAATATGCGAAAGTAAGGGCAGACATACTCGTTGTGAAGGCTCCAGTCGACCAAGTCTGACCACTATAAGGAAGGATCGCCATATGGTGTACCAAGCACACCATAACCCTATCACTTTTGCACCTGCCATTTACTGCCATTTAATGGGCTCTCTTCAACACTTCATGTTATACCGCACCATTAGGTTGAGACTAGCAGCAGCCGCCGGCCGCGGTGGTCTAGCGGTTCTAGGCGCTCAGTCCGGAACCGCGCGACTGCTACGGTCGCAGGTTCGAATCCTGCCTCGGGCATGGATGTGTGTGATGTCCTTACGTTAGTTAGGTTTAAGTAGTTCTACGTTCTAGGGGACTGATGACCACAGATGTTAAGTGCCATAGTGCTCAGAGCCATTTGGACCATTTGGACCTAGCAGCAGCCGAACTAGGGAACTGCATCCACCGCAAAGGCTCACATTAAAAGCACAACAAAAACCGCTGCATTTGAACTGGTACCATGACCAGGAAGCATGGAACGCTGATGGACTGCATCACATAGTTTTCAGAAATGAACCATGGTTCTGGACTAACCCAGAATATCAACAGTGGCGAGTTTGGCGGATGCTTGGAGGTACATTGGTGTCGTGATGTGGGGAACCAAGATGTATGACTTCACGTCGTGCTGATAGTGACTGGGGGAACGTTATACTGACATACGAGGGCAGTTCAATAAGTAATGCAACACATTTTTTTCTGAAACAGGGGTTGTTTTATTCAGCATTGAAATACACCAGGTTATTCCCCAATCTTTTAGCTACACAACACTATTTTTCAACGTAATCTCCATTCAATGCTACGGCCTTACGCCACCTTGAAATGAGGGCCTGTATGCCTGCACGGTACCATTCCACTGGTCGATGTCGGAGGCAACGTCGTACTGCATCAATAACTTCTTCATCATCCGCGTAGTGCCTCCCACGGATTGCGTCCTTCATTGGGCCAAACATATGGAAATCCGACGGTGCGAGATCGGGGCTGTAGGGTGCATGAGGAAGAACAGTCCACTGAAGTTTTGTGAGCTCCTCTCGGGTGCGAAGACTTGTGTGAGGTCTTGCGTTGTCATGAAGAAGGAGAAGTTCGTTCAGATTTTTGTGCCTACGAACACGCTGAAGTCGTTTCTTCAATTTCTGAAGAGTAGCACAATACACTTCAGAGTTGATCGTTTGACCATGGGGAAGGACATCGAACAGAATAACCCCTTCAGCGTCCCAGAAGACTGTAACCATGACTTTACCGGCTGAGGGTATGGCTTTAAACTTTTTCTTGGTAGGGGAGTGGGTGTGGCGCCACTCCATTGATTGCCGTTTTGTTTCAGGTTCGAAGTGATGAACCCATGTTTCATCGCCTGTAACAATCTTTGACAAGAAATTGTCGCCCTCAGCCACACGACGAGCAAGAAATTCCGCACAGATGGTTCTCCTTTGCTCTTTATGGTGTTCGGTTAGACAACGAGGGACCCAGCGGGAACAAACCTTTGAATATCCCAACTGGTGAACAATTGTGACAGCACTACCAACAGAGATGTCAAGTTGAGCACTGAGTTGTTTGATGGTGATCCGTCGATCATCTCGAACGAGTGTGTTCGCACGCTCCGCCATTGCAGGAGTCACAGCTGTGCACGGCCGGCCCGCACGCGGGAGATCAGACAGTCTTGCTTGACCTTGCGGCGATGATGACACACGCTTTGCCCAACGACTTACCGTGCTTTTGTCCACTGCCAGATCACCGTAGACATTCTGCAAGCGCCTATGAATATCTGAGATGCCCTGGTTTTCCGCCAAAAGAAACTCGATCACTGCCCGTTGTTTGCAACGCACATCCGTTACAGACGCCATTTTAACAGCTCCATACAGCGCTGCTACCTGTCGGAAGTCAATGAAACTATACGAGACGAGGCGGGAATGTTTGAAAATATTCCACAAGAAATTTCCGGTTTTTTCAACCAAAATTGGCCGAGAAAAAGAAATGTGTTGCGTTACTTATTAAACTGCCCTCGTAATAATACACTACAGCCATTGTGCATCCTCATGCGCTACCCCTCATGCACCAGTATTCTGGTGACATTTTTCAACAGTGTAATGCCCAGCTATAAACGGCACTATGTCTGCCTGCCATCCATGTGGAACACGTATTGGTCTCACCGCGGTCTTCTAGTGCGCAGCCACATACAATTGATATCATCAAAGTGTGCGGGCCTGAAGATAGCGTTGACGCAACGCCGAATCTAGTAGCCAAATAAACATGAAATCTTAAGTACAGCAGGAGGAATTTTCATTTTTAATAAAAAGTTCATAGCCAGTGAAGAGATGATCAAAAATGATATTTCTTCCACTGCCTCTCAAGTGATCTATCAAGCTGTGACCAACTCTCTTGCCCTGCCGGGTCTCTTTGACGCTGCCTCCTCATCCTGTTCAAGTTTGTGGATACACTTGGTACTGCACCTCATAGTCTACAGCAGCCCATATACTGACACCATATTTTCCTGGTTTTTATGGTATATATACTTTAAAGCCTTACCTTCCTGTAAACATGCACAAAACCTCATCGACTGTAATACTAGCAGTTGGTACGTACGATGAAATAGATGAAACATAAGTTTCAGCGGACTTCTCAGATACGGGTTATATAACCTTTCCTTTATTTTTAGAGATTTGTTTTCTTGTCTCGATTATAATTTTATCATCAAATCTGAAGAGGCTTATCGACACCTTTTTATACACCGTACAAAATCAGAAGGGCGAGAAAAGCTATCATTCAGTGTCATCTTTTAGGGTAATAAAGTTTTGTCCTCAGTTATTCTGCACGGTCATTGGTATTTCACTTTTAATTCACCTCATCTCAACAGTAATGAAACGAAAAAGAATAAAATGCGATCTGAACATCTCATACGAAAGACAAGTTCAATGGGAACACAGTAGTGTAATGTGTCCATTACATGTCATATTAATGGATTATACTGGGTGTCCTAGGAACTTGGGGTCTAAAACGTATACCGTAAGAGCTATGAGCACTTCTTCATCTTTGATACTGTGAAACATATCTTTTTTAGAGCGAGCTCTTTGCTCTAGATACTATGCGAGGTGGCAGTATCGACTAAAATAAGTACAAATGTCCAGTAAACAAGGGCTCTGAAGCGCATACCTTAAAACCTATGAGAACCTGTTCATCTTCATTATGGGGCCCCATCATGAAACGGTAGATATGTGGTCCGTAGCCCGTTTCCTCCAATACTCGAATCAACGTATCTCCTGTAACAGCAGCAAAGGTTTGTTTGATCCTCTGTCGAAGCTCCATCAGATCATGAGACAATGGGCGGATAGAGACGTATTCTTTGACAAAGCCGCACAAAATAAGATGTCGCATGGTGTCATGTCTGGAGGCCCCGTGAACCACATCAAGAACTTAGGAGCTGTTCACTCGGATACCCTCTGAGGTCATTATGGAAGTGGGGTGGAACTGCATCCCGTTCGAAAACGACATTTCGAGAGATCTTTTCAAGTTGTGATATCAATCACATCTGGAGCATTTCTAGATACACGTGTCCCATTTAGCTATTTATGGTAAGAAAAATAGCCCGTAAAGCTTCGTTCCGCACATGGTAGCAAGGGGTTCAACTTTTGAAGAATCTCGGTATGCTCAACCTATATTGGCACGTGGCGTCAATAACTGAAGACTGCCCTGTCCCTAAAATCATAGTTTTTCAGGAGTCCAAACTTGCCTACACTGAAGAAGTTTCTTGTTATCTTTAGTGAGTGCCTGCGCAGGTTCCAGCTTGTAAGCCTTCAGTTTCAAACTATTACGAAGAACACTGAACTGACTTCGTGGGGCTGCTATAATGAAGAACTACCGAACTCTATTGAATGCGAAGGATAGCTGGCGCTTTTGCCTTTGCGTAGGCAAACTGTCCCCAGCGCTTAATGGAGTTACTGTCAAGTGGACTGAATTCTAATGGTCGCCATAAGTTATGTTGAACTTTGATAACGGACGTTATCTTCGCGTATTCAGCATCTCAAAAACTTGTGGTCTTGTGAATGGTGGGTATTTCACTGAAAACTTGGAGTTTAGAATAGCAGTCCTCGTCACTGCAACCTCTTCCTGCACACTTCCTGACAAAAAGTAAAACACCCAGGAAGAGAGGAGGAAACGAAATGAAACTTCATAGTTTGAAAGGATATACGACGTTATTTCAGTTATTACAACGTCAAGTGACATTTACAAAGAAATTGGCAGCGTAAGCCCAATTATCAGGAGGACGTTGCACCCGCTCTGCTCTTGAGACACAAATTCGGCTCGGAAGGGCGTCATCTTGGGGCAAGGTGTCCCACAACTGTTGTAAATCGGTCTTAATGACCTGGGTACTGCCTTTGGGACAGATATGGCGTCCAACCTGGTGCCTCACGTGTTGTATCAGAGACAGATCTGGGGATTTGCTGATTCATAGACGTATGTGCCACACGTCTGATGTCCCACCATCATCCAATTTAAATATGGATGTACGAAGAACTATGAATTTGGTCAAAAACTAGAGAAACCTAGCCTTGTGCGATCACACCGCCTTAAATGTGGGGAGATACCAAAAGAAATACTGCCGTCCATGATTATAAAAGAGTTTTCCGGTAGCTTTGGGATCGCCAGAAATATCCCAATGGTATCATATGTACTAAGGAACAGGAAAGCCGTCGTTCAACTGCCTACACTCTATGAAAGACTCGATACCAGTCCAGATGAGAAGAAAAAGCCCGAGTCCTTTTACTGCACAAGAGCACAAAGTCTGGAGAGACAACATTGACATGATGGCAAGGCAGTGTTCATCTAAACGCGCTACAAGCTGATGGCCTCTTGTTGTTGTTATGACATGATCAATATGTTAGGCATCAATGTCCATGTTATGCACAGGAACATTATCCTTGCACATGAATAAAAAGGACCGAGCAAGGAGGCAGCACCTGAAACAAGAAAAATATTACAGAACACAGTGAAAAGAACCAAGGCTCTAACAGATGCAGTAAACACAAGTTGATCTCAACATCTGATAGGATCATAAGCAAGAATTCTAAAAAAGAAGGGAGTGTAGAAGAAGAGATTAAATTAGAGGTACATCTTTCCAATTGATTGAGGAGACCCACTGGGATGTGGACTATATTGGAAAACAAGAGTACTCAATAAATATTTACAAAACAAGAACAGTTATGCTAATGTACCTTCCACACATTCCAAGTGAAAATGCCTTAGTGGATGTGGAATCGGTGAAAAAAATCATTAGCATATTTATATTTAAAACAATAAAAAACTTGTTACCAAATACAGAAAGCTCGATACATTTAGCTCCGTGTGATAATTCTTAGGCTGTTGTGGCCACACATCGTCAAATAAAAAGAAAATAAATTAAAAAACATTTTACATCACATATTTGCGTTAATTGTATTACTGCGCAAAATTTGTAGAGTCAGATTGGACGCAGCATTCAGATTATGTGATATTATTAATAACATACATGCATCAATCGGTTCTGCTGAGAAATTCATCATTGTAGTAGAAGGAGTTGGCCATCAATAAATCATGTAGACTCTTCTCAAACTGAACTTTATTATTAGTTAAACTTTTTATGTTTTCTGGCATGTTATTGAAAATGTGCATTTCTGAATAGTGGACACCTTTCTGAACTGAAGTATGTGATTTGACATCTTTTTGAAGAGATGTGTCTGACGCGCACATGAAAAAGACGGGTAAACAAGTCAGACATGTAATAACTGTGGTGACTTTGTATAAAGTGATCACTTGATGGAAAAAATACTTTGTAATAAATGAGTTGATCTTTCTGTGAAATGGAAGGGCGAGCAATTGAAAAGAACACTGGAATGGAAAGATCGGACAATATTTCCTGTAATATTTATGCTGCAGTTATGTTTAACGATTTTTTACATTGTGGGACAGTTTTTCCATGATTTGCTTAAGTGTGGGGCTAAAAATATTTAGACTTCGAGTAATAATTAAATAATTTTGTACATCCAATTCTTAATTATTCTATAACAATAAAAATAACACAATTAAATAAATAGAAAATAATAAGTATGTTTATTTGAAGAACATAATGAACATAGGAATTGCTGGGATCAAACGTAACCCTATACAATGTTTATGTGATTGTGAAAGAAAATGGGTACAAGGATTAAACTGCGATAAGCTGCATGTAAGTCACTGTAGGTATAGGATGCCTATCATTGAAAGGAATTTGAAATCACACGTGCTACAGAACAAACGATAAATCGAACAAAGACCACATTTTAGAACACGATATCACCAGATCTACATCTACATCTACATGGACACTCTGGAAATCACATTCAAGTGCTTGGCAGAGGGTTCATCGAACCACCTTCACACTTCTCTATTATTCTAATCTCGTATAGCGTGCGGAAAGAATGAACACCTATATCTTTCCGTACGAGCGATTTCCCTTATTTTATCGTGGTGATCGTTCTTCCCTATGTAGATCGATGTCAACAAAATATTTTTGCATTCGGAGGAGAAAGTTAGTGATTGGAATTTCGTGAGAAGATTCCGCCGCAACGAAAAACGCCTTTCTTTTAATGATTTCCAGCCCAAATCCTGTATCATTTCTCTGACACTCTCTCACATATTTCGCGATAATACAAAACGTGCTGCCTTTCTTTGAACTTTTTCGATGTGCTCTGTCAGTCCTATCTGGTAAGGATCCCACACCGCGCAGCAGTATTCTAAAAGAGGACCGACAAGCGTAGTGTAGGCAGTCTCCTTAGTAGGTCTGTTACATTTTCTAAGTGTCCTGCCAATGAAACGCAGTCTTTGGTTAGCCTTCCCCACAACGTTTTCTATGTGTTCCTTCCAATTTAAGTTGATCGTAATTGTAATACCTAGGTATTTAGCTGAATTTACGGCTTTTAGATTAGACTGATTTATCTAGTATAGACCTCATTTGAAACGAAACTAAACGAGACGTGTGCGACGATATGCATCTCCCAATACTACATGGCATGTGTGCTGTTCAAACACTTCCATCTCGTTCGCTGCACAAAGATCAGAGCAACTGCTTGATATGGTTTGTTACAAACGGCGATAAACGAAGCACGCCTGACCTCACGGAACAAAGACAGTCAAGAAATAAAGTGCTTTGCAAGCCGCGAACCGCGTGACCAGAACAAGCCAATACTACCGCCTAGTATTCCCATTGGCTGACTCGGATCCAAATAACTTAGCGCCTCGGAAGAGATCACCGCATCCTTGCGCTAGAAAGGATGCACTGTTCCTGCGTTTTGCATTCGACGAACAGGTCGGCAACTGACCAAACAAGTGACAAACACAATGCGTAGTGCAGATTCAGAAGGAATGAAAAGGCGCTCGCTGTTAAGTGGCTGTCTTTCAACAATTCCTGAATGAGAAACTGGCTGCCTAATCTTTCTTTGCACACAATACCGAATGTAAATTTCTACCTACTTCCTTCAGTTGCGATGAAGTGATAACCATTTCCATGCAGCACACACTACATGGCATTTTGACGTTGTTGCGTGCAGTGTTCATTTTTAATGGCCAGGAATGCAAATGTAAAATATCGCGCATAAATAAAAACGCGTCGTCGTATCACGCAACCGGCCCCTTGGGCCAAAAACTGGAACATATAGAGATAACTGCCGTATTTCCTGTAGAGCAATGTTAAATCTGAAGTTCTGTAGAGTCACAGACAATCATTGCCCTAAATTCTGTAATGAATATGAAACCCACGTCCAGATTCCAGGAAGGAGCAGCTGCCCCCGCTTGTCCCCCTTGCCTATATCTGTGAATCGAAGAATTTTCAAAAAAGAGCAGTGATTTTCGTTTCCGACTAATTTAGTAGTTAGCGATAGTCGCGGATACCTAACTGTGGTGCCAAACGCTAAGTCGTGGAGAAGTTTGATAGGAGAATTCCAAGAACGCACGCTCCAAGAAGATTCAAGCAGCGTATGACTTCCTCCGTTAGGTATATCATGAGGTAAACTCAGACAAATTGTAGCTCATACGTAGGTTTACAGACGGTAGTTCATCCTGCCAACAGCCAACGAATGGAACCAGAAAGTGGGAAAACTTACTGTAGGATACAAGATGTTCTCCTCCATACCCCGTAAAGTGCTTTGTCGGAAACAGATGTGGGCGGTCATGTTAGTTACATGAATGGAGACATAGCAGTTTAGTTCTCAGGATATAAATAGCGTGAAAATTACTACAAGTTTAAAACCTTTGTCTTCTGCGGGAAAATTCTGTTCCCACTCAGGAATCCAGACACACCTCAACCTCATATCTCCACTTCCCTCAGTACCCCTCTGTTACCTTCCAGACTTCACATAAGTTCTCCTGTGTGTCTTGTGGCAATAGAACTCCTGGGGGAAAAGGAGTTAGTTCCGATTTCGAATCCCGGTTTGGCACACAGTTAAACCCTGCCAGGAAGTTCCAAATCAGTGTACACCCGCTACAGAATGAAAATCCAGTCCAGAAATATTGTCATAGGAAAATGAAGTATCAGGATTGCCTTATACGGGATCATGCGGAGTGATTATCCTAAATAAGTGTATTCAGTGTGTAACGGAACATATTAAAGGCTTTACTGTACCGAAGTATGCGATACCCTCCAAATTCAACCAGTTTAATGAGTATTTATGATTATAGCAAAGGTATTGTGTATGTTAACAATGATTGCATAACATGTCTCCATAAACAGTCAACCCATTAAATTATACTGAGTAACTGACCCACACAAAAGTTAATATCACTTGATCACTGATACAGCAAATGTCATCACCTAAAAACACTGAGTTCATCTTAAATAATTAATATGAAGTACGAAAAATAGTGGCCAACTTAGGTATTTTGGATATCCTTAAATAAAAATCACCCAGTGAAACCTATTTGTTCACTAGGAGCGTTTTCACTCAGTATTCACGAAATCAATCCTATTTTAGACGAAAACCAATGTAATTCTTAATAATTCATGTTATTTACTTATTTATGCAAATTAGAGAAGTCAATTGACAAACTTCTAAAAAACGGCCTTTTTGTAACAAAGAATTATTCTGTCAAGTCAACAAATCTGTCTGTCATTTCAATAACCTGTTAAATTATGTCACTCGATGCAAATTAATAACTTTTCTGCACAAATTATGATAACAGATGTACATGTGACTTGTGAACTATATCTCTTTTTAGTAGTTCTTTGACAATGTTATAAATACAAGCAGCAAGAACGGTCGGGAGGCAGTCGGAATGTCACTTTGGTAAAGTGTGTTTGTGTGTTATTGTTTGAGTTGGATAAACAATGCAAAGAACATGTAACGGAAGTACTACTTTGTGTTGTGTCATGGTCTTTGGTGGACAGTGGAATTAAGATGGCCACCAGAGTAATAAATATTTGAGGTTTACATATTTGTTGGTTTCGCTCGTTCTTTATCATCAAGAGCACATAAAAAACACGGGACCTCATGTTTTTAACCCTAGACAACCAGATTTAGAGCCAGCATCAGCATCGAGAGACAGCAGCGATCCAGCAAGTAGCAGCGATTTCCACAACACAATGCATTTTAATGGCGCCAACCTAACATCAAGTGCTAACAAGCTCCGTAAATGGGAGTGAAATAGTGCGATTATAGCAATTAGCAATATCTACGACCAGGCGACCATTACAAGTGATACATAGGCCTTTGGCAGAACTATCCTAAAGATTTGCTGCCTGTCGGTCATTCCATAAAGTAGTTCTTCTCCATGATGAGTCAGTACTGTCTCGCTTCGACTGGGTGCGGTTATTACACTGGCGCTGCCGTCTATTCTGAAGAGCTTTTGATATTGCTGAACACTACTGCTTATCTTTCACCTACCTACGCCCTATATTAATCTTTCGAAACGTCATACTTCTGTAGTCTGTATATTAATAATGCGAGTCAAGTTGGAACACTATTCGCTTGTAATTGTATTACAACTAGCGTAACAGGCGTTTCTGATGATGCCCTGCCCGGTATGGGCGCAGGAATGAACAGGGTGTCCTTTTCAAACCTCCCACATTTCAAACACCCAGAAAAAAAATTTTTGCTGGATATGACAATGAAATTGCGAAACCCGCCAGGTTGGCCGAGAGCGCTATTGCGCTGCTTCCTGGACTCGGGTAGGCGCGCCGGCCCTGGATCGAATCCACCTGGTGGCTTAACGACGGAGGCCTGTGTGCCGGCCAGCCTGGATGTGGTTTTTAGGCGGTTTTCCACATCCCACTAGGTGAATACTAGGCTGGTCCCCACGTCCCGCCTCAGTTACGCGGCTCGCAGTCACCTGAACACATTTGCACTATTCCATGGATTACACTAGACACAGGCAGTTGGGGTACACTAATTCCGTCCCAGGGGGTACTGGGTGGCGGCAGGAAGGGCATCTGGCCACCCTTTCAGTTAACCTTGCCAGGTCTGATTAACCTTGCTGACCCTGCGTCATTGCAGGAAAAATGCACAAGCAAAGGGAAGCAAAGGAATGACAATGAAATTGCGACATATGCTAAAGCTCAAAGAATTTATCTAATAATCATCAGTAGACCTTTACATACGAACCATTGGTAGCAGGAAGAATATCGAGATTGTACACAATCCATCTTCTTCGTAACATGTCCTTCTTAACATAGGAATATCGTCATTCACGAACCCCCTCCCCCCATAAGAAGAAATCCAGTGGGGTAACATGGTGTCAGGGCAATGGGTCCTCCAGGTCGATTGGGAAATTTCGTATCGAGAAACTTGCGAACAGCTGTTACCAATGCAGCGGAGCTCCAAGCTGTTGAAAGATGATGTTGGGTTGGAAGCCTTGTGTCCGAGAATATGAAAACTACCCCAACAAGTCTAGATACATTGACCCATTCACTGTGTTTTCTGCAAAGAAGAATGGTCCAACAGTCCAGTAGCGCAGTAGCCCACACCAGACATTAAGTTTGGGGCTGTCACGAACATGTTCAATGAGAGCATGCGGATGTTGCGAGCACCAAATCCGAACATTATGCTGATTACCCGATCCTGACACATGAATACTTGCCTCCTCTTAGAACAAACGTCTTTCTAGGAAGCTGTAACTTACACTAAATGGAAATGCCATGTGGCTACGGCCTCCCGTGGGGTACACCGTTCGCCTGGTGCAAGTCGTTCGAGTTGACGCCACTTCGGCGACATGCGTGTCGATGGGGATGAAATGATGATGATAAGGACACTTTTTTCACTAGCTGCTTATTTTTTATGACCCACCGTCTAATTTCTTATGGTGGGTCGTATGTTGCCACTTAGCCGCTGTGACTGGGTCCGGGGTCCGGAGTGACTGAAAGTAACACCACACCGGCTCCCGTCCCCACTCACACCGTTGCCCGTGTCCCGCCACGTGGAGGCGGGCTCTATTTGTTTACATCCGTTTGATATCTTTTTTTATGCAGCATTAGAAAAACTTATAACTAATATAAAATCAAGTGACATATTAATAAACAAAACGGAATGAAGTATTTAGAAAGAAGGAAGGAAGAGAACTGAATAGAGAAGAGATAGGTATAATACTGGCCGTCACCTGGTTGTGGGCAGCGGACCGGGTCTTGGAATGACCCTCAAGACGGTGGCCATCGCTCACCATGCCTTTAATATCTACCATCCTAAAAACTAACTTAACTAGAAGAGCTTAGAGTACGTTAAAGCTAGAAACTAAGACTAAGACCTCCATGTCCACCCTGCTAAACTATTTACGATATACAATAGAGAGGTAACTGCTTTTGTGCTTGGCTCAAATTTGCTAATGAAAGGGTTCTTGTGGTAATAGTAATAAAGGTAATGACGCTAACGGTTTGTGTTGAGCCTACAAGGCTCCTAGTAAAGTACATCAGGCGCAAGCACCTCCCGGCCCCGCCGACAACACGAACTAAACGGTGGTTTTCCCCGATCTACCATAGGTATCCGTCGGTTGGGCTCAAAAGAGAGGAACCACAATTAAGATCCTTCCATCCAGGCCGTGCGCCGTCTCTTACCAGGAGACGTAGGTCCCATGAAGAGGTGCCTAATTTCAAGCTTCAGATCAGAAGTTATTAGTGTGGTGGAGGTTGAGGTATAGGCTGTGTAGGTTGGTTGTACAAACAACCCATGCTGAGCCAATGAGACTTATAATGATACGTGGTGTGGCAGTTAGCACCTTCCGGCCCCGCCAGCAACACAGCCTGAACGGTGGTTTTCCCCGATCTACCATAGGTATCCGTCGGGTTGGGCTCAAAAGAGAGGCACCAACACAACACCCAGTCCCCGAGCGGATAAAATCTCCAGCTCATCGGGGATCGAACCTGGGCCGTTAGGTATGACAGTCCGTCGCGCTGACCACTGATCTGCCAGAACATTAGGAGTACCTATGTAATAGCCGGTAAGTTCACCTTTGGCACGGTTAGAAGCAGCGACGCGTCGTGACATGGAAGCAATGAGGCCACGGTAGGTCAGCTGACACCACATCTGTACACACAAAGTCACCTAATTCCCGTAAATTCCGGAGGGGGAGGCGATGAGCTCTGACGCCAAATTGTCACATCCCAGATGTGTTCAACTGGGTTTAGATGTGGCGAGTTGGGAGGTCAGCACATCAATCGGAACTCGCCACTGTGTCTCGAACCATTTCATCAAACTCCTGGCCTTGTGACATGGCACATTACCTTGTTGAAGAATGCCACTGCCGACGGGAAACATGATCATCATAAGGGGCGTATGTGGTCTGCCCCTTTGGGCATCATGATGCCTTGTACGAGCTCCAGTGGGCCCACGGATGTCCAATGAATGTTCCCCAGAACATAATGAAGCCGCTGCCAGCTTGTCTCCGTTCCACAGTACAAAGGAGGTGTTCCACTGGAAGACGACGGATTCGCGCCCTCCCATCGGCATGGTGAAGAGGGTATCGGGATTCATCAGACCGAGCAACCCTCTGCCACTGAGCCAACGTCCAGTGCTGAGGATCACGTGCCCATTTCAGTCGTAGTCGCCGATGTCGTTGAGTTAACGAGACACTTGCATGCGTCGTCGGCTGCCGAGGCCCATCCTTAGGAGCGTTCGGCTGCTCTGTGTGGTTCAGACACATCTGCACTCCGTACGGCATTAAGTTCTGATGTTAGTTCCGCCACAGTTCGGCGCCTGTCCTGTTTAAGGGGCTCCGGAACGCCCTATACTTGCAATGTTAAAATAACGCTTATAAATTACATCTTTCCTCACAAAGTATTTGAGGTAGGAAGTTGAACTTTTTACAGATTATTTATTGGAATATGGGCTACAACTTAACACAGGGATTTTACAAAATTTTAGTTCAGTTATTAAAGATGATTTTTTTTCAATTGTAATGAAAATTCACAACATTTTTTTGCAATTTTTTTATTTATATATTCAAAAATATACAGTTTTTTGGAAAAAGGCTGTGTTAAATTATGCAGAAGGTACTGTGTAACATTTACTGAAAGTTTGAAACAAATATGTTTGGAAGATCCTTAGAAAACATGTAATTAGTATGAGAAAATAAAAGTTTTGGGAATCGAGCGACAAAGATTGGATTAACTTTTTAGTGCATTCTAGGTCCATAGGATGGATTATCTTCATCCTCTGCAAACTCCTCCTCCAGCTTCCTCTTGTTCCTCCTCCTGTTTACTCTTGCTTGTATTTCTAGACTCTTTACAGCCCTGTCTGCAGCCCGAAGGCGTTCCTTGTCTAAAGCAAGCATCGCTCGTACCATGTTAGAACCTATCTTCATTCCCATATTTCTAAATATCTTGCACCTTACAATGTTGCCATCATTGAAAGTCGCAACAGCAACTTTACTTTTACTCATTATTATACTTCAACAAAACAGAGACTCAAGAAACAGAATTAATTACGAATATTTTCGAGATAACAACAGAGTAAATAAACATGAAACAATCGACAATCACACCAGCGATATATATTGAACCATCACAGGTTAGCCACAACACATACTTTATCTCACATCACTAAAATGTACCTGATGAACACGGACGTTAATAATAACACCATTTGACAGCAGTTTAACAGCGCCACAGTGGGTCACGCCCATCTAGAACACATTTCAAAAAAAAATTTAAAAATAGTTGTAGTCTTCGGAAATGAATAAATTATATATCTATTAAAAGGTAATAGTCTGCAGATTCAGAAAACGCAAAAAAGTAAAAATTGAACTTTTCATGATTTTGAGCCTTTCCGGAGCACCTTAACCGGTCTGCCCAGCTTACGGTGTCCGACATCGGCAATGAGGGGTGGCCGCTCAACCCCACGACGTCTGGACGTGGTTTTAGCTCGGTTTCGCCACATTTACCACAGCACTCCGCGACCACCCGACAAGTCGTGCAATTTCCGAAATGCCCGTTCCAGGGCTCCGTGTCATCACAGTTTGCCCTCGGTCAAACTCAGATAGATTGGGTGCTTTCCCCATTCTACAGACGGGTAGCGCCCTCACTGATACTGCGTACTCCGTGTATGCGCCTAACTTGCAGTCACTCCTCGACAGGTGGCTCTGCTATCGCCTGGACGGATTTATATCGATAGTAGGTCGGCGGTCATAAGGCCGGTACTTCGACCATAAATATAATAGACTGGCCCTGACGTCATTATCGTGGCTCCAACATCTCTGGGCTAAAGTCACGTGAATGTTGGCAAAACATGGTTGTTTCGTGTTGCGCTTATGGCTGTACTCAGCGTTTTGTCGGGGGAAATGGCATTGCATTTCACGTGTGTTTCTATGATAGTACAGATGCGTTTACTGAAATCTGCTGAAGTGACTTTTATATGTTTTTTTTACACTTGAAATAGTGAATCACGTAAATTAAAGTGTTGAAAGTGATGCCTGTAAAGTCAGACTCATATTACATTTTGGAAAGCATCTGTGATAATTCGGTTATAGAAGTAAGTATAACTGTTTCTCGTTCCTACTCATAGGTTCTGTAAGGACGAAAACCGAAGGTAGCTTTGGATACAGGCCCTGAAACGGAAAAACTTTAAGCCATCTGCACATACGCGCCTTTTTGTTTATACAAATGAGATTATAATAAGGTAAGAGCACGTATAGTCGACACATGAAGAGATTTTTTTCTACCTTCTAATACTATTAAATAAATGTAGGCTCCAAAATTATTTTCTGAAACTTCAAAGTCTCACCTTTCATCTAAAATATCATTTTTTTTAACTGATAGTTTAAACTTTTGTAAAAATAGTAGGAACTGAACCTTTGAAGTGCACCTACAATTGATACTCTAAAATGGACCTGCTCCTAAAGTCGACAATTTTGGCACCTATAGTTGACATAATTCCCATATCCCATTTTCTTTTATAAGTGACTAGAGCTCAAAACGCGGCGAATCCAATATTTAAAGTTTTGACACGAGCCCACTCTTACTGTTTAAAAGAATTTTAACGACAATTTACTTTAATTGATAATTTATAGTAATGTCGTCCCGCTGCCCACCAGAGGGACTTTCGATGTATTTGTTAGATTTTATAAATGGTACTGTGGACAGATCCAGGTCAATGTAGTTCTGACAAATAAAAAAGTAATTTTTGTTGGAAGCGTATGGCAGTCAATTGAGAAATGTGGGTAAAATACGATACAAACATAGGATGGCAGACCGCTGATTTGAAATCCCGCCACGTTTTGCCAACAGTCACATGGTTTATGTTGGAGCCACACCAGCCCTATAGCTTATGCACAGCAACGCCAGTCTACTAGTATCTATGGTCGAAGGGCCGGTATTACACTATCAAGTGTCTTTGTCAAAGATTTGATCAAAGATGTGATCTAATATTCGTCAAATATATTTGACAACGATCTTAAACGTGGCGCTAAAAAGGGGTATTACACCGTCATCATATTTTTCGTCAAAGTTCAAGATGGCTGACAACAGCAACTTGTTATTAACCGCAGTAGTCGCATGTACCACAATTGCACTGTGTGCACATGCGAAAGAGAAGCGGGGGAAAAAGAGGAAACGTACCTGGGTGAAGTTGTGGGTTTTACGACGACGCGATAAAAGCGTTCAACAAAACTTGTTACGTAAGCTTATAGTGGAGGACTCAAGTCGTACATTAATTACTTAAGAATGGACGAGCATACATTTCAGTATGTGCTCAGTGAAGTGTATCCTCATATCACAAAGCACAATACCCACTTAAAAACTGCTATACGTGCAGAAGACAGGCTCACTGTAACACTCCGATTCCTTGCTACAGGAGAGAGTTAGGTTAGGTTAGGATAGGTCTCTAATCTTCTTAATCTATTTTTGTATTCAGGGTGCCTCGCGTTGTAAAGCGCCTCATCAGCTTCATACATCTATATTAATTTTGTAGTTGTCGGTACACACCAATTGTATTTACCGGCAATTTTTATAAAAATAATACAAATGACAGAACGCTACAGCGATGCTAGCGCTCCACGTGGTAACATGTCACATTGCAGTGAACAGAAGACAAGCGACTTCTCTGATCAAATCTACAGCGAGGCCGTAGATTTGATCAAATTTATCCGACGACAGACGAGATTTGACAAAGTTCCCTATTACACTATCAGATTTCTTTGACAAAGATATTTGAAAAAAAAAATTTGGTAGTGTAATACCGGCCAAATGTTGTAGCTCATCAGTGTATGTCAATACGCTACAACATTTCCGTCGCAATTGTTGACATGGTTTGTCGCTGGCATCAGATGTTGCAGAATTTGCACTTTGTAAGCATGCAAACGATGACGCTGTGGTACTACACGATAAAATGTTGCTCCGGGTGCGTTCGCTGCCCAGATGACTCACGAATGGACTTACTTGGGCTTCAGAGAATCGCTTGTGTGACGCCCTCCACTGTCTCTTCGGAAACGTACGATGTGCACGACCAGAAAATTTCAGAACACCTCTAGTTGGGAGAAACTTAAGATTGCAGTCCTTAATTGTGTTCTCATCAGGTGCATCACATCTATGCAACCTACGATAATTTCTTTGCACAGTAATCGGCGATTTTGTGTCTCGAAACCACACTATTTCTTGCGCGCACTGCTATAGAGTCGACATTTTCATCTCTTGCGATCATGCTGAAATCTGGCGACAATAGTTAGCACGTCTGAGACAAATTCCTTTTTTTCTTTCATTTCCAGGTCTTTGAAAAGTGAGAGGTTCGAAAGTGACACACTGTATTTTCCAGGCCGAGGACTTCTTAGTCCACACACACACACACACACACACACACACACACACACACTAAAACTAAGGATGCGGTCGACATTGTTAACGGTATGTGGCACAAATGACGCGCATCGTAGTCAGATAACCGAGTAGCGGAACCTGTTCCGTAGATAGGATCCTTGTTAGGCGGGCGAGCACCTCGCCGCGCCGTCTTTGACCGACGAGGTCCCAGTCTTGCCAGAACTGAGTCACAGCCTCGTGCACCGTCAACCATTAGCGAATTCGCGCTCAGATTATGCGCGTCCTTTGCAGGCGTGAGTCACGCCGCTATCGCTCGCGTATAGCGGTTCAGGTGGTCTTTCTTTCGATAACCTGCACTGCTTCGGCTGAAACTGCCTCATCCCGGATATGCGTAGAACTGTTTCCTCGCCGTAGATAAACGGACGGTTAGTGAACGGAATTGGCACAATTCTCAGCACAGCTTTCGGGTTAAACAAATATCTTGATGTCGCAGCAGAATCAGAAATAAAAACTTGCTAAGAAGCAGCAATTCGAGAAAAGGAAGATTAGTGTTTAACGTCTCGTCGATGACGTGCTGATTTATACATGAAGAGCACGGTTGGATTGCGAAACGATGAGGAACGAAATCGGTCGTGCTGTTTCGAAGAAACTATTGTAAGATGTGTATATTTTTATTGTCTGTTGTCAAACCACAATTTATGAAAGATGTTTATATTTTATTAATAGGATTAAGTAGGAATAATTAATATTTGTCGTGTTGGAAATAATTGTGATAGCAAGGAATATCTGCACCAAAGTATTGTTGGCAGGAGAGACCGCATATTGATGTAATTTTAAAAAGGGCGGGAGAGACCGCGTATTGATACATTTTAAGAAAAGAGCGGGGAAGACCGCGCATTGATACATTTTGTAATGGTAGCAGGGATTGTCTGCACCAGAAAGCATTGTTGGCGGGAGAGACCGCACTTTAGCGTTCGTAGGAAGTCAGTAAGTAGTAAGCGAGATGTGAAGCGAGTCGATAGCAGGTCTGAAGCGAGAGGTTGAGAGGAGCGGTGTGCCTGCCAGCCACCAGCTGTGATTTACAAGAGATTATAAACGGATGTACAGAGACATCAGCTAACTATTATCGTAAGAGGAACTAATATTATTCAATTTTTGTTGTTGTTGAGAAACTCAAAGACTACTGAAGGTATGTTTGCGCAATGCTAGTTGTAAGATTATTGTAAAAAGTAAGTCCCATCTGAACGTTTGTAAAATCATTTAATTGAGAATATAATTAATTTTTGCCAGCAATATTTCATTACTGATCTATCCCAAAAACTATCAACGTAAAACTTTGCAAAATTTTATTGTTGTCAAGAAAAAGTTTAACTATGAATTATGTAACTTTAGTGAAATTAATTAATGAATAACGTCAGATTTGCTATTAAAGAATAACGTCAGCTTTGGTAATAAATACAGCCACTTATTATGACAGCCCACCAGCAGCTAATAGAGTATAGTAAAACAGGGTAAGTATATTCATGTAGCAGTGAGATGGCGATCCAGTAACAGTAAAAAAGATAAGGAACAGTTTTGCAGGTAACAACTGAGGGCCACGACGACGACACATTCAATATTTCGTCGAGATAATCAGAAAATCACTTTTAATAAGCAGCATTTATATTTGTATGTGAAGATTGAGAAAGAGAATTAATTTCAAAGGCAAGATTTCATTTGTTATTATTAAGCAAGAGATAGAAATCCTAAGGGAAGGTTTCATAGGTTATTGTAGAAGGGAAGGTTGCGTAACAAAAGAGATATAGAGGAGACGGGAAGGTTTCACTATCCCAGCCTTTGCCTTAAGCGGTTTGGAGGAATCATAGAATTCTACACCTGCATTTTAATACAGCAGACAGTGGACGGCAAGAAGTACAGTTTTTCAAATACAGAAACCCCACGCAGATTTGAAAGTCAAGAGACAGGGAAATAATCCAGTGTCGAATTTTAAATCTCGATTGAGTCGCCAGACCGTTACAGAAAGATTTATGGCGTGAGATAGCTTTTTGTCCACAGAATATTGGTGCTTCCAATCGTCGTCACTTTCGTTCCAGTTCGGCAGACTAGGCAGGAAAATTTCTGTGCCTCCCTCCACCCTGTTAACAACTGGCCAGTAACACCCCCACTCCCGATTCCTTAAAGAATCGAACACTGATGTGTATGCAGTCTGTGTAATTTATGCTCCGCTGTTGTTGTTGTGGTCTTCAGTCCTGAGACTGGTTTGATGCAGCTCTCCATGCTACCCTATCCTGTGCAAGTTTTTTCATCTCCCAGTACCTACTGCAACCTACATCCTTCTGAATCTGCTTAGTGTATTCATCTCTTGGTCTCCCTCTACGATTTTTACCCTCCACGCTGCCCTCCAATGCTAAATTTGTGATCCCTTGATGCCTCAGAACATGTCCTACCAACCGGTCTCTTCTTCTCGTCAAGTTTTGCCACAAACTCCTCTTCTCCCCAATTCTATTCAATACCTCCACATTAGTTACATGATCTACCCATCTAATATTCACCATTCTTCTGTAGCACCACATTTCGAAAGCTTCTATTCTCTTCCTGTCCAAACTATTTACCGTCTATGTTTCACTTCCATACATGGCTACACTCCATACAAATACTTTCAGAAACGACTTCCTGACACTTAAATCTATACTCGATGTTAACAAATTCCTCTTCTTGAGAAACGCTTTCCTTGCCATTGCCATTCTACAGTTTATATCCTCTCTACTTCGACCATCATAAGTTATTTTGCTGCCCAAATAGCAAAACTCCTTTACTACTTTAAGTGTCTCATTTCCTAATCTAATTCCCTCAGCATCACCCGACTTAATTCGACTACATTCCATTATCCTCGTTTTGCTTTTGTTGATGTTCATCTTGTATTCTCCTTTCAAGACACTGTCCATTCCGTTCAACTGCTCTTCCAAGTCCTTTGCTGTCTGTGACAGAATTACAATGTCATCGGCGAACCTCAAAGTTTTTATTTCTTCTCCATGGATTTTAATACCTACTCCGAATTTTTCTTTTGTTTCCTTCACTGCTTGCTCAATATACATATGGAATAACATTGGGGAGAGGCTACAACCCTGTCTCACTCCCCTCCCAACCACTGCTTCCCTTTCATGTCCCTCGACTCTTATAACTGCCATCTGGTTTCTGTACAAATTGTAAATAGCCTTTCGCTCCCTGTATTTTACCCTTGCCACCTTTAGAATTTGGAAGAGAGTATGCCAGTCAACATTGTCAAACGTTTTCTCTAAGTCTACAAATGCTAGAAACGTGGGCTTGCCTTTCCTTAATCTTTCTTCTAAGATAAGTCGTAACGTCAGTATTGCCTCACGTGTTCCAATATTTCTACGGAATGCAAACTGATCTTCCCCAAGGTCGGCTTCTACCAGTTTTTACATTCATCTGTAAAGAATTCGTGTTAGTAGTTTGCAGCTGTGGCTTATTAAACTGATAGTTCGGTAATTTTCACATCTGTCAACACCTGCTTTCTTTGGGATTGGAATTATTATATTCTTCTTGAAGTCTGAGGGTACTTCGCCTCTCTCATACATCTTCCTCACCAGATGGTAGAGTTTTGTCAGGACTGGCTCTCCCAATGCCGTCAGTAGTTCTAATGGAATGTTGTCTACTCCTGGGGCCTTGTTTCGGCTCAGGTCTTTCAGTGCTCTGTCAAGCTCTTCACGCAGTATCGTATCTCCCATTTCATCTTCATCTACATTCTCTTCCATTTCTATAATATTGTCCTCAAGTGCATCGCCCTTGTAGAGACCCTCTATATACTCTTTCCATCTTTCTGCTTTCTCTTCTTTGCTTAGAACTGGGTTTCCATTTAGGCTCTTGATATTCATACAAGTGGTTCTCTTTTCTCCAAAGTTCTCTTTAATTTTCCTGTAGGCAGTATCTATCTTACCCCTAGTGAGATAAGCCTCTACATCCTTACATTTGTCCTCTAGCCACCCCTGCTTAGTCATTTTGCACTTCCTGACTATCTCATTTTTGAGACGTTTGTATTCCTTTTTGCCTGCTTCATTTACTGCATTTTTATATTTTCTCCTTTCATCAATTAAATTCAATATTTCTTCTGTTACCCAAGGATTTCTACTAGCCCTCGTGTTTTTACCTACTTGATCCTCTGCTGCCTTCACTACTTCATCCCTCAGAGCTACCCATACTTCTTCTACTGTACTTCTTTCCCCCACTGCTGTCAATTGTTCCCTTATGCTCTCCCTGAAACTCTGTACAACCTCTGGTTTAGTCAGTTTATCCAGGTCCCATCTCCTTAAATACCCACCTTTTTGCAGTTTCTTCAATTTTAATCTGCAGTTCATAACCAATAGAGTGTGGTCAGAGTCCACATCTGCCCCTGGAAATGTCTTACATTTTAAAACCTGGTTCCTAAACCTCTGTCTTACCATTATATAATCTAGCTGATACCTTTTAGTATCTCCGGGATTCTTCCATGTATACAACCTTCTTTTATGGTTCTTGAACCAAGTGTTGTTATGTTCTGAGCAAAATTCTACTAGACGGTTTCCTCTTTCATTTCTTAGCCCCAATCCATATTCACCTACTATGTTTCCTTCTCTCCCTTTTCCTACACTCGAATTCCAGTCACCCATCACTATTAAATTTTCATCTCCCTTCACTATCTGAATAATTTCTTTTATCTCAACATACATTTCATCAATTTCTTCATCATCTTCAGAGCTAGTTGGCATATAAACTTGTACTACTGTAGTAGGCGTGGGCTTCGTGTCTATCTTGGCCACAATAATGCTTTCACTATGCTGTTTGTAGTAGCTTACCCGCACGCCTATTTTTTTTATTCATTATTAAACCTACTCCGGCAATACCTCTACTTGATTTTGTATTTATAACCCTGTATTCACCTGACCAAAAGTCTTGTTCCTCCTGCCACCGAACTTCACTAATTCCCACTATATCTAGCTTCCACCTATCCATTTCCCTTTTTAAATTTTCTTACCTACCTGCTCGATTAAGGGATTTGGCATTCCAAGCTCCGATCCGTAGAACGCCAGTTTTCTTTCTCCTGATAACGACGTCCTCTTGAGTAGTCCCCGCCCAGAGATCCGAATGGGGGACTATTTTACCTCCGGAATATTTTACCAAAGAGGACGCCATCATCATTTAACCATACAGTAAAGCTGCATGCCCTCGGGAAAAATTACGGCTGAAGTTTCCCCTTGCTTTCAGCCGATCGCAGTACCAGCACAGCAAGGGCGTTTTGGTTAGTGTTACAAGGCCAGATCAGTCAATCATCCAGACTGTTGCCCCTGCAAATACTGAAAAGGCTGCTGCCCCTCTTCAGGAACCACACGTTTGTCTGGCCTCTCAACAGATACCCCTCCGTTGTGGTTGCACCTACGGTGCAGCCATTTGTATCGCTGGGGCACGCAAGCCTCCCCACCAACGGCAGGGTCCATAGTTCATGGGGGGAAGTTATGCTTCGCATTAAAAAAAGAAAAAAAAATCGCACACCTCAATGTTTATGATACCATAGCTCCTGAATTATGCTTTATAGAATGAGTAATTTTTCAGGTATTCGGGGTTGTCAAATGAAAACGAAACAGATGGAAAAAAATAAGAATACCGTTTATTATTTCAAAAGTAGTCATCTTAACTTTTCTTACATTTATCTCATCGTGAGACGGTCAGTGCATCGGTGGAAAAACGTTTGTTGTTGTCTACGGAGCTACGACTGGAGAGAGGGGTGTATCTCTTCGTCGGAAGCAAACTGACGACCATGAATCTCTTTCTTCAGGTCACCAAAATATGAAAATCGCATGAGGAAAGATAGGATTGTATGGAGCTTCCCAGCAAGAGCTTCTTCCTCAGCGAAACTTCTGCAGCGCAGTCGAACAAGCTGGGACAAAACGACCGCCAACATGTTGCCAAGATTGTTTCCACTGAGCTGCAGAAGTTGCGCTACGGATCCCTAACACATTGTCCTTACGTTCCCGGTATCTCCCACGCGACTTCCATATTTTTGAAGCATTGTCCGTCGATTTACTTCGAACAGATGTGTGCCTGGCTACAATCACTGTTCCGTAACCAACTGCGAACATTTTTCCATGAAGCCATTGACCGTCTGGCCTCTCAGCGGGATAAATGTATCGACAGTTACTTTTCTCCACGTGTCTCGTTTTCAGTTGACTGCCCCTTATACAGTGAGTGCTATAGGGGGAGGTTTATCTAAAAAATGTGTTGCGAACGAAGTTAGTAGTAAAGAGGCAATAAATCAAAACGTTGTGCCTGATGCTAATGTTTTACTACATGAACAGTGAAAATGTAGTAAGCGACAAGCTTTTTCTCCTTTCATTATTTTGTGGAAGCGGTCAGCCACAAAAAGTTTCGAAAAGGTTTGAAATTATGTGGAAAATTAGCAGGAAGTGACTAAGAGCTCTCATTCAGGAACGGTGGATGAATATAATCGGGATAATTTGCGATCCGTCAGTTACACTGTGTCAAAAGATATGCACGGTTTTTAATTTTAAAACTTGATATACTGTGTTAATCCAATAATGCGAGTTTATGCCTCTTAATGAGTCTACAATGACAGCACTTACCATTTTTAAATTCGACCAATTAATTCTATGAAAAACTGAAAATCAAATTTTTGTTGCCCTTCAAAGCAGTTGCATAGGCAACCAGCAACTGCGACTGGGGGACCGTTTAATCCTTTTAACTAAATAAATTCTGATTTTGTCCGTTATAAACGGTTTCTTTGAATACCTGTGAATGTGAAAACAATGGGTTTGTTTATAAATAACTTTTCTGCTACCGGTCACGATTTTCTTTTGTTCATATTTTTCACGACTCCTTTCGGCAAAAGATTCCCATTTTCAAGTGATTATTTCTTTGTACTGTGCCATTTTTACGTAATGTTTTCGATTGTGTGACGTTCTATTTTGTTTTATTGACTTTACTGCATTATATCAAAAATTTTTAGTTGGTTATCGACTTTTAGATGTAGTCAGTGACGAAATTTGGAAGAACTTGTACTTACAGTTTTCTTATGCCGTATGTGATATTAACATGTGTGAGGCCCTGCACAAATGTACCATAAGAAAATTGTAAGTGCAAGTTCTCCCAGATTTCGCCACTAACTACATATCGAAATCGATAACTAACTAAAAATTGCGCGTTTTTTTGTATATCGCAGTAAAGTCAGCAAAAAAAAAAAAAAAAGAGGCAACGGAACGACACACACCGAAAACATTACGTAAAAATGGCGTAGATCAAAGAAATACACACTTGAAAATGGGAATCACTTCTCGAAACGCGTCGTATAAAATATGAATAAAAGAAAATCGTGACTAGTAATAGAAAAGTTACTTATAAACAAACCCAAAATAGACGGCGTTAGAAGTATATTTCTGAGAAGGAGAAATGCTCATTGTTGTTGCGTTCCGCTCAAACACTTGAAGCTAGAGTTGTCAAATCTGTATCTCTAATTAAAGGCCAGCCGTCGTAGCCGAGCGGTTGTAGACGCTTCAGTCTGGAACCTCGCGGCCGCTAAAGTCGCAGGTTCGAATCCTGCCTGGGGCATGGAAGTATGTGATGTCGTTATATTAGTTAGGTTTAAGTAGTTCCTATTGGACTGATGACCTCAGAAGTTAAGTCCCATAGTGCTCAGAGCCATTTGAACCACTTTTTGTAATTAAAGATTTGAGGTAAAATTGGGGCCTGACTGTTTTGTTTAGGTTTTTTAAAATACTGTAGCTACTAATACGCTTTACTTAACATTCAGACACTTCTTTAGCTTCTTTTTGACCCAAATTTTTGTGTTGACTTGCTGTTGCTGGCACAGTGTAGGATGTTCACTCTCTACCACTTAGCTCTATCTCTTCAAGAACAGTCGAAAAAGTCACGGCGCCTGTTCTACGTCTACGTCCACAGGTACTCCAGAAGCCACCGTACGGCGTGTGGCGGATGGAACCCTGTGCCACTACCAGTCATGTCCTGTATTGTTCCACTCGCAAACAGAGCGAGAGTAAAACGACTGTCTATGTTTTATAAAATGCATTTTAACCATCTGCTGTTTATTTGTACCATTAGTCATCTACCAGTTTCGGTCATTAACCATTATCCAGGATGTAGGGCACAACAGATTACTTAAAAGCGTCCCATATTCCTTTGAAGCTGAGCAATATCGAAATTATCCAGTGAAATTGTATAATCATCTGACATAATTTTTTTTAAGAATACTGTCAGGCCGCGCGGGATTAGCCGAGCGGTCTCAGGCACTGCAGTCATGGACTGTGCGGCTGGTCCCGGCGGACGTTCGGGTGCTCCCTCGGGCATGGGCGTATGTGTTTTTCCTTAGGATAATTTAGGTTAAGTAGTGTGTAAGCTTAGCAGTTAAATCCCATAAGATTTCACACACATTTGAACATTTTTGAATACTGTCAGTCATATCTCATGTCAAATAGACAGACATCACGGGAGAAACAGCCTCTTTTTACAATGCTATTTATTTATTTAGACAGCGCTGTTACAGGTTTCGAACCGACAGGTTCATCTTCAGACGGCTAGTTCACGTTTTACATTAGATTTCGCCTTTTGTTTCCCCACTTGACGAAACTTCCTTGGGGTGGTGGTGCCGATGAAGAATCCGCGTCGTTATGTTCCAATGCAGGGGGCTTATCGTCTAGCTTCGGGGAATACTGTATAATGCACTATTGTGTGCATATATGCACATAATATACAGCACCACTCACACACTAAGAAGTTTCATCACATGGAGGTATGTATACAAAGATGGCGATATGTACGTGATCTGCAACATACCACGTGGTCTGTATACATACCTCGATGTGATGAAACTTCGTAGCGGATGAGTGGTGCTTCACATTATGTGCATATATATGTATATACATACACAAAAAAGTGCATTATATAGTTTTCGCTGC
This sequence comes from Schistocerca cancellata, assembly GCF_023864275.1. Classification (NCBI taxonomy): domain Eukaryota; kingdom Metazoa; phylum Arthropoda; class Insecta; order Orthoptera; family Acrididae; genus Schistocerca; species Schistocerca cancellata. The sequence continues at coordinate 1,243,595,164 of NC_064626.1, forward strand.
TGCAAGTTGATACGCCACCTGTACTGGAACATAATGGCACGGATTCTTCATCGGCACCACCACCACAAGGAAGTTTTGTCAGGTGGGGAAACAAAAGGAGAAATCTAATGTAACACGTGAACTATCCATCTGAAGATGGACATGTCGGTTCGAAACAGGTAACGGCGCTGTTTAAATAAATAAATAGCATTGTAGAAAGTAGCTGGTTGCTGTAATCTTCGGTGTAACAGTCAACCTATATTTTGTACACAGCCACGGACTCAAAATGTCAGTTTTTGACAAAATAGCATGAGATATGACTTTCAGTATTCTAAGTGTCTTATTTTCGGGTGTTGTGTGTGTTTGACCTGGGATATGACTGTCAAGACAAATTATGTCAGTTGCTTGTACGATTTCATTGGATAATTCGGATACTGTTCAGCTTCAATGCAATATGGGATGCTTTTAGCTAATCTTTTGTACTCTACATCCTGGAGGATAGTTACTAATCGAATTCGGTAGATGACTAATGGGACAAATAAACAGCTGATAGTTAAAATGCATTTTATGAACTACTATACGGCTGTTGAACCTCACCTTATGGAAACAAGACTATCTATGTGCCTTCGTATGAGCCCTAATTTGTCGTATCGTATTATCGTGGCCCTTACACGCAATGTATGTTGGTGGCAGTAGAATCGTTCAGCAGTCGGCTTCAAATGCTGGATATCTAAATTTCCTGAGTAGTGATCCTCAAAAAGAACGTCGGCCTCCCTCCAGTTACTCCCAATTGAGTTCCCGAAGCATCTCCCTAACACTTGTGTGATGTTCGGACCTTCCGGTAACGAACCTGGCAGCCCGTCTCTGAATTGCTTCGATGTTTTTCTTCAGTCCGACCTGATACGGATACCCAACACTCGAGCAGTACTCAAGGAAAGGTCGCACCAGCGTCCTATATGCGGTGTCCTTTACAGGTGAAGCACACCCTCCTAAAATTCTCCCTATAAACCGAAGTCGACCATTCGCCTCCCCTACCACAGTCGTCACCTGCCCGTTCCATTTCATATCGCTTTGCAACGTTACGCCAAATACACTCCTGGAAATTGAAATAAGAACACCGTGAATTCATTGTCCCAGGATGGGGAAACTTTATTGACACATTCCTGGGGTCAGATACATCACATGATCACACTGACAGAACCACAGGCGCATAGACACAGGCAACAGAGCATGCACAATGTCGGCACTAGTACAGTGTATATCCACCTTTCGCAGCAATGCAGGCTGCTATTCTCCCGTGGAGACGATCGTAGAGATGCTGGATGTAGTCCTGTGGAACGGCTTGCCATGCCATTTCCACCTGGCGCCTCAGTTGGACCAGCGTTCGTGCTGGACGTGCAGACCGCGTGAGACGTCGCTTCATCCAGTCCCAAACATGCTCAATGGGGGACAGATCCGGAGATCTTGCTGGCCAGGGTAGTTGACTTACACCTTCTAGAGCACGTTGGGTGGCACGGGATACATGCGGACGTGCATTGTCCTGTTGGAACAGCATGTTCCCTTGCCGGTCTAGGAATGGTAGAACGATGGGTTCGATGACGGTTTGGATGTACCGTGCACTATTCAGTGTCCCCTCGACGATCACCAGTGGTGTACGGCCAGTGTAGGAGATCGCTCCCCACACCATGATGCCGGGTGTTGGCCCTGTGTGCCTCGGTCGTATGCAGTCCTGATTGTGGCGCTCACCTGCACGGCGCCAAACACGCATACGACCATCATTGGCACCAAGGCAGAAGCGACTCTCATCGCTGAAGACGACACGTCTCCATTCGTCCCTCCATTCACGCCTGTCGCGACACCACTGGAGGCGGGCTGCACGATGTTGGGGCGTGAGCGGAAGACGGCCTAACGGTGTGCGGGACCGTAGCCCAGCTTCGTGGAGACGGTTGCGAATGGTCCTCGCCGATACCCCAGGAGCAACAGTGTCCCTAATTTGCTGGGAAGTGGCGGTGCGGTCCCCTACGGCACTGCGTAGGAACCTACGGTCTTGGCGTGCATCCGTGCGTCGCTACGGTCCGGTCCCAGGTCGACGGGCACGTGCACCTTCCGCCGACCACTGGCGACAACATCGATGTACTGTGGAGACCTCACGCCCCACGTGTTGAGCAATTCGGCGGTACGTCCACCCGGCCTCCCGCATGCCCACTATACGCCCTCGCTCAAAGTCCGTCAACTGCACATACGGTTCACGTCCACGCTGTCGCGGCATGCTAGCAGTGTTAAAGACTGCGATGGAGCTCCGTATGCCACGGCAAACTGGCTGACACTGACGGCGGCGGTGCACAAATGCTGCGCAGCTAGCGCCATTCGACGGCCAACACCGCGGTTCCTGGTGTGTCTGCTGTGCCGTGCGTGTGATCATTGCTTGTACAGCCCTCTCGCAGTGTCCGGAGCAAGTATGGTGGGTCTGACACACCGGTGTCAATGTGTTCTTTTTTCCATTTCCAGGAGTGTATTTAAACGACGTGACTGTGACAAGCAGGACACTACTAATGCTGTAAGCGAACATTACAGGTTTGTTCTTCCTACGCACCTGCATTACCTTACATTTTTGTTCCTTTAGAGTTAGGTGCCATTCGTCACATCACAGTGAACTTTTGTCTAAGTCATCTTGTATCCATATAGAGTCACTCAATATCGAATCTTTATCGGACACCATAGCATCATCTACAAACAACCACAAATTGTGGCCCACAGTGACCGCCAAATCATTTATGTACATAAATGTTCAGAAAAAAAAACAGGACACGTTCATATTCACAGGACAAGTATATTAGTAAGTTCTGCAGAAATGATTAGCATTTGCTGGTCGGAGTGGCCGAGCGGTTCTAGGCGCTTCAGTCTGGAATCAGGTTCGAATCCTGCCTCGGGCATGGATGTGCGTGATGTCCTTAGGTTAGTTAGGTTAAAGTAGTTCTAAGTTGTAGGGGACTGACGACGTCAGATGTTAAGTCCCATAGTTCTCAGAGCCATTTTTGATTAGTATTTCAGTCATCTCGGTTCAGCATGTGTCCTGCTGCGTAGTAGGCACAGGGTCCGCCATGGGCCCTGTTAACTTGTTCCTTGCGTAATGGCATCGACTCGTATTAGGCGAGAATTGTGCCGTGTTGTATAGCCATCCATACTGCATTCACCTGGTTCGAAAGTTCACCTGTGGTGGTTGACGTTGGGTCACAGCGCTGCACCCGCCGTTTCGCCATATCCCACACATTTTCGACACGTTTGGTGCTGTGGCGGGCCAGGGATAAAGACTGACGTCCTGTGACACCAAGAAGCCACGTGTTCGTGCATCATGTGCTCGTGCATTGTCTTGCTGAAAAATGGCGTCTGAGGTGTTGTGCAGAAAGGATATGGCTGCGGGTCGCAGGATGTCATTCACGTCGGTGACGCTGGTCACAGTGCCCTGGACATGCAAACTTCTGTGATTTTTGGTTCTGCTCAACAGCACTCCACACCATAAGACGTTGAGTTGGCGCTGTGTGCCGGCCGGTGTGGCCGTGCGGTTCTAAGCGCTTCAGTTTGGAACCGCGTGTCCGCTATGGTCGCAGGTTCGAATCCTGCCTCGGGCATGGATGTGTGTGATGTCCTTAGGTTAGTTAGGTTTAAGTAGTTCTAAGTTCTAGGGGACTGATGACCTCAGAAGTTAAGTCCCATAGTGCTCAGAGACATTTGAACCATTTGAACCAATCGCGAAGTGTCTTCATTGTCACCTTCAACTGGTGGCAGATCAGCATCCACATTTCCTTCCTCTGCAGCATGAGGTTTCGCTTCATCAGTCAACATACCCAACTTAATCATCCAGTAAATCCTTGACTTGTGTTCCTAAGTCTCGTCCAGTGTTCGTAAGTCTCGTCCAGGGTAAATTATGTGGACAGAAGAGCAGTCCCGAACAGCAGCATCGCGAAGCCTTTCACTCGCTTGTCATCTTTGTCAGTCTCAGCCATCTAACAGCATTCCAAGGGAGTTCAAGATCTTTCTTTGTCAGGCAGATGCGCTAACCACTAAGCCACGATAGCACAGTGTCTTTGCACAACTTCACGGACTAACCTAGCACGCCTTAGCTCCCTCCCCCCCGCCCCCGCACCTCCTCCTCCCCCCTCCCCCTCCCTCCCTACCCCGACCACTGCGTGACTGGTCGAAGGCACATCTGTTGTTGTTTACAGTTGTTAGTTGAAGCTTGCACAGTATTTACCGCAAGTTTAAACGCAGCCAAAACCTCTCAGACAAACAGAAGCTAAACGATGTCAAAGTTAGCGTGAGGAAGGCTATGCGTGAAGCGTTCAGTGAATTCGAAAGTAAAATTCTATGTACCGACTCGACAGAAAATCCTAGGAAGTTCTGGTCTTACGTTAAATCAGTAAGTGACTCGAAACAGCATATCCAGACACTCCGGGATGATGATGGCATTGAAACAGAGGATGACACGCGTAAAGCTGAAATACTAAACACCTTTTTCCAAAGCTGTTTCACAGAGGAAGACCGCACTGCAGTTCCTTCTCTAAATCCTCGCACAAACGAAAAAATGGCTGACATCGAAATAAGTGTCCAAGGAATAGAAAAGCAACTGGAATCACTCAACAGAGGAAAGTCCACTGGACCTGACGGGATACCTATTCGATTCTACGCAGAGTACGCGAAAGAGCTTGCCCCCCTTCTAACAGCCGTGTACCGCAAGTCTCTAGAGGAACGGTAGGTACCAAATGATTGGAAAAGAGCACAGGTATTCCCAGTCTTCAAGAAGGGTCGTCGAGCAGATGCGCAAAACTGTAGACCTATATCTCTGACGTCGATCTGTTGTAGAATTTTAGAACATGTTTTTTGCTCGAGTATCATGTCGTTTTTGGAAACCCAGAATCTACTATGTAGGAATCAACATGGATTCCGGAAACAGCGATCGTGTGAGCCCCAACTCGCTCTATTTGTTCATGAGACGCAGAAAATATTAGATACAGGCTCCCAGGTAGATGCTATTTTCCTTGACTTCCGGAAGGCGTTCGATACAGTTCCGCACTGTTGCCTGATAAACAAAGTAACAGCCTACGGAATATCAGACCAGCTGTGTGGCTGGATTGAAGAGTTTTTAGCAAACAGAACACAGCATGTTGTTATCAACGGAGAGACGTCTACAGACGTTAAAGTAACCTCTGGCGTGCCACAGGGGAGTGTTATGGGACCATTGCTTTTCACAATATATATAAATGACCTAGTAGACAGTGTCGGAAGTTCCATGCGGCTTTTCGCGGATGATGCTGTAGTATACAGAGAAGTTGCAGCATTAGAAAATTGCAGCGAAATGCAGGAAGATCTGCAGCGGATAGGCACTTGGTGTAGGGAGTGGCAACTGACCCTTAACATATACAAATGTAATGTATTGCGAATACATAGAAAGAAGAATCCTTTATTTTATGATTATATGATAGCGGAGGAAACACTGGTATCAGTTACTTCTGTAAACCTGGGAGTATGGTTACGGAACGATTTGAAGTGGAATGATCATATAAAATTAATTGTTGGTAAGGCGGGTACGAGATTGAGGTTCATTGGGAGAGTCCTTAGAAAATGTAGTCCATCAACAAAGGAGGTGGCTTACAAAAGACTCGTTCGACCTATACTTGAGTATTGCTCATCAGTGTGGGATCCGTACCAGATCGAGTTGACGGAGGAGATAGAGAAGATCCAAAGAAGAGTGGCGCGTTTCGTGACAGGGTTATTTGGTAACCGTGATAGCGTTACGGAGATGTTTAGCAAACTCAAGTGGTAGACTCTGCAAGAATGGCGCTCTGCATCGCGGTGTAGCTTGCTGTCCAGGTTTCGAGAGGGTGCGTTTCTGGATGAGGTATCGAATATATTGCTTCCCCCTACTTATACCTCCCGAGGAGATCACGAATGTAAAATTAGAGAGATTCGAGCGCGCACGGAGGCTTTCCGGCAGTCGTTCTTCCCGCGAACCATACGCGACTGGAACAGGAAAGGTAGGTAATGACAGTGGCACGTAAAGTGCCCTCCGCCACACGCCGTTGGGTGGCTTGCGGAGTATAAATGTAGAATGTAGATGTAGATGTATGACGTGGTTTATGCGCCAGGAATAAAATCGAGCTGGGGAACATTTTGGACGCCCGTTGTATAAGTGGAGAGCGAAATTTCACGCGGTCTACCTTCTCCACGTGCGGAAGGAATGTCAACGGATAAGTTCGTGTACAGGCAAGAGGCCGTGCCGAACTCAGACCAGCGCGCGTGAGCGATTAATAGACTGTTCGTCCCACTGCTGCGAACATATTATGGCGTTTCCCGGAATCGAGTGAGATGCCTCGGCGTATGAAAAGTTCAGGGCGACGACTCTGCGAGGTCTGTAGGTAAACTTACATATGCAACCTGTAATGGTCGCCGGGTCGTAGATATTGCTAATTGCTATAATCGCACTATTTCACTCCCATTTACGGAGCTTGTTAGCACTTGATGTTAGGTTGGCGCCATTAAAATGCATTGTGTTGTGGTAATCGCTGCCACTTGCTGGATCGCTGCTGTCTCTCGATGCTGATGCTGGCTCTACATCTGGTTGCCTAGGGTTAAAAACATGAGGTCCCGTGTTTTTTATGTGCTTTTGATGATAAAGAACGAGCGAAACCAACAAATATGTAAACTTCAAATATTTATTACTCTGGTGGCCATCTTAATTCCACTGTCCACCAAAGACCATGACACAACACAAAGTAGTACTTTCTTTACATGTTCTTTGCATTGTTTATCCACCTCAAACAATAACACACAAACACACTTTACCAAAGTGACATTCCGACTGCCCCCCCAACCCTTCTTGCAGCTTGTATTTATAACATTGTCAAAGAACTACTAAAAAGAGATATAGTTTACAAGCCACATGTACATCTGTTATCATAATTTGTGCAGAAAAGTTATTAATTTGCATCGAGTGACATAATTTAACATGTTATTAAAATGACAGACAGATTTGTTGACTTGACAGAATAATTCTTTGTTACAAAAAGGCCGTTTTTTAGAAGTTTGTCAATTGACTTCTCTAATTTGCATAAATAAGTAAATAACATGAATTATTAAGAATTACATTGGTTTTCGTCTAAAATAGGATTGATTTCGCGAATACTGAGTGAAAACGCTCCTAGTGAACAAATAGGTTTCACTGGGTGAATTTTATTTAAGGAGATCCAAAATACCTAAGTTGGCCACTATTTTTCGTACTTCATATTAATTATTTAAGATGAACTCAGTGTTTTTACATGATGACATTTGCTGTATCAGTGATCAAGTGATATAAACTTTTGTGTGGGTCAGTTACTCAGTATAATTTAATGGGTTGACTGTTTATGGAGACATGTTATGCAATCATTGTTAACATGCACAATAACTTTTCTATAATCCTAAATACTCGTTAAACTGGTTGAATTTGGAGGGTATCGCATACTTCGGTAGAGTAAAGCCTTTAATATGTTCCGTTATAAACCGCACGGCGCTGCACAACGCATAGTGAATGAAGTGCGTCACGCTGCCACCAGGCGCCGCCGCGCCGGTCGGGCGACGATCTCGCAGCGTGTGAAAGCCTGGGCCCCTCGCGGCACCCACGGCGTTCGCCTCGCGCTGCCTGCCGCCTCCGCCGGTTGGCGTCCGCCCCCTAACAAGCCGGTAACGACCGCCTCTAACGAGGTTAGCGTCCGACGTCCGTCCGCGCCGCTCGCTAACCTCGATCCCCGCTGACGGCAGCTGCAGGTTACCTCCGCGTGATGCTCCGCACCCGCTGGCGATCCTACACGGTGACAGTTATTGAACTACGTGGTGCGACGATAAAGTAATGAGACTGATTTTCTTTGCTTCTGGCTTGAATAGGCACAATATCTTTGGTTCAACTGGTTCAAATGGCTCTAAGCACTGTGGGACTTAACATCTGAGGTCATCAGTTCCCTAGACTTAGAACTACTTAAACCTAACTAACCTAAAGCCGTCGGCACACGTACCGTGCTGTCGAACGTTAACGCTGAGCGTGCCAAGTTCAACGTGCTGCTGAACGCTCAGGAACGATGCTACTTGTGCATACGGTACGTGGGCCCCAACGTGGTATACGCGATCGCAACACACTCCAGCGACAGTTGAGGGATGTTTCTAGTTCGTAAATCACACTGTTTACTCAATGGGCGAGCGTAAAATTCCCACGTTAGCTCTGTTAAAACGCACATATCCTCCATCGTCCACGAAAAGGAAAGTACGACGTCCAATCAGTAACGACACAGGCTTATAAAAGTTCCATTAAAAACAGTGCGTTACAAATTTGGAATAATTCTCCGCATAAGATAAACATTATTTCATGATTCCCACATTTTAGTAAAACCCCAAGCTCAGTGTTACTTGATCACTGTTCCTACCGAGCAGCAGAATCTTTGCAACAAGTGAATTACGAAGCGTAAAAGAAGGAGCAAAATATCTTTATACAAGTAGCGCAAGCTGTCCTTTAAATTAAGCCAATCGTACAAAGTCACCCCTCAAAAAAAGGTGAACTTGTATTTACATAACATCAAATATTATAGTCTATACTTATATTAAACTATAATAAAGTATCAGAACCTAATAAAAACGCGAATGTTATGGAAAAAAAAAATTAGCTGTGTCAGGACGCGAACCACCGCCCCAACAAAACAACTCATTGTAGAACAGTGACACTATTCATGACGCTTTTTCTTTTTATAATCTCATTTTTGTTCGTTTTCGTTCGTTGCCTCTGCTCGGGGCGGACGTCGTAAAACACCCGTTCAAGTTCGTCATTGATCGATTAACTCAGTTTTTTTTATTACAGAGGGCAGCTAACCCTCTGACCGAACACGCTGAGCTACCATGGCAGCTGCTAAACCAACATCACACTTTTTGAATGTAATTATAGTATCTTAGCGTTTACTATAAACCTTAGTCGTAGATATGTCGCTCTTCCCACGCACAATTCGTGAGTGGAACAGGGAAGGGGGGATCAGATAGTGGTACAATAAGTACCCTCCGCCACACACCGTAAGGTGGCTCGCGGAGTATAGATGTAGATGTAGATGTATGTTACTAACTGAAATTTAATTATAACAAATTGTACCAAGAACAATGCGTTTTGGGTGGGTCTTCAGTGTGTCGCTGCCTTCAAATAGCCTACTCTCATTATATGCAAGTTACAATAGTTCTTTTGCCACGAATATGATGTTTCTCATTATTTTATTAGAACGAATCACACTGTTAACAACGGGTTTTGCAGTGATTCTCAATTTGCTGGTGCTCGGAACGGCATATGTACATAAAGGTTTGAAATGAATGCCAATATGGCGTCTCACAACTCTGTACTGAAGGGAGACAGCGTGCTTGTGACGTAGGTGGCGTTGTGACATCTCATTGGTCAACGCTCAAGCGCACACTCAGTATATCTGACACGCCAGATATTGCTCTGCACGCTCGGAAAGACTCCCGAACGTGCTACCCCACGCTATGACGTCAGAAACTCGGCACGCTCAACGCTCAACGTTCGGATGCACGGTCCGTGTGCCGACGGCTTAAGGACATCACACACATCCATGCCCGAGGCAGGATTCGAACCTGCGACCGTAGCGGTCGCGCGGTTCCGAACTGAAGCGCCTAGAACCGCTTAGCCACATGGGCCGGCCAATATCTTTGACCTTGGTCTACAAGCTGTTTCTAGACCAAGCGGCACATCGATGCGACTGCTCAGTCATGAGTTGTGCTGCAATAAGTTAACACGTCTTTGTGTCTCTCGTCACTGAAGTGGAACCGCGTAATATTGCGCAACGGTATGCCATTTTTTTTGCGTTAAATTGGGTGAAAACACGGCGACAACTTACGGTAAGCTTCAGAAGGCTTTTGGAGAGGAGGTTATGTCAAGAGATCAAGTTTTTCGTTGGCATAAAATGTTTAGTGAAGGCAGAACGAATGTTGAAGATCAAGACCGCAGTGGACGACCATCAACCTCACGGAAGGATGTCAACTTGGCCAGGGTGTGTGAACTCGTACGGTCTGATCGAAGATTATCCGTGAAAATGGCTCAAATGGCTCTGAGCACTACGGGACTTAACTTCTGAGGTCATCAGTCCCCTAGAACTTAGAACTACTTAAACCTAACTAACCTAAGGACATCACACACATCCAAGCCCGAGGCAGGATTCGAACCTGCGACCGTAGCCGTCGCGCGGTTCCAGACTGTAGCGCTTAGAACCGCTCGGCCACCCCGGCCGACCCGTAAAAATGATTGCAGAAGAACTGAACATCAACTGAGGAACGGTTCGTCTAATAATAACTGAAGATTTTGGTATGAAAAAGATTTGTGCAAAAATGGTCTCCAAAAATCTCACACCACAGCAGTGAGAAACACGGAAAAATGTGGCAGCCGATCTGTTAGAGCAAACGGAAATCAATCCAGAGTTGTTGAGCCGTGTTATCAGTGGTGATGTAAATTTTTTTTCTTTTTTTTTTTCAGTGCGATCCAGAGACAAAACGCTAAAGTTAGCAATGGTGCATAAAGGGATCACCCAGACCAAAAAAAGCTCGCATGTCAAAGTCAAAAGTGAAATGCATGCTTGTGTGCTTCTTTGATTCCAGTGGGATTGTTCATAAAGAGTGGGTGCCTTCTGGAGAAACAGTTAACCAATATTACTACAAAGAAATGTTAGAAAGACTTCGTAAAAAGAGTTCTTCGTTTCCGTGCCAACATTGCTGATAATTGGATTCTGCGTCACGATAATGCGCCATCCCATATTGCTTTGTCAGCACAGCAATTTTTAACCTCAAAACAAATTGCAGTACTACCACTATTTCCAGGAGCCAAAACGGCGGTCAAGGGACAGCATTTTTAAACAACACAAGATGTCCAAAAAGCTGTGACGAGGGTCTTGGAGGATATTACAGAAGATGAGTTCCAGAAATGTTACCATCAATGGCAGAAGCGCTGGAAAAGTGTTTGCAATCAGAAGGGAACTACTTTGAAGTAAACAACACTAAACCTGACTAAAACGGTAAGCAACACTTTTTCTTTCACATCAGTCTCATTACTTTATTGTCGCACTTCGTGTATGACATAAAATAGTCATAATTTCTTAACGGTTTGCCTTAGGACGTTCAAACTGCACTGTTGGTCATGGGCCATGATGGCAATTACACTCCTGGAAATGGAAAAAAGAACACATTGACACCGGTGTGTCAGACCCACCATACTTGCTCCGGACACTGCGAGAGGGCTGTACAAGCAATGATCACACGCGCGGCACAGCGGACACACCAGGAACCGCGGTGTTGGCCGTCGAATGGCGCTAGCTGCGCAGCATTTGTGCACCGCCGCCGTCAGTGTCAGCCAGTTTGCCGTGGCATACGGAGCTCCATCGCAGTCTTTAACACTGGTAGCATGCCGCGATAGCGTGGACGTGAACCGTATGTGCAGTTGACGGACTTTGAGCGAGGGCGTATAGTGGGCATGCGGGAGGCCGGGTGGACGTACCGCCGAATTGCTCAACACGTGGGGCGTGAGGTCTCCACAGTACATCGATGTTGTCGCCAGTGGTCGGCGGAAGGTGCACGTGCCCGTCGACCTGGGACCGGACCGCAGCGACGCACGGATACACGCCAAGACCGTAGGATCCTACGCAGTGCCGTAGGGGACCGCACCGCCACTTCCCAGCAAATTAGGGACACTGTTGCTCCTGGGGTATCGGCGAGGACCATTCGCAACCGTCTCCATGAAGCTGGGCTACGGTTTCGCACACCGTTAGGCCGTCTTCCGCACACGCCCCAACATCGTGCAGCCCGCCTCCAGTGGTGTCGCGACAGGCGTGAATGGAGGGACGAATGGAGACGTGTCGTCTTCAGCGATGAGAGTCGCTTCTGCCTTGGTGCCAATGATGGTCGTATGCGTGTTTGGCGCCGTGCAGGTGAGCGCCACAATCAGGACTGCATACGACCGAGGCACACAGGGCCAACACCCGGCATCATGGTGTGGGGAGCGATCTCCTACACTGGCCGTACACCACTGGTGATCGTCGAGGGGACACTGAATAGTGCACGGTACATCCAAACCGTCATCGAACCCATCGTTCTACCATTCCTAGACCGGCAAGGGAACATGCTGTTCCAACAGGACAATGCACGTCCGCATGTATCCCGTGCCACCCAACGTGCTCTAGAAGGTGTAAGTCAACTACCCTGGCCAGCAAGATCTCCGGATCTGTCCCCCATTGAGCATGTTTGGGACTGGATGAAGCGTCGTCTCACGCGGTCTGCACGTCCAGCACGAACGCTGGTCCAACTGAGGCGCCAGGTGGAAATGGCATGGCAAGCCGTTCCACAGGACTACATCCAGCATCTCTACGATCGTCTCCATGGGAGAATAGCAGCCTGCATTGCTGCGAAAGGTGGATGTTCACTGTACTAGTGCCGACATTGTGCATGCTTTGTTGCCTGTGTCTATGTGCCTGTGGTTCTGTCAGTGTGATCATGTGATGTATCTGTCCCCAGGAATGTGTCAATAAAGTTTCCCCTTCCTGGGACAATGAATTCACGGTGTTCTTATTTCAATTTCCAGGAGTGTAGTAAGCGCTGTGTGGTTTGGTTTAGCAACGAAGCCCACTATCATTAGGATGGGTTCGTTAATAAGAAAATTTGGCACTTTTGGGGGACTGATAATGTGCATTTCGCTAACGACAAGTCTCTTCACCCTCAATGGTTGACAGTACGGTGTGCAATGTCGAGTTGCGGAATAATCGGTGCTATATTCCTTAATGACACAGTGACTACCGAACGGCATATGAAGGTTTTGGAAGACGATTTCACGCCATTAACCAAAGTGACCCTGATTTCGACAAGGTGTGGCTCATGCAAGACGGAACTCGACCCCATCGAAGCAGGAGAGTGTTTGATGTCCTGGAGGAGCACTTTGGGGACCACATTCTGGCTCTGGGGTACCCAGTGACCACTGGAATGGACCTCGATTGGCCGCCATATTCTACAGATCTGAATAAATGCCACTCCTTTTTGTGGGGCTATTTTAAAGACAAGGTGTAGGTGCTATATTAAAGACAAGGTGTACAACAATAGCCTCAAAGCCATTTCTGAGCTGGAAACAGTCATTCAGGTGGTCATCGACAGCATCGATGTTCAAACACCTCAGAGGGTCATGCAGAATTTCGCTACACGCCTGCGGCACATCATCGCCAATGATGGCAGGCACCTAAGAGGTGCTTCGCAAAAGCTTCCGTAATGCGGCGAAGCATCCAATCAGAGTCACAGTGCGTAAATGAAAGTGAACCTCGATGTGACGAGACAGATGGCGTCCCAAACCTTTATGGTCGAAACGGAATTGATGGCAGAGGATCCCCTAACTGAGAATGAACAGAGACCGCAAACAATCACAGACTTATGTTAACTTAACTCGAGCAACGTGTACCAAGGTGTAAACCTCCTCTTCAGGCTACAATAGCAAAGGAAAAGCGAGATCGTAAACGAAATTACAGCGCTTATTAAGGAGAACTCTTATCTTTGATGTTATGGAATTGTAATATTATACTCCTTACTCACCGTCGGCTTCTGGAATTTTCGAAGCAGAGCGTGCCTTTTCTCCGGAGGGACCAGTGTGTTGCTGTATTTCACAATTCCCCAGCAGTACTGGTCACGCGCCGAGTACCGTGTTCTTGAGCTTCAGCGCGGAGTGGTCGCGCTCAGCGGCTAAATACAGGGTGATTCAAAAAGAATACCACAACTTTAAAAATGTGTATTTAATGAAAGAAACATAATATAACCTTCTGTTATACATCATTACAAAGAGTATTTAAAAAGGTTTTTTTTCACTCAAAAACAAATTCAGAGATGTTCAATATGGCCCCCTCCAGACACTCGAGCAATATCAACCCGATACTCCAACTCGTTCCACACTCTCTGTAGCACATCAGGCGTAACAGTTTGGATAGCTGCTGTTATTTCTCGTTTCAAATCATCAATGGTGGCTGGGAGAGGTGGCCAAAACACCATATCCTTAACATACCCCCCATAAGAAAAAATCGCAGGGGGTAAGATCAGGGCTTCTTGGAGGCCAGTGATGAAGTGCTCTGTCACGGGCTGGCTGGCGGTCGATCCATCGCTGTAAACTGTTTATACGAACGTTTAATACACCACCTATCAGGAGGTTTAACACCATACTTCGTTCGAAATGCACGCTGAACAACTGTCGTCGATTCACTTCTGCCGTACTCAATAACACAAAAAGCTTTCTGTTGAGCGGTCGCCATCTTAGCATCAACTGACGTTGACGCCTAGTCAACAGCGCCTCAAGCGAACAAATGTACAACTAAATGAAACTTTATAGCTCCGTTAATTCGCCGACAGACAGTGCTTAGCTCTGCCTTTTGTCGTTGAAGAGTTTTAAATTCCTAAAGTTGTGGTATTCTTTTTGAATCACTCTGTATACTAGTGTGAAGAATTTAGTAAAGTTTAATTAAAAACTGAAAGTATTACATTGATTAGTGGGCGAAAAGTGTTTGAGTACAACTTTGATTCATTACGGATGAGGAACACGGCGACCGTGATGAATAAAAGTTTTGCATGAAATTACTGCAACCAGTCGACTTTTGCCTTATCTTTCAAGTTTTTATTTGTTACATTACCGATTTCGAATCGCCTAGCGATTCATCGTCAGATGGAACGTTTTCCAGAATACTGTGTACACCAACACCCAACCAAAGGGTACTGTTCACTGTAGGCAAAGCAACATCTATCTCGTAATGTGAATAATTCTCACCACACTCAGTGCTTATATGTTTCATTTACACATCTTCCCACAGCTGCATTACTCCCATAACGCTGTAGACAGTTAATGTATTAATGTACATACCATCTGATGATGAATCACTAGGCGGTTCGAAACCGGTAATGGAATAATAAAAAAAAAATTGTAGAACAAAATAAAAGGCGACTGGTTGCTGTAATTTCAAGAAACCCGTAATTCAGTTGTTTCGCGAAAAGCCGCGCTGGATTAGTTAACAGGTTTATAGTTGAACAGTTTCGTGTTAATCAGTAACTTTCGTGGAGTAAACTATTGATAACAGAGAAACATTAAAGGCTTCCGTCATCAGTGATTACCTATTTAATCAATGCGGAGACGCAACGTTGCAATGTTTACTTCAGTATAAATGTGAAACATGTTTAACTACTGAAACAAGACTGGGAGAGTTTACATATTGTTAGGGAAGATGTGTTACGTCCTAAAAGGGCTTTTAGGATGTTGTTCTTGTCAGAGTCTACAGCCTCAGTTTCCTTTAAGAAAGAAAACATGGTCCAAACAAGCTGTAATATATTTATTGTCCGTGCTATTAGCTAATTTCCACTGTTATGTATTTTAATACACTATTGATTTGTGTTTGTGTTACACATGCACGTGAAAGCGATGTGCCCTCTTACGTACGTGCTAGCTGCTTAGTTAAATATGATTTGAAGCTTGAGGCTTGTGAAAAGTGCTTGAAAATGACTGATAGTTGAAATTATAAATGTATTAAGCCTGTTTGGACCACGTTTCCTTTCTTATTTCACAAAACAAAGTAGTTTGACTTATATTGTTACAATTCCAAAGCGACATTTTCCATTTTTCAATAGAACAACTTTAATATTTGAAAATTATCGGTACGCATCCGACAATATTTACCAGTAAGTTCCAAAACGCTGCACATACAAAGGGATTTTACGGCGCTCATGCCTCGGGTTCTATTGATGATAGAAAGGTTGGGTCAAGAGCTTTGGATAGCCCTTAGACCGGGGACCGTTTGCATACCCAACAGAAGAATAGTCTTCGGTCCCTATCCTACAGTACCGGGTCAAAGTATGAATATTACACACTTCCTGCTATTTAGGTAAATTGAGCAAATCGGTTGGTTCTTTTTGTACTTGATGTGGTCTACTGTGAACTTGATGGGACTTATGGAGGCACCACTTGTTCATGGGCGGTTCCTCGGAAAGCCCAAAGGGTATTTCACTGTATTTTCGCCGTCACCAGCAAACCAAAATCCAGCCGAGGATTCCAAGATGACTACGCACAGCAAATGCCTGAAATTTTTACGATATTTTCCTAAGATCTCGATCTCGAACTACCTTGGAAACTTTTTGATATCTTTATCCATTTCCGAGATACAGATGTTCAAAGTTAGACTACTTGTATGAGTCACGGAAGATTATAAAAACTATTAAAGAAACTGATTGACGATTGATGATAACGGCTGTATCCGTGATATCCCCTAATTTAAATTGACGGCTTTACCCTTGATGAATGAATAAATGCTGCATTTGCGGAAAACTTTGTGGGTACAATTCGTTAAAACTGTGTTACCTGTAGGTTTAAGAAACTATTAAAAACATGATTTTTTTGGTAGCCGCGTATTCGATGACGGCTACGCACAGCAAATGGCTGAAATGTTTACGGTATATTGCTAAGGTTCTGATCTCGAACAACCTTGAAAATTTTCTTGATATCTTTATCCACTTCCCAGATTTAAATTTATCCTACCTGTGCGGGGAAAATGAGGTGTGGGGCGAAAACATAGTTTATAAAGTGACGTGACACGAAGAAAAATGATGTCAGTTGGCTCCGTTATGATCAGAAGGGTCCTGAGAACTCCGCGTTCTGGTACTGAAGCATATGCAAAATTTTTGTTTACGTAAAATAGATTCTGAGGTGTGAAATTATGTTTGGGTTATCTCAATTTTATATAACTAAACTACCAAAATTTTGCTGCCCCATCAACTTCTTTCTGTATAAATGATATGTCGTGCTGTGGCGGGAAAAGAAGTCAACAAACCGAAAAATGCTCCCATCGAAGATAAAGGAAGGTGAATATGTTCCCCTTTATTAAAATACTCTGACTGAAACGTGGGGTACCTGCTAACTCATTCTTACTTTATCGGTATCTTAAAAAATTTCGGAAAAGTCTTGGCATGCGAATATACTCACGCTTTTTCGTGCTGAGAGAGAAGGAGACGGAGGTAGAGGGAAAGAGACGGGAAAGTAATAAATGACGAACGGTAGCAGACATTTGTTGTGGTATAGAAAGACCGAAGGAGACAAGGGCAGTGTGAGAGACACAGAGGGTCACGGTGGTAGTGGAAAATAGCAGACAGTGACAGAAGAGTGCAGGGAAAGGATTGAAGCACACAGTGCCAATGAAAGAGCAATAAAGAGAAGGAGAAAGAGGAAGAAAGTGAGAGAGAGTCTATGTCAATGACAATGAGGAAGAGAGAGATGGTGGCAGTAAGAAGAGACCACTCAGTAGGAAGGAAAGAATGAGATACACTCCTGGAAATGGAAAAAAGAACTCATTGACACCGGTGTGTCAGACCCACCATACTTACTCCGGACACTGCGAGAGGGCTGTACAAGCAATGATCAAACGCACGGCACAGCGGACACACCAGGAACCGCGGTGTTGGCCGTCGAATGGCGCTAGCTGCGCAGCATTTGTGCACCGCCGCCGTCAGTGTCAGCCAGTTTGCCGTGGCATACGGAGCTCCATCGCAGTCTTTAACACTGGTAGCATGCCGCGACAGCGTGGACGTGAACCGTATGTGCAGATGACGGACTTTGAGCGAGGGCGTATAGTGGGCATGCGGGAGGCCGGGTGGACGTACCGCCGAATTGCTCAACACGTGGGGCGTGAGGTCTCCACAGTACATCGATGTTGTCGCCAGTGGTCGGCGGAAGGTGCACGTGCCCGTCGACCTGGGACCGGACCGCAGCGACGCACGGATGCACGCCAAGACCGTAGGATCCTACGCAGTGCCGTAGGGGACCGCACCGCCACTTCCCAGCAAATTAGGGACACTGTTGCTCCTGGGGTATCGGCGAGGACCATTCGCAACCGTCTCCATGAAGCTGGGCTACGGTCCCGCACACCGTTAGGCCGTCTTCCGCTCACGCCCCAACATCGTGCAGCCCGCCTCCAGTGGTGTCGCGACAGGCGTGAATGGAGGGACGAATGGAGACGTGTCGTCTTCAGCGATGAGAGTCGCTTCTGCCTTGGTGCCAATGATGGTCGTATGCGTGTTTGGCGCCGTGCAGGGGAGTGCCACAATCAGGACTGCATACGACCGAGGCACACAGGGCCAACACCCGGCATCATGGTGTGGGGAGCGATCTCCTACACTGGCCGTACACCACTGGTGATCGTCGTGGGGACACTGAATAGTGCACGGTACATCCAAACCGTCATCGAACCCATCGTTCTACCATTCCTAGACCGGCAAGGGAACTTGCTGTTCCAACAGGACAATGCACGTCCGCATGTATCCCGTGCCACCCAACTTGCTCTAGAAGGTGTAAGTCAACTACCCTGGCCAGCAAGATCTCCGGATCTGTCCCCCATTGAGCATGTTTGGGACTGGATGAAGCGTCGTCTCACGCGGTCTGCACGTCCAGCACGAACGCTGGTCCAACTGAGGCGCCAGGTGGAAATGGCATGGCAAGCCGTTCCACAGGACTACATCCAGCATCTCTACGATCGTCTCCATGGGAGAATAGCAGCCTGCATTGCTGCGAAAGGTGGATATACACTGTACTAGTGCCGACATTGTGCAAGCTCTGTTGCCTGTGTCTATGTGCCTGTGGTTCTGTCAGTGTGATCATGTGATGTATCTGACCCCAGGAATGTGTCAATAAAGTTTCCCCTTCCTGGGACAATGAATTCACGGTGTTCTTATTTCAATTTCCAGGAGTGTATTAGCAGTAAGAAATGACGAGAGGGAAAGAGTGACATTGAGAGGAGACGGTAGTAGGACAGAACGAAGGAGACTGTGATTGTGAGACAGGGAGAGTGAGAGACAATGACTGAGAGGAGACAGTAGTAGGACTGAACAAAGGCTTACCGATAATCATTCTTCCCACGCACTATTCGTGAGCGGAGAAGGGTTGGAGGGACCAGATAGTGGTACCGAAAGTACCTTCCGCCACACACCATTAGGTGGCTTGTTGAGTATGACGTAGATGTAGATGTAGATGTAGTCTGTGTTTGTGGGACAGGGAAAGCGGGAGACACTGCTTTCCTTTCATGCCCCTCGATTCTTATAACTGCCGTGTGGCTTCTAACTTGCTCTAGAAGGTGTAAGTCAACTACCCTGGCCAGCAAGATCTCCGGATCTGTCCCCCATTGAGCATGTTTGGGACTGGATGAAGCGTCGTCTCACGCGGTCTGCACGTCCAGCACGAACGCTGGTCCAACTGAGGCGCCAGGTGGAAATGGCATGGCAAGCCGTTCCACAGGACTACATCCAGCATCTCTACGATCGTCTCCATGGGAGAATAGCAGCCTGCATTGCTGCGAAAGGTGGATATACACTGTACTAGTGCCGACATTGTGCAAGCTCTGTTGCCTGTGTCTATGTGCCTGTGGTTCTGTCAGTGTGATCATGTGATGTATCTGACCCCAGGAATGTGTCAATAAAGTTTCCCCTTCCTGGGACAATGAATTCACGGTGTTCTTATTTCAATTTCCAGGAGTGTATTAGCAGTAAGAAATGACGAGAGGGAAAGAGTGACATTGAGAGGAGACGGTAGTAGGACAGAACGAAGGAGACTGTGATTGTGAGACAGGGAGAGTGAGAGACAATGACTGAGAGGAGACAGTAGTAGGACTGAACAAAGGCTTACCGATAATCATTCTTCCCACGCACTATTCGTGAGCGGAGAAGGGTTGGAGGGACCAGATAGTGGTACCGAAAGTACCTTCCGCCACACACCATTAGGTGGCTTGTTGAGTATGACGTAGATGTAGATGTAGATGTAGTCTGTGTTTGTGGGACAGGGAAAGCGGGAGACACTGCTTTCCTTTCATGCCCCTCGATTCTTATAACTGCCGTGTGGCTTCTAACTTGCTCTAGAAGGTGTAAGCCAACTACCCTGGCCAGCAAGATCTCCGGATCTGTCCCCCATTGAGCATGTTTGGGACTGGATGAAGCGTCGTCTCACGCGGTCTGCACGTCCAGCACGAACGCTGGTCCAACTGAGGCGCCAGGTGGAAATGGCATGGCAAGCCGTTCCACAGGACTACATCCAGCATCTCTACGATCGTCTCCATGGGAGAATAGCAGCCTGCATTGCTGCGAAAGGTGGATATACACTGTACTAGTGCCGACATTGTGCATGCTCTGTTGCCTGTGTCTATGTGCCTGTGGTTCTATCAGTGTGATCATGTGATGTATCTGACCCCAGGAATGTGTCAATAAAGTTTCCCCTTCCTGGGACAATGAATTCACGGTGTTCTTATTTCAATTTCCAGGAGTGTATTAGCAGTAAGAAATGACGAGAGGGAAAGAGTGACATTGAGAGGAGACGGTAGTAGGACAGAACGAAGGAGACTGTGGTTGTGAGACAGGGAGAGTGAGAGACAATGACTGAGAGGAGACAGTAGTAGGACTGAACAAAGGCTTACCGATTATCATTCTTCCCACGTACTATTCATGAGCGGAGCAGGGTTGGAGGGACCAGATAGTGGTACCGAAAGTACCTTCCGCCACACACCATTAGGTGGCTTGCTGAGTATGACGTAGATGTAGATGTAGATGTAGTATGTGGTTGTGGGACAGTGAAAGCGGGAGACACTGCTTTCCTTTCATGCCCCTCTATTCTTATAACTGCCGTGTGGCTTCTATACAAGTTGTAAATAGTCTTTCGCACCCTGTATTCTATCCTTTCACCTCCAGAATTTCAATGAGAGAAGACTACTCAGCACCCTCCTCCAAAACCGCAGGTTTTTTGTTGAATTTCAAGGACAACGCAGTCGCTGGAGAGCGCAGAAAAATGGTCTACCTCAGGGAAGCGTCTTGGCTCCACTTCTCTTCAACATATATACCAACGACCAGCCATTGACCCCAGGTACAAGGAGATTCTTATATGCAGATGACCTAGCCCTTGCTACGCGGAGCTCATGCTTCGAAACAGTGGAAAGAAACCTCACAACAGCACTTACAACACTGTTAAGCTACTACAATCGGAACCAACTCATACCGAACCCTTCGAAGACACAAGTGTGTGCCCTTCATTTAAGGAACAGGGAAGCTAATCGTGTGCTACATATCGCATGGTCAGGCATCCAACTCCAGCATCATCACGCACCTAAATACTTGGGAGTCACTCTCGATAGAACTCCGACATTCAAAACTCGCTGCAAGAACACCAAAATGAAAATCTCCGCTCGAAACAACCTAATTCACAATCTAGCGGGGACACAGTGTGGATCACATCCACAAACTATTCGCTGTTCTGCAATGTCACTGTGCTTTTCTACTGCTGAATATGCTTCTCCAGTCTGGTGCAGGTCATCTCATGCCAGACAGGTAGACATTGCTCTCAACGAAACCTGCAGGTTGATCACAGGTTGCATAAGACCTGCCCCAACTGATAAGCTCTACTGCCTGGCTGGAGAAACTGAAAGTGGAACAGCACAGTGCCCATCCACTGCACGGACATAACCCACCACAGCAACGGCTGAGATCGCGAAAGAGCTTCCTGAGAACATCCGAGAAGCTCACCATTTCACCAGAGATGCCAAGGCTGGAGTTGCGGAAGAAGTCGACGCCTCACCTGCAGACGCCAGAAGCTGAAGAACTACCACCTGGACACAACGAGAGCTGGCTGGTGTGCAAATCTTTAAACAGATTACGATCAGAAGTTGGACGATCCAGAGACAACCTGAAGAGATGGGGCTTCATAACAGAAGATACGTCCTGTGATTGTGGACAAGAACAAACCACAAGCCACGTGCTCCAGGGCCTTTTGTGCCCTACATCCTGCACGAAGATTGATCTCCTGCAAGCCACTCCAAGCGCCTTGGAGGTTGCAAAGTACTGGGCATATATAATATAAATACAATATATATATATATATATATATATATATATATATATATATATATATATATATATATATATATATATTGATGTGTATGGCTACTGTAAATTTGTATGTTTCTGCCTCGAGAATAATAATAATGAGAGAATTCCAGTCAGCTTTGTCAAAACCTTTCTCTAAGTCTAAAAATGATATAAATTAGATTTCCCTTCCTTAACCTATGTTTTAAGGTAAGTCCTAGGGTCAGTATTGCCTCGCATGTTCCTACATTTCTCTGGAACCAAACGGATCTTCCGCGAGGTCGGCTTCTATCTGTTTTTTTTAATTGTTCTGTAAAGAATTCGTGTTAGTGTTTTGCAACCATGACTTATTAAACTGATAGTTCGGTAATGTTAGCACCTGTCAGCAACTGCTTGCCTTGGAATTGCAATTATTACAAAAAGACCTCTGTCAAATTCCTTTCGCAGTATCATATCTCACATCTTATCTTCATCTACGTCTGCTTTCCTGTCTGTAACACTGCCCTCATCTCCCTTGTATAGACTCTCAGTACACTCCTTCCACCTTTCTGCTTTCCCTTCTTTGCTTGGGATTGGTTTTCCACCTAAGCTCTTGATATTCATGCCGCTGCTTCTCTTTTCCTCAAAAGCCTCTTTAATTTTCCTTTACACAGTATCTGTCTTTCCCCTAGTGAAAGATGCCTCCAAAACCTTACATTTGTCTTCTAGGCATTCCTGTTTAGCCATTTTACACTTCCTGTCAATTTCCAGAAGAGTTATTTTGGTCACCTAGTACAAGCTCGACACAAGAGGAGAGTGACTGCCCGAACTAATAACGATGTATTTGGCTTCCGATAGTAGTGTCAGGAAGTCGTTTCTGAAAGTATTTGTGTGGGGTGTAGCCATGTATGGAAGTGAAACGTGGACGATAAATAGTTGAGACAAGCAGAGAATAGAAGCTCTCGAAATGTGGTGCTACAGAAGAATGCTGAAGATTAGATGGGTAGATCACGTAAATAGTGAGGAGGTATTGAATAGGAGTGGGGACAAGTTTGTGGCACAACTTGACAAGAAGAAGGGATCGGTCGGTAGGACATATTCTGAGGCATCAAGGGATCACCAATTTAGTATTGGAGGGCAGCGTGGAGGGTAAAAATCGTAGAGGAAGACAAAGAAATGAATACACTAAGCAGATTCAGAAGGATGTAGGTTGCAGTAGGTACTGGGAGATGAAGAAGCTTGCACAGGATAGAATAGCATGGAGAGCTGCATCAAACCAGTCTCAGGACTGAAGAACACAACAACAACATCTGGCTAATATGTAGTTCGACTGTGGAATGAGTGGTTGTGCTGTCACAGTTTTCACCACACTCGACCTGCTTCAGCCAGATGTACAGATACGCCGAAACTACTGCACAGTCTCATATAAAATGGTTTTGAGTAGTAAAAAGAAACGAATTCAGATGTTTGAGGACTTAAATTGGTCATATCTTGATAGCGACCACTAATCACATAAGTCTCCTGCACCAAAGTGTTTGTCCCATTCTGCTGTTGCCACAACAAGTGCTTTAATGGTTGCGACGCATCGTGCCAGCGAAGTAATTTTTCTGAAGTGGCTTAGTACCCCCTGCTTCGCTCGCGCAGGTTGTATGGCCCGCAGAGATTTCTTTTTTTTTATTTAATCGAATTTTTGTCTTGCTCACAAACTGCAACACCTTAGCTTTTCACGCTAATGAAGCCCAAATAAGAATGGTCTTTTTCGAATGAGCGTCTGACAAAAAGGTGGAGTCCAAAGTTTTGTTAATCGTGTCTTTTGCGTTCTCCTGGTGAGATATTTCCATAGCAACTTTCATCCCATAACAAATATTTTTTTATATCTAACCGAGAAATGAAATACCAGTTTTCATAAAATTAACTTTAATTTTTTTTAATGTTACGAAATATTTTCTTATAAATTTTCAGTCCGTTCTACACTCCCATAAGGACTAAATTTCCAAAAACACTGAAACAAGTATATTCTTTTTATTTCTAACCAAGAAGTCAAGTACCAGTTTTCATAGATGCAACCTCAAAATCCTTTAGTAGTGTATTTGCAAAAAACTTTCACCCACTATTTCACCCCCTTGGTGGATGAATTTCCCAAAAAACTACTGAAACACGTAGTTTTTATTTTCTGATAGAGAAACTAAATACTAGTTTTCACAGTTCTCGCCTGTAAATACCCTTAATAGTGACGTATTTTCAAAAAGCCTTTCATCCCCTATTTCACCCCGTTAGGAGAGGGATTTCGGACAATCCCTTATTAAACTATGCCTACAGTATAAGATCCACACCCTATCCATACTTCAAGTTTCTATTCTTAGCAGTTTGGGCTGGGCGATGATAAGTCAGTGAATCAATTGGATCTTATTTCACTCCCTCAAGGGTTGAATTTCCAAAAACAGTGGAATACGTGAAACTTTCTAACAGATTAAAACTGTGTGCCGAACCGAGACTCGAAGTCGGGACCTTTGCCTTTCGCGGGCAAGTGCTCTCCAACTGAGCTAGCCAAGCACTTGGAGAGCACTTGCCCGCGAAACGTAAAGGTCCCGAGTTCGAGTTCGGTCCGACACACAGTTTTAATCCGTCAGGAAGTTTCATATCAGCGCACACTCCGCTGCAGAATGAAAATCACATTCTGGAGTGGAACACGTACTTTTTCGTCTCTAATCAGGAGGCCGATCACCCATTTCCAAACATTTAGCTTTAAAAATGCTTTCACAATTAAATGTTTTCATGCAACGTTTCACCCCCTCTTTCTCCCCCTTAGCGGTTGAATTTCCAAAAACAGTGACAGGCGTATGTTTGTTTTCTAACAGAGAAGCCAAATACAAATTTTAAAAATTTAGCTTCAGAAATGCTTGCACAGTGAAATATTTCCATATAACTTTCATACCCGGTTTCACCGCTGGAAGGGGTTGAATTTCCAAAAACAGTGAAACATGAATTTTTTTATTTGCAATCGAGAAGTCAAATACCAGTATTCATAAATGTAGCGTTAAAAATAATTTAGCTATTCTTTAATAACGATATATTTTTAAAAAATCTTTCACCCACTATTTCACCTTCATAAGGTTAAATTTGTAAAAATGCTGAAACACCTATTTATTTAGGCTTATCCATTACGGATATTTTAAAACCGTGACTGTATATTGAATGTAAATAAGTTATACACAACTGCAACCAGTCACTTTTTTGAATAATAATGCTTTATTCCATAAACCGGTTTTCAAACCTTTTCAGGTTCATCTTCAGATGGTTTCGGTAGGATCCGGGAAGTTACATCATTACTGGTAGTAGCATAATGCTGGGTGCTGGTTCTATGGCAGAAAGATGGGTCATACTTTAATGTATCGCCATGACTATAGCTTATCTGTCGATATGGATATAAATTTAGTTTTTACTTACTTACTTACATCCATATCGACAGATAAGCTACAGTCATGGCGAGACATTAAAGTATGACCCACCTTTCTGCCATAGAACCAGCACCCAGCACTATGCTACTACCAGTAATGATGTAACTTCCCGGATCCTCCCGAAACCATCTGAAGATGAACTTGAAAAGGTCTGAAAACCGGTTTATGGAATAAAGCATTATTATTAAAAAAAGTGACTGGTTGCAGTTGTGTATAACTTATTTACCTATTTATTTATTTCTGAATGAGAAACCAAATACCAATTTACGTAGGTCTAGTTTCAAAATTGCCTTAACAACGACATTTTTTTTAAGGCTTTCATCTCCTGTTTCACAACCTTTACGATTGGAATTTCAAGAAATCACTTCTCAAACGACGCCTGTAATTTCAAGTTTCTGTCCTTAGCGGTTTGGGCTGGGCGACAATCAGTCATTCACGACATTGCCTTCTGTATACGGATAGCCGCGCTAGCTCTTGGGACGGAACCGCACGGGAATAAAGCAGAAAGGAAGGCAAGGTTTATTCGCCCCGTCGACGACGAAGGCGGGAGAGTACGAGCCCTGATTGGGAACAGCATGGAAAGAAATCGACCAATTCAAAGAACCCAGTACGACATTTGAAGTTAAGCAGTTTAGGAAATCTGCAGAGAACCTAAACCTTCATTGTCAGACCGGGATTTGAAACGTTTTATCCCCGAATGCGAGTCCTGTGTATAGTGGAACGACCTCCTTAATGTGGGATAACCTACTTGTTCAGCCAGCTTTATCTTACGTACGTAAGACAACGTACCTACTCTTCATCAGATCGCGAGCTATACCCAAGAATATCGCATCTCACACGCATCCGAAGATAATTTGGTGATCATAAATAGATTATTATCCACTCTTGTGGTCTGAATGTGGGGGTTACTTCTATAAATCAGTTTTTCATCGGCCACAGTGGATTCGTTGATTTTCTGTTGCTTTGTCAACCTAGAGATGACACTTAACTGCAGTATTTTTAGGAGCTATCCACTCGGCTAGTCATATATCTTTCTCCCCTAAAAAAACGCTTAACCTTTCTTCACTTATAGAAGACATATGTGTCTATAGTTTCATGAAACTTCAAACATTTGCACTTTTGATTAGTAATTGGCGTAATTTGTTTTCACCAGAGATAATAACTACCTCCGCATAGTTGAATGATATAACTTTCTGATACGTAACATCCACTTTTCGAGTTAAATGCAAATTGGCCTTCAAATTAAGCAATTTCACTAACTCTTTTACAGTGTTATAATTAAAGAATATTTCAATGTAAGTTGTCATCTTGATCCGGTCTCCAATCACAAACCAGAGTGTTGGCGTTATACTACCCACATGCGTCAGCTTTTACTAACCAAAGATATCTTTCACTTTTTCTTTGGCATCAACATGAATCTTGTCTTTAATATGTACCTTTTTTAAAATGACATTTCTCTTCCCAATATCAATTCTTCAAATATTCTCTTCTCAAAATTACCAACATAAATCAGAAAACTAATTTCTTCAAATTAATTTCGACACCACACAGAAGTTTTATTGCAACACAATCCATACAGAGCCTTGCCACGTAATAACTTTCACTGTATTCAATAGACTGTCGCTAATACGACGTTACAAAACCAGATTACAACTCTTGACGTTTCGAGATCTCAAAATAGACTGAAAGTCTTACTGTACAAATTATATCTTTTTTCTTTATTTGTTGTTAGCAGAAATAGGCATGTAGCAAGAACTCGAGGCTCTTGGCAACTTCTTCATCTCTCCGGCCGCGTACTTGATGGGGAGTATGTCCGGCGACATAAACTGCTGCGCTGTGAAGATAGACGTCATTGCCACTTTCTTGATGCGCTGCTCATGGAACGGAATAAAACAACCCCGTTTGCAGTTACGTGCAAACAGAGCAAATTATATTATCATGAAATCATAAGCCATAATTTCGTACATTAAAGCCGGCCGGTGTGGCCGAGCGGTTCTAGGCGCTTCATCTGGAACAGCGCGACCGCTACGGTCGCAGGTTCGAATCCTGCCTCGGGCTTGGATGTGTGTGATGTCCTTAGGTTAGTTAGCTTTAAGTAGTTCTAAGTTCTAGGGGACTGATGACCTCAGATGTTAAGTCCCATAGTGCTGAGCCATTTCAACCATTTTACGTACATTAAAACATCAGTTCGACTTGGCTTTTAACTCAGCTGCTGGAAAAACAGTTAAAGGTACTATCGAATATTTCGTATTGCTACATGTAGTCTACCACTACACCACCTCCCTCGCTCTGTGCATTGGAGTAATGACCGTCGAACGCCTTTTCACGACTCTCGTGTCCGGAATGCATGATATCATGGAGATAGAAATGTTGTTAATTATAGTAGAAAATTTGAAACGTCCCCTTAGAACAATTATATACGACTGTGCTTAAACTGACACACAATATTTTTTAGCGCAACGCAATCTGACTTTCAGAAATCCCTACAAAGGAATGGCCCTGACTAACATTAACCTGTACCTTTCACAAATCACTTACCTCACAAAAATCTTCGTTACTCAAGCTACTGCAATACAGCGAGCGCCACTACTGCTAAATAAAAGATTCAAACTACAGAAGGCACTAACTACTGATAGGCATTGTTAGCAAATGAAAGATTTTAATAGAGAACAAACAATGTATTTACCTTAATATTCATCAAAAGTCATAATATATACAGCAGCTCATGACATCCATTTTTACAAATTTCAAAACTCCGCCATCTCTCTCCCCATATCCACTACTGCTGGCGGCTCACCTGCAACTGCGCAACGCTACGCGCTGTTCACATCCAGCTGCCCAACACTACAATGGCAGACAACAATGCAAACTAGCCACAGACTGCGCACAGCACAGCCAGTGATTTTCATACAGAGCGCTACGTAACGTTGCCAATAAGAAAACATAAACAGCCTACTTACAAATTAATAGCAAGGAATTTTTTTGATGTCATTGAAAATTTAATTAATTTACAGAAATTTAGTTTTTCATGTTTTTCTCGGTTGTAATATACTAAATGGTTCAAATGGCTCTGAGCACTATGGGACTCAACTTCTAAGGTCATCAGTCCCCTAGAACTTAGAACTACTTAAACCTAACTAACCAAAGGACGGCACACACATCCATGCCCGAGGCAGGATTCGATCCTGCGACCGTAGCGGTGGCGCGGTTCCATCCTGTAGCGCCTAGAACCGCTCGGCCACCCCGGCCGGCTGTAATATTCTAACACACTAACATATTACCATAAGAAATGAAGCTATACTTTATTAACACATTAACATAATTCGGTAGTATTCTCATTTTCATGAGAACAGTAAGTGGCCATCAGTTAAAAATTTGTAATAATGGATTTAATACGACCAGATATATTAGCCAGATAACAGGTCAAAATTCAATGCAATCAAACCTGTGTGAATAAAAACGTAAATGTTCGTTTGTACAAAATCGTAAAAATCAGGCAGCACTTCACTGGTTGATTTGAAATTTTGATTCACGTTGCATTCGAATATGCGGGTGTTTTCATGTACCTGCTGGAGCGTCTGGTGTCCAAAATTAAAGCAACAAACCACTGTTTCCCCGTCGTGTGTCGAATTCACGATATAATCCTACAAACTGTTGAAAGGGTCCTACAGACCCTTTTCGTCATCATTTTATTTGCTTTCCAGTGCACTTTGCACCCTACAGAACAATTCGGGCGTTTTCGTTGCTGAATTTCGTACCAGCGACGACTGAGCTATGATTCAATCCATTTCTTTCTTCGATCTGCAAGCATCATATGGCTGTTATGTTGGTTCTTTTCAGACTTGCAAATGCGTGTATAACGCCATTGTAAGTCTTCCATGTTTTTATATGTAACCCAGCCCACGACTATGATTCCATAAAAAGTTTATCCCTTGTTTTACCATTCCAAAACTCTCTGGCATGCGTGAATGAATGGATGTGGGTGTGTTTCATGCTGCTATAGGGTGGTTCAGTCTGCTGCAGAGAATCAGCGGTAGTGTTACAGAATGGCCAAGCCTTGTAGTTTTCTGGTACGCAAAGATGTATGTTCCCCATGTATGAAAGTTACCGGTGTTAGTTTGGTGGCGTCAGCCCCATCTCTGAGTTTTCCTGGCCACGGGGTCGTGTGGGAGAAGTTTTAGTGTGAGATGGGCAGTCTGCTTCCAGCTCTCCGAGGGTCTGCAGCAGAGGTCTCTTCGAAGAAGGGTGAGTTGTTTTAACCACGTGGCGCGTTGTCTCATAGCGAGAGGAGAGCTCATATGTTTTGGCCTCGCCTTTGTCTTGTAGAGATTGATTTGGTGGGTCGCAGCAAGGAATGCAAGGTTTTTGCAGACTTCCAGTTTGAGTCCTAATGCAGACTTTGACCCGTAGGAAGAACGGTGTTGCATGTGTTGAAGAGATCTCACGTAGGAAGTGAGCCCTCGGTTCAGTGTGAAAGTCTGTGTGCCTCCGACTGCGTGTGGATACATTCTAATCTTTTCAGAATCTTGATGATTTTTGCCTCTTTGTGAATTTTCTTTGTTTCATTATTATATGTTCGTTGGAAAGCAACCACGTAGGTTAATATCGGAGTTTGTTGGCCCTCTGCCATTACCCTTTGCCTATTCAAATGTGTCTTCTGTAAAATTTTAATTTTTCGCGGCTGTGTGATTTAATGTAGCTACAATTTGGCGACGGTATGTTGTACTTGAGGACAATATTATGGAAATGGAAGAGGATGTAGATGAAGATGAAATGGGAGATACGATACTGCATGAAGATTTTGACAGAGCACTGATAGACCTGAGTCGAAACAAGGCCCCTGGAGTAGACAACATTCCATTGGAACTACTGACGGCCTTGGGAGAGCCAGTCCTGACAAAACTCTACCATCTGGTGAGCAAGATGTATGAAACAGGCGAAATACTCTCAGACTTCAAGAAGAATATAATAATTCCAATACCAAAGAAAGCAGGTGTTGACAGATGTGAAAATTACCTAACAATCAGTTTAATAAGCCACAGCTGCAAAATACTAACACGAATTCTTTAGAGACGAATGGAAAAACTAGAAGTAGCCGACCTCGGGGAAGATCAGTTTGGATTCCGTAGAAATACTGGAACACGTGAGGCAATACTGACCTTACGACTTATCTTAGAACAAAGATTAAGGAAAGACAAACCTACGTTTCTAGCATTTGTAGACTTAGCGAAAGCTTTTGACAATGTTGACTGGAATACTCTCTTTCAAATTCTAAAGGTGGCAGGGGTAAAATACCGGAAGCGAAAGGCTATTTACAATTTGTACAGAAACCAGAAGGCAGTTGTAAGAGTCGAGGGACATGAAAGGGAAGCAGTGGTTGGGAAGGGAGTGAGACAGGGTTGTAGCCTCTCCCCAATGTTATTCAATCTGTATATTGAGCAAGCAGTAAAGGAAACAAAAGAAAAATTCGGAGTAGGTATTAAAATCCATGGAGAAGAAATAAAAACTTTGAGGTTCGCCGATGACATTGTAATTCTGTCAGAGACAGCAAAGGACTTGGAAGAGCAGTTGAACGGAATGGACAGTGTCTTGAAGGGAGGAACATCAACAAAAGCAAAACGAGGATAATGGAATGTAGTCGAATTAAGTCGGGTGATGTTGAGGGTATTAGATTAGGAAATGAGACACTTAAAGTAGTAAAGGAGTTTTGTTATTTGGGGAGCAAAATAGCTTATGATGGTCGAAGTAGAGAGGATATAAAATGTAGACTGGCAATGGCAAGGAAAGCGTTTCTGAAGAAGAGAAATTTGTTAACATCGAGTATAGATTTACGTGTCAGGAAGTCATTTCTGAAAGTATTTGTATGGAGTGTAGCCATGTATGGAAGTGAAACATGGACGATAAATAGTTTGGACAAGAAGAGAATAGAAGCTTTCGATATGTGGTGCTACAGAAGAATGCAGAAGATTAGATGGGTAGATCACATAACTAATGAGGAAGTATTGAATAGGATTGGGGAAAAGAGAAGTTTGTGGCACAACTTGACCAGAAGAAGGGATCGGTTGGTAGGACATGTTCGAGGCATCAAGGGATCACCAGTTTAGTATTGGAGGGCAGCGTGGAGGGTAAAAATCGTAGGGGGAGACCAAGAGATGAATACACTAAGTAGATTCAGAAGGATGTAGGTTGCAGTAGGTACTGGGAGATGAAGAAGCGTGCACAGGATAGAGTAGCATGGAGAGCTGCATCAAACCAGTCTCTGGACTGAAGACCACAACAAACAACAAACATGTAGAAATTGTGTCTCCGCGAGTTAACTGTGAGCCTAACTTTACGGCGGCCCCCTGCCTCTGTCCTCGAGTTTACTTATTGCTCTGATCACGGAATATTAAATATGTCCTGTCCGGATTATTCAATTGTATTGGTGGTTTGTGATTTTATGTTAAGCGCGTAAGCGTCTATGTGTGGCCCTAGTTGAGGCGGTTTCTCCGAACCGAGGTTCAACTTTAAATGCAACCGGGATATTCAGATTTATCTTTTGTTTCATTATTTTTCAGCACTACGGAACAAACTCCGTAGCTTCGTTGTATGTTGGTGTTGGGGCCGTCCTTGCTCTTCTTTGAGTGAATGTGTGTCTGAGCGCAAGTATTAAACCTATCCCGTCCCCCTCCAATTACGACCGCGATTCTAAATTAAGAGATTCTGTTCCGAATCGTATAGCGTTTCACAAGCAATCGAGCGTAGTTACCAGGCAACAGCAGTTATATAGATGTCTTATATCAATGTCTTAAGAAATAAATAATTTTGTTTCAAGTCTTTTCCAGTATACCGATGTTACGTCTCTTTTACCTACGTCATTCATCTTGTAGTTTCCTTGTTAGCCATCCATAGCGTTTCCATGCGCACAGGTCCAATAATTAGTGTTCTCTTTTTATTTAAAACAAATTCTTTAGAATAGATCTTGTTTTCAGGAATGTTGCTGCAAGATGCTATTATTCACAGTGTCCACACACTTATCGCTTTATTATTATTTGATTCATGTGAACAATCTCTGGATCGTACCGGTAATTGCATCCCATTTTGTATGAGTAACATTACAACGAATGTTCTTTTAGGAGTTTTTTTCTTATGGCTAAATTAATTTATTTTCCAACTCAGTCGAACCTCTTGTTTGTGGTGCGGCTACAGTTGGTGGCGGCCCAGTCTTTTACTTTGATTTCAATATCAGATAGCATTTCCATTTGCGTGTGGCTCTTTTAGCCATCAGGATATAGCTCAGGGCTCCATTCCTTTCATAAACAACACGTTAAGTGCATGTCACTGACACACAGCGACCCTTTACCTACGCCACTTACACATGGCTCACCCTGCTCTGGGATTTCGGTAAACCATAGAACTTCTTATGACCAGTTAGGTTTAGTTTAATTTCTTTTGGATGTGCTAACTTATATATTGCCTTTCCACAACGCAGAACAACTTTTGCGTTGATTTGAACTATAGGTGTAGATGGCATTGTTTCCGTGTTTTGACTTTTTATGTATTGCTTTATAGTTATTGTAATTTATTTCATAGCACTGCAGTTGTGCTAGTTAGTGATTATTGATCAATGGCGTTCGTCGGTATACTGTAGTAATTTTTTGAGTTATTGATTGGCGACTCCATGGCGTGTTGTGTGCACCAAGACCAAATAGTGGATAGAATTGGAAGGAAAAGCAGCATTGGCCGTATTTTGTTGTTTTATTGGCAGAAAAATGGATTTTCGGTCACTTAGTGACCATCCTCAGTGCTGTAATATACATTTAAAATTGGTAGGCACTGGTATCGTATGTGATCGCTCTAAGCTTGTGGTTATAGCTTGATACCAGTGCGTACCAATTTTAATTGTATATTACAGCACTGAGGATGGTCACTAAGTGACCGAAAATCGATTTTTCTGACAATAAAACAACAAAATACGGCCAATGCTGCTTTTCCTTCCAATTTTTTGAGCGCTTTGTGGGGGATGTGACTCGATTAGGAGCCCTTTGGTATTATTTCTTTTGTTTTGAACACGGAGTAACTAAGTATACGATGGAGACGCGTAGCCGTTCAGGGAGCCGTAATCGGTGGAACCGGTCAGTCAATAATGCTGAAGAAGGAGGAATTCAAAACGTGGAGGCCGCCCAGGAGGAAAACACGGAAAATGCCAGTCCGAGCGTTGTCCGTTCTGAGCCCGTTGAAGTAAATTCGAACCAGTCGGTAAATGTAAATTCGTCACAGCCTGTCGTACAACAGTTACTAGAGGGTAATAAAAGGCAAACAGGAAAGTTTAAAAGGCAAGCAGAAGAGTTTAAAAAGCAAGCAAAAGAGAATAAGAGGCAGCTCGAGGAAGGTACTACAAAATTAAGTAACGAGATAGTACAGGATATTGGAGATAGGATGGAGATCATGGACCAACGCATTTGGGCTTTTGAGGAGGGGCAGCTGGTCATTAGCAAGCGTGTTGTGGAGCACGAAGAAAGGGTCGCTGGGAATCTCTCCGCGTTAGAGGAACAATACCAGAGTGATCACGTGGCTCTTGTGTCCCGAGTAGAAGACGCTGCCACTAACAAGTAAGGGCCCTGTCGGCTTCAGGGCCCAGGTAGAAACCCATGGCCAGACGCTAATGGTCCTCGAGCGAGATCTAGGGTGAATGCAATTACAACAAGACACGGCCCACCGAAAGATGCCGGAAGAGATAGCCAAAATCTCGGACACAATAGCATTTTCTCTGCCTCGTGATGACTGGGTGTTGTGTGATGTCCTTAGGTTAGTTAGGTTTAAGTAGTTCTAAGTTCTAGGGGACTGATGACCATAGATGTTAAGTCCCATAGTGCTCAGAGCCATTTTGAACACAATAGCAGGCACATCTGACAGTAATGTGCAGACGATTACATCGTCATTAGCGGTCGCAGACGAAATACGGTCGCTAATGACATTTCAACACGGACAGTGTCAGATAAATAGGCAACAAAAACCCCTTCTACCAACCCCTTCTACCAAAGTGCTATGTGAGCGCTTGGTTCGTTTAGAATTACACATGAAAGGTGTAACAGCTCATTAAGCTAAAATAAATGAGATCAAGGACAATTATCTACATCTACATCTACATCTTGTAACGGAACATATTAAAGGCTTTACTTTACCGAAGTATGCGATACCCTCCAAATTCAACCAGTTTAACGAGATTATAGAAAAGTTATTGTGTATGTTAAAAATGATTGCATAACATGTCTCCATAAACAGTCAACCCATTAAATTATACTGAATAACTGACCCACACAAAAGTTAATATCACTTGATCACTGATACAGCAAATGTCATCATGTAAAAACACTAAGTTAATCTTAAATAATTAATATGAAGTACGAAAAATAGTGGCCAACTTAGGTATTTTGGATCTCCTTAAATAAAAATCACCCAATGAAACCTATTTGTTCACTAGGAGCGTTTTCACTCAGTATTCACGTAAGCAATCCTATTTTAGACGAAAACCAATGTAATTCTTAATAATTCATGTTATTTACTTATTTATGCAAATTAGAGAAGTCAATTGACAAACTTCTAAAAAACGGCCTTTTTGTAACAAAGAATTATTCTGTCAAGTCAACAAGTCTGTCTGTCATTTTAATAACATGTTAAATTATGTCACTCGATGCAAATTAATAACTTTTCTGCACAAATTATGATAACCGATGTACATGTGACTTATAAACTATATCTCTTTTTAGTAGTTCTTTGACAATGTTATAAATACAAGCTGCAAGAAGGGTCGGGAGGCAATCGGAATGGCACTTTGGTAAAGTGTGTTTGTGTGTTATTGTTTGAGGTGGATAAACAATGCAAAGAAGATGTAAAGGAAGTACTACTTTGTGTTGTGTCATGGTCTTTGGTGGACAGTGGAAATAAGATGGCCACCAGAGTAATAAATATTTGAAGTTTACATATTTGTTGGTTTCGCTCGTTCTTTATCATCAAAAGCACAAAAAAAAACACGGGACCTCATGTTTTTAACCCTAGGCAACCAGATTTAGAGCCAGCATCAGCATCGAGACACAGCAGCGATCCAGCAAGTGGCAGCGATTACCACAAAACAATGCATTTTAATGGCGCCAACCTAACATCAAGTGCTAACAAGCTCCGTAAATGGGAGTGAAATAGTGCGATTATAGCAATTAGCTATATCTACGACTAGGCGACCATTACAATCTACATCTACATCCATACTCCGCAAGCCACCTGACGGTGTGTGGCGGAGGGTACCTTGAGTACCTCTATCGGTTCTCCCTTCTATTCCAGTCTCGTATTGTTCGTGGAAAGAAGGATTGTCGGTATGCCTCTGTGTGGGCTCTAATCTCTCTGATTTTATCCTCATGGTCTCTTCGCGAGATATACGTAGGAGGGAGCAATATACTGCTTGACTCTTCGGTGAAGGTATGTTCTCAAAACTTTGACAAAAGCCCGTACCGAGCTACTGAGCGTCTCTGCTGTAGAGTCTTCCACTGGAGTTTATCTATCATCTCCGTAACTCTTTCGCGATTTCTAAATGATCCTGTAACGAAGCGTGCTGCTCTCCGTTGGATCTTCTCTATATCTTCTATCAATCCTATCTGGTACGGATCCCACACTGCTGAGCAGTATTCAAGCAGTGGGCGAACAAGCGTACTGTAACCTACTTCCTTTGTTTTCGGATTGCATTTCCTTAGGATTCTTCCAATGAATCTCAGTCTGGCATCTGCTTTACCGACGATAAACATTATATGATCATTACATTTTAAATCACTCCTAATGCGTACTCCCAGATAATTTTTGGTATTAAATGCTTCCAGTCGCTGACCTGCTATTTCGTAGCTAAATGATAAAGGATCTATCTTTCTGTGTATTCGCAGCACATTACACTTGTCTACATTGAGATTCAATTGCCATTCCCTGCACCATGCGTCAATTCGCTGCAGATCCTCCTGCATTTCAGTACAATTTTCCATTGTTGTAACCTCTCGATACACCACAGCATCATCTGCAAAAAGCCTCAGTGAACTTCAGACAGTGATTCCGGGAACGATGGCGAGTTTGACTATCGTTACGGTTATGGTTCTCGTACCTTGTGTGAACGGCGCGTACCCCCTCAAGAATGTTCGCCAAGGAATGGAAATCATGAATCTGATTCAAACACTTTTTGTCGGAGAGGAAGTTTGAAGTTTTCCGTAATTCGGACACGGGAATTCCCCCTCAGGCCTGGTTGCAACAGTTCGAATTCTCGCTTCCTCCGACGTGGCCAAGTGCGCACAAAATTGAATACATGTGTGGTTACCTCGAAGGTGAGCAAGCGGAGCGTATGAGGTCAATTGCACGCGATTGTTACTCAGTCAGGGAATTTCATCAGCATTTTCTTTCGATTTACTGGTCAGTAGCAGCCCAATTTCGAGTAAAACACGGACTTATCATGTTACCATAGCTCAACCGGTCGAAATTCTCTAGGCCTATGCAGATTTTCGAACACATGCTGCAGTCGAATGAGTATTTAGACGATCCCTATGGGCCTGCGGAAAGTATTCGCATTTGTCTGGGAAAATTTCCCAGGCAGCTGCGGCATGAAACTTCCTGGCAGATTAAAACTGTGTGCCCGATCGAGACTCGAACTCGGGACCTTTGCCTTTCGCGGGCAAGTGCTCTACCAACTGAGCTACCGAAGCACGACTCACGCCCGGTACTCACAGCTTTACTTCTGCCAGTACCTCGTCTCCTACCTTCCAAACTTTACAGAAGCTCTCCTGCGAACCTTGCAGAACTGGCAGAAGTAAAGCTGTAAGTACCGGGCGTGAGTCGTGCTTCGGTAGCTCAGTTGGTAGAGCACTTGCCCGCGAAAGGCAAAGGTCCCGAGTTCGAGTCTCGGTCGGGCACACAGTTTTAATCTGCCAGGAAGTTTCATATCAGCGCACACTCCGCTGCAGAGTGAAAACCTCATTCTGGAAGCTGCGGCATGTTATCCTTGAAGGACGGTGTAAGGACGACATAGAGGGTTTCCGTAATCTGCTCCTAGAACTTGAGTGCGATGCGAACGGCAACGTCTACATGCAGCGGCCGCGCGAGCGGAGCCGCAGCCGTCGGGGCAGGTGGCCCTCAAGACGCAACGCGTCACCCGGGCGTCACAGAGCGACAGAGGGAGCGATCGTTGGCAGCGTCGCGACTCTTCGCGGAACTCGGGCAATGGTCACCGATCGCCAAGAGGGAATCGGAGACACCCTGGGGAGGTAGAGAGATATGGAAATGAGCAGCGATTTAGGTGTAACTTCGGCAGACCAGGGAACGGTAGTCGTGACCGGCCCCGGAATGATTAACGACCAAGCAGTGGCAGGGATGTTATAAACAGTGGGGGTGGTCCGCCAGCGGCTGTAGAAATTCGTCCGGCGAACCCCCGACACAATCCGCCTAATCATCATCATCTTGGACAGTTTCCAGCCACTGGCTGGGTCTGTCGGGAACACAAGCCTCTCCATCGTGTTCTGTCTTTCCACCATTCCCCCTCTTCCACCTTCGTCCAGTTCTCTCCTCTTCTCATCACACATTCCTTCACTCCCTTCACCCATCTATCCCTTGGTCTTCCTCTGGGCCTCTTCCTCTCCAGTTGCAGATCAAACATCCTCTTTGGAATTCTTCCCTCATCCATTCTCTTCGTGTGTCCATACCACTGCAGTCTTGATTTTTCTATCCTGTCCTGTACTGGTTCCTCCTTTAGTCTTTCCCTCACATACACATTTCGCAATCTGTCTCGTCTTGTTACACCCAACCTGCTCCTCTGGAACTTCATTTCACTAGCCTGTATTCAACTTTTGTCGCTTTCGTGCATTACCCATGTCTCACTTCCGTATGCCAATATGGGGACAAAGTAGGTTCGGTATATAATTCCCTTGGATTTCGGTGGCACCTCCTTGCTCCAAATAAGCCCCCTAATGCATTTGTAGAACTGCCCTGCTTTTCTGCACCTTTCATTTATTTCCATTGCGTTTCCCCCCTTACTTTCAATCACGCTTCCCAGGTACTTGAGGTTCTCTACCACTTGTAGTATTTCCCCTCCACAAGTTATATCCACATTTGGCCTATTCTTCTTCCTTGTTGTGACGATTATTTCACTTTTCTTTGCAGAGAAACGTGACGGCTAACGGGGCTCTGGTGAAGCTGCGATAGGCCTAGCAAGCCAGTAGTGGATAAATCAACTGCTTTTAAAAAGGGAACATGCCTCGGATCACGGAACAATCCGCCTAATGCCCCTAATAAAATGGAATAATGACAGTTGACTGACGCAGAAGGCGTCCACTTGCTCACCACATCTCCAATGTAAAACCGTATATTGAGTAAGAAGCAGATGATCATGGACCTCTGAGATCGGAACGACGTGTTTCCCCTATGTTTTTGATTCATTTCTTATGTGGGCAAAATCAAAGCGAAGGGTCCCTCAGTATGTTTACTGTTGTATCTTCTTTTCAGCAGGAAAGGGTCCTGTTGCTTAGTTTTATAACATCAGAGTGTGATTGGTTATGAGGGTCAGATAAGGCGCTTCCTCTCATAGTAAGATAAATTTTTCTCATGAGTGAAAAGGTATAGAAGGTGGTGGTGTAGCGAGTAAATGGTTGTAAGGTGGTTGTTTATGATTAATTCCAGTTGTAGCGCATTTATTCTCTCTAGGTGAGGATGATTTTGTGAGATTTGCAACTGTACTGCGATGTTTATGCACCGATTTCACCCCTTGCAGGTTCGTGGATGATTATGTAAAAGAAACTTCAGTTGTGGTGTATTTATTCCCTCTAGGTGAGGATGATTTTGTGAGACTTGCAAATGTACTGAGATGTTTATCAGACGATTTGACGACTTGTAGGTTGATGGATTTGTATATGAAGTGAGACTAACAGTTTTTGATTTTCAGTGATGCCACCTTATAAGATGATTAGAAGTTGTAATTTTCCAGCACCTACTACTCGGTACATTTAAGGAGACCAGAATGTGGAAGCCATGGATAATGAATAGTGAAACACACTTTAAATTCATGCAGTTTTATATTTGGTAAATAATCAAGGTGACAACCTATAAGTGTGAAATAACGTGAAGGTATGTGAGGATCCCTGGCGACACGTGTTGAGTAATGGTTCATTGGTTGTGAGTATCGGATGACAATTAGAACTTATGGCATTGGGCAAATGATTTGCTTTTTTTGGACAATCTTTTATGTCTTTAGTAATAGGGTAAAGTGATTTTGATTTCTATTTTTATGCCAAATAATTCGTTTTAGATCAATATGATGCCTAAACATTATCACGTTATGATTACAGGTATGACTTGTATGAGCCTTATGTGTCTCTTTAACCATAACTTCTATTGTGAAATGTCCATAGAAAAGATGTCACAGAAATATTCCACAGATCAGCAAACGTGTACTGCAAACCTTTGAGCAGCAGTCACCCAACAGCAATATGGGTACTAACTTTCGAAAAAATATATTTTTTATATGTGGGCATCATAGTCGTTGTATAAGTTTGTGGCGACTGGTACAAATTGTGTAGATCGTGTGTGGGAATGTAGTTAGTAGCAGATAAAGTTTTGTGTTTGTTGTTAGTAGCGTCACCAAATCTACTCCATTTCCATACCAAATCTTGTACAAGACCTGTCCTGACCCATTTCTCAAAGTACGTTGTGGTGTATCTACGTTATATAAGAAGAACTTTTGTTGTTTGAATTTCGAGTATCATGTCGCTCTTGAGAAGGAAGCTTAGGTAATTATTTTTTGCTAGGTGAAAATTTTAATCACCGAGATAATTTCCTAAGAGATAAATTCACTTCCTTTTATCGTTAAAACTAACCCTAATGCTTAATAACTGGTCATATAAATTTTCTCATTTTTTTATATTGTTAATAAGGTTCTTCCAATCCGTATGTGGCATACAGCAAACCAGTGCTTAACAGTCTTGGTTAAAAACAGTGTTGGTTGCAATTTTATTTTTTTATTTTTCAGATACGTGTTTCGCCTTATTTAGGCATCTTCGGGTTATACTAATTTGGTATTTCTTAGAAGAATCCTTTAGTCAGTGTAGCCAAAGGGCATCGTCGAATAAATCAGGCCAACATCGCCTTCGTTAAACTCAGTAAAAACTTTTCTAGATGGCTACACTGACTAAAGGATTCTTCTAAGAAATACCAAATTAAGATAACCTTAAGATGCCTAAATAAGGCGAAACGCGTAGTTGAAAAATAAAATCTAGAATTGCAACCAAGACTGTTCTTAACCAATACTATTAAGAAGGCCCTCCTTGTAAAACCATTTTCGGGCAATTTTTGATGTATTAGTCAGTAGTAGGAATTTCCACAGATTTTTTTTGTAATACATGCATCATATTATGTGAAAGTATCTGTGAGTGCAGCTATTAAGTGGGCGCTGCATCGCCAGGCCGCCTAGTGAGCCTGCACATCAGGAAGTACGGGTCTTGCTGCAACGGCAGGTGTCGCGGATCCTTGCTACGGCGAGCGGTCACACCTCTTTCCACGCCAGAGGGGGCGGATGGTGGTTTTTCCCCCAACCCCAGACTGTCGGCCAGCGCAGACGGTGGTCGCTGATCGAGGCCAGGCACAGGCGTGACGCAAAGGAGCATCGCTCGAGCACACATAGGCGAGATTTTGGAAGTACCGGAGGCACGACAAAAACATTAATACGGTCTGACGACGGCATGGCTCCTGATCTATTGAGACGTTACCATTTCAGGAAGATGGTTTCGCTGAGTTCCACAGCACGGGGGGCGTGCCCACGTGACAAGTACAGAGCTGTGCAGCTGACGGCTACCAAACGGCACCTGAAGTGGACGTTCCCTGCTTCATGAGGGAAGGCATGAAGAAGAGCTTATTAGTGCTTTCCCCAAGCGGGAATGTGACGAACATTGCATGACTCTACCAACCGAGCCGTGTGCAAAATACGATGACAATGGTACAGGGTGTTTCAAAAATGACCGGTATATTTGAAACGGCAATAAAAACTAAACGAGCAGCGATAGAAATACACCGTTTGTTGCAATATGCTTGGGACAACAGTACATTTTCAGACGGACAAACTTTCGAAATGACAGTAGTTATAATTTTCAACAACAGATGGCGCTGAAAGTGATGTAAAAGATATAGAAGACAACGCAGTTTGTGGGTGCGCCATTCTGTACGTCGTCTTTCTGCTGTAAGCGTGTGCTGTTCACAACGTGCAAGTGTGCTGTGGACAACATGGTTTATTCCTTAGAACAGAGGATTTTTCTGGTGTTGGAATTCCACCGCCTAGAACACAGTGTTGTTGCAACAAGACGAAGTTTTCAACGCAGGTTTAATGTAACCAAAGGACCGAAAAGCGATACAATAAAAGATCTGTTTGAAAAATTTCAACGGACTGGGAACGTGACGGATGAACGTGCTGGAAAGGTAGGGCGACCGTGTATGGCAACCACAGAGGGCAATGCGCAGCTAGTGCAGCAAGTGATCCAACAGCGGCCTCGGGTTTCCGTTCGCCGTGTTGCAGCTGCGGTCCAAATGACGGCAACGTCCACGTATCGTCTCATGCGCCAGAGTTTACACCTCTATCCGTACAAAATTCAAACGCGGCAAACCCTCAGCGTCGCTACCATTGCTGCACGAGAGACATTCGCTAACGATATAGTGCACAGGATTGATGACGGCGATATGCATGTGGGCAGCATTTGGTTTACTGACGAAGCTTATTTTTACCTGGACAGCTTCGTCAATAAACAGAACTGGCGCATATGGGGAACCGAAAAGCCCCATGTTGCAGTCCCATCGTCCCTGCATCCTCAAAAAGTACTGGTCTGGGCCGCCATTTCTTCCAAAGGAATCATTGGCCCATTTTTCCGATCCGAAACGATTACTGCATCACGCTATCTGTACATTCTTCGTGAATTTGTGGCGGTACAAACTGCCTTAGACGACACTGCGAACACCTCGTGGTTTATGCAAGATGGTGCCCGGCCACATCGCACGGCCGACGTCTTTTAATTTCCTGAATGAATATTTCGATGATCGTGTGATTGCTTTGGGCTATCCGAAACATACAGGAGGCGGCGTGGATTGGCCTCCCTATTCGCCAGACATGAACCCCTGTGACTTCTTTCTGTGGGGACACTTGAAAGAGCAGGTGTACCGCCAGAATCCAGAAACAATTGAACAGCTGAAGCAGTACATCTCATCTGCATGTGAAGCCATTCCGCCAGACACGTTGTCAAAGGTTTCGGGTAATTTCATTCAGAGACTACGCCATATTATTGCTACGCATGGTGGATATGTGGAAAATATCGTACTATAGAGTTTCCCAGACCGCAGCGCCATCTGTTGTTGACAATTGTAACTAATGTAATTTCGAAAGTTTGTCTGCCTGAAAATGTACTGTTGTCCCAAGCATATTGCAACAAACGGTGTATTTCTATCGCTGCTCGTTTAGTTTTTATTACCGTTTCAAATATACCGGTCATTTTTGAAACACCCTGTATGAAGACTGACGCACCCTGACTTTCAGAAGAAATGCAGTCGTGGTCGACGTTCCTTGCTTGCCGAGGGCGGTGCTAACGGAAGAGCCATTTTTTGCTTCCCGTGGGCAGGAACGTCAACCGACCACGGTGTGCTCAGATGTCCTAGCGGAAGAATTGACTCTGGCCACGATGAAGCACTTGCGCGAGGTTGTGAATTGCCGAGTAGCCGTGGCGCATGGACAGTAATGCGTACTGACAGCTATGCCGCCGGGAGACTTTCCACCAATGAGGTCCTTCATTCTGTGGGACTACGGCGTGCGCTCTAGTGGATTCGGGGGTTATGTCTCCCGACAGCCAGTGAGGTGCAAGTGTTCTTTTGTGTTGTTCGCCTCATAATATGGATGTGTGATTGTCTTGAGGTAATTTGTCGAGGCGCGTATGTCTTTAGAGCGTTACGGTGTGAAACTAGCTATGATGGTAAACAAAGTGTCAACGGGAGTTGCGACGTCATGTGTACAAACCACCGTCGTAATATTTTCTTGTCTAGCTGTGCACTCACGAGTTTAACCTTGTAGTATTGTGTCTTTTGTAAACCTGTGTATTTTGTGTACCTTTTACGTACGTTTCTGTGTCAGTTATGATTTTGAGTTGAATATCGTTAACGAGTCTAATTTCAAATGTTGCTTTGATGGTCGACAGAGGTATGTTTTGTCACATACATATCATGTTTTCTCTTTTTCAGTGTGCCGATGTTACGTCTCCTTTACCTACGTCATTCACCTTGTAGTTTACATGTTAGCCCATCCATGGCGTTTCCATGCGCACAGGTCCAATAATTGGTGTTCCCTTTTTATTTCAAACAAATCCTTTAGAATAGATTTTGTTTTCAGGAATGTTGCCGCAAGCTGCTCTTATTCGCAGTGTTCACACACTTTTCACTTTATTTTAATATTTGATTCATGGGAACAATCCCTGGATCATATTGATAATTGCACCCATTTCTTGTGAGTAACATTAAAATGAAAGTTTTTTTAGGAATTTTTTTTCTTATGACTAAATTAATTAATTTTCCAATTCAGTTGAACCTCTTGTTTGTGGCTAGAGTTCGTGGCGACCCAATCTTTTACTTTGATTTAAATGTCAGATAGCATTTCCGTTTGCGTGTGGCTATTTTAGCCACCAGCTCAGGGCTCCACTCATTTCATAAACGCCACGTAAGAGCATGTCACTTACACATAGCGACCCTTTACCTACGCCACTTACACTGTCAATAGATGTCCGTACGATCGTGTCCTGCACTGAAGATGGCATTCTGGTCAACGGGCAACCACGCCCACGATGACATCATGGCACCTATTGAACGGGATAGTGTTTGATGGGTAGTCCACATTCACAATCAAAAATGGTTCAAATGGCTCTGAGCACTATGGGACTTAACTTCTAAGGTCATCAGTCCCCTAGAACTTAGAACTACTTAAACCTAACTAACCTAAGGACATCACACACATCCACGCCCGAGGCAGGATTCGAACCTGCGACCGTAGCGGTCACGCGGTTCCAGACTGTAGCGCCTTTAACCGCTTGGCCACCCCGGCCGGCCATTCACAATCACTGTGCACACATTCACAGACGGTGCAGTATGACACAGAGAAGACGCCTACCAGGCTCTCTGCAATGTAGGGCCATGTGAAGAATAGAAGCAGGATCGTCGCAAACT
Source organism: Schistocerca cancellata (assembly GCF_023864275.1). Taxonomy (NCBI): domain Eukaryota; kingdom Metazoa; phylum Arthropoda; class Insecta; order Orthoptera; family Acrididae; genus Schistocerca; species Schistocerca cancellata. Next base: position 1,243,639,770 of record NC_064626.1, read on the forward strand.
GATGTGGTCCGATGGCTTAATGTGAATCGTTCTTTTGTTTTTCGGATGTGGCGACAGGTTATAGAGATAGATGCTATCTCGAAAACCGGGGCGGGCCGACCAAGTGTAACATCAGAAAGACAGAAACATTAATTGGCCGTAAGGGCACCTGATCCTGCAGCATCCACTGGACGTGTTGTAGCGAGGCAAACGGTGTACAGAAGACTTCGGCAGAGTGGCTTTTATTGTTGGAGACCAGCTGTATGCGTACCTCAGACGCGTCTTCACAGAAGGGAGCGCCTAGAGTGGAGTCGTCAACTTGCCACCTGGACTGTCGAACAGTGAGCCAATGTTCTTTTCACAGACGAGTCCCTGTTTGATCTGGACAGTGATTCTCGATGGATTCGCATCTGGAAGGAACGTGGAATACCATTTCCGGATCCCACCCTTGTGGAAAGAGACTGTTATTGAGGACGATCCCTAATGGTGTGGACAGGGATTATGTTGACCACCCGAACACCTCTTTATGTTCAAATCGGCAACGTTTAACTGCTGTGAGGTATCGTGACGAGATCTTTGGACCTCACGTACGGTTGTTGCGAGGTGCTTTGGGTCCCGACTTCGTACTGCTGGACGATAATGCTCGACTTCATAGAGTACAGGTGGTTGAAGTTTTTCTGGAAACGGAAGATACTGCACGCATCGTGTGGATTGCTCGATCTCTCCATTTGAATCCCATAGAGGACTCCGGGATGCATTAGGGACACAAGCTGCATCACGTCAACATCTACCAACCACTTCTCAAAGACTTGCGAGTAGCGCTGGAGGAAGAAAGGGCGTTATTGCCTCAGCAGGAGATTGATGACATCATTCAGTGCATGTCCTTTCATTCGTCAGGTCTGTATTGCTGCCAGAGGTGGTCAGATCCCTTACTGAGCACATTAACCAGTTGTGGAATGTGTCCGTAAATCCGTTGAGTTGGATACAAAGAAGAACATTTTTGTGTACCGTTATGTAAATTGCAGTTGTTTACGTTCTGTATTCTTTTTATATTGTTTCTACGGTACTATCACCTGGTTATACTGTTTTGTGGAAAAATAAGCGCAACCTTGCAAAATTTCGGTTTGTTGCTGTAAATTTGGACACGTTATTACCAAAAATCTATAAAATTTCTTGACCGATTTCCTTCAGACTGATACACGGTACTCTAATGAACATTCGGACGGCATAAGCTATATATTTTTAATATATATGATAGTGAAACCTGTAATCTACCCCTCCCTTTCTTGTTATTCCTACTATCCACGATGTTGAAGTATTTTCAGAGGATTCGACAAGGGAAAGATTTACAATAGACTTTTTACTTATATTTTCTCGCACAGTTGGCTCCAGTTCTCTCTGTCTTGGGGTCTGACTCATGAAGCTGAAATTCTCACATTTTACGTTTTCTTGATTCAATTGATCTAAATAATTTTGAAGAATGTTTTTGTAGAATTTTTGTCTTCACGATAATTTATCGTCTCACATTTTACTACATCACACTGTTTTTTGAATTTTCACACTAACAAAGCCGAAATTACATTGTTCGTCCAACATACAAAAATATGTCTGATTACATCAGAGGCATGCTTACTACTACTTCACTCTGTGGTAATGACAATATTCCAAAGAGTTATAATTCTTCTTGACAAATTAATTTTTATTAGTTTAGATTAATATTTCATAAATGCATCCAGAAATAAACATAATAAACAGTACTAGATAGCGTAATTAATAATCGAAATTTCAAGTTTCGGAAGGCCATATAACTTAGAGGGAACAAGGTTCACAAGGAAGGGGTTCCTTTCCGACCTATAGTGAGTAACATCGGCGCTCCGACATATCGTGTAGCCAGCATCTTGCTTCTCTGTTGAGTCCACAAGTAGGTCGGTGTGAACATGATATCAGGAACTCAGCTACTTTTTTACGTCGTTTGAGGGGACTGCGGTTGAATGACTTTGATATTTTAGTGAGTTTCGATGTGGTCTCCCTCTTCACTCGTGTTCCTCTGTCTGATTCGTTGCGGTTAATTGAGGCCAGGTTTGGTGCTGAATTAACTAATATCTTTCGGCATGTGTTGACATCCACTTACTTTTTATTTAATGACCAGTATTACGAGCAGACAGATGGAGTTGCGATGGGTAGTCCATTGTCTCCTGTGATCGCAAATTTGTTTATGGAAGACTTCGAGGAGCGTGCATTGGAGTCGGCGCCTTTGAAACCCGCCAGTTTCTTTAGATACGTTGACGACACCTTCGTTGTTTGGCCTCATGTCTGTCTTTCTAGAACATCTGAACTCGATCCACCCGAACATTCGTTTTACGATGGTGGTAGAAGAGGATGGTTGCCTTCCCTTTCTTGGCGTGTTGCTTAGGAGGAAGGATGATGGATCATTGGGACATGCTGTCTACAGGAAACGTACTCACACCGACTTGTACTTACAGGCTAATAGTTGTCACCATCCGGCTCAGCGTGGAGGGGTACTTCGTACCTTGGTACACAGGGCACATGTCGCTTCTGACGCTAAGACTTGTCAGCTGAGCTGTCCCATCTTGAAGTTACATTTCGTCAAAATGGTTATAGTGATAGACAGATTGAACGTGCGTTGCGCTATCGACCAACTGTACATAGGGTGACTGATGATAATTCTGAGTCAACACCTAAGTCTACTGCCTTTTTGCCTTACGTAGGAAACACGTCCAACAAGATCGGTCGTATTTTACGGAAATACGATGTGAAATGTGTTTTCCGACCTCCATCTAAAGTTAGAGCACTTTTGAGTTCCGTTAAGGATGATCTTGGGCTGCGTAAGGCGGGTGTATATTGTCTTCCTTGTAGCTGCGGCATGGCATATATTGGTCAAACTATCAGGACCGTGGAGGACCGATGTACTGAGCATAAATGGCACACACGATTACAGCAGCCAAGTAGATCTGCTATTGCCGAACATTGGTCACCCCATGTTACATAACAACACCGAGATGGTGGCATGCACGTCCAGCTATTGGGACAGTGTCATTAGGGACGCAGTTGAGATGAAATTAGCGAGCAACCTCGTTAACAGGGATGGAGGTTTCTGTTTAAACTCTGTTTGGAATCCGGCTCTCTCCTTTGTCAAAAAACAGAGGGACAGAGTCAGTGCTACCTCACCTGCGAATTCATAGTCTCGCTATCGATAGCTCTGACTTTGGTCATTTTTGGTGGCACTAGTGTTCAGTGTGTGTGTGTGTGTGTGTGTGTGTGTGTGTTATCTTTCCCGCTTCAGTCCGAGAACCGAGGTTTTAAATTTGCATGTACGTCGCCTGTCCGTTGCAGTTTGCCTTGAAAATGGCGGGTGTTCTCCCGCCGAAATATCGTCGGTCGCTGAAAGTGTTACCTGACTGAATTCCCTGAAGTTATTTGAAAGCTCAGATTAATATTGAATTGTCTAAAATTCAAAAAAATGTTTCTGGTATCGACTACTACTGTTGAGAAAAAGTAATCCCAGAGGAGAATGTACCTTTACAAACGTTATTAACAAACAGGAAAGATGTAGTTATGGCTTATCGACTTATGGTTTGACTACTACTACAGAATATGAATTTGCAATACCAATATGCAAGGGTCAAGATCCGTGAACTGGGGAGGGAAGAGGAGATGGACAGAGAGGTGGGAGAAAAGGAGAAAATGAACATAGAAAGCAGAAGAAAGGAGCAGAGAGTTGGGGGGGGGGGGGAGCAGGACGAGATGGAGAGTGAGTGTGAGAGAGAGAGAAAGAGAGAGAGAGAGAGAGAGAGAGAGAGAGAGGAGGAGGATGAGATAGGAGGAGAGTGGTGGAAAGAGGGGCAGGAGGAGATGGACAGAGAGAGGGAGAGAGAGAAAGGCAAGAAGACATGGATAGAAAGAGGGAGACAGGAAGGAACAGAAGGAGATGGACTGAGAGAGAAAGGGGGGGGGGGAGGACAGGAGGAGATGGATACAAAAAGGGGGAGGAGAAGATGGATAGAGAGAGGGGTAAGAGGAAGGAGATGCACAAATACAGGAAGAGGAGGGAATGGACGGAGACAGGTGAGAGAAGGAGATTAGGAAGTATATCCAATTACCGTACATATTAGGAGCGTTTGCTTTATCTTTTCTTTCACATTTAACCCGACTGAGCTACAGCAATGAGTGGCCAGGAACAGCCTGTAAATAAAATAAATAAATTTAATATTATACACGTAGATGCACAGCTTCAGCATCGCCTATGAGCTATTCGAGAAGAGAGAGACATGCAGTATATCGACACAAGGTTTCGCTCTCACGTTCTCACGGTTATACAAATATAACGCTACTACACAAGCATTCATCGCATTTAACGTAAATTAGACACATGAAAGGTTGGACACACAAGATTATAAGACTTGTACCAGACACTAAGCCACACGCGAAGTAAGTAATTATTTTCGACTTCGACTGAATTTTTCCTGGATAAATTTTCTGTCTGTAGTTCACAACAGCTTCCGTTTGTAGTTATCTCAAGCTAACAAGCCGTCACAAGGAAGAAGCTATTGCAATGAGAGGTACCAATCTCTGCGAGCCATATTACGCACTTTATACGCTGAAAACATACTTTTTTTATCTTCCTGGGAAAACGTTTTACCGGTTGCATGCGGAAGTCAAATGTTACCTGTGAGTCCCCTCCAGCGTTGCAATCTCTTACACCACCGAGCTCAGCGACAACTATTTTCCTTCCAGTACTTTACTGATTCCCGACTGCGAAATTTTGCAGCGCTGGGAATGTAAAAGAAAGAAAAACAGCTTTTCCTCGTATAATGCGACACATTGACGCTGCAGGCAACGTAAAAGCTCTTAGCGTTTACTTACATGTTGCGTCATCAACGTGCTGCTCACATCGTTCTGCGCAAAAGATTTTTTATTTTTATTTTATTATAAGACGAAATTGCCGATGCTGGATCATTAAGGCAACTGATCAAGTTTTTAGTTTCAGTCGTCTTGTACACACTATATCAGTAGTATATTGTATTTACGTTCTTCCTTGAGATGCTTGTGAATGATATCTTGCCCCAAACACGACCACAGGTTTCCATTTAGGGATATTTTTATTTCTGGGGGTGTTTCGGTACACTGTTAATCTTATAGTGTACAAACATTCGGAAGAAGTAACCGTTTAATTAAATTTTCTTAGGAGGAACTTTTTGACTTCCGATTTACGCACTTCATACCGTGGTACGAATGCAGCATCAGTTTAAGACCAGACAAAGAACTGGTAAAACACCAATATACACGAGAAAAAAGGCTTAAAGCACGCAATTATTTTGGCAGTAGCAATATCTCCGAAAAATCCTTTAGGTAATTAGTTACTTGTTTTGCAACTTTGTCTGCTAGGATACCGAAACTAGTCTCGAAATAAAAGATTATCCAACAAAAAACAATCTTTAGTGGTTTATGCGGCATGGCATAATTATTCTGTTTCATTTTCGTGTTTAAATGCATTTCATTATCTTTTAGATTTTAATTTATGCGTGATAATGATGATTTAGCTCCGAGGCTGTGAGTTACATTACGTGAAGAAATACAGCAACCATGCAATTTTTTATATAGTTTGTTTATGCCAAGACACGTTTCCATTTTTCACCCATTTTTCAGTTGACATCATGAAAAGTTCAATTTTTACTTTTTTGCGTTTTCTGAATCTGCAGACTATTGCCTTTTAATAGATATATAATTTATTCAATTCCGAAGACTACAACTATTTTTAAATTTTTTTTGAAATGTGTTCTACATGGGCGTGACCCACTGTGGCGCTGTTAAACAGCTGTCAAATGGTGTTATTATTAACGTCCGTGTTCATCAGGTACATTTTAGTGATGTGAGATAAAGTATGTGTTGTGGCTAACCTGTGATGGTTCAATATATATCGCTGGTGTGATTGTCGATTGTTTCATGTTTATTTACTCTGTCGTTATCTCGAAAATATTCGTAATTAATTCTGTTTCTTGAGTCTCTGTTTTGTTGAAGTATAATAATGAGTAAAAGTAAAGTTGCTGTTGCGACTTTCAATGATGGCAACATTGTAAGGTGCAAGGTATTTAGAAATATGGGAATGAAGATAGGTTCTAACATGGTACGAGCGATGCTTGCTTTAGGCAAGGAACGCCTTCGGGCTGCAGACAGGGTTGTAAAGAGTCTAGAAATACAAGCAAGAGTAAGCAGGAGGAGGAACAAGAGGAAGCTGGAGGAGGAGTTTGCAGAGGATGAAGATAATCCATCCTATGGACCTGGAATGCACTAAAAAGTTAATCCAATCTTTGTCGCTCGATTCCCAAAACTTTTATTTTCTCATACTAATTACATGTTTTCTATGGATCTTCCAAACATATTTGTTTCAAACTTTCAGTAAATGTTACACAGTACCTTCTGCATAATTTAACACAGCCTTTTTCCAAAAAACTGTATATTTTTGAATATATAAATAAAAAATTGCAAAAAAATGTTGTGAATTTTCATTACAATTGAAAAAAAATCATCTTTAATATATGAACTAAAATTTTGTAAAATCCCTGTGTTAAGTTGTAGCCCATATTCCAATAAATAATCTGTAAAAAGTTCAACTTCCTACCTCAAATACTTTGTGAGGAAAGATGTAATTTATAAGCGTTATTTTTTTAACATTGCAAGTATAGGGCGTTCCGGAGCCCCTTAAGCATTTCGCAATCCATATCGCCGTTGCTTGGTATCGGGCTTTATGGCCTGCAGACTCTACACCTTGTACGGATTAAGAGGCAAACGCTTTTCGGGGACGTTATTTATAGCTGCACGTGGCGCGTGAAGTTCCTGTGAAGCCTAGCGTATTGATTTTCGTGGACTTCATTGGAACGGTTGGCGGATCTTCTCATCTTGTTCCTCAGAGACATGCCGACCCCCTGCACTGCGCTTCAAAATGGTGCCAGTGTACAGAAACTGTCAATGCCAAACGTATCCTCTTGGCGTCTAGTCCTACTTTCTTATGGAAATGAGCGTATGGCGTCAGTGGACGGGAGTTCCCAGTCGGGAAATTAAACCGCAGTTCGGCCGCCAAGTGCAGGTCTTACTGAGCGCGACGCCACATTGGGCGACCTGCACGTCGACAATAGGGATGAAATGATGATGAGGACAGCACAACACCCAGTCCCTGACGGTAGAAAAATCTCCCTCCCCAGCCGGAAATCGAACCCGGGCCCCTGTGCATGGAAATCCAATGCGCTGACTGTTCAGCTGACGGGGCGGACTACGAGGTGTGGCTAGAAAAAAACCGGACTAGTACTGTTGAAACAATAAAACGAATGCAATACGGCTGAAAGTCGCGTGGCCTGTCACGTGACTCTCGCTCCGCCTACTGCTCGAGTTTCATCTGCCTCCTGCACTCAGTCTGCCCGTGGCGTCTGTTTTAAGTAGTTGACGTTTCGTCTGTGCGTCGGAAAATGTTGAGTCCTGGAAAACATTGAAAGTGATCCCACCTTCTTACAAAATGTTATTACTTGCGATGAATCGTGGTTTTTTACTTACGATCCCGAAACTAAACGCCAATCGATGCATTGGAAAACTCCTGGTTTTCCACGACAAAAAAAAGCACGAATGTCAAAATCGAAATTCAAGGCAATGATGATTGTTTTTTTTGACATCAAAGGGATTGTGCACATTGATTGGGTACCAGAGGGACAAACAGTGAATCAGCATTACTACATTAGCGTCCTGGTTACCCTACGTGAGCGAGTACGGAGAAAACGGAACGATTTGTGGAGAAAAAAGTCACGGATCCTTAACCAAGACAATGCCCCAGCTCACAGTGCGTTGTCAGTGAAGACGTTTTTGGCAAAACACAACATTCCCATCTTAGATCATCCACCCTACTCACCTGATTTGGCCCCCTGTGACTTTTTTCTTTTCCCTAAAGTCAAGTCAGCTTTGAAAGGAACTAGATTTGAGACTGTTGAAGCAGTAAAAGAAAAAGCGACGGAAGTAATGTATGGACTTACCGAAAATGATCTGCAGCATTGCTATGAACACTGGAAAATTCGTATGGAGCGGTGTAGAGACCGAGGAGGAGAGTACATTGAAGGAGATAACATGAAATTGTAAATAATTGTAAATAAATGTTTTTTCCAGCATCAGTCCGGTTTTTTTCTAGCCGCACCTCGTACTTTCTTATAAACGAAACGAAACTGCCTTTGCACGGTAGCAATGGTACCAAAGCACAGTTTGTGCCTTCTCCTGAAATGACGCGACTTTGGCTTCGACAGGCAACAACGAAACAGTGAAAATGCATCACATGTTGAAAAAAGAATGGGGCAGCAACTTTTTAGGTCCTCCTGCGCTCAACGCACAAGTCAGAACGGAGACAAAGAAGGATTTACAATTTTTAAACCGCCTCAGTTCGGTGTAGACACTTTGCACAACAGCTGTCTCGGAGATACAGCTGTGGAAGGAGAGGCAGATACTGTACTTGCAGCGCATGTTGTGCCGGCACTGGTATCTCTCGAACAGAATTTGCATATGTTGTGTAGCTGTGTGTCTTGGGAAACCTCTACAATCGTGGCGCAACGCAGGGAACAGCGAACTACGGGCTCGTCGGCTATTCCGACCCGAGATAAAGAACCACTTTCTTCGCCCTTCCTCATGAATACGTGACCCGCAGCGCTAGATAATTGTTGCAGGTAGGTTGCCTAAGATCGGCGATGCGCTTTTTCAGCACACAAGACACAGGCTTCTTTGACAATGTCGCCTACAAAAGCAACAGCAAGGGCCTAATTAGTTACCTGTTTCATAGATCAAATTCACGGTAAACGTTACGGTTTGGAAAGTGTCAACAGAACTAACGTGGAAAACACACAGATGCGCGCGCGCGCAACACACACACACAATAAAGGATGAAAATATATTTATAGCGCTACGTGCTGGCCATTTACAGGTCTCCGTGTAATTCCTCTGTGACATAGTGGGAGCTAGCAAGGAGAAACATCTTTAATGTACATTAGAAAACACTTCTGCTACCTGTCAGATGATTTTACTAATAGAAGTAGACTGGTATATTTCATCCTTTTCTGTGTTAGAGTTAGATCAATAAAAAGGTAATGCAGATCTCTGTTACAATTTCAGACGGATTATTGATAACAAATTTCGGAAGTCAATGAATTTACTGTGAGGCTGTGATTAATATTCCCAGTTGCTTAAAAAGATGCCTGCAAGATGTACACGTGTGTACAACACACTTCTTTTCCTTCTTCTTCTTCTTGCGTTACGGCCTCTGTAGGACCACGGGTACCCCCTTCGTCGACTGCATTTTCCTATTCTTCTTCCAGAACCTCTTCATTCTTTCTCTTCTTCTCTCCCGCTCTTTTTCCGAGATCTTCGGTGTCCTTTTCTCATGTCGGCTCCACTGGTGACACTCTAATCTTTTCCTGTATTCTTCTCTGTCGTTGATCTCCGGCATATTGGTCGGTGTATATCTGTTACTCCAGTCCTTCCGAAGTTCAACAACCCACTTATTTCCTGCCTTTCCCCTTGTCCTCCCTGTTGTTTCCCACACTTCGTCATTCTGTCCATAGGATGAGTATGGATAACTACATGTCCAGCAAACCTTGCCCTTTTGAGTCTGATTTCCCCAGATATTGTTCTCATGTTTCGGTACAACTCTTCCATAGGTCTTCGTATCCACTTCTCTCCACCTCTTTTGGTACCTAGTATTTTTCTCAATAGTTTCCTCTCTTCTTTCTCTAGTTGTTCTGCCCAATTTCTTCCTAGAGTCATCGTCTCAGCAGCATATAATACTGTATTCCTCACCGTTGCCTTGTAGTGGCTTATCTTTGCCTCTGTGGATATATTATTTTTATTGTATATCTCGTCGTGCCCGCAGCTCGTGGTCGTGCGGTAGCGTTCTCGCTTCCCACGCCCGGGTTCCCGGGTTCGATTCCCGGCGGGGTCAGGGATTTTCTCTGCCTCGTGATGGCTGGGTGTTGTGTGCTGTCCTTAGGTAAGTTAGGTTTAAGTAGTTCTAAGTTCTAGGGGACTGATGACCATAGATGTTAAGTCCCATAGTGCTCAGAGCCATTTTACCCATTTTATCTCGTCGTACAGAAGGCTGACCTCATCTTATTTATCCTCTCTGTTATTTCCTCCTTGCTCCTTTTCCTTCCCATTATAAATTCTCCCAGGTATTTAAATTTGTCCATCATTTGCGCAGTGCCTTCCGGTGTTTCCCAGTCTGCAGTGGTATGTGCACTGAATACCTTTTGCCTAAGTCAGGAGTTACCCCAGAATATTATCCCTTAAAATAGCAATAAATGAAAATATACTTCTACATCCCCCAAACTGGCAACTAATCTTACGGCTAAAGTAGCCAAACCTAAACCTTTCAGCACGTCTACTAAGTGCCTTTTCCAGTTTAGGTTTTCATCAATATACATACTGAAGAACTTAGAACTTTATACCTATTCATTATTTCTTGTGTGCATAACAAGTTAATAGGAGGTGGGATGGTATTCTGCATGAAAAGGGGGTTTTCAAGGTTTTCGTGTCTGGTTGCCCGTGCACGTCCCCGACACCGACGCTCATCTCTACATCTACACTCCTGGAAATGGAAAAAAGAACACATTGACACCGGTGTGTCAGACCCACCATACTTGCTCCGGACACTGCGAGAGGGCTGTACAAGCAATGATCACACGCACGGCACAGCGGACACACCAGGAACCGCGGTGTTGGCCGTCGAATGGCGCTAGCTGCGCAGCATTTGTGCACCGCCGCCGTCAGTGTCAGCCAGTTTGCCGTGGCATACGGAGCTCCATCGCAGTCTTTAACACTGGTAGCATGCCGCGACAGCGTGGACGTGAACCGTATGTGCAGTTGACGGACTTTGAGCGAGGGCGTATAGTGGGCATGCGGGAGGCCAGGTGGACGTACCGCCGAATTGCTCAATACGTGGGGCGTGAGGTCTCCACAGTACATCGATGTTGTCGCCAGTGGTCGGCGGAAGGTGCACGTGCCCGTCGACCTGGGACCGGACCGCAGCGACGCACGGATGCACGCCGAGACCGTAGGATCCTACGCAGTGCCGTAGGGGACCGCACCGCCACTTCACAGCAAATTAGGGACACTGTTGCTCCTGGGATATCGGCGAGAACCATTCGCAACCGTCTCCATGAAGCTGGGCTACGGTCCCGCACACCGTTAGGCCGTCGTCCGCTCACGCCCCAACATCGTGCAGCCCGCCTCCAGTGGTGTCGCGACAGGCGTGAATGGAGGGACGAATGGAGACGTGTCGTCTTCAGCGATGAGAGTCGCTTCTGCCTTGGTGCCAGTGATGGTCGTATGCGTGTTTGGCGCCGTGCAGGTGAGCGCCACAATCAGGACTGCATACGACCGAGGCACACAGGGCCAACACCCGGCATCATGGTGTGGGGAGCGATCTCCTACACTGGCCGTACACCACTGGTGATCGTCGAGGGGACACTGCATAGTGCACGGTACATCCAAACCGTCATCGAACCCATCGTTCTACCATTCCTAGACCGGCAAGGGAACTTGCTGTTCCAACAGGACAATGCACGTCCGCATGTATCCCGTGCCACCCAACGTGCTCTAGAAGGTGTAAGTCAACTACCCTGGCCAGCAAGATCTCCGGATCTGTCCCCCATTGAGCATGTTAGGGACTGGATGAAGCGTCGTCTCACGCGGTCTGCACGTCCAGCACGAACGCTGGTCCAACTGAGGCGCCAGGTGGAAATGGCATGGCAAGCCGTTCCACAGGACTACATCCAGCATCTCTACGATCGTCTCCATGGGAGAATAGCAGCCTGCATTGCTGCGAAAGGTGGATATACACTGTACTAGTGCCGACATTGTGCATGCTCTGTTGCCTGTGTCTATGTGCCTGTGGTTCTGTCAGTGTGATCATGTGATGTATCTGACGCCAGGAATGTGTCAATAAAGTTTACCCTTCCTGGAACAATGAATTCACGGTGTTCTTATTTCAATTTCCAGGAGTGTATAACCATTGGTGCACCACAGCTACTTCGGCGCTAGTTTTGGATAGCGCCATTTTGCAATGGACGGTATACTTTAACCACGCGAATAGTTAGTAAACTTAGCCGTTTCGAAATGCTTCCACCCTCTGCCCGAAAGTCAGTGATCGTGTTCTGCTGCACGTCAGATAACTCACTCTGTTTCAGCATTATGACAACGATTTCGCTTCCCCCCGACACGCTTTATAGACCCTCCACTGCTAGTACTGCTACCGGCCATCTGTGAGTGGTTATTGCGTGTTGACTTCGAACATAGGCTGTGGTGACATTAATGTGACTGGACCGTGTAATAGATACGGCTGCCGACGTATCTCTCAGCATACTACAGGACCGTCAGTTACACTATAATTTGAGAAGATACATTTCCACTTTTTATGCACACTGTTTTTGGTTTATTATTTATTTTAGCCCTACAGAACTGGCCATTCCATTCTGGTTGATATTCATTAGTTGTAATCTTATTGGTATTTCTGCCGGAAGAACGATGTCATCAGCAAAATCCAGCTCTGTAAGCCTAGATTGCTTATTCAAACCTATGTACATGCTGGAGTTGTCCATAGTTTTTATCATTATGAGTTGTGCAATTATTATGAAAAGGAATGGTAACAAAATGTATCCTTGTTTAGACACCTGAAAGAATACTAAAGAAAGGGTTGATCCCATCTGCTGCTCATATACAGCAACTCGAATATAGGGACAGGTTTCTGAAAACATCAGCGAGATGGTCAGATAGCTATACAAGGTTACAACGTTCGATATTCCACAATTATTCTCGGTGTACACTGTCAAATGCCTTTTTTTTGTTAAAAAAAGAACGAAGTGTTCGGATTAAGAACTGCGTAAGGCAAGGATGTAGATTTGCTTCCCTACTATTCAATCGGTACACTGAAGAAGAGATGACGGAAGTAAAAGATAGGTACAGGGGTGGGATCTGAATCCAAAGTGAAAGAATTTCAGCTGTGAGGTTTACTGATGACGTTGCTGTACTCAGTGAAAGTCAGAAATAATAAACAGGATATAATGAAGGAAATGAACAGTCTACTGAACACAGAATACTGTTGGGAGTAAATCGAAGACAGACGAAAGGAATGAGTAGTGGGAATTAGTGATAAAGTTAACATAGAAATTGGGGACCACGAAGTAGACGAAGTGAAAGAACGGTATTTTCCTTTGAAACAAAATAACGTATGACGAAGAGGATGCACAAAACAGACTAGTACCGGCAAAGGAGAGCATTCCTCGCTAAAAGAAGTCTGCTAGTATCAAATATTGGCCTTGATTTGAGGAGGAAATTTTTGAGAATGTACGTCTGGAGCACAGCATTGCATGAGGGAAACTCAGAAGAAGAGAATCGAAGCGTTTGAGATATGGTTCCATTGAAGCACACTGTGAATTACATAGACTGATAAGAAACGAGTAGGGTACCCACAGAACCGGCGAGGATAGAAAGATGTAGCGCAAAACACTGGCAAGAAGAAGGTACAAGATGATAGGAGATGTGTTCAGACATCAGTCAATAACTTCCGTGCTACTAGAGGAGGTTGTAGAGAGCAAAACCTACAGGGGAAGACCGAAATTAGGATATATCCAACAAATAACTGAGGACCTTGTGTGTAAATGCTACTCTAAGAAGGAGAGGTTGACTACCTTATGATTAGCAGCGTAGTAAGTAAAATTTCTTTTAATAATGAAAGAGGGTTGTCAACTTACTCTTTACGAAATGGAGAGAGACTTTCAGACAATCAGCGCTCAGTAAAAGATTGCCAGCTGATCCTAAACATAAAAAAATGCAAAGTAAGGCGGGAGAAAATAAAAATGGCTCTGAGCACCATGGGACTCAACATCTTAGGTCATAAGTCCCCTAGAACTTAGAACTACTTAAGCCTAACTAACCTAAGGACATCACACACACCCATGCCCGAGGCAGGATTCGAACCTGCGACCGTAGCAGTCCCGCGGTTCCGGACTGCAGCGCCAGAACCGCTAGACCACCGCGGCCGGCTGGGAGAAAATAATAGATTCAATGTTGTCTGACTGTACAGTCAACGATCAGTCACAGGAGACAGATGTGCTTGATTTTCCACCCGATGGCGATGACTTCCTCCAGTATCCTGACTGTCCGTGTCAGCAGGCCATCCAGCATCGTGAGGAGGCTGGTAATGTCCTCATGTTGGTTTCTTGGCCATGAAATGAGATGCTATCGGGTGTCAGCGCAAAACGCACATACCATCGGCCCGTAATTTATGGGATCTGCCTGACTTGTGGATGGACATATGGTGTCATATACCTCCGGGAACCAAAAGGAGTTGTCGAATTTTGCCATCGGGAATCACTGTTGTATTGTGTTTAAAAGATGAACCCACATGCTACTAAGTTGGTGGTTATAATTACTTGGGTCAGCATTGTAACTGTAATCTCAGGGAAGGCGAACCAAACAAGAAAAATTCGTCTGCTTTCTAAATGCGTTGGATTTTGGCTATAATAAGCTAAGGATGGTTGGCACATTAAGGGAATATGTCATTAATTAACGGAGGAAAGTGTGGACGATCATCTGTCAGACAAGAAGATAATAGGAGCTTCAAAATTTGGTGCTACAGAAGGAAGCTGAAGGTTGGGAGGGTAGATCGTACATTTAATGAAGAGTTATTGTGCCGAACTGGGGAAAAAAAATTGCCATCTGTTGCGACTGTGCAGGCGCACAATCACCATCGAAGAGTCTTGCAGAGAATATAGCAAGTCCATAAACCACCACTTGTGCACTCACAAAGTTTTTGGAATTGTCCTTAGAACCAGCAATGCTGTTAACCAGTCCCTTGCTGAATTATCAACACACGTGGGAGCACTAACAGTCCCAACTTCTCACATATTTTGCATATACTATGACCATCAGAAATTTGATGAACTGGTGTCAATTACAATTTTATAACATGAGAATACAATAACAAAGGTACAAAATACATAATTAAAAACATAACAATACAGATAACATTTGTAGTAATACAGGCTTTACAAAACAATAGAAATAAACATATACATCAGTGTTACTGGAATTATGACATAAGTAAATACATAAAAGATCAGAATAACTTTTGAAACATCAACTTCACACATGAGCATTAAAACAAAACATAATAAATAATGTCTAAGCATCTTTACAAAGAAAATAACATATTATTAGAAAAATTCCACAACATAACTCATATCAGCTAAACACATAAAGACAGGAAAAACACAAATATACAAGAGTACACAAACACATAGCAGAATAACACAAGAGGAAAGGGCAGGGTTTGTTTTCAGTGTAACATTTGGTACTGCAGTCCAATCTAAAACTTCATTCTGTAGATCTTTCCTCTTATTTCAACATTTGTTTCCACAAAAAAAAAAAAACAAAAATCCTATCCAAGCATGCTTTCTGTATTCTGTTCACATCCTCTTTCAAAAATAATTTTTCTCCACTGTACACTACTTTTTTGGCCAAACCATTTTCTTATAGCTTCTCAATGCATTTCTTCCAATTCATCATAACTTGTTCTCACATGTAGCCTACCCCATCTTAAGCTAACTTAAATCTACTGAGCTCAGATGCTAAACGAAGGGACGAGGCAATGCAGCAGCACAAAACAATTAACACAAACAGCAATGACAAAAAAATGCAAAGTGGCAAAGCAAGCAGCAGTATAAATTAACAGAGCAAATGCAACATTACAACTAATATGAGCCAATGCGCAGCAACAAGAAAAATAAATCAGTAGTAAAACTGGCTTAACAGAGTAATACAAAGTGAAATTCAGTAACACTATGCCTGGCAAACAGCAGCAGCAAATGCAATAACTTATATCTAATCATGACAAAGCTCAAGCAGAAAAAATATTACAGTAAAAATGGCCATGTTTAACACCTATGTCACATCTTAGCACTAGAGTGATGCATCACGATAAATTACTCTACCAAAAAAATTACCAAGTAGTTGAAAAGAAAATTATGTATGCAGTAACTGTTACTAATCCCTTCTTATTGTTCTTTCCTTTCCAAGTGCTCCTTTTTCGAAGAATATGGATCATAAAATTATTATTTAATAGATCTGTTGGCAGAAAGTGTTCACATTATAAACGCACTTAATTTTATTTTATAAAACCAATGATGCAACACAGCTGGAAACCAGATATTAAACAATATGAGCAATCTCTCAACTAGAAAGACAATATATGTAAAATGCTTCTCATCGTTTCATTAGGCATTTTAGTAAATATCATAAATTAAGAGCTCCACAGTGTAATCATATGTTTTCAAGTTTGAGCGTGTCGTATTTGCGATGCTTTCTACAAAGGAATGTCAATAGCGAGGATAATGGCCTCTTTTTTTCTCCACCTGTTCCTCTGAAAGGCACACACTAATGGCTTTTTTTCCAGGTGACTGTTGCTCAGCTGGGTGCCCATGACGCATTACGTGAAGGTGGTCACTTAACTTTCTTACCGAAATATTTACAACACCAGTTTGCACAAAGTGACAGTCTCATATAAAATTTCACAGGTCGAGAATTTGCATTACAAATGTGTAGAAACAAAATCCTTTAAATATAATAGTGTCCAAAAAATTTTCCTCGGCATTGTGATACATTCACACATTTACACGCATTTCATAACTCTTCAAAGTACGATTCTTGATTTCCATCATACTTTTTCACAAGTCAGAGTCCCTAACCACTACTCCTTATTCCTTACCTTATTATACATATACATATTCATCAACACATCTTCAATATTTCATCATAATAAATACATAGCATAATCAGATTCCTCATATAGCATCATTTCATTGATCATAAACATACCTCAACAGCATAATACACATCTTCGTCGTAATAATAACATCATAACACCTCAGTCAAATCTCAGAAACGTCGTAGCTTTCTGCAATAATTTCAAAACCTAAACAAAATTCTCTACTCATTTCTAAAGTGTCATCTACCTCAAATCATACTTTAAAAATCATGATCCCATGCCAAATACGACATTCAAAGCTCTCATAGTATCACAATGGTTCCGAAAAAATACGAACAGTTCACAAAGTACAGACAGAATATAATTTCATAAGTGTGAAGTTACCCAACTGTGTAATTATGTAAATATCTGTCACTGATGTAGTAAAATAAATGTTTGTCTCTCTCAGTTAAATGATCAGATAGCTGTGTAATTATGTGTAAGAGAAATATGGTACCGATGTGTAAAGTTGTATAAGCAGATACCATATTAGCTAGGGCTCCTTGTACTTGCCAAACACATGGTACAGAAAGTAAGTGTGTACCCCTCTGAGGATTAATGTAATTATACCCTCAGGTGTTACAGATTACAGCAATGAAATGAAATGTATCACAGAAAACTTTCTTTGTAATTCAAAAATCTTGAAAAATAAATGTTTTAAGTACAAAATTAATCACTCAAATGCGTGTCCCGTAGCGCTAAATGTGCGTCTTGCTGTAAGATAATTCTGTGGAAGTGTCGTAGTTATCGTCCTCTGTAAGCAAAGTTCTGCTAAAGTCAATGTACTTACCTCATCATAAACGAAAGTGAAATGCTTTGCGTATAGATATCGTAGTTATTACATACCTTACCCTGATCAAGAAAGTACTATAATGTAACGTATTGTTGTGCTACGAAAAAGGCTGTCTCATTGTAGCTATACCACAAAAGTTACTACTAAAACATGTTTTACTTTCCAGAATAATACAGAAAAACTGTGCAGACATAAAACAGATACAGCGCAAAAGCAATAATATAAATTGTGTCACTCATTAGTAGTGTCGTGATATAATCGTGTAGCTGTCAAATAAACTAACCACTGTGTCATCTGATATCTCTCAGAAAGTACTTTAAATCCAGAATGTATTTTCAAGTAAACCAAAATGTTGCATTAATATCTCATTAGCAGTACTGGTACATGTTCTAAGTATGTGAGCCTTATAGTCATTACGTAATCGTGCCACTAACAAGCAAGAATGTACACACACAATAACAATGCATTCGTAATTACTGTCTAAATATGTTCCCTAGGTTATAGACTGGATAGTTTATTTTAAAACATAGTTACATGTTAACAGTTTCTAAGTGTGAGAAAGAGTACTAGTAATGTGAAGTGAAAAATTTTATGGCAAAGACTAAGTTAATAAACAGATTATCTCTCACTAAACGGTTTTACATGTGAAATGTGGTGAAATCTTTTACCCTATCTAGTGCGCTGAGTTCCAACTTCAAAGCAATTATCATGTGGTATATTTTGGTAAAGAATGCTCAAATTTTTCTCAAAGTTAGCGTCTATGTTATTTTTCTCTGAGCCAGCCGGCGCACGTGGCTGCCTGCAGTGCGAGTCATTGTCTGCTACCTCTTTGTTGGCGTGCGTCGTTATTAGGATTAGGAGACCTAACTTCTACAAATTCACCTTGTCGAGAGGGCCCTGCCCTGTTTGAATCTCGCCAGTTCTGATGAAATTCAGGTCTGTCGTTACGATTATATCGTCTGTCGTCATGTCGGATTCCATAGTTTCTTTCTTGCCAATCACATGGTGGAGAATTTGTGCCTGAATCATAACTGCGCACTGAACTGTTGCGTCTGAAGTTATTCTGTCTCCTTTGATAATAATTATTTTGGTTCCCATATTGTTTGTTTCTCTGATTATCTCTGTGATAGTCACTACCACGGAGAGGTGATCTTTCCCTGTAATTATTACTACTCTGCCAACGGTTGTCTTACGTGTGGTGTCTGTTTTGGTCACGATTTGTGTTGTAAGAATAGCCTTTTCATGTCCAGTTATTATTTCTTTCATCGCAGAATTGCGAAGGATGTGACCTGTAATTGTTGTGTTGCTGTTTTCGCGTCCCGCGATTGTCAGTGTCAATTTCTAGGTCTTGTAACAGTCCCTGAAAAGCTTCAATGTCGTCTTTGCAACGTCCGGCCAAAATAATATGTCGTAAATGTTCAGGCAATTTGAGCAAATGCGGATGAGTTCTGAGAGGCTGTATGGGTTTGACAGGTACTGATTCTTCAAAATATTTCACAAGACTGAAAAATTCAGATTGTTCGAAATGTTTCATCATTATGATGCTATGTTTTACTCGGTCTTGTGTGGCTTGAGACCAATATGTTGAGAGGAAGGCATGATAAAATTCTCCTTCACTGTGGTAATTGTGAATGACCGATCGCATTCTTTCAGCTGGTTCACTCTCTAAGTAGCCACACATAAATTCTAATCTGTGCTCCAATGACCAGTTGGGAGGAAAACAATGAGAGAATTGATGGAGCCACGCTCGTGGATGAATGTCGTTGCCAGAATTCTTAAATGTTTTGAATTTACGTGTAGTAATGAACAGCTTATAGTCAAAATCATCATGCCAGCGAGTAGCATATCGGTCATTGTTACGTCGTGTCGGCGGTTCCATCTTAAAATTCGGTGCACCTTGCCAATGTCTTTCATAATTTCCAAAATGCCCTGTATTATTATTTTGTGGCTTTTCCGTATTTCTAAGTCCCTCTTCCCGTGTTGGAGCGTGAGTGTCCTCTGAAATACGTAATTTTTGTATTACTTGTGGCAACTGATCTTGTACTTCCCAGATTTCTCTTTTGTGTTGCGTATTAATTTGATTCTGATTTTGTTTGAATTTCTTAATTTGTTCGCACTCTTCTGTGTCATTAAAGACTACCGGTTTTGTGTCATTCAGATTATCATCTACCTTCGTAGATAAATTATTTAGCTGATCCGAAAGTTCAATTACTTTCTCTGATAATGAACTAATTTCCTCCATGTGTCTTTCTGAACCAATTTTCAGAGTATCTGCTGTGTCCTTCAAGTTTTCCTGAGTTTTTGCAAGTTGCGTAACCGAATCGGTAGATGCAACTGAGTCAATTTTAGCTTGCAAGGTGTTGTGATTTTCATGAACAATAGTTTGCAGTTCCTTTATGGCTGCTTCGTGATTCTGTAATGCATTTTCATGACGCGAAAAAATAGGTTGGAAATGCTCACAAATTTGTGTTTTTACGTCATTACAGACTTTTTGACATCTCACTTCCATTTTATGTAACTCAGTAGTTAAATCTTCACGTGTTTGTTCAAGCGTGGTGTCTAACTTCCGAAGATTTTGTTCCATTGTGTCTAACTTTTGAAGCTTTTGCTGTGTTTGTCTCTGATTTTGTTCCATTGTGTCTAAATTTCGAAGATTTTGTTCCATTGTGTCTAACTTTTGAAGCTTTTGCTGTGTTTGTCTCTGATTTTGTTTCATTTGCTGCATTAATTGCAATAATAATGTATTAGTGTCTGGAATCTGTTCCTCTATGCTTTTCGGCAGTGCATTTGCACCGGCAACATTCACATTTTGACGAGCAGAAAATGTGTCTTGACTTATTTGAGAAAACGGTGAGGACCCAAAACCTGAGTCAACAGTATTCATTATTTGCCGCCCGCTCCATTTCCCTATGCACAATTACCAAATTACTAGTTTGAACATTAGTTAATTCATTACACGGTGGCGCCAACACACTGCTTTCGTCTTCACTGTCATTCCTCAGTTTACTTTGGAGCCAAGAACTACGTTTTTCACACGCCATTATTGTCACAATATTTCACACGACAACACAGAAAAGCACAATTTGAAGAGCAAAATAAGAAAACACATCAACATAGCACTGAAAATAATATCTAGTTAATTGCAAGCGCAGCTGCGAAATACTTGATGCAAATTTACATGCATGCCACAACTGTTTTACTGTACAAGAATGAAAAACTACAACTACAAAGGAAATTCTCTCTACAATTCCGCGCTAGCAATAAACAAAAGCTA
This sequence comes from Schistocerca cancellata, assembly GCF_023864275.1. Taxonomy (NCBI): domain Eukaryota; kingdom Metazoa; phylum Arthropoda; class Insecta; order Orthoptera; family Acrididae; genus Schistocerca; species Schistocerca cancellata. The sequence goes on from NC_064626.1 coordinate 1,243,660,659, forward strand.
CACTAATTACACAAACTACAAGAACAAAATCAAAAGATTCCAGTGAGGTATCCTCGGCTAAGGGTCGACATATGAAACGTACCCTTAGAAAAATTGTACAAGACTGTGCTTAAACTGACACACAATATTTTTGGCGCAACGCAATCTCACCTTCAGTAATCCCTACAAAAGAATGGCCCTGACTAAGATTAACCTATACGTTTCACAAATCACTTATCTCATAAAAATCTTCGTTACTCAAACTACTGCAGCTTATTGAATGGTGTAGGCCCCGGCAGTTGACCCTGAACGCAAATAAATGTAACATATTGCGCATACATGTGATGAGAAATCCAAAAGGAGATCCATTGCTGTACAGTTACACTATTGATGACAAACCGCTGGAAAGAATATATTCTGTAAAATATTTAGGAGTAACTATCCAGCTGCGCGGGATTAGCCGAGCGGTCTCAGGCGCTGCAGTCTTGGACTGTGCGGCTGGTCCCGGCGGAGGTTCGAGTCCTCCCTCGGGCATGGGTGTGTGTTTGTCCTTAGGATAATTTAGGTTAAGTAGTGTGTAAACTTAGGGACTGATGACCTTAGCAGTTAAGTCCCATAAGATATCACACACATTTGAACATAACTATCCAGAAAGACATTAAGTGGAGCGGCCACATAAAACAAATAGCGGCGAAAGCAAACGCCAGACTGAGATTCATATGAAGAATCTTAAGGAAATGTAACTCATCCATGAAGTGGCTTATAAGGCGCTTGTTCGACCGAATTTTGAGTACTGTTCTTCTATATGGGATCCTTAGCAGGTAGTGTAACCTCCTCCTCACTTACCGACCTTAATGACAGTGAAAAATTAAACCGCCTGTACCTAATGGAAATTTGGGAAAAGCAATCGTCACCGAAGTTAATCTGTCGGTAAAGAGGGAGGAAAGGGTTACATCTAAATGAAAGGAAAAATGCAAATGAAACTGCTGGAAATTAATTTTGAAAAGGGGTAAAGTTAATAAAGAAAGTAAATGTGCGGCCGTTACGTTAACAATTAACTAGCGGTAAATAGATATTTGAGGTTTCGGGGAAATTACGGTCGCCAGTCCTCTGGACAATTACTATAGTAACTGAAAAAGAAAGGTTATTACACATATAATTAGCACTAGAAGCGTGGCAACTGAAGGTTGACACGTGTAGTGTGAAAACTGAAAGTTTGTCAGAAGTAATAAATTTCGCTACACTCTGACTTGATTTAGCAAAAGAATTAATAAAACCGGAAAATTGAAAGTTAATTTAGTGACTGAAATTAATAGTGAGCTTTGTTTCTGAAGCACATCGAAATTCAGTAAAATACGTTTAGTCTTGGGCTACCTCAACAATCATTTCAAAAACTACTTGAATCTACGCAATTTAGAAATAAGAGATTGAACTTGAATTAAATGATTCTGAACAATTAACAATAGTAAAATTTAGTACGTACCAAGCTGAGCTGCAGTCACAGGTAAGCTAAAATACGGTAACAAAACTCGCACTCTTAATTTGTGCTTGTGTAATCTAAATATTGTAGCCAGCTATGAATACCTTAACTGTACTTTGAAATTAAAGCAGTGAAATAGAATGATATTACTTTAATGCTGGCGTTTGAATTTCAATGACACTCGGGTTCATTCCGGAAAAGGAAGGGACCCTGCTTGGTAATGCAATTGGGACAATGAGCAACAAAGGTTCATGCTACTTTGCTGTAATTTAGTGAGAAAAATTTAACAGTTTGAAAAGCTGAGGTCTGCCATACAATTCTAAAACTTTACGTGCTACCAGTCTTCCTTGTTGGTTGATTGAAGGTTCGAAGTCGTCGATCGAGGAGGTGGCGACAGTCACTCATTGTCGGCCGTCGCTGTTGCAGAAGCTGGATGTTGGCGCGCCTTCTTCTCGACACGGTCACCAGACGAAACGGGCTCTTGATGTGCGCCAGCTAACGCTTCCCGTCCGCGACACCATGTCAGAAACTAACATAGCTAGTCGAGAGCAATTACATGCTGCCAAACCCCGAAAGCGCGGCAACTCGCAGGAGCGTCACACAACACACCTGCTCCACTGCCCTCCTCCAGCCAGACACCCCTCAGCTTGCGCTCCGCGCGGCAGAGTTAACACTCTCAAAGATCCTAAACACTTTGGTTCTCCACACGACCTATCGATGTAATGGTTCGATAGCATAGTTTTCCCCAGGCAAGACCCAGCGTAAAAATACAAATAATATTTACAAAACAAACCAATTGTACATCGACATAAAAGCATAATTATACGAGTACAAATAACATAACAATTACAATATACACTCCTGGAAATGGAAAAAAGAACACATTGACACCGGTGTGTCAGACCCACCATACTTGCTCCGGACACTGCGAGGGGGCTGTACAAGCAATGATCACACGCACGGCACAGCGGACACACCAGGAACCGCGGTGTTGGCCGTCGAATGGCGCTAGCTGCGCAGCATTTGTGCACCGCCGCCGTCAGTGTCAGCCAGTTTGCCGTGGCATACGGAGCTCCATCGCAGTCTTTAACACTGGTAGCATGCCGCGACAGCATGGACGTGAACCGTATGTGCAGTTGGCGGACTTTGAGCGAGGGCGTATAGTGGGCATGCGGGAGGCCGGGTGGACGTACCGCCGAATTGCTCAACACGTGGGGCGTGAGGTCTCCACAGTACATCGATGTCGTCGCCAGTGGCCGGCGGAAGGTGCACGTGCCCGTCGACCTGGGACCGGACCGCAGCGACGCACGGATGCACGCCAAGACCGTAGGATCCTACGCAGTGCCGTAGGGGACCGCACCGCCACTTCCCAGCAAATTAGGGACACTGTTGCTCCTGGGGTATCGGCGAGGACCATTCGCAACCGTCTCCATGAAGCTGGGCTACGGTCCCACACACCGTTAGGCCGTCTTCCGCTCACGCCCCAACATCGTGCAGCCCGCCTCCAGTGGTGTCGCGACAGGCGTGAATGGAGGGACGAATGGAGACGTGTCGTCTTCAGCGATGAGAGTCGCTTCTGCCTTGGTGCCAATGATGGTCGTATGCGTGTTTGGCGCCGTGCAGGTGAGCGCCACAATCAGGACTGCATACGACCGAGGCACACAGGGCCGACACCCGGCATCATGGTGTGGGGAGCGATCTCCTACACTGGCCGTACAACACTGGTGATCGTCGAGGGGACACTGAATAGTGCACGGTACATCCAAACCGTCATCGAACCCATCGTTCTACCATTCCTAGACCGGCAAGGGAACTTGCTGTTCCAACAGGACAATGCACGTCCGCATGTATCCCGTGCCACGCAACGTGCTCTAGAAGGTGTAAGTCAGCTACCCTGGCCAGCAAGATCTCTGGAGCTGTCCCCCATTGAGTATGTTTGGGACTGGATGAAGCGTCGTCTCACGCGGTCTGCACGTCCAGCACGAACGCTGGTTCAACTGAGGCGCCAGGTGGAAATGGCATGGCAAGCCGTTCCACAGGACTACATCCAGCATCTCTACGATCGTCTCCATGGGAGAATAGCAGCCTGCATTGCTGCGAAAGGTGGATATACACTGTACTAGTGCCGACATTGTGCATGCTCTGTTGCCTGTGTCTATGTGCTTGTGGTTCTGTCAGTGTGATCATGTGATGTATCTGACCCCAGGAATGTGTCAATAAAGTTTCCCCTTCCTGGGACAATGAATTCACGGTGTTCTTATTTCAATTTCCAGCAGTGTATAAAGACACAGATATGTCATATCTTCAGATAACAAAATAAGGAAAAATAAGTACAATAGATGGAAATAGGAGGATATGCATTTCAGGCGTTACAGTAGGACTGACAGGAGAGACGAAGATCCAACGAAGAGCGGCACGTTTCGTCACGGGATCGTTTAGCTGGGTTGGAGGGCTCAGTTACAGGTACAAAAGGACCCTCCGGCCACACACCATTGGACAGCTTGCGGAGTATGATGTAGATGTTGAATACAGTAAGCAGGTTCAAATGGATGTAGGTTGCAGCAGTATGCAGTGATAAAGAGCCTTGCACGACACAGATCAGTGTGGAGAGCTGCATCAAACCAGTCTTCGGACTGAGGACCACAGTAACAGCAAGACGTCCATGAAATAACAACGTACACATAGGTTGCGAAGCGGATTCGAAATTACGCTCAAGAAATACAAGCCATTTTTTAACATCCGGCTCCCCCCCCCCCCCCCCCCCCCGATTCTTTAAATAACCGAACTCTCATATATCAAACAACTTCAAACATCTGATTGCTTTACAAGGGAGGTGATACAGGGTGTTACAAAAAGGTACGGCCAAACTTTCAGGAAACACACACAAAGAAAGAATATATGTTATGTGGACATGTGTCCGGGAACGCTTACTTTCCATGTTAGAGCTCATTTTAATGCTTCTCTTCAAATCACATTAATCATGGAATGGAAACACACAGTAACAGAACGTACCAGCGTGACTTCAAACACTTTGTTACAGGAAATGTTCAAAATGTCCTCCGTTATCGAGGATACATGCATCCACCCTCCGTCGCATGGAATTCCTGATGCGCTGATGCAGCACTGGAGAATGGTGTATTGTATCACAGCCGTCCACAATACGAGCACGAAGAGTCTCTACATTTGGTACCGGTGTTGCGTAGACAAGAGCTTTCAAATGCCCCCATAAACGAAAGTCAAGAGGGTTGAGGTCAGGAGAGCGTGGAGGCCATGCAATTGGTCCGCCTCTACCAATCCATCGGTCACCGAATCTGTTGTTGAGAAGCGTATCCGAACACTTCGACTGAAATGTGCAGGAGCTCCATCGTGCATGAACCACGTGTTGTGTCGTACCTGTAAAGGCACTTGTTCTAGCAGCACAGGTCGAGTATCCCGTATGAAATCATGATAACGTGCTACACTGAGCGTAGGTGGAAGAACAAGGGGCCCAATCGAGACATCACCAACAATGGTAGTACTGTAGAGCAATGAGTCGCATGTCAACACAAGCACCGAAGTCAACATTACCTTCTTTTAATTGGACCAACTGGCGGTGAATGGAGAAAGTACAGTACATACTGACGAAACTAAAATGAGCTCTAACATGGAAATTAAGCGTTTCCGGACACATGTCCACATAACATTTTTACTTTATTTGTGTGTGAGGAATTTTTCCTGAAAGTTTGGTCGTACCTTTTTGTAACACCCTGTATATGAAATACTTTACGCAAAGCATGTAAAACCTTAGTCGTTGAAGATACAAAACCGAAATTATGTTCGATTCATTACTTTCACATTAACCATCCATAGGCTATTCAGTTTAGAAAAATTTTGTACTATATTTAAAGTTTGTTGGAAGTCGCCAAGCCTGTCTGTATCATGCACTGTGTGAATATAATCTGGGTAATTTACGCTCTCTTTTAATAAGAGCTTGTTTTGCACTCATCTAAGTGTTTATGATGTCGGATCTCCTGAACTATGTGTCGTACAGCTCTCTGCAAAATGCACTGCGAATAGAGTCAGCAGTACAGAAGAAAAGACAGCGTGCCTGATGCTGCAGTTTTACTGTATGAACAGCAAAAATTGCAGTAAGGCTAAACATTTCTCCTTTCATTGTTTTGTGTGGATTGACTGGTGGGAGGGCTCGGCGGGATGTCAACGAGGAAAAGTTTCTATAGGATTTGAAATTATGTGTAGCGTTTCTCGGAAGTTGCTAAGTTCTCTCATTGTCAAATACCTGATAAGTATAGTGTGGTTAATTTGCGTGCCGTGTGTTATGCTGCCTGAAGACATATACACAATTCCAAGTCGATTGAAAGTTAAAGCTTAATCTTCCTTCCTGTTTCATATTTTCCAACTGCAATACTTGTATTTCGGTGTTAAACCTTTGACGTAAGATTATTCCTCTTAATTGGCATCCTTCGACAGCATGTTAAATTTTTAAATTATGATATATTGTAAATCAAAGTTTTATTGTCCCTGAAATCAGATAAGGAGCCTACCATGGGAGTAGCTGCCCGTTTAGTAAGACAGATACGTTATTCCTCGACGAAGACTTTTCAGTTTTGAATTCCCTACAATACTTTAAAATAACGAGAACATACGAGAGTTTTCACATCGGTTCCTTTCACGCCGCTTTCCCGTTTCCTGATCATAAAAACATCCTTTCGTCTCAGGTGACCTTGTTCCTCACGTACAGAACACACCAGGTGGATGAGCTCAGCTACATGCATTTCGTTTCTTTCATTTTCTTTCTCTCTTTCAGCTGGTAGCGAAATGCCCTGGAAAGCCGTACCTGAAAACAGCGCACCTCGCCGCCCATCTGTCGGTGCGGACATGTCACACACTTTCTTCTCTTAGCGCGGTCGTGGCGAACCGTTTTCAAAAACAGACCAGAGGGGCGAGCTTTCTCCGCGCGGACACTTGAGACGGCGGAGAAAGCGGGCTAGCGGGATTATTCATAAAGATGCAGACTGCGGGCTGCACTTGCACGCGCGAACGCTGCTCCAGAACTGCTAGTGAGAAAGATCTCACCCGCACGTGGAACATCCTTCCTGACTGCTTCCTGTGACTGGACATGAAATGTACGCGCAGTTGGCTGTTACGAATATACACAGTGCAACACAAAACTCAAGTGCAATAGAAACAAAGAAACTCTACGATATAAGTTTGTAAGCTTTCACGGCCACTGACAATTTGAATATCCTTTTGGATATTAGGCTGCGCCGTTGAGAAACATTACAGCAACTATAACGCCGACGTTTCGACCAGCTCTGCAGCGGTCTCCTTCAGGCGACTAATTGCTGGATTTTGGTGATGCTGTTCCCCTACATACACAGTATTTCTGTTGCTAGATGCCTACCGACGTCACATTCTGGAATGCCATCGGATAATTCGAAGAAAAGGTAGCTGTGGAAAAGTGGCTGTACGGTAGGCTATTACCGGTGCTGCTTTGGCAAGTTGTAACACCATAGCTCTAATGCTCTACTGATTTATTTTGACTTTTTTGTGTTATTTATTGTTATAACGTTGAGTTTCTGTAAATTTTTTGATTGCATTAATAGCACAAAAGTGTTCACTCTTTCCTTTGTAACAAGTTTGATGCAATGGATTGATTCTATGCAATGTAGTGTATCTGTCATTTATATTCTTTGTCTCATTTGGAGGGAACAAAACTTAATGTATATAATTGTAATTTTGTTTAAATAATTTTTCGTAGAAATGTCAATATGTGCAAATGTTCTGTTTTGTTTGATATGTTTGGTTACTGTTATGTAAACTGCTGACCTTCACTTAGGGTTCTTAGTTATTTCGTATGTAAAAGGTGGCGTGGTTCCCCTCGGGAACGGAACTGCGTAGCGCGCGCAAAATGTGGTTGGCGTGGATACAAAGGTGGAACCAAGAGTCAGTCGGGGACGAGCTACCAAACTGTCAACTGCTCATGTAAAAGTTGTGTATTGTGCAGGTGCCGAGAGAGGCTTTTCGTGCCGCTTTCCAATGCCTCGGATGGATGGATAAAGATCTGGAACTATTCTGGAATTGATATCCATCATCGCCACCAAGAAATGACAGAGTCCAGCAATTCTACCTGCAAATCCACCTACCTACAAGCTATCGCCACCACATTGCGCAATCACTGACAAGGAACCAAGGAATAATACAAATGTATGGTGAAGGATCAGCTCAATGGATGTTTTAGTGTGCACAAATATAAGGTAACTTATACTCGAACTCTTATACCTACCTTGATTTTTTTATCCCCAGTCACGCAACCACTTAGGGTCCTTCCCATGCTAAAGTGATTACCGAGTGTCCTTATTGAAAGAACATTAAAGTTAAAGTTTGTAAGACGTATGCGTTGCCGGCGATGGACGAGGCATGGCAGAGTCTCTGACCAGAGAGTAGTATGTAGTTAGTTGTTGCTTGTCGCTAGTCGGCAGTAGTCTGCAGTAGTATGCACTAGTCTTGAGTTGTCTGCAGTAGTCGACAGGAGTCGGCGCGTGCCTGCGCGTGTCGGCAGTCTGCTCTGGTCGGGACTTTGGAGGATGAGTAATATTGTAGAAGGTAAAGAAGCAGCCTTGCGCATATCTAGTAATGTATATTAACTGTCATTAATTTCTTTTTAAAAAAATGCCCCAATAATAATTTTTATAATATAAAGTAATTTTTTTAAGAAAAGCATTCATTTCAATTTAAAGAATATTTCCAATGCATGATCATTCCTTTCAAGAATCAAAAAATAAATATATGCCAGCATTGCACGAAGCTGCGCCGAAAAGTTTTTACATAAGAGCAGGTATATTCGCAGTTTTTATTGAGGTAAGAATTTTTTCTTTTTTTATTCAGAATACAGGGCCGAGGCGCAGCGCTGCTGTCGTCATAACATTTACCAGGTTACTGAATTTTTTTATTATTTCGGTGTTTAGGAATTGAATTTTGTGGTTACATTAAATGTGAATGCATCTCAGCATAGAGATCATAAATGGGAGCCAATTTTGTTCAGAGGTTACAATATATAAAATTCATTTAATTATTATTTTTGTGCGGAGGTTACACTTGGTTCCTGGTTTCTAATTTAAAATAATTCTGTGGGGAGGTTACAAGTTAATGTAGCAGAACTGAGTAATATAGTAAATAATGCTTGCTGAAAATAACTTTTCTATTAAAACTGCTTATTAAAATTTTGTTGCCGACTTCTAAAGTGAAAGTTCTCAAAATTGTGGCTTATAGAGTTTTGCAAATTAAATGATCACAGTGCAGTCTGTTGAAAATCACCCAAAGGTGAGCTATTGTCTAATAAACACATCAAGTTGTGTTCTACTACAGTAAAAATTGAGAACTATTACTGTTGAAAGTTACATGTTCATGTTTATTAAGGGCTTGTTTCTCTGGTGTGTTGGAAGTGTGTTTAGTTTGCTCTGCTACAGTGGTCAAGATTAAGGACCCCCCTCCATTGAAAGTGGTTCAAACGCACAAAGTTACTTAATTAGAGCAAGTTTCAATTACTCTTGCTATTCAAGTGAAATTCTGTACAATATTGGGTTCCTCTTGTGTATTAAAAGTGCATATTAATGGTGTAACAGGATCAACAGTTTTTCTATTGTGCTCATGCTAGATAACGATTAATAGAAAGACCACTGTCTATGAAAACAATAGTTTCTTTATTCAAAAGACAGTGAGAAATAATGTGTTAGTGAATTCCATTTAATTTTCATTCTAAGTAGAAAGGTGTTTAGTAGTGAGAGGCTTAATCTGTGCACAATACTAATTTTGCTGTGAACCATATCCATATTTCATGTCAGATAGCAATATGTATGAAAAGTAATATTGAACCTATGTCCAATTTACGATTCTATAGTGAGTATTAATAGTAACATTATTGAGACCATTCAGTTTGACTAAGTCCTCAGGGTAATAGTGCGTTTCGTTATCTGTTATCCTTAAGCAAATAGTCTTGTTCTCCTATAACTGTTAGCCGGCCGGAGTGGCCGAGCAGTTCTAGGCGCTTCAGTCTGGAACCGCGCGACCGCTGCGGTCGCATGTTCGAACCCTGCCTCGGGCATGGATGTGCGTGATATCCTTAGGTTAGTTAGGTTTGAGTACTTCTAAGTTCTAGGGGACTGATGACCTCAAAAGTTAAGTCCCATAGTGCTCAGAGCCATTTGAACCTATAACTGTTAGTACTTTCTTTAATGTCAACATCTGATAGTGACAGAGTTCATTGCGCTCTCATATGATAAAGTAGTCTGTCCATTAAAGTTAATCATATATATTTTCTTGAAAAAGATTGTCAATCATTCTCATGCCTAATTAGGCTGGCGACCGTTTTCCTTATTCTTTGAACAGTGTAGATAGGTAAAATATTGTTTGTTACTGTTTAAATATTTACGTAATTTTGACTTTCACTTCCGATAAGCTACCTCCGTTAGGTACAACACGGTCAACATAACAAAATTCCCCTCAGCTGGTAACACTGCTCTGCTTCTTTGTACTAAAATTGCTTGAATAAAAATAATTTCATTATACGGACTGCCACCAGCTTTAAGGTTATAGTATAACAGTAGCGGACGTTAGTGTTATAAAGTGACTAGTAGACAATAGGTTATCGGCAGCTTGTAGCCAGTGGTAGCGTTTGACGGCAACGAGACACTGATGCCGAACCCGGGTCACGTGGAGCTGGTGGCTGGCGAAAACACGCGGCTACAAGGATTGAGATCGCTGGAAGACAGGCCACCGCGAATCTGGAAGACATCATTCCTGTTCATCCTGTTAGCCCGTTTATTTATTTCGACAGCCTCTCCTATTTTTCGTTGCTTCATCCACGGCTGGCGAACAAGCACTCGAGGTTCTCGAAAATTAACAGAAGGGTGGCGTTCAGCTATAGCTGACCTGCTGTATTGTCCCAGTCGTACGTAGTGTTCATGCTCCGATACACGGTTGCTAATCTGCCTCCCGGTTTCGCCAACGTAGACTTCGAGATCTGGTGAGGTCAACGAAAGATACTGCAGATGCTCTCCACACTGCAGGGGTCTACGAACTTCAGTGGGAATGCGGCAAAGTCTTCGCCAGTGAGACAGGGAGACAATGTTCGTCCACGCAAGGCACGTGTCTCTACGAATTTCCTGCGTGATGCTGAGGTACCACTGCGGCCAGCAAGATATTCATCTTCCCCGATAGAACTTGTGTGGGACCACCTCGTAGGGTAAACCTGTCTCTTTGCCAATATACAGGTTGTCAAACACTAGTCGCGGGCCATCTTGCCTCAGAAGACGAGGCAACGTCTTTATTACACCAATCCCAACCGAAGCAGTTCAGCATGCAAGCCAGAGAGTGCGCAACGTCATACTAATAAGTGGGCAATACAGTACTGCCAAGTTCTTTGTAAATTTGCCTCGATACTGTAAACACGTACTCTCTCAAGTTTCATCTCGTTTCCTCGTACTCTTCTGGGTGCTTCACTTTGTTTTGTCAGGCTGCGTAGAACCACCTCCTTGATCATATTTACACATTCTTTCATGATAATTTTGAGCATTGTCGTTTCCAATGAACTTCTCTGAAATGGCGGCTGCAATTCGTTGACAGCAACGTCCATGGAGTTATTTCGAACTCATGCCGTACAGGCACGTCTGTCGCTAACCAAAATCCTTGTCGTTCCATAACACCATCCTAGCTGTTTCCAGAAATGGAAGCTCTGATTATAAAGTATCTGCACCTAAAGTAAGAACTGATGTACGAGTGCGTACTGAAAATCACGCCTCCCAAATTTTTGTATGAAAACTCTTAAAGCTCTTTAAATAAAACAAACTTTTTTAACATTCTACATCCTTATTCTTAATTTCTACATGTTTATTTCTCAACATAGTCACCCTGGCGAAGAGCTCTTTCCTCCCAAGGAGAGTGTAGATCAGATGTGGCTTAGATTCAAAGAAATAGCTAAGTCTCAGGATAAAATTAAAACCATATGGTCAGTCGTAAAGGAAGTCACTGGTCTGCAGAGACAGGTCGAGGATATAGAATCAGTGCGTAGTGGGAATGTCCGTGTTACTGATAAGTCGCATATATGTACAGTATTTAATAATCACTTTCTGAATATAGCAGGTGAACTAAATAGAAACCTAGTCCCAACAGGGAATCATATAGCGCTCTTAGAAAAAAGTGTTCCGAGACTGTTACCTGAAATGCTCCTCCATGACACTGACAAGAGGGAGATTGAGTTAATAATTAAATCACTAAAGACCAAGAACTCTCGTGGATATGACGGGGTATCTAGCAGAATACTGAAGTATTGTTCTATGTATGTTAGCCCAGTACTTAGCCGTATCTGTAGCTTTTCCTTTAGGAGTGGTCAGTTTCCTGACCTATTAGAGTGCTCGGTAGTGAAGCCACTTTATAAAAAGGGAGACAGTGATAATTTTGACAATTTTAGACCTATTTCTATGCCATCGGTGTTTGCTAAAGTTATCGAGAAGGTTGTATATACAAGGTTACTGGAGCATTTAAATTCACGTAATTTGCTGTCGAATGTACAGTTTGGTTTTAGAAATGGTTTAACAACTGAAAATGCTATATTCTCTTTTCTCTGTGAGGTTTTGGACGGATTAAATAAAAGGTTCCGAACGCTAGGTGTTTTCTTTGATTTAACGAAGGCTTTTGACTGTGTTGACCACAAAATATTACTGCAGAAGTTGGACCATTATGGAGTAAGGGTAGTAGCTTACAATTGGTTCGCCTCCTACTTTAAGAACAGAAAGCAGGGGGTAATTCTCCGCAATATTGAGAGTGGTAGTGATGTTCAGTCCCAATGGGGCACTGTTAAGTGGGGCGTTCCCCAAAGGTCGGTGCTGGGGCCACTGCTGTTTCTTATTTATATAAATGATATGCCTTCTAGTATTACAAGTGATTCAAAAATATTTCTGTTTGCTGATGACACCACCTTGGTAGTGAAGGATCTTGTGTGTAATATTGAAACAGTATCAAGTAATGTAGTTCATGAAATAAGTTTGTGGCTTGTGGAAAATAATTTGATGCTAAATCACAGTAAAACTCAGTTTTTACAGTTTCTAACTCTCAATTCAACAAGAACCGATATTTTGATAAGACAGAATGGGCATATTATAAGCGAGACGGAACAGTTCAAGTTCTTAGGCGTTCGGATAGATAGTAAGCTGTCGTGGAAAGCCCGTGTTCAGGATCTTGTTCAGAAACTAAATGCTGCTTTATTTACCATTAGAACAGTATCTGAAATAAGTGACAGTTCAACACGAAAAGTAGTCTACTTCGCATATTTTCATACGCTTATGTCATATGGTATTATCTTTTGGGGTAATTCTTCTGATTCAAAAGGGGTATTTTTGGCTCAAAAAAGGGGTGTTCGAGCTATATGTGGTGTAAGTTCGAGAACCTCTTGTCGACCCCTATTCAATAACCTGGGAATTCTGAAATTTCCCTCACAGTATATATTTTCTTTAATGTCGTTGGTTGTTAGGAATATTAACTTATTCCCAAGAGCTTTCACTCAGTTACTACTAGTCAGAAATCAAATCTGCGTGTGGAATGCACTTCCTTGACTCTTGTGCAGAAAGGAGTGCAGTATTCTGCTGCATCCATTTTCAATAAGCTACCACAAGAACTCAAAAAACTTAGCAGGGGCCCAAACTCTTTTAAGTCCAAATTGAAGAGTTTCCTCATGGCTCACTCCTTCTATTCTGTCGAGGAGCTCCTGGAAGAGCTAAAAAATTAAACAAATTCCAGTGTTGCGTTATTGATTTTCTTTATTTAAACTTACGACTTGTCGCCTGAATATGTTTCTTATATTTCATTTTATCTATTTCTACAATCGTGTTATAATTTCATGTATTCAGTCGTTCCATGACCATGGAGATTTCTCCTTATTTTGGACCCACGGGACAATAAAAAAATAAATAAAATAGTATCGGCAGCAATTGAGAGATTTATACCAAATAAATTAACAAACGACGGAGCTGATCGTTCTTGGTACACAAAACGGATTAGAACACTGTTGCAGAAACAACGAAACAAACACGCCAAATTTAAACAGACGCAAAATCCCCAAGATTGGCGATCTTTTACAGAAGCTCGAAATTTAGCGCAGACTTCAGTGCGAGATACCTATAACAGTTTCCACAACGAAACATTGTCTCGAAACCTGGCAGAAAATCCAAAGAGATTCTGGTCGTATGTGAAGTATGTTATCGGCAAGAAACAATCAATGCCTTCTCTGCGCAATAGCAATGGTGTGATGTCAAAGCAGAGTTACTAAACACAGCCTTCCGAAATGCCTTCACAAAAGAAGGCGAAGTAAATACTCCATAATTCGAATCAAAAACAGCTGCCAACATGAGTAACGTAGGAGTACATACCCTCGGAGTAGTGAAGCAACTTAAATCACTTAATAAAACCAAGTCTTCTGGTCCAGACTGTATACCAGTTAGGTTCCTTTCGGAGTATGCCGATGCATTAGCTACATACTTAACAATCATATACAACCGTTCGCTCGACGAAAGATCCGTACCCAAAGACTGGAAAGTTTCACTGGTCACACCAATATTCAAGAAAGGTAGTAGGAGTAATCCACTAAATTACAAGCCCATATCGTTAACGTCGATATGCAGCAGTATTTTGGAACATATATTGTGTTCGAACATTATGAATTTTTTTTTTCTCTGAGCACTATGGGACTCAACTTCTGAGGTCATTAGTCCCCTAGAACTTAGAACTAGTTAAACCTAACTAACCTAAGGACATCACAAACATCCATGCCCGCAGCAGGATTCGAACCTGCGACCGTAGCGGTCTTGCGGTTCCAGACTGTAGCGCCTTTAACCGCACGGCCACTTCGGCCGGCACATTATGAATTACCTCGAAGAAAACAGTCTATTGACACACAGTCAACATGGGTTTAGAAAACATCGTTCCTGTGAAACACAACTAGCTCCTTATTCATAAGAACTGTTGAGTGCTATTGACAAGGGATTTCGGATCGATTCCGTATTTCTGGATTTCTGGAAGGCTTTTGGTATTGTACCACACAAGAGGCTGGTAGTGAAATGGCGTGCTTATGGAATATCGTCTCAGTTATGTGACTGGAGTCATAGTAATTGACAGAAAGTCACTGATTTAAACTGAAGTGATTTCTGGCATTCCCCAAGGTACTGTTATAGGCCCTTTGCTGTTCCGTATCTGTATATACGATTTGGGAGTCAATCTGAGCAGCCATCTTAGGTCGTTCGCAGATGAAGCTGTCGTTTATCGACTAATAAAGTCATCAGAAGATCAAAACAAATTGGAAAATGATTTAGAAAAGATATCTGAATGGTGCAAAAATTGACCGTCGACCCTAAATAATGAAAAGTGTAAGATCATTCACATGAGTGCTAAAGGGAATCCATTAAACTGGTTACATGATAAATCAGTCAAATCTAAAGGCATAAATTCAACTAAATACCTAGGAATTACAATTATGAACAACTTAAATTGGAAGGAACACACAGAAAATGTTGCGGGGAAGGCTAACCAAAGACTGCGTTTTATTGGCAGGACACTTAGAAAATGTAACAGACCTACTAAGGAGACTGCCTACACTACACTTGTCCGTCCTCTTTTAGAATACTGCTGCGCGGTGTGGGATCCTTACCAGATAGGACTGACTGAGTACATCGAAAAAGTTCAATGAAATGCATCACGTTTTGTATTATCGCGAGATGTGGGAGAGAGTGTCACAGAAATTATACAGGATTTGAGCTGGACATCATTAAAAGAAAGGCGTTTTTCGTTGGGACGGAATCTTCTCACGAAATTCCAATCACCAACTTTCTCCTCCGAATGCTAAAATATTTTGTTGAAACCGGCCTACATAGGGAGGAACGATCACCACGATAAAGTAAGGGAAATCAGAGGTCGTACGGAAAGATATAGGTGTTCATTCCTTCCGCACGCTATACGAGATTGGAATAATAGAGAAGTGTGAAGGTGGTTCGATGAACCCTCTGCCATGCACTTAAACGTGATTTGCATAGTTTCTATGTAGATGGAGACTTTGTCTCGATACCATCACTTTTGAATGTTTGACTTCGTTGACGGAGGCGTAACCTCGTCTCTGCTTGCAAGCTTCGTCACTATCCATTTAATGTCCTCAAAAGTATACTTTAACTTTCGGAAACATATGAAAATCGGATGGGATAAAGTCGGGATTCTAAGGAGTATGATCGCTGACAGTGAAACCAAGGCGTTGGATTGTTGCAGATTTCGCAGCGCTGGTGTGTGGCCCGGAATTGTCATGCTGAAGGAAAGAGTGGTCCATGTGTGGACGAAATCTTCGAATTCGTGCCTTCTGTTTTGTGAGGTTTTCTCTTGAACTGACAGAGTTGCGTTTCACACCGCCATGTTACACGCTACAATTAGGAGCCCTGTAGCGGCAGAAGGTTGCTAATTGGGCTAGCAAAGCGGGGAAGTCATGCGTGACATACAATATCTCAACTGATGTCGAGAACAGAATAAAAAACTTGGGAGGCATTACGTTTCAGTACCCCCTCGTATAAATACAGTTATTTCTTTACTCGTTGTCGACCAATCACGTCGTAAAAGACTGCTATTGGCCAAGTTTTGTTTTAACTCCAGAAAAGGTTTTATCTTCACAGTGACTATCTGTTCCGGGTTAATGAAGAGAAAAAATGATAAAAAAAACAAAGAAAATTGCCCTTATAGACATTACTGCTTATGTTACAGACGACACTGTTGTGTTATTTTACGTATTGTCCTTTCGCTTTGTCTTTCCGTATGAAGACGCCACAAGGTATTCTTCCTGAAAGCCTTTGACGGGCATGTCGGGTAGACGTTGAAATCGCATAGCTGTCCCTTAGTACTGTGGAACTAAACAGCCAACACCCCATCTGTGAGTCTTTGCAGGTTGCGTAATGTATAGGCTGTAGGCCTACTGATGTGCATTAGGCAGAGAGATAAAATAGAAAATAAAGAAATACTTGAATGGCAGCGTAACACGTAAGACTGTACCAGACTTTACAACCAACGGCAACAGATTTATTGGACAGCCTCTAACATTTAGGGGAATAGCTTTGGAGAGAGGAAAGAGGGGGATTTATTGCAAGTGTAGATAAAGAGCAGAGAATTTACAACTCATTACCCTCCAACATGCACTTTACAGTACTTCGAGGAGTATACTCGTATATGAACAAGTAGATGTTCGGTGTTCAATAAACATGCGGAGATAAAGCCTTTCGTGGGAGACAGATGGAGGATGGTATCAAGTAGTTATGAAGTCTGATTACAACAGAGAAGGTTCGTTTTCCGTGTAACCTAGTATCTTAACTGATTAAATATTAGGTAAGAAGTCAGAGAAGTGTGGCGTCGTGCTGTCTCAACGTTTCGAAGATTTTCTTCTCGTCATCTTCTGGTGACTTCGCCCGAAATGACGAGTAGGAAACTCGTTCAAACATCGCGAAAATACGACTCCACGACTTGGCTGTTAATCTGAGAAACCTTCATCGATGAAATTTGCCCAGAAAGTCTGCATACCCATAAAGATATCAATCGTTTCGGCATGAGATACTCGGTTAGTACTAGCGCTCATTTATCTGGAATAAAATGTGAGTTTCAGAAACGAAATCCTTCTTGAGTGCTGCTGTGGCTCCCAAATTAGACTTCGTGATGATGAAAACCTTATTTTTGTTACGTACATATGCAGACTAAAAGCAACAAATGAAAATTTGTTCTTAGTCTGGGGTACGAACCCGGATCGCCCGCTTGCCAGGCAGAAGCACTTGCTACTACACCCCCAAGGCACAGTAGCTTTGCGTAACTGCACGGATTATTCCAGCACGCCTCCTCCTCAATGCTAATTCCTATTCACGTTTCATCCCACTTGGTATGCCTCCTAAACTCGAAGGGCATTGCAGAGGCTTTTTTATTTATTTATTGTTCCGTGGGACCAAATTAAGGAGAAGTCTCCATGGTCATGGAACGAGTCAATACATGAAATTATAACACGATATTAGAAACAGATAAAATGAAATATAAAAAAAAGATATTCAGGTGACAAGTCGTTAGTTTAAATGAAGACAATCAACAATGTAACACTGGAATTTGCTTAATTTTTTAGCTCTTCCAGGAGCTCCTCGACAGAATAGAAGGAGTGAGCCATGAGGAAACTCTTCAGTTTAGACTTAAAAGTGTTTGGGCTACTGCTAAGATTTTTGAGTTCTTGTGGTAGCTTATTGAAAATGGATGCAGCAGAATACTGCACTCCTTTCTGCACAAGAGTCAAGGAAGTGCATTCTACATGCAGATTTGATTTCTGCCTAGTATTAACTGAGTGAAAGCTGCTAACTCTTGGGAATAGGCTAATATTGCTAACAACAAACGACATTAAAGAAAATATATACTGTGAGGGCAATGTCAGAATTCCCAGATTTTTGAATAGGGGTCGACAAGAGGTTCTCGAACTTACACCACATATAGCTCGAACAGGCCATTTTTGAGCCAAAAATACCCTTTTTGAATCAGAAGAATTACCCCAAAAAATAATACCATATGACATAAGCGTATGAAAATATGCGAAGTAGACTACTTTTCGTGTTGAAGTGTCACTTATTTCAGATACTGTTCTAATGGTAAATAAAGCAGCATTTAGCTTCTGAAAAAGATCCTGGACATGGGCTTTCCACAGCAGCTTACTATCTATCCGAACGCCTAGGAATTTGAACTGTTCCGTCTCGCTTATAATATGCCCATTCTGTCTGATCAAAATATCGGTTCTTGTTGAATTGTGAGTTAGAAACTGTAAAAACTGAGTCTTACTGTGATTTAGCATGGTGGATATGTGGAAAATATCGTACTATAGAGTTTCCCAGACCGCAGCGCCATCTGTTGTTGAAAATTGTAACAACTGTAATTTCGAAAGTTTGTCTGCCTGAAAATGTACTGTTGCCCAAGCATATTGCAACAAACGGTGTATTTCTATCGCTGCTCGTTTAGTTTTTATTGCCGTTTCAAATATACCGGTCATTTTTGAAACACCCTGTAGATGTTTGAGACTTGAAAAATTTTCTGGGCCCATATAGTTTCATTTGATTGAAGCACCTATGCGTGAGTTTCGGGAGGGATCCCCCGTTTTGTTCGATGCTGAGGTGCTACTTCAGTACAGCTGTAAAGCCTCTGCAATGCTGTTTGAGTTTAATGGAAATACTAAGTAGCTGAGGCGTGAATGGGAATCTGGATTGAGGAGGTAGGAGTGCTAGGGCAGTCTGTGCAGCTGTGCAAAGCCACTGTGCTAGGGTGGTGTAGTGGCTAACACATCTGCCTAATATGCAGGAGACATGGGTTCGAATCTTGGCCTTAGTAGACATTTTTATTTGGAGCTTCAGTGTCCATACATGCGTCACAGATGTTTGAGAGCTTAAAACGTCTATGGAACCATATAGTTTCATTTAAATTTCATTTTTGGCCCTTGTGACGTCCAGCTTCGTGGCTTTACACTTCATTTTAAAACTTTATTTTAGACAATTCAGAACATACCGAGCTGTAGCTTTCGGTGCAAAGAGTACTAGAGTGTTACAAACAGCACATTGGGGTCCCAATGTGTTTATAAATGGTCATTTTAATCACAGCAATGTAATATTTTACATGGAAAAATATTCTTCTACATCAAAGTCTACATATGATAGGCAAGTGTATGGCGAAGATGACTTCCACTGGCAGGATCGCTCTTCAATGATCTATTCTCAAGTGGTGTTCAGGAAGGCCAGCTGTAGGTAAGAGTCAGTAAGGGTGGGGATGTCTCTCAATAGCCATGTAAGAAAGTTGATACGAAAGCGAAGGGAGCTTCATCATACATATACGCGAAATGTAAGCCTCTTTGACACACAAAGGTGAACGAAACCGAGATGGAGGTAATAAGAGCACAGCGAGATGCGTTCACTGTTTTCGAAAGTAGAATCAGACGAAAAATCTTTTTCTTGTGTTAATAAACGGATCAAGATCAGAATTTGAATCAAGAACAGCTGCCAACATTAGTAACGTAGAAGTAAATATCCTTGGAGTTAAATCACTTAATAAAAGCAAGTCTTCTGGTCCAGACTGTTACCAGTTAGGTTCCTTTCGGAGTATGCTGATGCATTAGCTCCATACTTAACAATCATATACAACCGATCGCTCTACGAAAGAGCCGTATCCAAAGACTGGAAAATGGCACAGGTCACACCAACATTCAAGAAAGGTAGTAGGAGTAATCCACTAAATTACAGGCCCATATCATTAACGTCGATTTGCAGTAGGATTTTAGAACATATATGGTGTTCGAACATTATGAATTACCTTGAAGAAAACTGTCTGTTAACACACAGTCAACGTGACTTTAGAAAACATCGTTGCTGTGAAACACAACTAGCTCTTTATTCACATGAAGTGTTGGGTGCTATTGACAAGGGATTTCAGATCGATTCCGTATTTATGGATTTCCGGAAGGCTTTTGACACTGTACCACACAAGCGGATCGTAGTGAAATTGCATGTTTATGGAATATCGTCTCAGTTATATGACTGGATTTGAGATTTGCTGTCAGTTAGTAGTAATTGACGCAAAGTCATCCAGCAAAACAGAAGTGATTTCTGGCGTTTCCCAAGGTAGTGTTACAGGTCCTTTGCTGTTCCTTATCTACATAAACGATTTGGGAAACAATCTGAGCAGCCGTCTTCGGTTGTTTGCAGATGACGCTGTCGTTTATCGACTAATAAAGTCATCAGAAGATCAAAACAACTGAAAAACGATTTAGAAGAAATATCGGACTGTTGTGAAAAGTGGCAGTTGACCCTAAATAACGAAAAGTGTGAGGTCATCCACATGAGCGCTAAAAGGAACTCAAACTTCGGTTACACGATAAATCAGTCTAATCTAAAAGCCGTAAATTCAACTAAATACCCAGATATTACAATTACGAACAACTTAAATTGGAAGGAACACATAGAAAATGTTGTGGGGATGGCTAACCGAAGACTGTGTTTTATTGACAAGACACTTACAAAATGCAACAGACCTACTAAGAAGACTGCCTTCACTACACTTGTCCGTTCTCTTTTAGATTACTGCTGCGCGGTGAGGGATCCTTACCAGATAGGACTGACTGAATACATCGAAAAAGTTTAAAGAAGGGCAGCACGTTTTGTATTATAGCGAAATATGGGAGAGAGTGTCACAGAAATGATACAGGATTTGGGCTGGACATCATTAAAAGAAAGGCGCTTTTTATTGCGTTTAATCTTCTCACGAAGTTCCAATCACCAACTTTCTCCTGGGAATGCGAAAATATTTTGTTGACAGCGACCTACGTAGGGAGGAACGATGACCACGATAAAATAAGGGAAATCAGAGCTCGTACGGAAAGATATAGGTGTTCATTCTTTCTGCGCGCTGTACGAGATTGGAATAATAGAGAATTGTGAAGGTGGTTCCATGAACCCTCTGCCAGGCACTTAAATGTGATTTCCAGAGTATCCATATAGATGTAGATGTAGATGTAGAGCTAATCAGACGCTCTGGTCTTAATGGCACCGAAGTGGATTACATTGCCTGACAAAAAAGACAAACATCCAGAAGACATGGTCAGATGTCAACATAACGCGGTGCACGTAGACACCGTCGGCGGTTATGTAAACGATGAAGAGTTGCTATTCTCTGTAACACATAGAAAGACCGCCATAGACCATTAGTTTTATCTAAGTTTAGATTTATCGGGCCTGGTAAGGTACGTGAGGGAGGGGGGGGGGGAGAACAGCATCACGAGTTGAATGATCACTGTGAACAACACGAAGATGCAACGTACTCCTGTCTCACAGCATTATCAACACCTAACCGTGTTGAAAGGTTCCTCATGGAGGGTCTCCATTTGCTCAGCTGGTCGATTCGTGCAACATCCGGATTTATGGGGCAATCCGACGTGGCAGTAGGCAGAAGTAGGACCGCACGGGATACTTATCGTCAAGGTTCCATTCAATCACGTCTCAGTAAGAGGGAGGATTGCCGTACTGTACAACAAGTACATTGTAATGCCTTCACATTAGCGCTTGCCATCCGAGAACAGGTAATAGCCTCCCTGGAACATTGTGTGTCATCTCGCGCTAATGGTCGGAAGCTAACAGCAAACGGACAACATGCATAAACTAAACTGAACTCCGTCCGAAGAGGCCATGAAGGCCCAACGGAACCGACCGGCCGCCGTGTCGTCCTCAGACCTGCAATAGTATCGAAGGAAATTGACGGAGATCCGAAATGTGAAATGATTTGGGTGAAGGTCGCGGTTAAAGCAGGCTCAGACATGGTAATTGGATGTCTCTATAGGCCCCCTGGCTCAGCAGCTGTTGTGGCTGAGCACCTGAAGGATAATTTGGAAAATATTTCGAGTAGATTTCCCCACCATGTTATAGTTCTGGGTGGAGATTTTAATTTGCCGGATATAGACTGGGAGACTCAGACGTTCATAACGGGTGGCAGGGACAAAGAATCCAGTGAAATTTTTTTAAGTGCTTTATCTGAAAACTACCTTGAGCAGTTAAACAGAGAACCGACTCGTGGCGATAACATATTAGACCTTCTGGTGACAAACAGACCCGAACTATTTGAAAAAGTTAACGCAGAACAGGGAATCAGCGATCATAAAGCGGTTACGGCATCGATGATTCAGCCGTAAATAGGAATATTAAAAAGGGTAGGAAGATTTTTCTGTTTAGAAAAAGTGACAAAAAGCAGATTTCAGAGTACCTGTTGGCTCAACACAAAAGTTTTGTCTCAAGTACTGATAGTGTTGAGGATCAGTGGACAAAGTTCAAAACCATCGTACAATATGCGTTAGATGAGTATGTGCCAAGCAAGATCGTAAGAGATGGAAAAGAGCCACCGTGGTTCAACAACCGAGTTAGAAAACTGCTGCGGAAGCAAAGGGAACTTCACAGCAAACATAAACATAGCCAAAGCCTTGCAGACAAACAAAAATTACGCGAAGCGAAATGTAGTGTGAAGAGAGCTATGCGAGAGGCGTTCAATGAATTCGAAAGTAAACTTCTATGTACTGACTTGGCAGAAAATCCTAAGAAATTTTGGTCTTATGTCAAAGCGGTAGGTGGATCAAAACAAAATGTCCAGACACTCTGTGACCAAAATGGTACTGAAACAGAGGATGACAGACTAAAGGCCGAAATACTAAATGTCTTTTTCCAAAGTTGTTTCACAGAGGAAGATTCCACTGTAGTTCCTTCTCTAGATTGTCGCACAGATGACAAAATGGTAGATATCGAAATAGACGACAGAGGGACAGAGAAACAATTAAAATCGCTCAAAAGAGGAAAGGCCTCTGGACCTGATGGGATACCAGTTCAATTTTACACAGAGTACGCGAAGGAACTTGCCCCCCTTCTTGCAGCGGTGTACCGTAGGTCTCTAGAAGAGCGCAGCGTTCCAAAGGATTGAAAAGGGCACAGGTCATCCCCGTTTTCAAGAAGGGACGTCGAACAGATGTGCAGAACTATAGACCTATATCTCTAATGTCGATCAGTTGTAGAATTTTGGAACACGTATTGTGTTCGAGTATAATGACTTTTCTGGAGACTAGAAATCTACTCTGTAGGAATCAGCATGGGTTTCGAAAAAGACGGTCATGTGAAACCCAGCTCGCGCTATTCGTCCAAGAGACTCAGAGGGCCATAGACACGGGTTCACAGGTAGATGCCGTGTTTCTTGACTTCCGCAAGACGTTCGATACAGTTCCCCACAGTCGTTTATTGAACAAAGTAAGAGCATATGGACTATCAGACCAATTGTGTGATTGGATTGAGGAGTTCCTAGATAACAGGACGCAGCATGTTATTCTCAATGGAGAGAAGTCTTCCGAAGTAAGAGTAATTTCAGGTGTGCCGCAGGGGAGTGTCATAGGACCGTTGCTATTCACAATATACATAAATGACCTGGTGGATGACATCGGAAGTTCACTGAGGCTTTTCGCAGATGATGCTGTGGTGTATCGAGAGGTTGTAACAATGGAAAATTGTACTGAAATGCAGGAGGATCTGCAGCGAATTGACGCATGGTGCAGGGAATGGCAACTGAATCTCAATGTAGACAAGTGTAATGTGCTGCGAATACACAGAAAGATAGATCCTTTATCATTTAGCTACAAAATAGCAGGTCAGCAACTGGAAGCAGTTAATACCATAAATTATCTGGGAGTACGCATTAGGAGTGATTTAAAATGGAATGATCATATAATGTTGATTGTCGGTAAAGCAGATGCCAGACTGAGATTCATTGGAAGAATCCTAAGGAAATGCAATCCGAAAACAAAGGAAGTAGGTTACAGTACGCTTGTTCGCCCACTGCTTGAATACTGCTCAGCAGTGTGGGATCCGTACCAGATAGGGTTGATACAAGACATAGAGAAGATCCAACGGAGAGCAGTGCGCTTCGTTACAGGATCATTTAGTAATCGCGAAAGCGTTACGGAGATGATAGATAAACTCCAGTGGAAGTCTCTGTAGGAGAGACGCTCAGTAGCTCGGTACGGGCTTTTGTCAAAGTTTCGAGAACATACCTTCACCGAAGAGTCAAGCAGTATATTGCTCCCTCCTACGTATATCTCGCGAAGAGACCATGAGGATAAAATCAGAGAGATTAGAGCCCACACAGAGGCATACCGACAATCCTTCTTTCCACGAACAATACGAGACTGGAATAGAAGGGAGAACCGATAGAGGTACTGAAGGTACCCTCCGCCACACACCGTCAGGTGGCTTGCGGAGTATGGATGTAGATGTAGATGTAGATGATGCGGATATGGAGGGGCATGTGGTCAGCACTCCGTTCTCCCGGTCACATGTCGGTTAAAGAGACCGGAGCCGCTACTTCTCAGTCAAGTAGCTCCTCAGTTTGCCTCACAAGGGCTGAGTGCACCCCGCTTGCCAACAGCGCTCGGCAGACCAGATGGTTACCCACCCAAGTGCTAGCCCAACCCGACAGCACTTAACTTCGGTGATCTTACGGGAACCGGTGTTACCACTGCGTTAAGGCCGTTGGCGTGTCTCATGGAAAGGCTGCCGTTAACACTACAACACAAACGGCTACGTTTGGAGTGATGCTATGACCAGGAATCGTGGATTGCTGATGAACGATGTAGCCATGTGGTCAATGATGAAATGCGGGTCTCCAGATCCCGAATGCCCATCGCGGCCCTTAGCATCGGGGCTACACGACCTGTGGTCCCATTCATCTTGGAGAGCACAGCAGTGTGACTTCTGTCACAGAGTGGAGAGCCATCGTCTACGACTTCAGGTGACGGCTGATCGTAACTGAGGGGAGCGCACAGTAGACAACCAGCGTCCTCATTCTGACCTCTCATGCGACAGTATTGTGATGCTATTTTCCAACATGACAATGCCAATACACACATGACGCGTGTACGTGTCATGCTGAGGTACTCCTGTGGCCAGCAATATCCCCAGATCTGTCCTCTGCTGAATATGCAAGGGAATAGCTCAGATATCAACTGTGTCCCAGTACCAGTATTCAGAATATCAAGGCAAGGAGCAGTTACAGCAACTGTGTGCACCTTTACTGAGCGGAAGATAAAACGATTTTATAACACGCTTCCCCACCGAATCAGTGTATTCATCCGGGTCAGAGAGGGTGTAACGTCATTCTGATAAGTTTGCTCACTCATCCAAGTTCTTTTTGAATTTTACGCGGTCTTTTTAATCATTGAAATAACGTAACTTACTCTCCCAATCCGTGATGTTTTGTTTCGTTTCCTACTCTCGTTCAGGCAGTGTATGATTGACAAAGGGATGAATATGATTTAGGTTTCCTGAAACTATTTCACTGCGGAAGATCGTAACAATATACTTCTGTTCGGTTATCGTACTAACGTCGCAAAGTGAAGTGGGCGTGGAACGTATTTTTCGTTTCTTTTCTTTTTCGGCGTTTCATTCTCCTCTCTGAGGGAGCGGAGCGGGATATTCTACATCTACATCTACATTTATACTCCGCAAGCCACCCAACGGCGTGTGGCGGAGGGCACTTTACGTGGCACTGTCATTACCTCCCTTTCCTGTTCCAGTCGTGTATGGTTCGCGGGAAGAACGACTGTCTGAAAGCCTCCGTGCGGGCTCTAATCTCTCTAATTTTACATTCGTGATCTCCTCGGGAGGTATAAGTAGGGGGAAGCAATATATTCGATACCTCATCCAGAAACGCACCCTCTCGAAACCTGGACAGCAAGCTACACAGCGATGCAGAGCGCCTCTCTTGCAGAGTCTGCCACTTGAGTTTGTTAAACATCTCCGTAACGCTATCACGGTTACCAAATAACCCTGTGACGAAACGCGCCGCTCTTCTTTGTATCTTCTCTATCTGCTCCGTCAACCCGATCTGGTATGGATCCCACACTGATGAGCAATACTCAAGTATAGGTCGAACGAGTGTTTTGTAAGCCACCTCCTTGGTTGATGGACTACATTTTCTAAGGACTCTCCCAATGAATCTCAACCTGGTACCCGCCTTACCAACAATTAATTTTATATGATCATTCCACTTAAAATCGTTCCGCACGCATACTCCCAGCTCTTTTACAGAAGTAACTGCTACCAGTGTTTGTTCCGCTATCATATAATCATACAATAAAGGATCCTGCTTTCTATGTATTCGCAATACATTACATTTTTCTATGTTAAGGGTCAGTTGCCACACCCTGCACCAAGTGCCTATCCGCTGCAGATCTTCCTGCATTTCGCTACAATTTTCTAATGCTGCAACTTCTCTGTATACTACAGCATCATCCGCGAAAAGCCGCATGGAACTTCCGACACTATCTACTAGGTCATTTATATATATTGTGAAAAGCAATGGTCCCATTAACACTCCCCTGTGGCACAACAGAGGTTACTGTAACATCTGTAGACGTCTCTCCATTGATAACAACATGCTGTGTTCTGTTTGCTAAAAGCTCTTCAATCCAGCCACACAGCTGGTCTGATATTCCGTAAGCTCTTACTTTGTTTATCAGGCGACAGTGCGGAACTGTATCGAACGCCTTTCGGAAGTCAAGAAAAATAGCATCTACCTGGGAGCCCGTATCTAATATTTTCTGGGTCTCATGAACAAATAAAGCGAGTTGGGTCTCACACGATCGCTGTTTCCGGAATCCATGTTGATTCCTACATAGTAGATTCTGGGTTTCCAAAAACGACATGATACTCGAGCAAAAAAACATGTTCTAAAATTCTACAACAGATCGACGTCAGAGATATAGGTCTATAGTTTTGAGCATCTGCTCGACGACCCTTCTTGAAGACTGGCACCACCTGTGCTCTTTTCCAATCATTTGGAACCTTCCGTTCCTCTAGAGACTTGCGTTACACGGTTGTTAGACGGGGCGCAAGTTCTTTCGCGTACTCTGCGTAGAATCGAATTGGTATCCCGTCAGGTCCAGTGGACTTTCCTCTGTTGAGTGATTCTAGTTGCTTTTCTATTCCTTGGACACTTATTTCGATGTAGCCATTTTTTCGTTTGTGCGAGGATTTAGAGAAGGAACTGCGGTAGGGTCTCCCTCTGTGAAACAGCTTTGGAAAAAGGTGTTTAGTATTTCAGCTTTACGCGTGTCATCCTCTGTTTCAATGCCTTCATCATCCCGGAGTGTCTGGATATGCTGTTTCGAGCCACTTACTGATTTAACGTAAGACCAGAACTTCCTCGGATTTTCTGTCAAGTCGGTATATAGAATTTTACTTTCGAATTCACTGAACGCTTCACGCATAGCCCTCCTTACGCTAACTTTGACACCGTTTAGCTTCTATTTGTCTGAGAGGTTTTGGCTGCGTTTAAACTTGGAGTGAAGCTCTCTTTGCTTTCGCAGTAGTTTCCTAACTTTGTTGTTGTACCACGGTGGGTTTTTCCCGTCCCTCACAGTTT
The DNA here is from genome assembly GCF_023864275.1 of Schistocerca cancellata. NCBI lineage: Eukaryota > Metazoa > Arthropoda > Insecta > Orthoptera > Acrididae > Schistocerca > Schistocerca cancellata. The sequence continues at coordinate 1,243,688,137 of NC_064626.1, forward strand.
TACTCGGCACGTACCTATCTAAAACGCATTTTACGATTGCCTTGAACTTTTTCCATAAACACTCAACATTGTCAGTGTCGGGACAGAAATTTTCGTTTTGATCTGTTAGGTACTCTGAAATCTGCCTTCTATTACTCTTGCTAAACAGACAAACCTTCCTCCCTTTTTTTATATTCCTATTTACTTCCATTTTCAGGGATGCTGCAACGGCCTTATGATCACTGATTCCCTGTTCTGCACATACAGAGTTGAAAAGTTCGCGTCTGTTTGTTATCAATAGGTCCAAGATGTTATCTCCACGAGTCGGTTCTCTGTTTAATTGCTCGAGGTAATTTTGGGATAGTGCACTCAGTATAATGTCACTCGATGCTCTGTCCCTACCACCCGTCCTAAACATCTGAGTGTCCCAGTCTATATCTGGTGAATTGAAATCTCCACCTAAGACTATAACATGCTGAGAAAATTTATGTGAAATGTATTCCAAATTTTCTCTCAGTTGTTCTGCCACTAATGCTGCTGAGTCGGGAGGTCGGTAAAAGGAGCCAATTATTAACCTAGCTCGGTTGTTGAGTGTAATCTCCACCCATAATAATTCACAGGAAATATCCACTTCTACTTCACTACAGGATAAACTACTACTAACAGCGACGAACACTCCATCACCGGTTGCATGCAATCTATCCTTTCTAAACACCGTCTGTACCTTTGTAAAAATTTCGGCAGAATTTATCTCTGGTTTCAGCCAGCTTTCTGAACCTATAACGATTTCAGCTTCGGTGCTTTCTATCAGCGCTTGAAGTTCCGGTACTTTACCAACGCAGCTTCGACAGTTTACAATTACAATACCGATTGCTGCTTGGTCCCCGTATGTCCTGACTTTGCCCCGCACCCGTTGAGGCTGTTGCCCTTTCTGTACTTTCCCGAGGCCATCTAACCTAAAAAACCGCCCAGCCCACGCCACACAACCCCTGCTACCCGTGTAACCGCTTGTTGCGTGTAGTGGACTCCTGACCTATCCAGCGGAACCCGAAACCCCACCACCCTATGGCGCAAGTCGAGGAATCTGCAGCCCACACGGTCGCAGAACCGTCTCAGCCTCTGATTCAGACCCTCCACTCGGCTCTGTACCAAAGGTCCACAGTCAGTCCTGTCGACGATGCTGCAGATTGTGAGCTCTGCTTTCATCCCGCTAGCGAGACTGGCAGTCTTCACCAAATCAGATAGCCGCCGGAAGCCAGAGAGGATATCCTCCGATCCATAGCGACACACATCATTGGTGCCACCTGCAGATGGGTGCACCCTGTACCCTTCATGGCATCCGGCAGGACCCTTTCCGCATCTGGAATGACTCCCCCCGGTATGCACACGGAGTGCACATTGGTTTTCTTCCCCTCTCTTGTTGCCATATCCCTAAGGGGCCCCATTACGCGCCTGACGTTGGAGCTCCCAACTACCAGTAAGCCCACCCTCTGCGACCGCCCGGATCTTGCAGACTGAGGGGCAACCCCTGGAACAGGACAAGCAGCCATGTCAGGCCGAAGATCAGTATCAGCCTGAGACAGAGCCTGAGACTGGTTCGTCAGACAAACTGGAGAGGCCTTCCGTTCAGCCCTCCGGAATGTCTTTCGCCCCCTGCCACACCTTGAGACGACCTCCCACTCTACCACAGGTGAGGGATCAGCCTCAATGCGGGCAGTATCCCGGGCAACCACATTCGTAGTCCGATCGGGGGATGCGTGGGACGAGCTGGCCGTCCCCGACAAACCCCCATCCGGACCCCCACAGTAATGCCCATTGGCAACAGCCTCAAGCTGTGTGACCGAAGCCAACACTGCCTGAAGCTGGGAGCGAAGGGATGCCAACTCAGCCTGCATCCGAACACAACAGTTGCAGTCCCTATCCATGCTAAAAACTGTTGTGCAAAGAACGTCTGAACTAATCTACAGAGAGCGCAAACAAATCGACACAAAATTTAAACGGTTATTAAAATACAAGATTGCCTAGTAAATGCAGTAATGCTGCTACTTGCGCACTGCTGACACACTGCTCGGCGGCGGAAGGAGACTACCCGATTTTACACTGTTCAGGTACTAATACGCGATGCTACAACTCTCAAATACTATAATACGCCCGAAATTTATGAATTAAACAATCCAAGTACCAAAAGCACGCAAAGAAATTAAGAATTAAACTATGTAACAAATGAGTGAGCTAGGAGTATACGACTTGCTGCTGCAGCTGCTTATCCAACGGCGGCAGGGAGCACACATATTCTGAGGCATGCTATGTGCTCTCTCCAGCCGTGGGCTTTTAGGGAGTTTTATTTGGTTTCCTTTACTTACTGTCGCTTGCAGAAAAAGGGAATTTTATTTGCAGAAATTCTGGGGACAGCTCCGGTATTCACTTCACAGCCTAAGGAAAATCTGCAAAACACGGCCAGAGCTGGCGGAACGTAAACCAACTGTCACCCACAGGGAAACGCGACCTTGCGCATTCCTGATGGAACCATATCCTTTTGGGACCATGTAGCATAGGTGGAAAGATCTTGCAACAATACGGGCAATAACACTTGCAAAAACTGTAAATGATTGTGTACCTTTAATGGGGAAGATAGGATGGAAAGGTTCAGTCAAGCTGTCACCGATAATTTCTGCCCATTATTCACAGAAAACCTTTCACTGGTTACCATGTTCTTAAATGTAACGGAGATTATCATGCGCCCACAGGTGTCAGTTGTAGACATTTTAAATGCTTCCTCCATAGCGACGTAGCTACATCCGTAAACAAGATGAGCAGGGAAATTTCGCAGTGTTTGCACTCTGGTTTAACCTTCGCAATACAGGGGAGGAAGGGTTACTTTGTGCCCTCGTTTTGAAAATATTGGAATCTGTTGTTGTTGTTGTTGTGGTCTTCAGTCCTGAGACTGGTTTGATGCAGCTCTCCATGCTACTCTATCCTGTGCAAGCTTCTTCATCTCCCAGTATCTACTGCAACCTACATCCTTCTGAATCTGCTTAGTGTATTCATCTCTTGGTCCCCCTCTACGATTTTTACGCTCCACACTGCCCTCCAATGCTAAATTTGTGATCCCTTGATGCCTCAAAACATGTCCTACCAACCGATCCCTTCTTCTAGTCAAGTTGTGCCACAAACATCTCTTCTCCCCAATCCTATTCAATACCTCCTCATTAGTTATGTGATCTACCCACCTTATCTTCAGCATTCTTCTGTAGCACCACATTTCGAATGCTTCTATTCTCTTCTTGTCCAAACTAGTTATCGTCCATGTTTCACTTCCATACATGGCTACACTTCATATAAATACTTTCAGAAACGACTTCCTGACACTTAAATCTATACTCGATGTTAACAAATTCCTCTTCTTGAGAAACGCTTTCCTTGCCATTGCTAGTTTACATTTTATATCCTCTCTACTTCGACCATCATCGGTTATTTTACTCCCTAAATAGCAAAACTCCTTTACTACTTTAAGTGTCTCATTTCCTAATCTAATTCCCTCAGCACCACCCGACTTAATTTGACTACATTCCATTATCCTCGTTTTGCTTTTGTTGATGTTCATCTTATATCCTCCTTTCAAGACACTGTCCATTCCGTTCAACTGCTCTTCCAATTGGAATCTAGTCTGGCACATATTTTAAAATGTTGAAAAAATCCTTATTGTTTTTAATGATTTCTTTTATGAGATACCGTAACTGTTTTAAATTTTTCAATAAAACTTAACCCAAAAATTTAGGTGTTGGTAGTTAATATGACTTTTCACAACAAACGTCACATTCATATTTTCAGGTTCAGACTCTTCTTACACACCTATGTAACATTAAAAAGTCTTTTGTGAATGAAAATCAGCGACAATTAACGAAATTTGTATTTTTTTGGTCATAAAGTACCCATCCACACGGTGTAAACATGACGGTAAATGCGTGCGTACTGTTAAAATTGTACTAAAAGAAGTTTCCAAGTTCTGCACCCCTACTTACATAGGGTGCAGCAGTTAAAAGTAGCCCGCCCCCCTTTGAATGCGAATGCAATTTTTCGACTTCTGGAATGGAGTAAACAGATACGAAAATGGACCTTTTTGCGCAATAAACGTTTGTCAGCAATTTCTGTCAGTATTTCAATTTATTTCTTCACTGAAGTTAGACGGTTTTCTTTAGGGTCTGCAAAATGACTTCCTCGACAGAAGAAAGAAATAAAATACTGGAAACGTATGTGAAAACAAGTTCGATTAAGGAAACTCGCAAAATTTTTGGCGGCATGTATCCGGATAGAGAACTACCAGCAAATACAGCAATACAGAGTCTGTATAAAAACTGGCGCACCTACGGATCTTTGCAAAATGTAATACGACAAAGAATTCGTTTAGTTCGCACACCAGTAGTTATTGCAGACATTCACCGAAGAATTATTCAGAGCCCAAAAAAATCTACAAGTAAATTCGCCCAAGAGGCTCATGTAAGTAGGTGTTGCCAGCGGGAAATAAACATTCTTAATCTGAAACTACACTCCTGGAAATTGAAATAAGAACACCGTGAATTCATTGTCCCAGGAAGGGGAAACTTTATTGACACATTCCTGGGGTCAGATACATCACATGATCACACTGACAGAACCACAGGCACATAGACACAGGCAACAGAGCATGCACAATGTTGGCACTAGTACAGTGTATATCCACCTTTCGCAGCAATGCAGGCTGCTATTCTCCCACGGAGACGATCGTAGAGATGCTGGATGTAGTCCTGTGGAACGGCTTGCCATGCCATTTCCACCTGGCGCCTCAGTTGGACCAGCGTTCGTGCTGGACGTGCAGACCGCGTGAGACGACGCTTCATCCAGTCCCAAACATGCTCAATGGGGGACAGATCCGGAGATCTTGCTGGCCAGGGTAGTTGACTTACACCATCTAGGGCACGTTGGGTGGCACGGGATACATGCGGACGTGCATTGTCCTGTTGGAACAGCAAGTTCCCTTGCCGGTCTAGGAATGGTAGAACGATGGGTTCGATGACGGTTTGGATGTACCGTGCACTATTCAGTGTCCCCTCGACGATCACCAGTGGTGTACGGCCAGTGTAGGAGATCGCTCCCCACACCATGATGCCGGGTGTTGGCCCTGTGTGCCTCGGTCGTATGCAGTCATGATTGTGGCGCTCACCTGCACGGTGCCAAACACGCATACGACCATCATTGGCACCAAGGCAGAAGTGACTCTCATCGCTGAAGACGACACGTCTCCATTCGTCCCTTCATTTACGCCTGTCGCGACACCACTGGAGGCGGGCTGCACGATGTTGGGGCGTGAGCGGAAGATGGCCTAACGGTGTGCGGGACCATAGCCCAGCTTCATGGAGACGGTTGCGAATGGTCCTCGCCGATACCCCAGGAGCAACAGTGTCCCTAATTTGCTGGGAAGTGGCGGTGCGGTCTCCTACGGCACTGCGTAGGATCCTACGGTCTTGGCGTGCATCCGTGCGTCGCTGCGGTCCGGTCCCAGGTCGACGGGCACGTGCACCTTCCGCCGACCACTGGCGACAACATCGATGTACTGTGGAGACCTCACGCCCCACGTGTTGAGCAATTCGGCGGTACGTCCACCCGGCCTCCCGCATGCCCACTATACGCCCTCGCTCAAAGTCCGTCAGCTGCACATACGGTTCACGTCCACGCTGTCGCGGCATGCTACCAGTGTTAAAGACTGCGATGGAGCTCCGCATGCCACGGCAAACTGGCTGACACTGACGGCGGCGGTGCACAAATGCTGCGCAGCTAGCACCATTCGATGGCCAACACCGCGGTTCCTGGTGTGTCCGCTGTGCCGTGTGTGTGATCATTGCTTGTACAGCCCTCTCGCAGTGTCCGGAGCAAGTATGGTGGGTCTGACACACCGGTGTCAATGTGTTCTTTTTTCCATTTCCAGGAGTGTATATTGTGTGACGGTTGTGCAGCAATTACGGGAGGATGACAGAAACGTGTAGAGTACTGCTCGTGGATTTTGAATAACGACGACGACTTGTTAGATCCTTTCCATTACATCATGAGTGATAAAGCATGGTCTCATCTTTCCGGCTATATGGATATACAGAACACGAAGTACTGGGAAATACTGTGTGTCAGCAACCACTCCTTGGTGAAAAAAATCGGCGTTTGGTGCGGTGTAACAGGAACGCGCATTATTAGCCAGATATTTTTTGAAACTACCCTCAACACGGTTGCATGTATGGAAATTTTTTATACATTTTGTGTTCAACTCAGTGAATAGGAAAGACAATACTGCTTTTTCCAGCAAGTTGGAGTAACAAACCCCACGTATCTAAGGTATCCCGGACGAACTGTCAGCAAACAATTACGGCCACCAAGTTCGTCGGATCTAACAACATGTGATTTTTTTTTCATGTGGGGACACGTGAAGAGCATGGGATGTAAAAAAATCGACACATAATACATGAACTGAAAGGCAACATAAGTTGTGAAGTTGCCGCCATCGATGCCCAAACTTTACACCTTGTCTACCTCAATATGCTTAGACGTGCACAGCTGTGTATTTACATTGAAGGGGCTCACTTTCAACATCTTCTATAACTGTATTTTTCATTCTGTTTTTCACTGTAAATAACTGGTAAGTCCATTTCAACTCTTCGTTTCTGTAATTTTGAGAGGTGGCATGAGCCCCCTCTCATTTTCTATCTTACGATTTTCCTCTCTAACTGCATGCAGTGAAAAGTCGCTATTCCTTCACACGCGGACTTCCCACGCAGCGTCTATCGTCACCCGGGTGGTCCGGTGACAGGCGGGCTCTGCTGCATCTGGAAAGGGAAGCCGACGGGTGTGAGGAAGTCGAGTGAATGCTTTGCAGACGCTGACATTGTCAAAAGACACGCCCGGAGGGGTCTGAAGTAGTGGCTGGGCTAGAGGTTCCGTTACTTCGCAGAAACTTAGCGAAAACACTTTCTGGCGGGCTACCAGCGAGGCGTGGGAAGGACTTGTGTACCCAGGCAGTTGTGGCGGGAAAATTTCCGTGCTTTCTGCAAAATAGTAACTGTGATTGGCTTGCTCAGGGCATAGCTCCGTGACGTAGCAAAATCAGCGCAGAAATTGGCGCCAAGAATCTCCATTGGTGGAATGGTAGTGCTCCGGCAATAGAGTGGAATTTTCGCCGGTTTTCGAGTTGCTGATTGGAACGTTTAACCACGGCCACTGTCGTGGGGGCGGGAATGTTGTGTGTTCGGCCTGTACGGGTGCTCGGGGTAGTCGGCTCTCGCCTTTCGGTCGAGGACGTCGAAGCAACCAGCCATCACCTCCGGTACGCCAAATCGTGTTCTTGCAATTAAGAAGACAGATTGGTAAGGTATGTCCGCAGCACCGGCAGACAGGGATTTTCCTAGGTGATAATCAGAGCTCAGCAGAGCGCGCCTGTTCATCTTTTTCTAACTTTGTTCTGTCTTGGGTAGCAGCAATTAATGTTGGGTTGGCTATGTGTTTTCTCTTAAGATCTGAGTTGCAAGGAATTGGCTCCACATACCACTTCGTCATAATCCTCACAATCTAGTATAGGGACAACTTCACATTCACAGCCTTTGTTTGAGTATCCAATTTGAGCCAATTTGATGTATTGTAAATGTTCCATGTGTTTTTGTTTATTATTTTGTGTTTAGTCTTAATAAATCATATTGTTATTTTGGACAGAACTTTCATTCTGTTAATCGGTAGAGCAACCCTATCATTCCTCACTACGTTAATGAAACCTTCGTTTATTTAACTTATTTATCAAATTAAATTATTGCAGGTGCCAAACTCTCTTCTACTCCACTGGCAGGGTTGATTAGAGTCAGTTGGTGTATTTTTTTTAATCCGTGTGCAACAGCAAAAGTCGGAGTTAGAGTAGGGGGGGGGGGCCTTAGAGCATCATTTACATATGTAGATTCTAGAAGAATTTAGTGTTAAATACACTGCTAGCCCCGGCACCTCGCAATTTCACCCCATTTCCTTTATCCTTACACTGGCTATTTTTAACTTCGCCACCCTGTGCATCAGTATGTATTTAAAAAGTATATTTTTAATAAAAGTTAAACATATTTAACGAAATTTATTTTTTAAGTTTTTTGTTGGTGGGCACAGATTACCTCCACCTCCTTGGTATTACGCGTTATGGTTCCCTGTGGCGCATAGCGTCCACTACTGTGGACAGCTGTTAATGGTCGCTTCTTAGGCGTTTTTGATCAGTCCTGAGGCTGAAAATGCACACAGTTCACTGCAGTGGGAACTCACTACTGGAGTTGTGTCCTGCATGCATTTGTAGCCTCATGACTGATTGGAAACGCCAGAGAATTGACCATTAAATGTTGTCCAGTGCAGTGAAATTCATGCACTACAGGGTTAACGCCGAGTCACAACAATTTCCTCGCCTTGGGTTATCTTCTACTTTCAGAGCTTGGACAACGGCACATTTTCGAGCTAAGGTTATTTGCAGTATTTTGCTAGATTCCAAGTCTACTATCCCGCACTGACTCTATGGGCCGCGCGGGATTAACCGAGCGGTTTAGGGCGCTGCAGTCATGGACTGTGCGGCTGGTCCCGGCGGAGGTTCGAGTCCTCCCTCGGGCATGGGTGTGTGTGTTTGTCATTAGAATAATTTAGGTTAAGTAGTGTGTAAGCTTAGGGACTGATGACCTTAGCAGTTAAGCCCCATAACACTTCACACACATTTGAAGATTTTTTTGATCTTATGGTACGGTAATTGAATCTACTGCGATTGTCGATACTTGTACTAAAAATTTAGCGGCTTCAGAAAATTTGCTCACCATAGAGAACGGCTTTATAGTAATTCAACAATCGCAATTTCGCACTTTTACGTTTAAACATCAAACTGTTCCATCAAATAACGACAGGATAAGGAAACCAAATGGAAAACAACCAACTATGAATCCATACGAATTTCTACATCCATGAACCTATGTGTACTTGTACTAGTCATCACAAATGTGATGAATGTTCTCATGTTGGGTACTGTTTCTACAACTGCCACAACTACTAGTGTTATATTTTCGTTCCACAACTGTGTTTCGCAATGTCTTTCAAATATTTGTCGATCCTACGGACGAGTATCTCAAACTGTTACGCGCAGTAATCACCTAGCTATCAGATTCGCTTGTCATTTGTAATCGGATGACGCGTGCTTTTTTAGGCCGAAGTTTAAGGCGATGACGCTAACGCTCCCAGCAGCGTAATGTCAACGTCCCGGAAAGATCTGCAGATAACACTAGCATGCGACAGCGTCGTGGGAAGATGAGATTTCTTGTGGTGGAAGTGAGATTGTAATCTAGGTCACGAGATAAGACAGCCATTTAGGAGAAACTGTTCTTTGATGACGTACTTCCGAAGAAGACACTCCCGCAGCAGCACGTGTAAGTCACAGACTTGCGTTAAAAGGTAGGTTAACTGGATCCTTTTACACCATGCCTCTTCATAATGCCTACACGTACATATAAACTCTGCAGACCACTATGAATGCGTATGAGACTGTACGTCAATTTATAACCCCATTCCTGTCCTAATAATATTCCATATTTTTATCTTTCTTCGATAGAAACTGAACATTCCTGAACATAAGTATGTTTCAAAAAATGCTTCAAATGGCTCTGAGCACTAAGCGACTTAACATCTGAGGTCATCAGTCCCCTAGAACTTAGAACTACTTAAACATAACTAACCTAAGGACATCACACACATCCATGCCCGAGGCAGGATTCGAACCTGCGACCGTAGCAGTCGCGCAGTTCAGGACTCAAGCGCGTAGAACCGCTCGGCCACAGCGGCCGGCCATACGTATGTTTCCGAGTACGAAAACTGTCGTGACTCCTCAGAAACCCAAAATTTCATCTGTCGTTTCCGATCCCACTCAGATTCATTTTTTGTTTCCAAGCTTTATTTTTTTTCCTTCACATCACACTAACAGTCAAGATTCGGGATATGTGAGTTCGACCTTAGATGACTTCAGTGATAAGCTTTGGAGCGTGCACTCTATGTTATGTTGTTAAAAACTTGCTGTACGGTCTTTAACAGTGCGATTCACTGCGGCGGACAGAACTGTTCTAGGCAGATAGTAAATTGAACTAAACCACGGGAAACTACTTGAGCCAGCACGAAGTTACAATTACGTGCGGCGGAAGTTGTGAGTGCCCTGCAAGTGAACACCTGATTACGTAGTAAACTACTATGTTTCGTGAGTTAGCAGGTGATTACCGAATAAGATAATAGCTTCTCAGAATCAGCTTGATTGGCAGCACATGAATGGAGAAACTCATAAAACATAGGGAAGCTATATATAGAAGTTAAAATTATGGAAGTCTGCCTCTGTACCAACTGGAAATAATGTACGTAGAGCATTTGACTCGAGTCTTTAATAAAATCTCTAGCAGCGCTGATACTGAGTTGGTAGTAATATCGATACATATGACTTAGGAATTGCATATATTGGAGGCATATTACTTGATTTCAAGAGAATGGTTGTAAACATATAGTATTAGCTACTTTTCCTTGAAGACCAGTTATGAATAATTTATTATTGTTAGTGTTGTAGAAACAGCACTGAATGTCTGACATCTGGAGAAACATTGCGTAACGTCTCGAGTAGTTCGTCAGCTTCATTCTTTTTTATGCAAAAATGGAATTATGCGTGCAATTCTTTAACTAGGGAAATATTGTCCGAATGACAAAATAAAATGTCTAATTCCTCGTTCCTGATGGTAATTTTTGAAATTTCGCCTGTAATCTCCTTCAGTTCGCATGGTTCGAGTTGAAAAGAACAGTGTCCCATAATAGGCCACATCGCGTAATTCGTGTGTGGAATGAAAAGTGTAAATTCCCGAAACGGCATTGGCATCCTCGTCTCCATCCTCCCACCTCCACCCTACGTCATCAGCTTTCCACATTTCATCCTTTTCATCCTCCATCCTGCATCATCCCCCTCATTCCATCCTCCATCCTATATCTTCAATCTTCCATTACATAGCCTTCATCTTCTATCATCCAACATCCATCCCAGCTACATGCTTCATCCTCCATTCCTCCATGATCCACCTTTCAACTTCCATTCATCGTACATTCTTTATCCTCCCAATCTTCCTCGGTTCTACTTCTCGCCTATTCCTTAACATTCTTAATACGGCAAAGGAATAAAAAAGACATTCTAAAATAATTCGACAATTCTTTCTGTAAGAATCAACTGTTTAGGCTGATAAGCAGCATACATGCAACTATATAAATTATTATTGCTTGTGTACTACTATTTTTGAGAAGAGTTCGACAATTCGTTCTGTAAGAATCAGCTGTTTAGGCTGCTAAGCAGCATACATCCAACTATAGAAATTATTATTGCTTGGGTACTACTATTTTTGAGAATGTATATAACTGAAATAATATAAGAAATAAAGCCATATCACCCGTAAAACACTGACATGTTCTGTAGGAGTCGAAGTCAGATTCTTGATAGACAAAGCTCATTTATTTCCAGGGACTTACCCAACTTACCTGACAGTAGGACCATTGCCGACTCCTTCACCATTTGCCAAATTTGACCCGTTCGCTGATGTCAGAGCTATGATCCAGGGGGTAAGCACTACTTATTGGCCCAGTACCAAGTTAACTTTGAAGTAAGTGTTCTGTGTACACACCGTTGACCTCCCTGTCTCTGACTTAGCTACAAACAGATTGCAGTAATCAAAGAGCGGAAGAAATATTAATGTGGGTAAGAGTTTTGCACATTATTGGCGAACTGATCAGCATGTTCGTTACCCCTTACACCAATGCAGCCTGTTGTCCACTAGAAAGTGATCAATTTACGGAAGACATTTGCTGTAGTCCTTAGAAAACCTCACTATAGGATAGTTTTGCAGAAGTAAAACACAGCAGTCATCACGTAATCGGTATACGTCAGAACTCTGTCGACAAGCACCGATGTTATATTTTGCATGGCCTGTCAAACAGGAAGTTACTAAGTCGTTAACACGGATGTATCCACGGATATATTGGGCGTGTGAGGGCTCCTTAAGAGCAATAAAATTGAGATACAGTTAAAACAGTCAAGGATACCAGCGTATCACAATTGCCGTTATTTCCCACTTGTTTTAAATTTTTTTATTCGGTCAGCAGTCTTCTGACTGGTTTTATGCAACCCGCCACGAATTCCTCTCCAAAATATTCATTACGTAGTAGCAATCACGTCCAACACCTTCAATTATTTTTTGGGTATACTCTAATTCCTGCACTCTCGTGCAGTCTGTATCCTTCTCTGCTCCCTCAAGTACCATGGAAGTTATTCCATGATGATTTAACACACGTTTTAGCGTCGCGTCCCTCCTTCCTGTCCGTGTTTTCCATGTCCTTTCTTCCCCGGTTCTGTGGAGAACATCCTCGTTTTATCTTACCGTTCCATCTACTTTTCAATATACTCCAATAGCACCGCATACTTGCTTTGATTCTTCTCTTTTTTTCGCACAGTCCATGATTCAGTTTTACACAATTCTCAGAAATTTGTTCCTCAAATTATGGCCGAAGTTTGATACAAGTTAACTTCTTTGTCCGAGCTACTCTGTTTTTTATGCCCACCTTATTTCTTTCACCATGTGTTACTTTGCTTCTGAGGTAGCAGAATACTACTTCATAGTCCCCAAGTTCATCGCTAATCTCATTCCTGTTCCCCTCATTACTTTCGTCTTTCTTCTATTTACTCTCCATCCATTGTGCGTGCTCATTAGACTGTTCATTCTTTTCAACAGATCTTGCAATTCTTCCTCACTCTCACTGTTCACTACGGTCTCAGATTCGACTCCTGCATCGCGCATGGATGTGTGTGATGTCCTTAGGTTGGTTAGGTTTAAGTAGTTCTAAGTTCTAGGGGACCGATGACCTCAGATGTTAAGTCCCATAGTGCTCAGAGCCATTTGAATCTCACTGTGGATAAAGATGCCATCAGGAAATGTTATCACTGATGACCTTGCAACCGTTATTTTAATCGAAGTTCTGAATCATCATCATCATCATCATCATCATCATTTAAGACTGATTATGCCTTTCAGCGTTCAGTCTGGAGCATAGTCCCCCTTATATAGTTCCTCCATGATACCCTATTCAGTGCTAACATTGGTGCCTCTTCTGATGTTAAACCTATTACTTCAAAATCATTCTTAACCGAATCCAGGTACCTTCTCCTCGGTCTGCCCCGACTCCTCCTACCCTCTACTGCTGAATCCATGAGTCTCTTGGGTAACCTTGCTTCTCCCATGCGTGTAACATGACCCCACCATCTAAGCCTGTTCGCCCTGACTGCTACATCTATAGAGTTCATTCCCAGTTTTTCTTTGATTTCCTCATTGTGGACACCCTCCTGCCATTGTTCCCATCTACTAGTACCTGCAATCATCCTAGCTACTTTCATATCCGTAACCTCAACCTTGTTGATAAGGTAACTTGAATCCACCCAGCTTTCGCTGCCATACAACAAAGTTGGTCGAAAGATTGAACGGTGCACAGATAACTTAGTCTTGGTACTGACTTCCTTCTTGCAGAAGAGAGTAGATCGTAGCTGAACGCTCACTGCATTAGCTTCGCTACACCTCGCTTCCAGTTCTTTCACTATGTTGCCATCCTGTGAGAATATGCGTCCTAAGTACTTGAAACCGTCCACCTGTTCTAACTTTGTTCCTCCTATTTGGCACTCAATCCGTTTATATTTCTTTCCCACTGACATTACTTTCGTTTTGGAGATGCTAATCTTCATACCATAGTCCTTACATTTCTGATCTAGCTCTGAAATATTACTTTGCAAACTTTCAATCGAATCTGCCATCACAACTAAGTCATCTGCATATGCAAGAGTGCTTATTTTGTGTTGAAGTTCTGAATACTTGCTTTATTTCCGTCATTGCTTCCTCGTGCATAGATTCAACAGCAGGGAGACACTTTCTACTCTGAGCTCTTCGTTCTTGGTCTTTCACTCTTATTTTCGCCTCATGGTTCTTGTGCTCATGCATTTATAATGCTGTGCAGAAATATCTTCACAGACCGGTGCTATCACTTGCCGTTAACGTTATTTGTTGAAGACCAGAACAGAATGTGCCCTAAGGCAGACGAGCAGACTCCCAAGAAGCAAACTGTTTAAGTATACAGTGATTTACAAAAACATACAAGGAAGTAATGTTCCTCTTTTATTGTGGACAATGATTGTCTGGAAACTAAACAGTACTATCCGACCAGGGCTGCATTCTGAGGGCAACAAAGAATCAGAAAAATCATCCCAGCCCGAAAAGATGCGTGTAAATTACGAAGACTTAAGTTATGAAGGCCATCTGCGAAACTGATCTATTTCACTGACTTGATCATTGCACCGCCACGCTCGTTTCTCTTACTAGTCAAATGGATTCTGATATCTCCCGTCTGTGTATGTCGCCCAAGGCCTCGAATTAATCTTAAGACACCTGCTGGCAGCTCCGTCGCCTTTGCCATATTTCGCAGGACAATGGTGCTTGAAAATTAAGGGCGTTCCTTCCCACCGGCCAGCTGTTGACCCAGTGCAGACTTAATCCCATTAGCCGTGGCGTGACTCACACACAGCGACTGAGTGTGTGTGTTGTGCCAACTCCGGGGTGTCACACGACCAGGGAAGCCCCAACACTGACCAGACTTACCGCTGTGACGTCACAAGCTAACACCTCGACCTGGCGCATACTTTTCAGCTGACGAATTCGTGTTGCGGAAAATACACCTGGGTGGAGAGAACATGGACGACAACAACCAACTCTCTGCATTACTGGTAATTATCCCACAGGCCAGCTTCAGTGCGAAACAAACTTAATGCTATACAAGCTTACAACACTGACTAGACTAAAATAAGATTTACTGTGAAAAAGTTTCTTGATGCTTAACATAACATTCCACGGTTTTGAAATTTTTATTTTCGTATGTATTTATCTATTCTGTGGTCATTCTATTGTGTGGTCCGCTGGTGTCTTTCCGTTGTCCATACTTTGTGATAATCAGTTCACTTTTCCTTACCTGTGATGTTAATCTCTCAACAATAGCAGAAAAAACGCTATTTCCTCACATTTTCCGAATAATTTCGAGCATCTCTATGGTTGGACTGGAATTTGAAATCTGGCCCTTCATTGTAGTGTTGTGACAAGTTTATTCACCTTCTACACGACGCCATTAAAACCTACGAGCTCATTTCTATCTTATTTGCCCGTTTTGCTGTGGCCAACCACAGTTAGCTCGGCAATTACAATGAAATGAATACTATTAGCTGCTGACGGGTGTCGATATACATCAACGGGGACAGTTGAAAATGTGTACCCCGATCGGGACTCGAACCCGGGATCTCCTGCTTACATGGCAGACACTCTATCCATCTTTCTTTTTTGCGTTTTGTTCGTTACTGTTCATTGTATTTGGTCGTAGCAGACGTCACATGACATCCGTTGAAGTTCGTTTGTTGGTCCATTGACTCAGTTGCTTTATTACAGAGACCAGTCAGCTCTCTGACCGAACACGCTGAGCTACCGTATCTGAGCCACCGAGGGCACAGATGGTAGTGCGACTGCAGGGACTTATCGCCGGCAGGCTCCCCGTGAGACCCACATTCTGAACTTATAGTCCACACACTGCATTCGTAGTGCCCCTGCCGTTCTACCCATTATTCGAGGCAGACAATCCACAAAGTCCCGTAAGAGTTCAGGCAATTCGTGTGCATCCGCACTGAAGAAGGTCATCAGCCGGTTAGCATTAACGATATGAAGATGGTATCTGTTCTTTGCCGGGCGGGGTGGCCGAGCGGTTAAAGGCGCTACAGTCTGGAACCGCACGACCGCTACGGTCATGTACGGACATGTGCACCACAGGCTTGATACTTATTCAGTACTTAACTGTAGAAACATTCGACAAAAGTGTTTATGTGCTGAGAAATAACACTGCAGCTACTTGTTTGCTCTTTTCAAAACGTTGAATTATTCAAATGGTTCAAATGCCTGTAAGCACTATGGGACATAACATTTGAGGTCATCAGTCCCCTAGACTTAACTAACCTATGGACATCACACACATCTATGCCCGCGGCAGGATTCGAACCTGCGACCGTAGTAGCAGCGCGGTTCCGGACTGAAATGCCTAGAACCGCTCGGCCACAGCGGCCGGTTCGTTGAATTATTTATTGCGGAAATATATAACAACACTGCCTACCGATCCTTTGCAGTAAACTAGCGTACGAAGTTCAGGTTTACAGATCGGTTCCAGCATTGTGGGAAGTGAAATCCGACTAGTATATAAACAGTAACTTTTCTGTGTCATAAGTTGTAAGGAAGTTCACTAATTCGTTGAAAGTTGCTTCGTTCATCCTTAAAAAATACCGATAGTAATCTTTCCACGTAGCATCTTAGTACGCCTTCTACGAGACGTTTTAACCCATAGCCGCTGGCTCTTGCCTTTCTTTTGGCAGTCGCAATACACCCAGGTCCTACATCGCCGAGCGCTGACATTTTCTCTGCAAAGGCAGAGTTCTGACGTGTCCCGGGCATAAATACAGCGCAGTAATATTGTGCCGCTTCCGGCGCCGCACTTTTGCACAATACGTTGACACAATATTATTGCGCAATAAATACTGAACGGGAGAGAGCTCTTTGTTCTTACTGTTCCCTATGGTGAACTTGTATTATGTAAGTAAATTAGCTCCTCCGAATACAAAGTGGGCGTGCCCCTCGCGTAGCCTTTTGCGTGGACGCGAGGACCGGCACACGCCATTAGCTGGCTTGCGCAGTATGATGTTGTTGTTGTTATGGTCTTCAGTCCTGAGACTGGTTTGATGCAGCTCTCCATGCTACTCTATCCTGTGCAAGCTTCTTCATCTCCCAGTACCTACTGCAACCTACATCCTTCTGAATCTGCTTAGTGTATTCATCTCTTGGCCTCCCCCTACGATTTTTACCCTCCACGCTGCCCTCCAATACTAAATTGGTGATCCCTTGATGCCTCAGAACATGTCCTACCAACCGATCCCTTCTTCTGGTCAAGTAGTGCCACAAACTTCTCTTCTCCCCAATCCTATTCAATACTTCCTCATTAGTTATGTGATCTACCCATCTAATCTTCAGCATTCTTCTGTAGCACCACATTTCGAAAGCTTCTATTCTCTTCTTGTCCAAACTATTTACCGTCCATGTTTCGCTTCCATACATGGCTACATTCCATACAAATACATTCAGAAATGACTTCCTGACACTTAAATCTATACTCGATGTTAACAAATTTCTCTTCTTCAAAAACGCTTTCCTTGCCATTGCCAGTTTACATTTTATATCCTCTCTACTTCGACCATCATCAGTTATTTTGCTCCCCAAATAGCAAAACTTCTTTACTACTTTAAGTGTCTCATTTCCTAATCTAATACCCTCAACATCACCCGACTTAATTCGACTACATTCCATTATTCTCGTTTTGCTTTTGTTGATGTTCATCTTATATCCTCCCTTCAAGACACCATCCATTCCGTTCAACTGCTCTTCCAAGTCCTTTGCTGTCTCTGACAGAATTACAATGTCATCGGCGAACCTCAACGTTTTTATTTCTTCTCCATGGATTTTAATACCTACTCCGAATTTTTCTTTTGTTTCCTTTACTGCTTGCTCGATATACAGATTGAATAACACCGGGGAGAGGCTACAACCCTGTCTTACTCCCTTCTTAACCACTGCTTCCCTTTCATGTCCCTCGACTCTTATAACTGCCATCTGGTTTCTGTACAAATTGTAAATAGCCTTTCGCTCCCTGTATTTTACCCCTGCCACCTTTAGAATTTGAAAGAGAGTATTCCAGTCAACATTGTCAAAAGCTTTCTCTAAGTCTACAAACGCTAGAAACGTAGGTTTGCCTTTCCTTAATCTTTCTTCTAAGATAAGTCGTAAGGTCAGTATTGCCTCACGTGTTCCAGTATTTCTACGGAATCCAAACTGATCTTCCCCGAGGTCGGCTTCTACCAGTTTTTCCATTCGTCTGTAAAGAATTCGTGTTAGTATTTTGCAGCTGTGGCTTATTAAACTGATTGTTCGGTAATTTTCACATCTGTCAACACCTGCTTTCTTTGGGATTGGAATTATTATATTCTTCTTGAAGTCTGAGGGTATTTCGCCTGTTTCATACATCTTGCTCAGCAGATGGTAGAGTTTTGTCAGGACTGGCTCTCCCAAGGCCGTCAGTAGCTCCAATGGAATGTTGTCTACTCCGGGAGCCTTGTTTCGCCTCAGGTCTTTCAGTGCTCTGTCAAACTCTTCACGCAGTATCGTATCTCCCATTTCATCTTCATCTACATCCTCTTCAATTTCCATAATATTGTCCTCAAGTTCATCGCCCTTGTATAGACCCTCTATATACTCCTTCCACCTTTCTGCTTTCCCTTCTTTGCTTAGAACTGGGTTTCCATCTGAGCTCTTGACGTTCGTACAAGTGGTTCTCTTATCTCCAAAGGTCTCTTTAATTTTCCTGTAGGCAGTATCTATCTTACCCCTAGTGAGATAAGCCTCTACATCCTTACATTTGTGCTCTAGCCATCCCTGCTTAGCCATTTTGCACTTCCTGTCGATCTCATTTTTGAGACGTTTGTATTCCTTTTTGCCTGTAGATGAACATAATAGACCGGAACTTCTCCGCCAATGGACCAAATACGGCGCACATGCAGCACGGCAGTATACGACATTCCCTCACCTGGGAGCGGAATCCTACTTATCGATGACGTAAGAGCTGCTATACCGATGAGTGTGTGTCTGTGTGTGTACGACGCTGTGCCGTCACTAAGGATGTCGCCTCCGCATCTCGGCCGGGGAAGGCGCTTCCTGGAAGTGTGTGGCAGGCCGAGGTGACAGCAGCTGACGCAATCTGAATGAGCTGCTGCACCGCCGCTGGGTGACTCACCTACAGTCTGCGAAAAACGATTAACTCCGTGTGGGCACAGTAGCTTCCGCGATGCGATGGTGACGGCTGACTGGGAGGTACAGGGTTCGATTGTGATATGTACGGTTCTGTTAAATTCCAACCTATTTTTGCCACTCTAAGGTTGTTTACAAACAGTCGATCCACAGGATGAACGTAAGTCTCTGTACAAGTGAGGAAAGCAGTGACAAACGTCTGTTTAGTTTTCTGGAAGATGAAGCTGTTAAAAATGTTGGTAACGAAGGAAGAACGGATTAACAACATTATTATCTGCGCTGAGAGTGATACCACCCGCCACGAAGTGTGCACGTCAGTGCAATGCATACTGCTCAGATATGAGACCGTGGCTTAACTTTTTTTTTCTTCTCTGTTTTCTTGACCAGTTTTTACTCTCTACAGCTTCCTCTAGTACCATGAAAGTTACTCCTTCCTGTCAGTGATTCCTTTCCTCACAGATTCTACGGAAAACTTCCTCATTCCTTACCTTATCAAATTTTCAACATTCTTCTGTAGCAGTACATGACAAGCGCTGCGCTTCACTTCTGTTCGAGTTTTGCCATAGTCCTTGCTTCACTACCATACAATGTCGTACCCCAATCGTACATTCTTAGAAACTTCTTTCTCAAATTAATGCCTATGTTTTATACCAGTTGACTTCTCTTGACCAGGAACGCCCTCTTTCCCTACGCTAGTCTGCTTTTTATGTCCTCCTTGTTCCGTCCGTCATGGGTTATTTTGATACCTAGTTAGAAGAATTGCTTAACTTCATCTACTTCGTGATCGCCAATTATGGTGTTAAGTTTCTCGCTGGTCTCATTTCTGCTGCTTCTCATACTTTCTTCTTCGGTTTACTCTCACTCCACATTTTACACTCGTTTGAATGTTCATTCCATTCAAACAGGTCTTGTAATGTGTCTTTCCTTACACAGAGAACAGCAACATCAAAAATGGTTCAAATGGCTCTGAGCACTATGGGACTTAACATCTGTGGGTCATCAGTCCTGTAGAACGTAGAACTACTTAAACCTAACTAAACTAAGGACATCACACACATCCATCCCCGAGGCAGGATTTGAACCTGCGACCGTAGCAATCACGCGGTTCCAGACTGTAGCGCCTAGAACCGCACGGCCACACCGGCCGGCACAGCAACATCATCAGACAATCCACCTTGAATCTGAATGGCACTCTTCAACCCTTCTTTTATTTTCGTCATTGCTTCTTCGATATATAGATTGAACAGTAGGGCCGATAGACTTCGTTCTTGGTCTTTCAGCCTTACACTGACGTGATACAGGGTGTTTAAAAAATGACCGGTATATTTGAAACGGCAATAAAAACTAAACGAGCAGCGATAGAAATACAGCGTTTGTTGCAATATGCTTGGGACAACAGTACATTTTCAGGCAGGCAAACTTTCGAAATTACAGTAGTTACAATTTTCAACAACAGATGGCGCTGCGGTCTGGGAAACTCTATAGTACGATATTTTCCACATATCCACCATGTGTAGCAATAATATGGCGTAGTCTCTGAATGAAATTACCCGAAACCTTTGACAACGTGTCTGGCGGAATGGCTTCATATGCAGATGAGATGTACTGCTTCAGCTGTTCAATTGTTTCTGGATTCTGCCGGTACACCTGGTCTTTCAAGTGTCCCCCCAGAAAGAAGTCACAGGGGTTCATGTCTGGCGAATAGGGAGGCCAATCCACGCCGCCTCCTGTATGTTTCGGATAGCCCAAAGCAATCACACGATCATCGAAATATTCATTCAGGAAATTAAAGACGTCGGCCGTGCGATGTGGCCGGGCACCATCTTGCATAAACCACGAGGTGTTCGCAGTGTCGTGTCGGGTTGCTGCATTTGAATTTTGTATGGATAGAGGTGTAAACTCTGGCGCATGAGACGATACGTGGACGTTGGCGTCAGTTGGACTGCAGCTGCAACACAGCGAACGGAAACCCGAGGCCGCTGTTGGATCACCTGCTGCACTAGCTGCGCATTGCCCTCTGTGATGATGATGTTTGGTTTGTGGGGCGCTCAACTGCGGGGTTATCAGCGCCCGTACAATTTCCCAACCTTTGCTCAGTCCAATTTCGCCACTGTCCTGGATGATGATGACATGATGAGGACAACACAAACACCCAGTCATCCCGAGGCAGGTGAAAATCCCTGACCCCGCCGGGAATCGAACCCGGGACCCCGTGCTCGGGAAGCGAGAACGCTACCGCGAGACCACGAGCGGCGGACATTGCCCTCTGTGGTTGCCGTACGTGGTCGCCCTACCTTTCCAGCACGTTCATCCGTCACGTTCCCAGTCCGTTGAAAGTTTTCAAACAGATCCTTTATTGTATCGCTTTTCGGTCCTTTGGTTACATTAAACCTCCGTTGAAAACTTCGTCTTGTTGCAACAACACTGTGTTCTAGGCGGTGGAATTCCAACACCAGAAAAATCCTCTGTTCTAAGGAATAAACCATGTTGTCTACAGCACACTTGCACGTTGTGAACAGCACACGCTTACAACAGAAAGACGACGTACAGAATGGCGTACCCACAGACTGCGTTGTCTTCTATGTCTTTCACATCACTTGCAGCGCCGTCTGTTGTTGAAAATTGTAAGTACTGTAATTTCGAAAGTTTGTCCGCCTGAAAATGTACTGTTGTCCCAAGCATATTGCAACAAACGGTGTATTTCTATCGCTGCTCGTTTAGTTTTTATTGCCGTTTCAAATATACCGGTCATTTTTGAAACACCCTGTAAGTGTCGTGGGATACATCCTAACAAGAAGTCGGACCCTCTTCTGCCCGGATTAGTGCAAAAACCAAAACCTCGACATGACACTGACTGAAGAAGCAGATGAATGTCCTCGGCAGAAATATGGAGCGATGCTACCTCTACAGCCGTCCACAACGCAAAAGGGTTGCCGGTGGAGGAATCTGAGCACCAACTAACCTCTCGATTACGTCCCGTGAATGAATGGAATTCATGTCAGGCGACCTGGGTGGCCATATCATTCCACTGTCCAGAGTATTCTTCAAACCAGTCGTAACAATTGCCGCCTGGTGACATGGCACATTTCACCCACAAAAATTCCATTGTTGTTTGGCATCTCGCAGTGCATGAATGGCTCCAAATTGTCTCCAAGTAATCGAACACAGCCATTTCGAGGCAATGATCGGTTCAGTTGGTCTGGAGGACATTAAAAAAAAAAACACCTGTCTAAGCAGTTACAGTATCTCAGTCGAAACATGAGGCCAAATATATTTGCCTCGTTTCCGATAATTAGTTTCACTTAAACGACGCTGTTTTAATTAGATAGTATAAACTAAAATAATACTCAAAACGCGTCTATAGCTTTCCATATATTTTTCCTGGACAAAATTCGATTTCATATTTCCACTCCAGATTCGGATTTTCCGTTGTTTCCTGAAATCGATTACGATACATGCTGGAACGGTTCCTTTGAAAACGCAGTGGCTAATTTGCTTCCCCATGCTCGTCCAATCCGTGCTTCCGCTCCCTTTATACTC
Source organism: Schistocerca cancellata (assembly GCF_023864275.1). Lineage (NCBI taxonomy): Eukaryota > Metazoa > Arthropoda > Insecta > Orthoptera > Acrididae > Schistocerca > Schistocerca cancellata. Next base: position 1,243,710,663 of record NC_064626.1, read on the forward strand.
GTATCTGTAGCAAGAGAACTGCCACGGCAATTATTTGTTTCCTTCCGTCTTTAAATGCACAACTACTGCGAAAGATGGTCATGAAAACAAACTTATTATCCTACAGAGTTTCGCGAAAGCGAAGTTGACTTTCTTCCAGGGATTCACATTTCCATTCGCCGAGCCTCTCTTTTACGTTTTTGTGTGGACTATGCCTTCCTATTACGATCCTAGTAGTTCGTCTTATTTGCTGTCATGCATAATTGATGAGAACTCCAAAAAGTGGAAAAGAATTGGAAGTACTAGCCTCTGATTCGCATCTTCCTTATGGAAACACTGCACTTCTCAGGAACCATTGCAATAAGTGGAAGTCTTCAATTTGGCTTCTCTTATCACAATTTTTTTAAACTGTTAATTTTCTTTCATATCGATTCTTAGTATAATACTAAATATTTAAGCAATGTGACTGACTCCGAAGTTCTCCGCTACTGTTTAATAGCGTGATATTGGTTTCTTTCTGTTTGATGCAGTCATTTTCTTATGTTTATCCATAGACACTTACCATTCATTGCACGGCCCGGAAATTATATCCAAATCTTCCTGCATTTGCTTATGTTCGTTCAACGATATTACAGTCCTGCAGGTAGCTGCATCGTTGGCAAACTGTATGACAGTGCTGATGATCCTATCTGATAAATCGTTTATCTGTACTGAGATGAGTAGTGGTCGTATTGCTAAAAATTTGCCGGAACCAATGATGTTACAACGCTACAGAAGTACATGAGAAGAGAGATATAAGATATTCAATGAAACTATCGTCAGTCCCACGAAAGGGATTGGATTTTAGTCAAGGCAAGCCCAAGCTGGCTCCAGAAGTGGATAATGCTCAGGGGGCAAACTGCAAATCATTAACAAAGCTATAGCACGGAAAAATGAATATTAATTATTATTCTTTTCTGCAATTAATAGATCGTGAGAAAGCTTTCACTGTACCTTATAGGGATTAATAAGCATTAAAGACGGAAATAGAAGTGGGAGAAGCAGATCTAGAGTAAGTTTCCAAATCCTTTAACTGGGAAAATAAAAAGTAAGTGCAACATACCTACGACCTTAGTGTTGCTGATGCTGTTCTACTGTATACCTCTAGAGACGATAAACTTCACCAGCTGATATGGGAACTTAACAGAACAAGTCTGAAAGTAGGCTTGAAAATCTGTTTCATTAGGAGCGAAATACGATGCCAGGAAGAACTCCGCTGGCAGCTGTTAAAATTGTTGTTTATTAAAACGCAAACAGTTTTCGCTGCTTACAGCCGCTTCATCATGTGCAACTGTTAAGAGATCCCATCGCTCCTAGTCAAAATTTACTATTCAGAGAATATCGTAAATAGTAAATTTTGACTAGGAGCGGTGGGTATGCCTATGACCTTTTAACGGTTGCACCAGATAATGTGGCTTTAAGCCGCGAAAACCGGTTGTGATTTAATTTTCAACAATTTTACCACCTGTCCTAACATGCTTTTCAACAGCTGCGGTTGCTATATAAAATAATTTTGGAGTAAAATAGTTTATAGTATGTAGTGCAAAATGTGCTTCATTACCGGGGTTTACTAAAGCCCTTTAGCAACAGGTGACATTCCTACCACACAAATGTTGAAAAGCAAGCGATCTCACTAAACTTGACTGGTCCATAATCCTGTCATCTCGATGACACAAACTGGTAAAATAGTTCCCACTAAACAAAGTTGGCCAATGTACAGGATTTGCTGGAGGTGGTATTATTTTAGAATTCGGTCGAGTCCTCCGATTTGCTCCGCAGCGATTCGCTATCCTCGAGAGCCATTATTATCTTTATTAAATCACGACTCAATCAAAATACAAGTGTTTACGGGAGGAGGAACTGTAATCTTGGCTCATTCCGAAGTAGCGCAACTGCGGAGTCGTTTGCATCATTTCCTGTTGTCGTAATAAGAAATTATTAAGCAAGCGACGCCATTTGTGTAATACGCATTCAGCGGATTCTCTATAAGAGAAGTATATTTTTGACTTTCATATCACGCTTCCGCTCAGCTATTTTGTTAATCCTTCTTCCTATCTCATCAAATATAAACGTTGTAATCGTGGTCGTACTGTAACATTTTCGATCACACTGCCGTGCCATCAGAGTGATGTAATATCAATATTTCTATATAACACATATTCAATGATTTTTTATCATTATGGTTTTGGAAATACAAAATTTTAATTCTTTATGTGTCATGTTCAACTACACGCCTTCGTGTATTTGGCTAAGAGCGCATATGGCGGCGCTAGTGATGCCTGCCACCTACAGTGAGAAAGTGCCACTGTTTTCTTCTCATTCCTTTTGATCATTATTTGAACGTTGTAATCGTAAAAAAAAAATTACACGTAAATTAGTGCTGTGCTTGAGCACAACTCGAAATGTTCGAGCAGCTGACGTCACAGCTCGAGAAATCTCAGGTTTTGCTAAAGCTTTCGGTTAGCACATGATCTGGCGACTTCTGTAGAACTTTCTCCATGATATGTCATAGCGTTACTAACATAGTACGCACGTTGACCAAAAAAGTAACGGTGAAACACATACTGCAGGTCATATGTAAATACAGCCAATAATAAATAAATAAATGATCACAATCACAATTTCGTCTCATTCTTGAACTTAAGCTCCTCCTGCGATCTGATGACTTCTGTTGGTTCTGTATTCACATCGGTTCTATCCACAATTGTTGTATCTAAGTGCGACTTGTAGTTGTTTCCAAAAACTTAGTTTTAACAGTCGCTGCCCTCTGCAGGCAATGCCTGCTCTTGCTATCTTTGTACCGTCTTTAATAAATACAGGGTGTCCCAGCTATCTTGTCCACCCAAAATATCTCTGGAACAATAACAGCTATTCGAAAACGACTTTCACCGGTATCAGTGTAGGGCTGGGGCCCATGAATGTACATATTTGGAAACATTCTAAAACTAAATCATATGTGTTTTTTAACACAAACTTATGTTTTTTTAAATGGACCTACTACATTTTTTCTTCAGCAATCCGTAGCATGACAAAGCACATACACAATGGCGTTGATTGCATCGCAATATTCCCATTACATCCCGAGATATTAAGACGCGACGTTGACGCTTCAAACACCCGACATGCGCTGCTAGCGCACGTCCTGAGGCTCAGGCGTGAACCCCATGCTGCCCGTAATCGCGATGTGATTGACATGCGTAATCACACTTCCATACTTATCAAGAGGTCCGTAACGAATAATACGGTCTGCTGCCATCCTGCATTAACGTCGTACATTCCAGCAGGTATTTATCCCATAGGCTAGGGGTGATGCGGTTCTGTAACATATCTGTGTACTGCAACGTTAGTCACAAAGTTAACTTCGCTTATCGTTAATCCGTTACTAAAAAGGTAATGCCGTTCAACGTTAAAACTTTACTTTACTGTAGATCTAGCGCAAGTGACAGTTAATCATTCACTCGTAATAGTAAAATTCATGTTGATGGTTTTAGTGAAACGAGCAAGTGGACTAAAAGTTTTATCGTTGTTTAGGTAAAAATGTTTTGATTTGGGAAGTTCAGGTAGGAAATAGAGGATGAATGTAAACATGTTTAACCAATTAGTTTTATTATCACATAATTATCAATGTTATGTTTATCTAATGCGTTAAATGACAAATCGTTGCAAAGAAATGTTTCTTAATTTCAATGGGTAAAATGGCCCTTTGTAGAAACTTCCACTGTGATACCAGCACTACATACTAAATATAGCGTTCACATCTCATGCTCAAAGTGTTAGAAAACACATATGCTTTCGTTGGAGCGCCAAAGAAACTGGTAAAGACATGCGTATTCAAAGACAGAGATATGCAAAGAGGCACAATACGGCGCTTCGGTCGGCAACGCCTATATAGGACAACAAGTGTCTGGCGCAGTTATTAGATCAGTTATTGCCGCTAAAATAGCAGGTTATCAAGATTTAAGTGAGCTTGAACGTGGCGTTATAACCAGCTCACAAGCGATGGGACGCACCATCTCTCAGGTAGCCATGAACTGGGGATTTTCCCATACGACCATTTCACGAGTGCACCGTGAATATCAGGAGTCCGGTAAAACATCAAATCTCCGATATCGCTGCGGCTGGAAAAAGATCTTGCAAGAACGGGACGAACGACGGCTGAAGAGAATCGTTGAACGTGACAGAAGTGCAACCCTTTCGCAAAGTGCAGTAGATTCCAGTTCTGGGCCATCAACACGTATCAGCGTGCGAACCATTCAACGAAACATCATCGACACAGGCTTTCGAAGCCGAAGGCCCAGTCGTGTACCCTTGATGACCGAGGACACGAAGTTTTACGCCTGGCCTAGGCCCGTCATTACCGACATTGAAATGTTGATGAACAGGTATGGAGACAACCTCATGAATCCGTGTACCCAGCTTGTCAGCAGGCGACTGTTCATGCTGGTGGAGGCTCTGTAACGGTGTGGGGCGTGTGCAGTTGGAGTAATACGGGACTCCTGATACGTCTAGATACGACTCTGACAGGTGACACGTACTTTAGCATCCTGTCTGATCACCTGCATCCTTTCACGCCAGTTGTGCATTCCGATGGACTTGGACAATTCCATCAGGACAATGCGACACCCCACACGTCCAGAATTCCTACAGAGTGGTTACAGGAGCATTCTTCTGAACTTAAACACTTCCGCTGGCCACCAAAATCACAATGCGTGAAAATTGTTGAGCTTATTTGGAACGCCTTGCAATGTCATGTTCAGAAGAGATCTTCACTCACTCGTACTCTTACGGATTTATGGACAGCCTCGTAGGATTCATGGCGTCAGTTCCCTCAAAACTACTTCAGACATTAGTCGAGTCCATGTCACGTCGTGTTGCGGCACTTCTGCGTGCTCACAGGGGCCCTACACGATATTAGACAGGTGTACCAGTTTCTTTGGCTCTTCAGTGTATAAGGGCATGTGACATATTTACATTTGAATATTCTTTGACTTGATTCAGTTTTGTCTACAAATGTGCTGTGATACGAGAAACGTGTATATGTACACTGATAAGCCAAAACATTATGACCACTGCCCACCGCGACGTTGGATGCCGCCTCTTGGCATTGCGTGCACGTGACATGGTTGCACGTACACGGACGGGGGATCACCCTAGCGAAGATACGGGCTTGCAAACGAGGATATCCATTGAGATAAGCGACTTTGAAAAGGGCAGTTTGTAACGCCGGAAATGCATATCCTCCTATTTCCATCTATTGTACTATAATTTTTTCCAATTTTTGTTACCTGAATATACGACATTTCTGTGTCTTTACATATTGTAATTGTTTTACTATTTGTATATATATTTTTATGCATTTATGTCGATGTATAATTGGTTTGTTTCGCAAATATTATTTGTATTTTTACGCTGGGTCTTGCCTAGGGAAACCTGCTATCGAACGATTACATCGATAGGTCGTGTGAAGAATCAGAGTGTGTAGGATCTTTGGTAGTGTTAACTCTGCGCGTGGAGCGCGGGCAGAGGGAGTCTGGCTGGAGTAGCGAGTGGAGCAGGTGTGTTGTGTGAAGCTCCCGCGAGTTGCCGCGCTTTCGGGGTTTGGCAGCATGTAATTGCGCTCGACTTGCGATGATAGTTTCTGACATGGTGTCGCGGACGGGAAGCATTAGCTGGCGCACATCAAGAGCCCGTTTCGTCTGGTGACCGTGTCGAGAAGAAGGCGCGCCAACGTCCAGCTTCTGCAACAGCGACGGCCGACAATGAGTGACTGTCGCCACCTCCTCGATCGACGGCTTCAAACCTTCAATCAACCAACAAGGAAGACTGGAAGCACGTAAAGTTTTAGAACTGTATGGCAGACCTCAGATTTTAAAAATTGTTCCATTTGCCTCGCAAAATTACAGCAACTTAGCATGAACCTTTGTTGCTCATTGTCCCAGTTGCATTACCAAGCAGGGTTCCTTCCTTTTCCGGAATGAACCCGAGGGTCGTTGAAATTCAAACGCCAGCATTAAAGTAACATCATTTCACTGCTTAATTTCAAAGTTCTGTTAAGGTATTCATAGCTGGCTACAATATTCAGATTACACAAGCACAAATTAAGAGTGCGAGTTTTGTTACCGTATTTTAGCTTACCTGTGACTGCAGCTCAGCTTGGTATGTACTAAATTTTACTACTGTTAATTGTTCAGAATCATTTAATTCAAGTTCAAAGTTAAATCTCTTCTTTCTAAATTGCGTAGATTCAAGTAGCTTTTGAAATGATTGTTGAGGTAGTCCAAGACTAACCGTATTTTACTGAATTTCGATGTGCTTCAGAAAGAAAGCTCACTATTAACTTCAGTCACTAAATTAACTTTCGATTTTCCTGTTTTATTAATTCTTTTGCTAAATTAAGTCAGAGTGTAGCGAAATTTATTACTTCTGACAAACTTTCAGTTTTCACACTACGCGTGTCAACCTTCAGTTGCCACGCTTCTAGTGCTAATTATATGTGTGATAACCTTTTTTTTTCAGTTACTATAGTAATTGTCCTTTAGACTGGCGACCGCAATTTCCCCCAAATCTCAAATATCTAATTACCGCTAGTTGATTGTTAACGTAACGGCCGCACATTTACTTTCTTTATTAACTTTACACCTATTTCAAAATTGATTTCCACCAGTTTCATTAGCATTTTTCCATTCATTTAGATGTAACCCTTTCCTCCCTCTTTACCGACAGTTTAACTTCGGTGACGATTGCTTTTCTCAAATTTCCATTAGGTACACGCGGTTTAATTTTTCACTGTCATTAAGGTCGATAAGTGAGGGGGAGGTTACAAGTTTATTATCACGCACTACTTGGGAACGAGTATCTCGCAAGAAGCGAAACTGGTCGAATGTTCGCGTGCTACTGTCGTGAGCATCTACAGAAAGAGATAGAAGGACAGTGAAACTGATGTTCGCATGTTGACCCAACGACGTCGTTAATTACGACCGCAGTGGGCCCGGGACCATCGGGATACATTCGACAGTCGATCAACAGAAACTTATCGGATCTTCTGATGAACCACATTTTTACTACACTAGGTCGCTGGTCGTCTCCACAAACGCCGTCATCAAGGTGAACGAAGTCTCGATACGTGCAGTACGCCACGGTCACAGGCTGGCAGGAGTAGTATTATGCTGTGGGAAACATCCTTCCTCGCTTTCATGGGACCTTTCGCAGTAATCGAAAACACGTTGACAGCTGCGAACCACTTGCATCCCTTAATGCTTCATGTCTTCCCCGAAGGTGATGTCATCAACGTGAACTCAGGTTGATGTCTCGGTGACCAAATTCGCCTGATATAAATCCTATGGTAACCATGTGGGTCGCTAACGGGGCGCCATCACCGCGTACGCGAATCAGCGGTCTGTTATTTATGCAAATTACATGACCTGTACGTAGATATCTAATGCCACATACCTCCACAAACCTACCAGGTAACTGTCGGATCCCTGATACGCAGAATCAGTGCTGTATTTCGTTCTAAAGACGGACAAACAAACTGTTAAAAAGGCAGCCTTAATATTTTGGCTCATCAGTGTAAATAAACACGACTACTCATATAGTGCTTAAAACTACTTAACCGTCACTGGAAAAGTAAGTAATTTTTCAGTTGTGTCTTAGTTTTGGAAAAATTCTAGTCAAACTGTGCCAACCTGTATTATACATACGAACTCTTAACAGGACCAATAGCGATCTAAATTTAAAAAAAATGATTTAAACTGTGCACACACCTGCAAAACGAGTCCCCAAGGCTCGAAATTTACTGTGTATTGAAATACGTCACGATATGTGACTGACCTCCCGCCGGAGGTTCTAGTCCTCCCTCGGGCATGGGTATGTGTGTGTTGTTCTTAGCGTAAGTTGGTGTGTAGGTAGTGTGTAAGTCTAGGGACCGATGACCTAAGCAGTTTGGTCCCTTGGGAATTCACGCACATTTGAACGTTTTTTGAACATTTGTGACTGAAGGCGTTTTGTTTTCTATTTTACAAAAGTTACGCTTTGTGTGACCACTGCACCAGGTTGAAGGACCCCTTGCAGTCGGAACATTGGTCAACCGCAGGAATTCCCGAATCCCTCCTATTGGACCTGAAAGAAAATAATTTTGTATAAGCCATTTTTAGTATATTTTCTGCCAGCACGCATAGGTTAATTAAAAATTTTTGAATTCTAACAAAATGTTGTCGTGCTAAAAAGAAGTCATTTTCTTCACCCTCAAAATCGTGACAAAGGCGTGCACGTAAAATATGAGAGGCACCCACATGCCTTGCTCATACTGTGGCATCAAGCAGTCAGGCCTGCAAGATGAGTGGTCTGCCAAGCGAGTGGATTCTTTCTTAATTTAAGAGTAACATGAACTCTAGTACTCACACTTCGTTACAAGTTATCCTCCTATATGATTACTACGCAACGGAAACGCATATCTGACTATCAGTGATTTACAGAACTCTGACTGTACACTACGCACTGGCAGTACCACATTTTCTTTTTGTCTTTTATTTGACGGCTTTTATTAACACGTGGCCATCCCACTGAATATGAATGGCGCACACATTATAAATTCGGGACATTATGACAACATACAATTTGAAGGAATAGTCTACCAATCTCTTTGTTTTCACTAACTGATTTATTCTGATAAATTCCCTAACCTAAACACACAAATTCTATAACCTACAACAATAACATATGAGAAATTCCGCCCAGTGGGCATGGCTTTACATTAGTGAATCTCTATATTATGGTCTCGTAATTTATTTAACGCTACAGTGCACTTTCTGGATAGGTTGGTGGATCTTTTATTATACCTCACACTTCGACTCTCACAATCATCATCACGAAACTTTCCTCCAGACCGAGCGGTACAGAAGGAACAAGCATATCCCACTAATCTTTTGAAACTACTTCGCTACACACCCATGGAAACCACACATACCCAAATTACATGTCATACACCACACAACAATATGAAATACTACACAGAGAATGGTTACAACATTATCACTTTCAGATTTCCCACTTCAATTAATATTGATCCCAGTTTGCACGACACTGCCCCACTTTGTAATTCTACTTTCCTACTGTGACCTCTGGAGATAAATGCACGTCTTCCTGTGCAATGCAAGCCAAGTGGCGTTGCTGGATAGACGGCCGACTCACCTTGCTCTCTCTCAGAGTTTGAATCTAGCGTCACACGCAAGGTAATATTAATGTATTCATCACACACGCGAGTCCTCAACTGATTCCATGGACGAGTACTTCTCTTTATCCTTTGTCTCATACACAGATTGAGACTCACACAGTACTCACCACGTGGAAGTACTCGTCTCTAATTTCAAGTCCTGCACACGCCATTTCTTAAATATTTCAACTTATGGTACACACGCTATTTCTTAAATATATCAACTTATTGTACACACGCTAGTAATTCAGCTTAGCTTAAGCACATGGAGGTATTTCAACTTATTGCTACACGTGGTTTCTTTGTGACCGTTGGTCACTTCCGAAGATTACTACAATCCCATTAATATTACCTACCTGACATTTAATTCTCCCCACAAAAATTCCTGAAATAGAGAAATTATTATTTCAAACTACTCTTAAATATTCCACATGCATACCATGCCTCCACTCTTTCGTCATTACGGAGCACATCTAAAACAGATGTTAACAGCACAGGATCCAGCGGCAGAGTGCCGAAACATGGCCGTTCTCAGGTTCTCTCGCACCTCTGTCGAAGTGGGAGAAGCACCTTGCTACCTTATTGGTCAGCCACATTTCAGGCGCTCAAAGCTCTGGTAAATTTCATCTCTTTGGTTCCACCAAAGGTGGCCAAAGGATCGACTCAAAGATGATCATATATTCACATTCACTATCTGCGGTTAGCAGACGACCATACATTCATTCATTTCAAAAGATCTCACCAAACTGGATGTAGGGATTTATTTTGTGGGAGTGCACATATGATAAATTAAATAAATAAATTGTCATTCTTTCCTACACTGGTATCCGGCTTCGCTGTATTAATTGAAATTGAGTTATTTTACAAAAAAAATGTGTTGCTCTGACAAAAATAATGAAGTGTGCTGTACCTATTTTCAATGTCGGGCGGTACTGTACCCTTTCACCACCGGCTACCCATGCAGAAAAAAATGGCACGGTACTATCCTTGCAATGCGAGGGTAGTTCCGAACATTTTTTTAAGAAAACTGTATTAGAACAAACATAGCAAGTCATCAAAGGTAACCAGGAGGAGACCTTAGCCCCTGGTGACCTCAAATAGACGACCAAATGCTGTTACTTTACCAAAATTTTTTTGACACAGTTGTTGCATTATTGTACTCTCCACAATCCGGAGTAACGTACACATACATATTTACAACAATCCAAATGACAAATAAAACATCACATCATACAAATAAAAATAATGGTGAGATAAAATTTTGCTTAGTTACTGGGATCTTCGTTATTTTTATGAGTAATCCAAACTTCACTAATTCTATGACAAATAAAAAAAATACTAATTGTACTCATGAAATTTTAAATAGCTCACCGTCCAAACACAGAGCAAGTAATCTGACATTCATAAATTGCGGGGTAAAAACCTTTACACAGCAAAGTCTAAATACAAAACAAAATCAACAAAAGAAAAACATTGCGTACACTAGTTACATGTAGAATCTCAGGCTCCATACCATTACTCTAAAATATACATCAAACCTACAGAGAAATAAAACTGAGAAGAAAAACAATGAAATACACCACAAGTTACATACTGGTTGCGTAATATAGTCAACCTAAGACATCATGTCATACCTCGTTAACTATCATCACTTAAGCAATTGCCACAACTACTCGACAGTGAGTTTAACCTTATCCTTATCCACCAGTACAAATACCTGCTGCTGAGCCAGTCAGTCCATCAACTTTTGATCAATACACGCAGTAAATAGTTTAGCAATAAGTGCTTGAATCCACCAGTAGCTCTCGTATCTTACTCTACTGCTCATTTCTCTGTTGTTACACATTTAGACGACAAGAACTTGCATTTCGACTAGCCCTCGTTACACTTTAATGTGAAATATCACCACTGTGATAATGAAAATAAGTGGCTTCAGTCAACACACCAACAAGATCAATACTGTCCACGACATCAAAATGCATCAATTAATTCCTATATTTGTTGTGCAATGCAAACTCTTGTCCCCTGTGACAACCTTACTGACCTATGCAACAAGAGCCGCTACGTTAGTATCACGCCACTGGCTAATAATGAAAGCATCATTGTACCAAATATTCTAATAAACATGCTACGTGAACTTGATAACCCAGAACAAACAAAAACAAACACTAACTATTCTAAACACAAATGTTAATAAAATACAATTACACTTGCTGTCTCTTCAGGAATGAAACATATATAAAAATTTACACATTTACAAGTACAAATACATTATTCCCTATCTTGCGAGTCACACGGAATCATTTCATTCTGTGATTTTCTCGGGGTCAAAAAAGTTGCTGATAGGTTCCCTAGAAACACTGTCTCGGTGTCAAAGCTCTCCCATGGTTACCCGGACGAAAGTCTTTAAGTCACTCAAATCGGCATTTTGAACACGCACTGAACAGTAAACTGTATCTCACATTAAACACAAATGCCATAGTCACTCTCAGCGTACCATCCACACGGATCTGGTCGTCCAGAAATGGCCCTACAACTACTATTACCCACGGTTCTGTCCTTTCAGTTCATGGTGTAATTAAAAGTCGTAAGTTCCAACAAACAGCACTTATTCCCGCACCAATTCAAGAAATGTCTCCTAGTACAAATGCAAATGTCAATGTCCCACTTTAGTTTCTTGCGTTCATACAATAATTAGTCACCAAACGACAACTGTCCTCTTCAAGAATACCAAGCGTCCCACATGCAATTCACAAAGCACACTTAACAAGACACTGCCAAAAGTTTATGGATCCCACCGTCCAGTGGTCAAGACAAAACAAAACGATCGTCCTGTCTGCTAAAGACAAAATCTTTTCCACCACTCACAACGTGGAAACACCAGTCCTTCACTTCCCACCTTATGGAGACATACGAGCAGTCATCTTGCTTCACAGCTCCACAGTTGAGTACTAGTTAATAGTTGCTGGTAACAAATGCCCGCCGGGATCTGCCGCGCGTCGTCCATTCTGCCGTGGCGCCGCTGCGCGCGCCGTTGAGCAGAAGAAACCACCCGCTGTTGTCTCCGCGGGATACTTTCCCCAGTCGTAAGGGTGGCGGAACTTATGAATGGCCAGTGGTACGTGCGTGTCGCCCCAGGCCGTTGACCTGCTGTAGCGAGCGCGTGGAGTGTACCTCGACCGGCATTGGAGTGGGGAGCGCCCCGGCTCTGTTGCCGACGTCTGCTTGGCTTATGTGGTACGGGCGTGTTCGGTGTAGCCCTCAGCGCTACGACACCCAATCAGTCTGACCCTTCCGTGCATCTCGCAACATTACAGACAAAAGGATATTCTTACAGTATTTAAATACTCATTGATTACATGTATGATCTATTAGATACATCGGTAATAAAAGAATCTTTGTTCTAAAAAACATAAAACTATACACCCTAGTTTTCTACACATACAACATCAACATTTATCTCTTTTCTTTATACAGCCCACACTCGTGCTATTCATTGTAACTGTCGTCCCTCATACAAAACATGAAAGTGTAAAAAAAAAACAAAAAAAAAACAAAAGGAGTAATAAGCAATCTATACTGCTCATAATTACAATATCAAATAGTAGGCTACTCTAACATCCCATCACAGTGAAAATATTAGAAACTGTTGATCCTAATACTACAATATACAACGCACCTTTGTGCTTGTGACAGGCTGAAATTAATACCCCTTGAAAGTGTTCTAACAAAAAAATAAGAAATCATCTACACAGCTCATAATTACCTATCACATGTTATTAAGTAGTAAACTACTTTAACATCCTAACACAATAAACATTTTAGAAACTGATGACTCTAAATCTACAGCATACAATGCACCTTTGTGCATGTGACAGACTGAAATTAGTATCTCTTTATATTTTTTTACATTTTATTATATATAACAACATTTATAGGACATGTATGAACCATCCACATGATGTCAGATCCTGACCTGCCATCGAGGTTCATCCAAATCAAACAATACACAATAATGTTTTAGTTACAGATCGGTAGCATCCCCTTTACAGGAGTGTGCGCATTGATCACACTACTCTACGACTCTCACTCACCAGACATCACGTTTTCCTTCTCATTCAATCCATTAATACACTAACAGAATAGGTCTAGAAGTCAGCTAACCTTAACACCACCACACTCACGACAACATACCATACCTTTGCTCCCTTATACTCATAACACCACCACACTCACGACAACATACCATACCTTTCCTCCCTTATACTCAACCACATAACACATGAAGCTGTTTCGGAGATAGCTTTCCAGTCTCCGAATTCGTCCTTTCACTCTGGCACCTCTCTCCATCGGCTTACCTCTGCATTCCTCCTGCTAAATATCACTTAGAATTGCGACATTTCATCTAAGAACAAAAAATACACAAATTATTCATCCTGCAAAATAACTGTACACATTCTTGGTACCGTTTTGATTAGTTATACTGGTACCTAGGCTTCAACAACAACAACAAAAATATTCTCTTTGCAATATTGTAAATGTTATGGTAAGAATCAGATTTACACTTATATTACATCTTACGTCAGTATTCCACAACGTTCACCATCTGGATCTCATACTCCCTTTATGTCCTTTCACATTGTGCAGTTGTCCTCATCTCTTCATTCGTATTTCGGCTCTCCGTCCGTCCATTACTCCATCATTTCCTGGTCTTCCTTCGCCATTGGCATCAATCTCTATTGCAGCATACACAGGCCTCTCTGTAACATACATCTAAGACATCTCCACATTATTCAATTCTACTCACCTTTATTTACCACTGTTTCATCACGTCGAATCTCTCTTTATTAATCACACTGCTCCATGTCGCTTCTCTCCTTAAATATCCCCTTTATCCACTACTATTTATCACGTCGCTTCTCTATCTACCATCTTTATCCACTCATTAATCATCACGTCGTTTCTGCTTGATCCTTATTCATATGACAAAAAATACGTACATACACCACTCTGTCGACTCCTGTTCATGACTCATTCGACCAGTCTATTCCGTCATACTTCCTGACATCCCGCCTGAAAATTCTTATGTTCGATTTGCCCCTGCACAACGTTACACGCCACAAATAAATACACTGACTATCTACCATAATTTGCCTACTTTCGATCTATCCTTAACTTTTCAATATCTTGATGTTAGAAATGTGATGAAGCCCACGAGATTGTTTTCCCTTGATCGTCTCAATCAGTACAGCATTTTCCTGGACAATCCGCCTCGCTCTGGATGGTCCACTATACACAGTAAAGAATTTACTAGTTAGGAATCTGTGCTTACACGAAAATTAAATGTGTGCAGAGAGTATACAAGCTGGGAGAAATGGGCAGCCCAAGTGTTAGAAACTTTGGTGCTAGTGGCCTCTTTCCCTAACACCAGATTCCGAACAACCATATACAGCACTTCATCATAACTGTCACCACGACAATGACATCAGATGGCATCCAATTTAAAAACTTCGATCACAATGTTGACTTTTTACATTACGTGTTAATTACCTGCCATATTCAAATCGCACTAATTATACTGGACTCATTGGCATTATTACATAACATTTTTAGCAACTGGTCTTTGACGAAACAGTCCTTTTACTTTAGTGTTCCAAATAAAAATTTGCAAATTTTGCTGAGATACCAGCCTAACAGATGCCATTACTGGTGTTTTATTCTCTGATCAGAAGTATGGTATTTGCATTCCTACATATCAGTAGAGTATGTCTGCTACATAGACAATTTTCAGTGCCAGCTGCATGTGTTTTAAGGCAAGATTCTAAGGGCTGATATGATGGATTAGTTTCTCCTATCCTTCAATCCATTATAACAAGAATGAAATGCCAGGATTCCATGCTCTCCTGTCATTCTGATAGTTTCTGCCGTTCCTATCCTCGACACTATGTGATTCATGAGTCGTGTCTCTGTTCACGATATTGCTCTCATTACCCAGTTCCTGTAACAAGTGTTGAAATGACGCGGAATCGTCTAAGCCTTTGCCTGCTATCGCTATATCTCTGTGCAATTTCACTGGCAACTTCGTTATACTGATCCTAATGAACTCCCCAGGTTCGTATGGCACATCCAAATACCTATTTCGTCTCAGAATTTCCTGATAGCACGACACTGGATCTCTTATATCATCTTCGTTACAATTTGGCATCATCAATACGCTTTGCTTAACCAGGTCCTGCTTACTTTTCGACCAGAATTCATTTAAATAACTACTGCAGTCTTTAATGTCTTCCTGCATTTTCGCTCTAGCCTCGTCCCTCAAATGGTTATACACAAACTTCGTTTTGAGGAGCGGTCCCCACGATGAAGGTAATGAATCTTGATGTTGAGAAAGCCTTGGACTATACCCAGTTGGGTTTGCTACCTGTTTTATCCGACACAACCGTTCTTCTGACACTCTGAATTCGTCTTCCTCTTCCTCCCTATTTTCGCTTTTTGAGTTTATCCCTCTCTCTCTCTGCAATCTACCTGGTGGTGTGTCACCTTCGCTACTGCACACTAACTGCAACTGTGGTAGTTCTTCACTATGTTTCCTACTTATTTCTAATTGTGCCTCTTTAAACTGTAATGGTGATTGTAGCTCCTCCTGATCGGCATAAACCTCTCGCTGCGTACTGTCAGAACCTGTCTCGCCTCTTGTACTGATCTTTTCTGCATCTGCACTAACCGTATTCTTTCTGACCACTACCTCTTTGATTCGCTCATCCGGCAACACGTCCCTACGTTCAGTAGTATCATTCTCTATTGCAAATACTTGTACCTCCAAATTATTAGCTTTTTCTTTCGCGGCGTCACATACTTGCTTCAACGCACCCAGATTCTTCTCCCCCTCATCTAACCGATTATTAACTACAGGCAGACGCTCATCGATAACGGTGTGTAGCTTCCTCATTGCCTCTTTATTTCCCTTATCCATTGCCTCCAATCTTTCCTTATTTGCTTCCAATCTTTCCTTAGTTGCTTCAAATCTTTCCTTATTCTCCCTATCTCTCTCTTTATTCTCCCTATCTCTCTCCTTATTGTCTCTATCCATCTGCTGTAACAACTGCAGTAGCACACTGTCATTTGCTACTTTCGGTGAGCTCACCTCGTTCGTCTGAGAAACAATAGCTTCGCTAAGGGTAGCTGCACTTTCACTGCATACCTGACCTAGTCCCGGCTCGCCCGCGTCGTCGGGAAAAGCCCCCGATTGTGAACAAAGCCCGCCGCTCAAAGGATCACCTTGCAGCGGTCCACTGAACAATTCAGCCCCTTCGGAGTGTTTGCCGTCCCCGCTCATTAAGAGATGGTCAACCGCTACTTCCTGCTGCACTGCTACGTCCACTCCAGAATCGCTATTCTCCATGGTGGCTACACTTTTCGACTGCGACCTAGTTACTACGGACATCACGCAAAAAAAATTATACCACGATCTTCCAGCCTAGGACGATATAGCAATTAATTACATAAAAAATAAAAGATCCTCACCAATCCAGAAAGAAATCGCAAACAGCAAAAAAAATTTACTTCTTAGTGCTATCACCATACATTCCATCAAAAAAAAATGTGCTGTACCTATTTTCAATGTCGGGCGGTACTGTACCCTTTCAAATAGACGGGTACGCTGATAGAGAATTCTGTCTGGAATGCCGCCGTCAAATTTTGAACAAAATCGTACGTGCCATTCTCTAGTTACATTTCCCGCCAGTATGAGAAATACGTTTTCCAGAATAACGCTTCTATAGGTCTGTGTTACATTTTTTTTTTTAGTTCAGCGTACCTCTAATTAGCGAGCTGGACGATACAGCAACACTTATAGATGCAAAAAGAGTCCTTCACTGTCTTCTTTTTTGGCAGCTTCTGTCATCCCCGGCTCTGCTCGCTCAATACGCTTTTCGTTCGCTTTTGTGCAAAAGTTGTAACAGGTTGGTCCGATCTCAAGTTCGAACACGTGCATAATTTCCATAGCACCCACTAGGCTGTCGTTGAAAATACGTGTCGACTACATCTTCCCGTTGTGAGCGGTTTTCAGAGACACTTCTTCAGAATTCACCTTGTAACTTAATAACAGAGTTTCTGGCGAACTTCGGAGGATCACTGCAGTAAAGTAGACATCGTAGAGAACAGTTTAAACAAAACGGAACTGATTTTTTGAAATTTTCAGACTAATCCGCTCAAGGAGAAAACGCGATTGGACAAAGCCCACGAGGAAAAGTATCGTAACAAGCTACAAGCTTGAGCCGGTTGAGAAGTCTTTTTATGGCGTGCGTAAGATGGGACAGAAGGAGGCCTTATTAGTAAAATTAGGGAAAGTCAAAATAAAAAAAAGTGGCTGGGCAGGAAAATATGAAATCCTCGTTCGGGTACCAGTCTGGTAGGAAACTTCAATTGTGACTACAAGTTTATCAACTCATATAAGCTCAGAACGCTTTTTAACGCAGAGTGTTAGGATTTCCAGGCATGTCATTTATTAATGACCACAGACAACAGCTTTAACAGTAATTTGTAGTGGTGTGTTCTGAAAGGAGCTTTTATTCACTGAATGGACAATGACCCCATGGTCATATAAGGTAGTACACAACTGTTGAACAGGAATAATCAAAATAAAACTTTTACGCTAAAAGTGTTTATTATTAGGAATGTGATACCAAGTTTTTATTACTACAAATTTTGGATTAAGTAACCGTATTAGGTAAGTAAGGAACATAAAATGTATTAACGAATCATCTGTTGTAGAAGTACATCCGTTGCAGAGGCAGGCAACAATTCAGATTTGGTACAACTTTGAAACATAGAAAGGTCTTGATCGTACAGTTCCTTGTTAATGGCTAAGCGTTTCAAAATTTCATTATCAGACTGAAGCTGTGGAATTAAGATAGCAAATATGTACATCACTACACAAGTGTGTATCTTAGTATTCCACATAGAGAAATTTCAATTAGTATCGTACTTACATCTCAATCAAACTTACGGTACAAACGGAATACATTACTTCCGAAATGATATATACCACT
Source organism: Schistocerca cancellata (assembly GCF_023864275.1). Taxonomy (NCBI): domain Eukaryota; kingdom Metazoa; phylum Arthropoda; class Insecta; order Orthoptera; family Acrididae; genus Schistocerca; species Schistocerca cancellata. The sequence continues at coordinate 1,243,728,942 of NC_064626.1, forward strand.
ATTTCAGAATTACGATGGCCTAGGCATCAGTTTTTGTCAACTAATGATCCTAATTCTACATCATCAACCACAATATGCTAAGTGGGTTTTTGGGTGTCCTCGTTCATCTACTTCAAGCTAGGCTGTTATATGTTCTGATGTTATACCTCTACATTTTTAATATAAAATATAGAAAAAGAGAAATTTTAAAAAATGAAAGAGAGAAAAGAAAATTGAAATTTTAGCTTCTATTTTAATCCAAATTGCTGCCTCTCATCTAGGCTTACCTAAAGGGTTATATTGTATGTCACCCATTATTTGTTCAGCTCTAGTTCAAATGGTTCAAATGGCTCTGAGCACTATGGAACTCAACATCTGAGGTCATCAGTCCCCTAGAACTTAGAACTACTTAAACCTAACTAACCTAAGGACATCACACACATCCATGCCCGAGACAGTATTCGAACCTGCGATCGTAGCAGTCGCGCGGTTCCGGCCTGAACGCCTAGAACCGCTCGGCCACCACGGCCGGCTCGGCTGTAGTATTACGAGTTCAGTTGGTCATACTATTGTAACGTTTCATTTTGTGGTAGTTGTAAATTGATAACAAATGGTGTGCAAAACGATCTATACTGAACCATGTCGTCTAAAAGAAATGCAAAAATCCCTTTTATTGTAATAACAGTTCCCTTTTTATTTCAAGTTGTTGCTACTATTCTAGGCCTACCTAAATGATTCTGTTGTATCTCATTTATTACATGTTCGACTATTGTAGTATGACTACGTTTGGTGATACTTACATAACATTATATTTAGCGATGGTTGTAAACTTACTTTTTCACATCTTATATTTTATTTCTATCTCTACCTTGAGGAAGATCAGTTTGGATTCCGTAGAAATGTTGGAACACGTGAGGCAATACTGATCCTACGATTTAACTTAGAAGAAAAATTTATCTTAGAAGAAAGATTTCTAGCATTTGTAGACTTAGAGAAAGCTTTTGACAATGTTGACTGGAATACTCTCTTTCAAATTCTGAAGGTGGCAGGGGTAAAATACAGGGAGCGAAAAGCTATATACAATTTGTACAGAAACCAGATGGCAGTCGAGGGACATGACAGGGAAGCAGTGGTTGGGAAGGGAGTGAGGTAGGGTTGTAGCCTCTCCCCGATGTTATTCTATCTGTGTATTGAGCAAGCAGTAAAGGGAACAAAAGAAAAATTCGGAGTAGGTATTAAAATCCAGGGAGAAGAAATAAAAACTTTAAGGTTCGCCGATGACATTGTAATTCTGTCAGAGACAGCAAAGGACTTGGAAGAGCAGCTGAACAGAATGGACAGTGTCTTGAAAGGAGGATATAAGATGAACTTCAACAAAAGCAAAAGGAGGATAATGGAATGTAGTCGAATTAAGTCGGGTGATGCTGAATGAATTAGATTAGGAAATGAGGCACTTAAAGTAGTAAAGGAGTTTTTCTATTTGGGGAGCTAACTGATGATGGTCGAAGTAGAGAGGATATAAAATGTAGACTGGCAATGGCAAGGAAAGCGTTTCTGAACAAGAGAAATTTGTTAACATCGAGTATAGATTTAAGTGTCAGGCAATCGTTTCTGAAAGTAATTGTATGGAGTGTAGCCATATATGGAAGTGAAACATGGACGATAAATAGCTTGGACAAGAAGAGAATAGAAGCTTTCGAAATGTGGAGCTACAGAAGAATGCTGAAGATTAGATGGGTAGATCACATAACTAATGAGGAGGTATTGAATAGGATTGGGGAGAAGAGGAGTTTGTGGCACAACTTGACTAGAAGAAGGGATCGGTTGGTAGGACATGTTCTGAGGCATCAAGGGATCACCAATTTGGTCTTGAAGGGCAGCGTGGAGGGTAAAAATCGTAGAAGGAGACCAAGAGATGAATACACTAAGTAGATGCAGAAGGATGTAGGCTGCAGTAGGTACTGGGAGATGAAGAAGCTTGCACAGGATAGAGTAGCATGGAGAGCTGCATTAAACCAGTCTCAGGACTGAAGACCACAACAACAACAACAACAAAAACTACATTTTATTTCTGATCTATATCTGTTTTATGTTTATATTGCACCACACCACTTATTGGTTGCATATACGTCTTCTGTTTTGATTGTTGGCTAACTGCTATCTCTGTTCACGTTGTTCACAATGCTACCTAACGACATACATTCATGCTGTCAATATGTTTCTCTGCTATGAAAGTAGCAAAAAAATGGTTCAAAAGTCTCTGAGCAGAATGGGACTCAACTGCTGAGGTCATAAGTCTCCTAGAACTTAGAACTACTTAAACCTAACTAACCTAAGGACATCACACACATCCATCCCTAGGCAGGATTCGAACCTGCGACCGTAGCGGTCGCGCGGTTCCAGACTGTAGCGCCCAGAACCGCTCGGCGACTCCGGCCGGCTGAAAGTAGCATAAATGTATCTTTGTCTAATTGTCCACAGTGTCTTGACATGTAGTTGATCACAGTGAATGGTTGTTTGTAAAGATACTTTTCGACTTGACTTCGTTTACTTCTTTGATAGCTGAATCGCCACAATCAGTTTGGCTCTGGTTCTCCACGAATTGGCAACGGCTCTGTCAAATATGCCTATATGAGATTTGTATTATATTCAGTATACGTGCTCACTTTCGTGAGCTTTTTACTAATGTATGTATTGAAGTGGGGACCTAGAAACGACGGAGAGGCTTCGTCCCCGCCGTAGCCCTCAGTGGTTCACAACAGGCCACAGCAGTCCACCCACCCCACCGCCGCCCCACACCGAACCCAGGGTTATTGTGTGGTTCGGCCCCCAGTGGACACCCCGGGCACATCTCATTCTAGGCGAGTGTAACCCCAATGTTTGCGTGGTACAGTAATGATGGTGTACGCGTACGTGGAGACAGTGTTTGCGCAGCAAAGGCCGACGTAGTGTAAGTGAGGCGGAATAAGGGGAACCAGCCAGCATTCGCCGAGGCAGATGGAAAACCGCCTCAAAACCATCCACAGGCTGGCCGGCACACCGGACCTCGATACAAATCTGCCGGGCGGATTCGTGCCGGGGACCGGCACGCCTTCCCGCTCGGGCAGCAGTGGGTTAGACCACACGGCTAGTCTGGCAGGCTGCGCTTTTTACTGAAGTTTGATTCAAATGTAAATAGGATAATAACTGAAATTTCTGTGGGACTATCGTTATGCACGAAACTCTTCAAAGCATTTGTCAAGCAAGTTTACGTTATATTTGCGGCACGTTTTGAGAACTTTGTTTTCACAAAGCGGGGGGGCATCTTCTACCGACCAATGAGAACAATATGTTGACCGTATCGGCTCGCAGCAGGGTGTTTATCGACCCTGTGTGTTTTGTTCGTGCCGCCTCCGTACTTGAGGGGAGAAAAGTTTAATATTTTTTGTGGAATCTAAAAAATTTAAAAACCTCTCTCACACCGGCCTGATTTAGCTTCACTGATCAGGATAGTAAAAACATGCGTATATTAAGGGAATTTTCATTGACAAAGCAGGCTTATCACATTGACACAGTTCAATACTGTTCTATCCTGATTAAATTGAGCTTAACTTAAATTCCATAAGGCAGTGAATCAATTTCGAAGTCTCGGTGCGACGAAAATTGTCAGTCGATCTCGTGGAAACATTTGTAATAATTATTAACTTTCGGTGATCACATGGGGAAGACCGGAGATCTACTGGTAAGACCGTGTTAGCCTATTTATTTGAAGTAACTGGACATCTTGAGCATACAAAACGGCAGGTTCGTCCAGTGTAAATCAGACGTTCCCCACTGATCCCATGCAACACAGCGTAGTAAGGAGACACTGTCAATAATAAACGGTTAAATAATACGCGAACACACTTACTTTAGTTTAGTTCATGTATTAAATTCCCTCTCATACAGAATCTCATCAAGATGGCGACTTGCCAAACAATACATACATATACATCCTCCTTTCACGACTAATCGGCAAGCAGTCCTCATTCTTTTCATAAGAGAAAACATAGATAGCAGAAAAGGTATTCCATGGAGTAAATGGACGCTCCAAGGAATAATTGGGCTTGAAACTACTTTGCATTGATAATCGGTAAGATAAGAAGAGATATTTCGAGATATGTACTGAGTTATATAATTTATAAAATTTCTGAAAATATCGCGAAGAGACCGCTGCAAGAGACATTACAAAAGGACAATGGGTCTTGAGCTTAGTGTTCGAGAAGCCAGCGGCGCTGAAACCACAGTCGAAGAACAAGCAAAACCGAGGACGCGCCACCGCAAGAACAATGGCGGGCTCTCAAGGGTAAGTTCTGGACGTGCGCGCCGAGATGCTGCAGACGCGCAGAAGTTCACCTGCAAATTGGCTGTGGTCCGCCACTCACACATACACACCCACCCACCCACCCACCCACACACACACACACACACACACACACACACACAAGGCAAACGGGCGAGCATCGTTTCTTTGCTCGCGCTGCGCCTTGACTGACGAGGGCGGCGAAGCGTAAACGCAGGCGGCGTGTTTTGCCGCACCGCTCCGTGGACGGAGCTCGCAATTAACGGACTCCGCTGGAGCTGGAACGCGCACGCGTCTGCACTGTAACGATGCGCCTATAACGGGATCTGCGTCGTCCAGATCCCGGCCCGGACCCGCCACGCACTGGCACGGAATGCGCCCCTTTTTGTTTTCTTCTGCTCGCAGTCGCAGGCCGGAGAACGCGCAGAATCCGCCCGCCGCAGCCCCAGCAAGGCCGCGCGCTTCCTCTCGCACCTGACAGCTGAGCGGCGGCAGGTTTTGTCAGCCGTGGCCGAGCGGCTGTCGCGGCGCGTGACACACATCGCCGATGTCGTGCAGTGCGATGCGGAGGCGGTCGGCTCTTCTAACTGTGAAGGCAACCGCCCGCGCGCTTGGGATGCGGGTTGCCGGTATACCGCCGTAATGGTGTCACGTCACCAACACTTGCTTTCATCAAAATCTCTCTTCTCACACTTCTAGTCTTTTTTATCGGCCTGACATTAGAAGCGCCCATTGAGGTACTTAAGACGCAGCCGGTCGGCTGCTTGCTTGGACGGCATTCCTCGTCTTACCAGCGAGCGGATCTGGGGAATTAGAAGTGGCGCTATTTCGCTCGCAGGCGGCCATTTTATACAGACTTTTTTTTACACCTTTCATCTCCAGTCCAAGAAGTAGAGCGGGCTGTTTTAGATCCGGCCCATTACAGAGTCGCACCGGTTTTTTTTTTCAGCCGACTACTACAAATAATAATTCCAATCCCAAAGAAAGTAGGTGTTGACAGATGTGAAAATTACCGAACAATCAGTTTAATAAGCCACAGCTGCAAAATACTATCACGAATTCTTTACAGACGAATGGAAAAACTAGTAGAAGCCGACCTCGGGGAAGATCAGTTTGGATTCCGTAGAAATACTGGAACACGTGAGGCAATACTGACCTTACGACTTATCTTACAAGAAAGATTAAGGAAAGGCAAACCTACGTTTCTAGCATTTCTAGACTTAGAGAAAGCTTTTGACAATGTTGACTGGAATACTCTCTTTCAAATTCTAAAGGTGGCAGGGGTAAAATACAGGGAGCGAAAGGCTATTTACAATTTGTACAGAAACCAGATGGCAGTCGAGGGACATGAAAGGGAAGCAGTGGTTGGGAAGGGAGTGAGACAGGGTTGTAGCCTCTCCCCGATGTTATTCAATCTGTATATTGAGCAAGCAGTAAAGGAAACAAAAGAAAAATTCGGAGTAGGTATTAAAATCCATGGAGAAGAAATAAAAACTTTGAGGTTCGCCGATGATATTGTAATTCTGTCAGAGACAGCAAAGGACTTGGAAATGCAGTTGAGCAGAATGTACAGTGTCTTGATAGGTGGGTATAAGATGAACATCAACAAAAACAAAACGAGGATAATGGAATGTAGTCGAATTAAGTCGGGTGATGTTGAGGGTATTAGATTAGGAAATGAGACACTTAAAGTAGTAAAGGAGTTTTGCTATTTGGGGAGCAAAATAACTGATGATGGTCGAAGTAGAGAGGATATAAAATGTAGACTGGCAATGGCAAGGAAAGCGTTTCTGAAGAAGAGAAATTTGTTAACATCGAGTATAGATTTAAGTGTCAGGAAGTCATTTCTGAAAGTATTTGTATGGAGTGTAGCCATGTATGGAAGTGAAACATGGACGGTAAATAGTTTGGACAAGAAGAGAATAGAAGCTTTCGAAATGTGGTGCTGCAGAAGAATGCTGAAGATTAGATGGGTAGATCACATAACTAATGAGGAAGTATTGAATAGAATTGGAGGAGAAGAGAAGTTTGTGGCACAACTTGACCAGAAGAAGGGATCGGTTGGTAGGACATGTTCTGAGGGATCAAGGGATCACCAATTTAGTATTGGAGGGCAGCGTGGAGGGTAAAAATCGTAGGGGGAGACCAAGAGATGAATACACTAAGCAGATTCAGAAGGATGTAGGTTGCAGTAGGTACTGGGAGATGAAGAAGCTTGCACAGGATAGAGTAGCATGGAGAGCTGCATCAAACCAGTCTCAGGACTGAAGACCACAACAACAACAACAACAACATACTACAAAAACTTGTTGTGGAGCAAAGGACGCAAGATGCCGTAGGGATTTAAACGAACTTTATCTCATTACTGCTGTACACTGTGTTGCGTAACACACAAGAACGTGGATTGGTTATTTTATGACCGTGCGCCTAGATCGCTTCCCCCAAGCACTTATTCTCCTGATGCTGCCACTGTCAACTACAGTTCCCGGCCGTATTATTAAATGCACAAAATTCTTTGACAGGTCATTTATTTCTTTGGTTTTGGTTCTGCAAAGTGGCTCATCTATCATTGTTTAATAGCTTGAATACTGTTAAAGAGTTATTATCGAATGCAATGAACTTGTTTTTAACAAAAGTCCTACTCCATTCTGAAACAATGTGACACTGGTACAGCTTGTAAGTAGGCTGTTTAGGTTTTTATATTGGTAACGCCACGCAGCGCTCTGTATGAAAATCACTGGCTGTGCTGTGTGCAGTCTGTGGCTGGTTTGCATTGTTGCTCGCTATTGTAGTGTTGGGCAGTTGGCTGTTAACAGCGCGTAGCATTGGGCAGTTGGAGGTGAGCCGCCAGCAGTGGTCGATGTGGGGAGAGAAATGGCGGAGTTTTGAGAGTGGATGATCTGGACGTGTGTCCATCAGAGACAGTAAATTTGTAAGACTGGATGTCATGAACTGATATATATATATATATATATATATATGACTTTTGAACACTATTAAGGTAAATACATTGTCTGTTCTTTATCAAAATCTTTCATTTGCTAACTATGCCTATCAGTAGTTAGTACCTTCAGTAGTTAGAATCTTTTATTTAACTGGCAGTAGTGGCGCTCGCTGTATTGCAGTAGCTCGAGTAACGAAGATATTTGTCAGGTAAGTGATTCACGAAAGTATAGGTTATTGTTAGTGAGGGCCATTCTTTTGTAGAGATTATTGGAAGCCAGACTGCGTTGCGCTAAAAAATATTGTGTGTCAGTTAAAGCACAGTCATTTATAATTTTTCTAAGGGGACGTTTGAAGCTACCGTGGTAACGTTGCAGAGAGAATTCAGTCTTGGTTCCAATAAAGATGGTTTTATCAGTTCTTTATTTGCGAAGCGTTTCGTCCGTGTTTAAAAAGCATCTTCAGACAATCGAACTATGGGTGAATAATCATCTCATGAAATGTGGAGTCAAATGTACAAAATTACAGCCAGGCAAAAATGGGCCAAGTGCATGTCTAATGCTAAAGTACGGTACAATGCCGATAGTCGCAATCTGTACCTTGTGAAGATTTATGGTAGTGTGGTGATACACCACCAGCCAGTAATGGTAATAAAGGTGAATTGTCATGTGGTAAGATGAAAAGTGACTTTCTAAAGATATAGGTGGACCGTCGTACATTTCTTTAGAAAATCAAAATTAGAATCTCACCACAGTTATTTAAAGGAAATAGGAAGCCCGGGATCACTGGTGATGGACGAGCTTGTGACTGTTTTACAATTTTAATTTGACTTAAAACAGACTTTATTATAAACTTCAATTCGGACATTTGCCCTTTTACTGATGCAATACACAAATCTTCACTTTGACTGAATTACATAAACACGAATCAGATCAGATTTTCTTGCGTCCGCAATCACAATCATTGATAGTAGGCACGGTGAATAATCAATCACAAACAATCGTTCTTGTTTAACCATGTCTCAAGAGACTAATAACACTATACACTTCCAACCAAAGTTACACAGGCTCATGATACCAAAACTTCATAAAGAACAAAGAGATCTTAAAGCTTAATAAAACCGAACTGCCCACATAAAAGCCCACAGTGAAACATGATTATACTAAAAATACCAAGCAGGTCAACCAAGGTCGCAAACTTACACACAGGGATAATAACAAGTTGCACGTTCATTAAAGATACACAAATGGTTAAAATAAGTGTTAAATAAGAAGGGCTAGTAATAACTCAACCAATAAAACGACTTACAAAAATGCCAATATTAACAAGATGGCCTCACTTAACTAACAGACATAATGACTCAGAATGTTTCCCAAATTGCACTTAACTTTAGAGACCAGCGTTAAGGCCCATAGCAGTGTGTGGAAACAATAACGCGACGGCCGGTAGTCAATACAAGCGTTCACTCCCCACGGTTTGTGTACAGGATGACATAGCTAGCGATATATATTTATATATAATCCGACCGGACCCACAATGAGCGGTTAACATCTAGTATTGTGGGTTTCCTGGTATGTTTACCATTAGCTTCTAACAATAAAGTTTGCTCATTACTGAGTGATTTTAGATACAATAAGATACGAAAATAATGGGCACAATAAATGATTTGACGTCTCGAAAGAATGAGGAGGCAAAAGTACTGTTCGGCACCAATATGTAGACTATTTGAGCCGGAAGATACCTCGAGGATCTGGCATATCAGACTCATCTATAAGGCGTGTAAATAAGAAAATTTATTTTTATGAGGAATTACTCCATCAAAGGAAGAACCGATTTAGTAGAAGACCGAGATTTTCACCAGAGTATGCCGTGGGAACCTATTTGCTTGTACAATGTCTGTTAAGCGCTAGATAATTTCATATTGCGTTGTCCATGTATTGAGCCAAAGTAAATATTTTAATCAGACAATCTTTGCCAACAAATCACCGCCAAGTGGAGAGTTAGATATTTGGTCCAAATGGCTCTAAGCATTGTGGTAGTTAACATCTGAGGTCATCAGACCCCTAGACTTAGAACTAGTTAAACCTAACTAACCTAAGGACATCACACACAGCCATGCCCGAGGCAGGATTCGAACCTGCGACCGTAGCAGCAGCGCGGTTCCGGACTGAAGCGCCTAGAACCACTCGGTCACAGCGGACGGCGTTAAATACTTGTTGCATCTATTTGTGTTACCGATAGATCATGATTTACTTGTCATCACACTTAACTTGTGTTGTTTTTCTATGTTGTGATCAATTAACCAGTGAAATAATTTTTTATGAAAGATCAATCCTATTTTTATAGACTGAGTACAATAATGTTTTCATTAAATTTCTTCATCATTGAAGTCAGTTTAGATTCTGATAAAAGTGATAACATCTAATGCAGACTAACAACAACAAGCACAGACAGAGGGCAAAATCAGTACAGCAGACGCACGGACCGGGTAGAAAAGTGGAAGGCTTACTAGTTCAAGTGATCACGGTCAGGGCGTAAACTGACAGTCGCCTGCAACCTTCCAAATCATACCGCAAGTCTAGTGTAGTCTTCCAGTGCAGACGTCTGCTTCACTGACGTGTACATTGTTTCAAATTTCTGCTTTGTCTGATTGTGCAAACTAGTGAGATGACAATTCCTTCTGCTTTCTCCCCAGCTATGTATACTGTATATTTTTTTAAAAATCTTTTAGTATTTACTGGTGCTACTGTCTATTTTGATTTAGTCTGCTTCACAGACGTATATACATTATTTCCTGTGTCAGCTACTTGCCGATCTATATTACAGTATCTGTTTTTTGAGTAAATTTTGGATATTTCTCAGTACGGAACGACCTTTTTTAAAAATTGGCTCCGATGGTGAACAAATATGACTTGCTTTTTCTAATGTAGAAATATCCCTCAAGGATAGATCAATAAATAACACAGATCTGGAAAGAAATATTTGTTTATAGTTGTTTGAAATTTGATAACAAACTTTTATGTGCTTTTCAGCGCTGATTCAAAAATGCAATCCATTTTTTCCTATCACTTCAAGTTTTCTCACAAAAAATGGAGTATTTTTGGGTACAATAACAAAATTTAAGCAAATTTATCACACTTTTTCCAACGTTATAAAATTTTATTTTATTTATAAATCATGTTCTAAACTACATTTCCAGTACACTTCTATTTCTCTTTCAGCTCATAAGTCCTTATAATAACGCATTCGCTTACTGTCGAAGCTTCTTTTATTGCTTTTCCAGCTGTGGACTCGTTGAGGATCATCTCTTTTTATCATTAATCAGTAGTCCGCTATCATGTTGACTTTCCATCTTCCTTGATATCTCCTTTCCATTTCTTTGATGTCTTGGTGGAATCTGTCTTCCTGCTCTTCACTTACATCACCAAGGTTCGCAGGGAAGTAGCGAAGATGAAAGTGGAGAAAATGAACTTTAATGCTCATGTTACAGACCAGCTTCTCAAAGTTGTCGAGCATGTCTGCGACGATTGTCTTGTAGTGTGGATCTCTTTTCTTTCCTAGGAAACCGGTAACAGCTAATTTAAAAGATGTCCATGCTGTCTTTTCTTTTGCTCCCATTATGTCCATAAAGTTGGGATCTGTCATTAGTTTTCTAATGTCTGGTCCGATAAAGATTCCTGCCTTTAGCTTTGCCTCGGATAAACCAGGAAACTGTCCACAAAGATATCAGAAATACTCCTCTTCTTTTGGCAATGCCTTAACAAATTGTTTCATCAGCCCCAACGTAATCTGAAGTGGTGAAAGCAACACCTTTTTGGGATCCACAAGGCTTTTCCTCTCAACATTTTAACCCCTACCTGTAAGGCTTTTCTCAAGGGCCAAGCTTTTTTTATATAGAGTTGCTTTCTGTCTCTACTGTCCCATTCACAGAGAAAGCAAGGGAACATTGTATAGCCGCTTTGTTGACCAAGCAGCATTGAAATCACTTTTAAATCACCACATAGTGTCCATTTGTAGTCCGAATAGCAGAGTTTGCTCAAAACCAGTCCAAGGTTTTCGTATCATTCTTTTAAGTGAACCGAGTGTCCAACTGGTATAGAAGCATACTTATTGCCATGGTGTAGAAGTACAACTTTAAGACTTCTTTTTAAAGAATCAATTAAAAGTCTCCTTTCGTCAGGAGCGTATTCTATTTTGAAACGTGCCATAAGTCCAGGAACATCACTGCAAAACACCAGGTCACCTTCTTGACAGAAGAAACATACAAACTCCTTTTCCCCCGATCGACGCCAAGAAAAGGAGGTACCCAGAGCCAACATACGTTTATCTTTCGATCTAGATCCTAAAACCTCTGCCGATTCTTTAGAAAGGCCTAGGTCTCTAACTAAATCGTTCAGTTCAGATTGTGAGAATGGAATGGGATCGGTTGTGCCAGGATTGTAGCAATATCTGTCTTCTTCACTATCACCTTGCTGAGCCAATGGCTCGTGTTTATCTATATCACCCAAAGAATCTGGAGGAGATGGTATTGGTACTTCAGATCCATGAAGAACCAGGGCGAATGGTTGATTGAATGTTAGTGTAAGAAATATCCTTTTTGTTTTTTAAATTAAAACCTCGTACGTTGCAAGAACAAAAATAGAAGTCATCACTATGATTTCTGGGCTCCCTCCAAGCCATTAGTATTCCAAAACGTAAGGACTGCTTTTTATGTTGAAACCACTGCCTCAGTTCTTCAACACACACTGAACTAACTTTGTGTGGGGCCCAATGCTTATCTTGATCGCCCAACTTTATACCAAAATAGGAGAAATATACTTTTTCAACAAACTCGGAAATGTATGTTTGTTGCTTTTTAACGGTATAGTTACCACAAATGTAGCAGAAGCAATCTGGAGAGTTAATACATCCTCTGGTAGCCATTGTCATTGTCCATAAAACAACTTCACAACACAAGAAAACAGTCACTACTTTAAAGCACTAGTAACGGCAACTCGTGAACAGCGCAGAGTGAAGAGGTACTGTGAACTGAAGGACAACAGCAGAAGCTCATTGCTTGGTGAAGGCGGGGGAAGGGGCAGCGCGACAGACAGGCACTGACGTGAAAATACAGCTGGTTTCCCCTAATTACTCTTTATTTTATCATCATCATCATCATTTAAGACTGATTATGCCTTTCAGCGTTCAGTCTGGAGCATAGCCCCCTTATACAATTCCTCCATGATCCCCTATTCAGTGCTAACATTGGTGCCTCTTCTGATGTTAAACCTAATACTTCAAAATCATTCTTAACCGAATCCAGGTACCTTCTCCTCGGTCTGCCCCGACTCCTCCTACCCTCTACTGCTGAACCCTTGAGTGTCTTGCTTCTCCCATGCATGTAACATGACCCCTCCATCTAAGCCTGTTCGCTCTGACTGCTACATCTATAGAGTTCATTCCCAGTTTTTCTTTGATTTCCTCATTGTCGACACCCTCCTGCCATTGTTCCCATCTACTAGTACCTGCAATCATCCTAGCTACTTTCATGTCCGTAACCTCAACCTTGTTGATAAGGTAACCTGAATCCACCCAGCTTTCGCTCCCGTACAACAAAGTTGGTCGAAAGATTTAACGGTGCACAGATAACTTAGTCTTGGTACTGACTTCCTTCTTGCAGAAGAAAGTAGATCGCAGCTGAGCGCTCACTGCATTAGCTTTGCTACACCTCGCTTCCAGTTCTTTCACTATGTTGCCATCCTGTGAGAATATGCATCCTGAGTACTTGAAACCGTCCACCTGTTCTAATTTTGTTCCTCCTATTTGGCACTCAATCCATTTATATTTATTTCCCACTGACATTACTTTCGTTTTGGAGAAGCTAATCTTCATACCATAGTCCTTACATTTCTGATCTAGCTCTGAAATATTACTTTGCAAACTTTCAATCGAATCTGCCATCACAACTAAGTCATTTGCAAGACTGCTTATTTTGTGTTCACATATCTTAATCCCACCCAGCCAGTCTATTGTTTTCAACATATGATCCATAAATAATGTGAACAACAGTGGAGACAGGTTGCAGCCTTGTCTTACCCCTGAAACTACTCTGAAGCATGGGCTCAATTTACCGTCAACTCTAACTGCTGCCTGACTATCCATGTATATGTATATCTAATATAAAAACGGCTAAATAACAGTTTATAGACATCCCAAAAACGTACCGGGTGATCAAAAAGTCAGTATAAATTTGAAAACTGAATAAATCAGGGAATAATGTAGAAAGAGAGGTACAAATTGATACACATGCTTGGAATGACATGGGGTTTTATTAGAACCAAAAAAATACAAACGTTCAAAAAATATCCGACAGATGGCGCTTCATCTGATCAGAATAGCCATAAGTGGCATAAGAAAGTAAGACAAAGCAAAGATGATGTTCTTTATCGGAAATGCTCAATATTTTCACCATCATTCCTCAAATAGCTGTAGTCGAGGAATAATGTTGTGAACAGCACTGTAAAGCATGTCCGGAGTTATGGTGAGGCATTGGCGTCGGATGTTGTCTTTCAGCATCCCTAGAGATGTCGGTCGATCACGATACACTTGCAACTTCAGGTAACCCCAAAGCCAATAATCTCACGGACTGAGGTCTGAGGACCTGGGAGGCCAAGCATGACGAAAGTGGCGGCTGAGCACACGATCATCACCAAACGACGCGCGCAAGAGATCTTCCACGCGTCTAACAATATATTGTTTTTTTTATATTTTTTTTGTTCTAATAAAACCGCATGTCAATCGAAGGATGTGTGTCAATTTTTACATCTCTATCTACATTATTCCGTTTTCAAATTTATACTGACTTTTTGATCACCCAGTAAATTCAAACTCCTTATACTGCTGAAATATCGAAAACAGCTAAAACATGACAAGCAGTTCGTGAAATAACTGTACGAGATGGAATTTTTTGACTGTATTTCCCGAAATCAGCGTAGAAAACACCATAAAAATCAATTAATAAATTCGAAACAATTTTTATGTCGCAAACCTGTGTAATTTTACTCCGGACATTATTTTATTTTCGGTCAGCACGTTACTACTAGCGGGTCCAAGCTCCCTACCAGTTCACCCATGTTACAGGATTGTTTTATTCTAATTAGTCTGCACTACGACCTCCTAAAATATTTACTGTCGCGCCTGAATCGTCCTCCTATTAATCGGTGAGCGGAATTGTTTATAGAGTTTTTGTAGCCCCTCGTGCACGCTGAAGCATGAGTGCAGGAAACGGCCCCAAGGGCCACGCAGCGTTCACGTAGCAGCCGTGGAGACTTCCGTGGGCGTGCGACGTGTCCTCGCCTCCAGCTTGCGCCGCTTCCGACTTCTCCGGCGTGGCGTCGGCTGCCGTTCGGAGGATGCTAAGTTCACCGGACTTGGATAAGGTGTGACGTCATTATGACGTATACACGCTACATCGGAAACGATAGAAACCGTATATCGACTATTCGACTTTTGTGAACTTTCGAGAGGTTGTGACAGGGTAGCGCTGTACCCTGCGCCATTAGTTTAAATGTGTTCTGCGTTCCTTGCGTTTAAATCGTGTATTGTACTGTGTTTGCGTCCTGTGCGTTGTTTTTCGTTTGCTCGTCTCTAATTATGTGTTCAGCATTCGAGAGACTAATGAGAGAAAAGCTGAAAGAGTTCAGCATCGATGACGACGGGCAATTGCGTGGTTATTGTGAATCTCAAGCAGAAATTGATGTACTTCTGACCCAGCTGAAGTGCGACGGTTATTCGTACTCGGTGAGAAGAAGCACTCGGCAGCCAAAATCTTTAGATGCGTCAAGACACTAACCTTTGGTTAAGATTACATTGAGAAATCCACTTCCCCTCGTATTTCATCTCCGGTCGACGATTTTTCTTCAACAATGCCTCATATTTTTCTTTTTAAGTTCGAAATGCAATCATTCTACACACCAGTCATTACTGGACACTAAGGTACCTGTCTCTGCAGTCCGAGTGTAAAATTACTTGGAATTATGGTTGGTAAAAGACTATCTTGGGATGGACATATAAATTACTTAGCTAACAAACTTGCACGAGTTCTCTTTCAGCTATATAAATTAAGAAAAAAAAGTCAGCAAGAGTATGCTGCTACAATCTAATATGTACTGACAAGACCAATTCGATGAAACCATACTACAATATTGGTAATAAATAAATATTATTTTCGGCGTAAACATTCAAATCTAATCTGGTCTGGACATAAGAAGACTTCACTTTTTTACGAAACGTGTTGTCCGTGGTGTTTTCAAGACTACGGTCAGGAATATTTCTATTAATATCCAGCTACTTTATTTTGGCGAAATACATATACGTTGCCCACACTGAGCTGTTATCAGAATCGCACGTGTTAAAACAAACCACTATCTGATGACAGTTTAGAATCTCGAACGTTCGTAAAAGTCGATAGGTGTGTTAATCGACTGAAGCGTATATACGTCATAATGACGTCACATCATATCCAGGTTGGGTGAATTTAGCATCCTCCCTGCCGTTGGCCTAGACGGCGCACCGGTCGCGCCTCGCCGGCCTGTTCATTATTCAGAGCGCGCCGCCTCCCGCATGGCCACAGCGCGGAAGTGCCAGAGACGAATGCATTAGGTCGCAAGGTTACCGCGCCGGCAATGGCAGAGCCGCCAGATGCGCGCGGTGGAGAGTCTGAGACTGCGCTATGGAAACTGAATGCTGCTATCTTCACTGCAGGACTCGTTTCCAGTGGCGTTAAGGGGCTCCGGAACGCCCTATACTTGCAATGTTAAAATAACGCTTATAAATTACATCTTTCCTCACAAAGTATTTGAGGTAGGAAGTTGAACTTTTTACAGATTATTTATTGGAATATGGGCAACAACTTAACACAGGGATTTTACAAAATTTTACTTCAGTTATTAAAGATGATTTTTTTTTCAATTGTAATGAAAATTCACAACATTCTTTTTGCAATTTTTTATTTATACACTCCTGGAAATTGAAATAAGAACACCGTGAATTCATTGTCCCAGGAAGGGGAAACTTTATTGACACATTCCTGGGGTCAGATACATCACATGATCACACTGACAGAACCACAGGCACATAGACACAGGCAACGGAGCATGCACAATGTCGGCACTAGTACAGTGTATATCCACCTTTCGCAGCAATGCAGGCTGCTATTCTCCCATGGAGACGATCGTAGAGATGCTGGATGTAGTCCTGTGGAACGGCTTGCCATGCCATTTCCACCTGGCGCCTCAGTTGGACCAGCGTTCGTGCTGGACGTGCAGACCGCGTGAGACGACGTTTCAGCCAGTCCCAAACATGCTCAATGGGGGACAGATCCGGAGATCTTGCTGGCCAGGGTAGTTGACTTACACCTTCTAGAGCACGTTGGGTGGCACGGGATACATGCGGACGTGCATTGTCCTGTTGGAACAGCAAGTTCCCTTGCCGGTCTAGGAATGGTAGAACGATGGGTTCGATGACGGTTTGGATGTGCCGTGCACTATTCAGTGTCCCCTCGACGATCACCAGTGGTGTACGGCCAGTGTAGGAGATCGCTCCCCACACCATGATGCCGGGTGTTGGCCCTGTGTGCCTCGGTCGTATGCAGTCCTGATTGTGGCGCTCACCTGCACGGCGCCAAACACGCATACGACCATCATTGGCACCAAGGCAGAAGCGACTCTCATCGCTGCAGACGACACGTCTCCATTCGTCCCTCCATTCACGCCTGTCGCGACACCACTGGAGGCGGGCTGCACGATGTTGGGGCGTGAGCGGAAGACGGCCTAACGGTGTGCGGGACCGTAGCCCAGCTTCATGGAGACGGTTGCGAATGGTCCTCGCCGATACCCCAGGAGCAACAGCGTCCCTAATTTGCTGGGAAGTGGCGGTGCGGTCCCCTACGGCACTGCGTAGGATCCTACGGTCTTGGCGTGCATCCGTGCGTCGCTGCGGTCCGGTCCCAGGTCGACGGGCACGTGCACCTTCCGCCGACCACTGGCGACAACATCGATGTACTGTGGAGACCTCACGCCCCACGTGTTGAGCAATTCGGCGGTACGTCCACCCGGCCTCCCGCATGCCCACTATACGCCCTCGCTCAAAGTCCGTCAACTGCACATACGGTTCACGTCCACGCTGTCGCGGCATGCTACCAGTGTTAAAGACTGCGATGGAGCTCCGTATGCCACGGCAAACTGGCTGACACTGACGGCGGCGGTGCACAAATGCTGCGCAGCTAGCGCCATTCGACGGCCAACACCGCAGTTCCTGGTGTGTCCGCTGTGCCGTGCGTGTGATCATTGCTTGTACAGCCCTCTCGCAGTGTCCGGAGCAAGTATGGTGGGTCTGACACACCGGTGTCAATGTGTTCTTTTTTCCATTTCCAGGAGTGTATGTTTCACTGCCACTATGTTCCTCTCTTTCTTTAAAGCTTCCATAGTCTCCTTCGCTCATTTTATAATACAATGGCTGTCTACTATATTCCACTATTTATTGCTTTTTCGTCTGTATGCCACTGTCAATGTCTTCTTCTCCCTCAGCATAAAAACGTGCAAATATGTTCGAAAGCGGAAATTATCGGGAAAATTTTTAAATGTACTAAGGAAGGTAGAATGAGGCAGCCGGTACCCCACTTTTAAATAAACAGACACATACCCCATTTTTTGTGCTCGGATAGGAGCATTTTCCCCCCGGTTCCCTTCTTTCCTCTACTGCAGAAGCCCCTGTAGCTCATATGAAAAGAAACGTATTCATCAGTAAAATTTTGACAGTTTACTTATGTGAAATTGAAATAACGCAAGAATTATTTTACATGTCAGACCGGATTTTACTTGCAAAAAAATTGCAAGTGCTTCCGTACTACAACACGGGATTCCCACATGATAATGGAGACACTTTACAGCATATTTCTCAGTGCTACGTCAATTTATAGACTAATTTTTCGCCTCACACCGGATTTTACGTGCGTATTTTACTTGTACAAGTAGGGTAACTTTGAATTTCTATATCTCGGAAACGGATAAAGATATGAAAAAAATTGTCAAGGTTGTTCGAGATCGGGATCTTGGAAATGCATTGTGAAATTACAGCCATTTGCTGTCCATAGCCGTCTCGAAATGTGCGATTAGGATTTGGTTATATATATATATATATATATATATATATATATATATATATATATATATATATTGCATGAGGGCTTAATTAAATATTTTGATTATGCAAATATTTTTTACTGTCTGTCCGGTTACGCAGTCTCGTAACCGGTTGGCCCTGACTAGTATTAGTACGCAATATGACTGCATAGAATAACAACAAAGAATGAAACAAAACTTCCGTTAACACAATTAATTAATTAAGTCCCCAGCAACTATAAAACCTACGAAACAACAAAGCACAAGTGTAACTGTTCTGTGTGTGGAAGTGTGATTCAACGTACACATCTGGCACTGTTCTTCCTCAATAAGACCAGATATTTTAAACACCATTTATACTGAAGTAATTCAAAAAAACAGAAATACTATGATTGCACATAGAAACCACAAATACAGTCTAATACAAGAACACGAGCCAGATGCTTTGTTGACTGAACCTGTGACCGAGAGGCATTATTGTTTAAGACATTGAAATAATAAAAAAAGGAATTTTTTTACCTTCATATATATTGACGAAAAGCACACTCTGATCGTTACAACATCCACTATCCCACAATATCTGGTGTCTAGTCCATCAAAACAATATGACAACATCTGAACAAGCACTCTCCATGGGAACTTCTCAACAACGACACGCTACTGCAACATCTCCACAAGCACACTCCACCACGACTTCTCGACAAGAACTGCCTACCACCGCTTCTGACCAAGCACTGCCTACCACCGCTTCTGAACAACTACTGCCTGTGGAGGCGGCTGAATAATACTCTCTGGCGCAATCTCTGGCGCTGTGACTCAGTGTAGCCACCTTTCAATATATATAAACAGCCGATTTGCTCCATTTGCCTAAGCAACAGAAAGTGTGTAATATTCATACTTTGACCCTGTACGGTAGGATATTGACACTAACACCACCCTTCTGCTGCGTACACAAATGATCCCTAGTCTACACGCTGTCCAGAACACTTGACCCTATCTTTTTATAACCAACAGAAACCGAGATACGAGCCCCGAAAAACCCGGTTTCTATGCGCGGCGTTTTGGAACATATTAGTTACACTTGCTGTCGCATACATACCGACGAGATGAGGGATGTGACACTACGAGGCGAATTTGGCAGAGCGCTGCCCGTAGCTTACGTTCCCACAGATACACGGAAAACCAGCCACGGTAAAGCTATTCTACCTGACGTGCACGGTTGTGAGATAGACGAAATACCCTCAGACCCCAAGAAGAACGTAACAATTCAAATTGCAAAAAAGAAAAGCCAGAAGCTGATAGGGGGAAAATATTACCAAAGTAACAGTTTAATGAGAGAGGAAACCTCGAAAATGCGAGACAATAGTGGTCCTACGATTTATCTTAGAAGATAGTTAAAGAATGACAAACCTACGTTTCTAGCATTTGTAGATTTATAGTAAGCTTTTGACAATGGTGACTGGACTACATTCTTTGAAATTATGAAGGAAGGAGGAATAAAATATAGGGAGAGAAAGGTTAGCTACAACTTGTACAGAAATCAGACTGCAGTTGAAAGGGCTGAAGGAAATGGAAGCAACATTTGAGAAGATAATTGTTCAGGATTATAGACTATCCTATCCTCAATATTGTTCAATCTCTACCCCGAGCAAGCTGTGAGGGAAACCAAGGCGAAATCTAGAAAGGAAATTAAAGTTCAGGGAGAAAAAAGAAATTTTGGGGTTTTGACAAAGGACTCTGAAGAGTAGTTGAAAGTGTAAGTAGGCTGTTTATGTTTTCTTATCGGCAACGTTACGTAGCGCTCGGTATGAAAATCACTGTCTGTGCTGTGTGCAGTCTGTGGCTAGTTTGCATTGTTGTCTGCCATTGTAGTGTTGGGCAGCTGGATGTGAACAGCGAGTAGCGTTGCGCAGTTGGAGGTGAGCCGCCAGCAGTGGTGGATGTGGGGAGAGAGATGGCGGAGTTTTGAAATTACATATATTATGACTTTTGATGATATTAAGGTAAATACATTGTTTGTTCTCGATTAAAATCTTTCATTTGCTAACTATCCCTATCAGTAATTAGTGCCTTCTGTAGTTTGGAATCTTTTATTTAGCTGGCAGTAGTGGCGCTCGCTGTATTGCAGTAGCTTGAGTAACGAAGATTTTTGTGAGGTAAGTGATTTTTGACAGGTACAGGTTAATGTTAGTCAGGGCCATTCCTTTGTAGGGATTTCTGAAAGTCAGATTGCGTTGCGCTAAAAATATTGTGTGTCAGTTTAAGCACAGTCATGTATAAATGTTCAAAGGGGACGTTTCAAAAGGAAAGGATAGCGTCGTGAAGAGAGGCTATAAGGTGAACATCAACGAAAGCGAAACGAGGGTAATGAAATGACGTCTAACTGAGGCAGGCGAAGTTGATTGAGTTAGATTAGGAAATGAGACCCAAAAGGAAGTATATGAGTTTTGGTATTTGAGCAACGCAGAGAAACAGCTAGAAGGTGGTTAGATGAGACTCCAAAACGTAACTTGTGAATTGCAGAATAATCATGTAGCTGTAAATGAAACAGCAACATTCATTCACTGAATCCTTGGCTGATAAACCTTCCTTAATCATTGCACAGAAAGATGTACACTGTTCAGGGTGTTTCATTTTCAGTGAGCTTCCAATAGAACCAAAAATACTGAATGTTGAACCGCAAGTATTCAGATCTAACAGGGGAACCCCCTCAACTCGTCATCATCGATTTCGTCCAAATGTATGGTATAAGCAGAGCTTGGCCAGAAATGAAAGTGACAGAAGTGGGCAAGCGTTAAATATTTTTCACGCAGGTTGGCCGAAGCACGAAACATTTATGTTAGGCATCATTTGTAGGTAGCGGTTGGAGCAGAGGAAACATTTTTATTTTAAATTTTTACTTTACTTCTATTGCAAATACACCGAAGTAATGCTCAATATATAGCATGTTTTTACATCTTCATAAAACACACGAAAAGGAAAGGCAAAAGAAAACTTGGGATGTTAGTTAATTTCGAAGAAAGAATTTTTCTTACAGTATCCGTAAGTACTCTCCAAATAACTTTTCAAGAACGCGTAGTAATTAAAGCGCCCGGGACTTCGTATCCCGTTAGTTTCATTTTGTCCCTCGAGCAGCCCTCGGCAGCTACACGCGATTAATGTGTTCTCCTGTTTTTGCAACGAAAATTGCCCCATCACTTGTAAATAATCAACTGTAAAATAACAAAGGTATACGATTGTATTTACAAAGTTTTCGTGTGCTCATTGCAATTCCTTCCTACAAAATTATGAGCAGTCCCAAATTTTCCTTTGCTTTAGCTTTTCGTGGCTTTAACGAAAACATTAATAAATGAAATATGTGGAGCTTTATTTCCGTTTATTTGAATATAAGTTACGCATAAACTGCAAACCGAAGAAAGAAAAGAAAGATGCCGCATAGGGACTTGACCCCACGATCTTTGGATTACCGATCTGAAGTCTTCTCGCTGAACTAGCCGCTGCCTGGAATGTAGGCTAACCGAGTCAAAACTCTAAATTTTCTAACCATGCAGGCGTCCGTAACTCCCTCTTCCGTCAATTTCATTGCTGGCGAAGCCCCACTTATACCATAAATTTGAATGACACCGATGATGACGAGTACGCGCGTTCCACTTCTAAGCTGAAATGTTCCCTTGTAGCCCGTTCCTTCTGCACTGTACAGAAGCTCTTCTCAGCTGCTGAGAATTTTTCTCCATAACGTGTCATTTATTCTTATATTTTCTCACATTTCTCCTCATTTATTCACTCTTTTGTTTCTTCTCCATACAAATTTCCTGAATAGCATTACTGAGACTCAGCGTGTACTAACTCATTGTATCCGTAAGTAGCAAATATAACTACCAATAAAATTGCTTCATGTGCTTTGGACTGATGCGACGCTTATTAAGTACAACTGCGGACGTTCCAGCATAATACCAAAAACTGTCCCAGAGATGGCAGCACCGTACGGCAGATGGAATTTTACCGCCAGCGGCGAGAATGAGAAAATACTTAAAATGGCGACGTTTTCCTTACTTGAACAGCGTGCAATCATTCGTTTTCTGAATTTGCGTGGTGTGAAACCAATTGAAATTCATCGACAGTTGAAGGAGACATGTGGTGATGGAGTTATGGATGTGTCGAAAGTGCGTTCGTGGGTGCGACAGTTTAATGAAGGCAGAACATCGTGTGACAACAAACCGAAACAACCTCGGGCTCGCACAAGAGGAATTGTTTTGTTTTGGGGGATCGCCGAATGACTGTTGAACAGATCGCCTCCAGAGTTGGCATTTCTGTGGGTTCTGTGCACACAATCCTGCATGACGACTTGAAAATGCGAAAAGTGTCATCCAGGTGGGTGCCACGAATGCTGACGGACGACCACATGGCTGCCCGTGTGGCATGTTGTCAAGCAATGTCGACGCGCAACGACAGCATGAATGGGACTTTCTTTTCGTCGGTTTGACAATGGATGAGACGTGGATGCCATTTTTCAATCCAGAAACAAAGCGCCAGTCAACTCTATGGAAGCACACAGATTCACCGCCACCAAAAAAAAAAAAAAAAAAAAAAAAAAAATCGGTTAACCGCCAGTGCTGAAAAAATGATGGTGTCCATGTTCTGGGACAGTGAGGGCGTAATCCTTTACCCATTGCATTCCAAAGGGCACTACGGTAACAGGTGCATCCTACGAAAATGTTTTGAAGCACAAATTCCTTCCTGCACTGCAACAAAAGCGTCCGGGAAGGGCTGCACGTGTACTGTTCCACCAAGCCAACGCACCCGCACATCGAGCTAACGTTACGCAACAGTTTCTTCGTGATAACAACTTTGAAGTGATTCCTGATGCTCCCTACTCACCTGACCTGGCTCCTAGTGACTTTTGGCTTTTTCCAACAATGAAAGACACTCTCCGTGGCCGCACATTCACCAGCCGTGCTGCTATTGCCTCAGCGATTTTCCAGACTCCTAAAGAAGCCTTCGCCGCTGCCATGGAATCATGGCGTCAGCGTTGTGAAAAATGTGTACGTCTGCAGGGCGATTACGTCGAGAAGTAACGCCAGTTTCATCGATTTCGGGTGAGTAGTTAATTAGAAAAAAAATCGGAGGCCTTAGAACTTGAATGCACCTCGTATGCCCTTAACCCCAGAAGATAGTAAATTCGGTAAGGATCAAGAAAAGAACACTGGTGAACGGTTGTATGGTTGCCTTGTTGATTTTTCATTGTTTTTATTTGGGCTCTACGTGCGCAGCTATGAAGCCAGTTAAATTGTTATTTAATTTGTTTACGAATTACATATTCAACTGATATGTTAACAGTGAAGTTTCGATACTGGTACATTTCACTCACTTTCGTAATTACATATTGTCATCCGTACAACACTAATACATAAACGTCTTCAATATCATTGTTTTTCTTTGTCAAGTGATATTACGGTGCTTGTGCTGCGAATGTTAATAACTGACCATCCTATTTAAGAAGTAATAGTTGTGTTGTGACGCACTGGAGATAAATAATAGGGCTCGGAATTGACACAGTAAACAAATAATTGTTTATGAAAGTGGATGCAAAGTGTTTATTATAAAGGCGTCCACGGCCCGATGTACACCTGTCCTTAGTCAGGCCAAGTTGTTGAAGCTTATTCAAAAACTGGGAGGATATTTCAAGAATTTAGCCCTCACAAAGCACAAAAGATAGAAACACAACTCCATCTCTCCTAGACGCAGAAAAGTTAAAAGTTTTGAACAGTCCACGCGGGAGTTCAGTTCAGTGCCGCAGTGGTGCTGTTAGCGCTGGAACGACCGTTTTCTGTGCTGAAATTAGAAACATTGGAACCCATTGTTAATGTGCAACGTGTATTTTGTTGACAACTTTCTCAAAGGGCAGTATCATCATAGAAAAACTTATAAGTGGGATCGAAAATTCATTGAAGATGATTGATTCACATACGGAAAAGCAGGGGTCGTCCATCCCTGCAACTGGAAAAATGAGGGCTAGGAAATCTACAAAACGAACAAGCAATCAACTTAAAATCTCGTAGCCACCGATACGGCAAGTTCTCAGATATCGTCTGGATCAGAAGCCGCACAAACTTCAGTTATTGCAAGCACTGTTGCATCCTGAAGAGGACACCGAAAGCACTCCAGTTCTGGAGGACAACATTTCTGAACGATTAATTGTTTTTTCGGATGATTCACTTTTCATTTTTCTTGTGCACTTATTCGCCAGATTGCTCGACATTGGGCGAGGCAAAATCCTGTGGTAGCTATTCACCGCGAAAGAGAGTCACCTACTGCGCTATTTCTTCGAATGAAGCCTATGGAACGTTTCTGTTTTCGGAAACTCTGTAACGGAAATATCTTATCTTGACATGCTAGAGAATTGGCTATTTTCCCAATCTTGAATTTTTTAACGTAACTTCATCAACATCAGAGGTGGCACTCTCCCTAATTCCTTCAATCACATTCGACGCTCCATGAACATCTCCATTCCGAAAGGTTGCGTTGGGAGACGAGGGGCAGAAGATCCATTTCGTCGTCAGTGGTCTCCCAGATCACCAGTTCTTAGCCCCTGCGATTTTTGTTTATGGAGGTAAAAAAAGAGAAAGACGTGTTTTTGTCTTATCCATGTCAGATATTCTTCAAGATGTGTGACGCTGAATTTTTGGAGATGTGAAGTAAATAACTAGAGACTAGCCGATTCGTGTATGACAAGAAATGAGCAACCGTTTTGGTCTTTGTCGTGTAGTGTGAAGTGCTCAAACCGAGTGCATAACCATATGAAACATGAAATCTGAACCTTTCTCTGTCCAGGTGCCTTGGAACTATGCGTCTACCCTTTCTACTTTGTAAGAAAGAAATTTTTGAGATCTGCTCCCTAATTTCTGTGGGTCAGGACAGACACTATTTGACCAAAAGTACCTGGGCACTTATTAGTGGACATTAATATGGGATGTGTATACTCTTAGCTTTCATCATGTCTTAAACTCTGCTGCGGTCACTTTAGACGAGGTTGAAACTTCGCCTTTGAATGTAAAGAAAGACTGTGCTGGTAAACTTCTACGTTATTTGATACAGAGGCAGCTGAGTAAAACTGAACGTACTTAGATAGTTTTCTCTTTACTTATTCTGATCATTTCTAAACTGACACACAATATTTTAGCGCAACGCAATCTGACTTTTAATAATTCTTACAAAAGAATAGCCCTGACTAACAGTAACCTATACCCTTCATGTATCACTTGCCTCACAAAAATCTTCGTTACTCGAACTACTGCAATACAGCGAGCGCCAATACTGCCAGCTAAATAAAAGATTCTAACTACTGAAGCCACTAACTACTGATAGGCATATAGTCAGCAAATGAAAGATTTTGATAGCGAACAAACAATGTATTTACCTTACTAGTGTTCAAAAGTCATAATAGAAATCTATTTTGACAAACTTCCTTTTTCTGACGGACACACGTCCAGATCGTTCGCTCATATTAAAATCTCGAAACTCTGGCATCTCTCTCCCCACATCCACCATTGCTGGCGGCTCACCTCCAACTGCCCAACGCTACGCGCTGTTCACATTCAGCTGCCCACCACTACAATAGCGAATATTCCAACAATGAGTCCAACCAGCCACAGATTGCGCACAGTGCAGTCAGTGATTTTCCTACAGAGCGCTATATGACGTCACGAACATAAAAACCTAAACAGCCTACTTACAAGGTGTCTGTCTGTCTGTAGAGAAACGGAAGCCCATCCTTCCTCGAGAACCGAATCCAGTGAAGGTAGTGATGTTGGATACGACAGTGTGGGACGCATTCGACTTTGTGACGCACCCCAAAGGTGTCCATTGGTTTCAGGTTGGGACTCGGGGCACACCAGTCCGTTTCAGGAAAGTTGTTGTCCACAAACCATTACCTCTCAGCTACTGCTTTACAACAGAGTGTACCGTCATCTCCAGATAGTTCCTCTACTGCACGCAACACACAATTCTGTAAATTGTGACCATATCCTTCCGTTTCCTGAAGCCCGATGAGCGGACACACCCTACCCACGAAAACTATCTCCATATAGTAACAGCACATTCTCCGTATCTCACTGATAGCATTACACATGATGGCGGGTAGCGTCGTCCAGACATTCACGAAACTCAGACCCTTCCATCCGATTACAGCGCTATTGACCTCTGAAAATAACTCATTTCCAGTCACCCACTGTCCAGTGGTGTCGCACTAGACTCCACGTCAAATGTCACTTAGCATTGACCAAAGAAATACGTGAGTTATGAGGGGTTGCTCGGCCATTGCAACCCACTCTTTTTTAACTATCTACAAACAGTGATTGTGCTATCTGGACTGCTTGTAGAGCTTTGGAAATCCCGAGTGATTCCTTCAGCCGATTTCATGAGACTGTTTACAATAACCCTCCGCAATGCTCTACCATTCCTGCCTGACACTATATGAGATTTTCCTGGTCTTGATGTAGTTGTGGGTGTTCCTTTGCTTTTCCATTTCACAGTTACATCGCCGATAGTCCACTAGGGCAGCTTTGGCAGGGTTGAAATGTTCCTGATGGGTTTGTTAGCCAGGTGACATGCAATGACTAGTCCATCCTCTAAGTCACGGAGCTCAGCTAACTGACCCATTGCGCTGTTACTGCTCTTCTACTGATAATAATATGACAATCTTCACTTCATATTATACTAGCGGGTCTGCATCTCGTGACAAATGGCTCTGAGCACTATGCAACTTAACTTATGAGGTCATAAGTCGCCTAGAACTTAGAACTAATTGAGCCTAACTAACATAAGGACATCACACACATCCATGCCCGAGTGAAGATTCGAACCTGCGACCGTAGCGGTCGCTCGGCTCCAGACTGTAGCGCCTAGTACCGCACGGCCCATCTCGTGACATCTAGTGGTCAATTCTGCACTACGTAGGGGGGGTTCGGATACTTTTGATCGACAGTGTATGGCTGCCTCACTAAAAGTATGCTGAAATCACAATTGTTTGAATCGATTAGTAATTAGTACAAATTTATTATCACATCACCTTATACTATGGTTGTCCAGAAAGTTAGTTCTGATTGGTCGCGAAATTGACACCACAGTGAAAACCCAATAAAGCTTTGTACAGATGCGTTGGGTAGTGTCTCTAGTATGCCCGTCGATCGCATCAAGACGCTCTTTTCAGTTGTGAGCGCACTGTGAGCGAGTAAAGGCGCCTAGAACAACGATGTCTCCCGCCAAGTACGAGGGACCGCTGAGAGGCTTCGCCTTAATGAATGCAGCCCACCTAACACAACTGCCATGCACTTCATTCGTCATGGAAATTCTCAGCCGCACTCTGCAGGGGCAGTGAAATCACTCCTGCAGCCTTTTCGATGGGAAGTGTTCGATCACCCACAACATAGCCCTTATTCGCTCGCCCTGAGTATCGTCTCTGTTCACATGAGATTCTGGATACAAAGACAACACTTGGGCGCAGGCTACGCGCCATAGACCAGCACAGAGAATTATCGGAAAGCACAGGCGGCTGCCTTCTATAACGATGGTGTTGGAAATTTGGTATAACGCCCCGACAAATGTCGAAGTCGGAGCGGCGACTATGTAGAGAAGTACCTGGAAAATGTAGCTAAATGTGCAAAGAAAAGTTTTGATTTTCACTGTGGTTTCCATTTAGCGACCGATCGGAACTTACTTTCTGGACACAGGCTGTATAATGGACAAGGAAAAAAATTTCACATGTTTTTTCCTGATTTCCCAGTTGAAAATACACTTTCTCCCGGATGAAAATACACTTTTTCCGTGTTAAATGACAGTATACTTGTCCTCGGCACTGTAAAAATTATCAATCCATTGATGGTTTATGGTTTTATACACCGACGTAGAATTACCCGGCGCTTTAGAAAATGAAACTCAGGGGGAAAAAAAAACACGGTTCGGAAAGATCTTTGACGTGCAGCAACATGTACGCTGCATATTTTCGTGTGACGAAAGTATAAATTCGAATTCCACCAAACACCGCATGTTACTTTCCGAAGCATTGAAATCGAGATTCCGACGCGCTTTTGTAAGCCAGTCACAGCTCATGTCGTGTGATCTCGTCAGCTGATGACAGCATAGGACACGTGATGTTTTCAGCCAATCAAGACCACTCTTAAGTAGTGCGAACACACAAATAAGAAAAGTTAATGGTTTAAATTAATATATATAGTGTTGCTACAAGAAAAGCAAAGCTTTCACATATAATATTGGTCTCGAAGATTAATAAGCTGTAAGAGAAGCTAAGCTTCCACATATAATGATGATCTCTTTTGCGTGTGCTGCACTTTAAGATACATCACATAAATGTGCCTGTAAAATTTTTAATAACGACGTAAATGTCTGATCTTCTGGGCTCGAAATTTTTCTAGATGGTCTTCCCCAAAGAGTTGCTTTTTAAATAAGAGTCAAACGCTCTGTGATTTAAGAAATTCGTCGTACATTCTCGCACATAGTTCATCTTGCATAAAAGGAAATTAACTTTGAAAGTAACGCTTTTCAAACCACCATTCGCAATGTTTTCCCGTGACCTGTTAGAAATAGGTTCGTTTCAGCAGTTGCCAGAGAGCGCCAGATAACAGGTGTCACTGCAATTGCCCAGCTATGATGACGCAGGAAGCCCGTATGTTCGTATGTGTAAAACATTAAAAGATCTTGCATTAAAACGAATCTAGTGTAAACAGCTGTCATGTTACGCTCATCGGAGGCAATTTGTTGTTAAGGAGTATTGCATAGTCTTCCTAATGCCTTTGACACACTTTTCTGACGCTTTGCAGACGCTTGTATGAGCACTGTTTTGTTGTATACTGCGCATTTCCTTTGCGACTTAAGTTTTACTTTCGTTTTTTATTTCCTCTCGTTCATGTTTTGTTCCTGCAGTATTACTCTGCAGAATTCTTTGTTAGAGTGTTGGTTCTTACCAGTCAAAATCCCAAAAGTTTATCTGAAAACTAAAGTGAGACGGGTGTTACGATTAATCAAGGAAAACCCCTAGTTGGGAAACGGGGCCAAAATAGTTGGTTACTGTCGAGTTGCAATTTACAATTTCTTTATTGATTACTTCAAACATTAAAAGTCATTTCTTTATCACTTGTCCAGGAACAGATCCAAAAAAGCTAGTGGGCATGAGTGCCTTTTCAAAACAATTTACTTTACAGTTAACGACCAAGCCATTTTACTTCAAACCGACTTTGATAAAACATTTGATAACAAATAAAAATTTTCCAAGTAATAAAATTAAAAACTTTACTTTACCGTTAATAGCCAAGCCATTTTAATTAAAACAGACTTTGATAAAGGATTTAATAACAAAATTAAAACTTTCCAAGTAATGCAACTAAAAAACCACCAATTTGCATAGAATTTCGCTACCGAATCTGTAGGGAGCCAACTCCTTTTAAACTTTGGCACAACAAGATGTTAAATTACAAGGGTCCGCTAACAGGGAGGCAGAACTAGCATTTTCAAAGGATGCCAAGTAGATTAAAACAATCAAAGTAAAGATACAGTCATTCACATTTTACAATAACTAACAATTTTAAAGCCACGTAATTTTAAAAACCCACCAATGAAAAGCAAACTTAACCTTTTTAAACAGTGGCCAAAAACAATCAGAGTAAAATACAACCATTTAACATTTTAAAATAACTAACAACTTTAATACCATGCCCTGCCACCAAAATGTCCTGGGCTAGAAATAATTAACCGACCGGATGTAAGGGCGGCCACAATTGTCTCCCGAAGGATGCTCAGGCTAGAAGCGGACTAACAGACCCACAACGCCTCACATTCCGTTGCCGCTCCCACCAAGTAGGACTCGGAACCACAGCCGTGGCCCCTGGGTGCTCACAGCAAGAGCTTACAGCCTTGTCCCGTCAACCCGTCCCACTCGTCTCAGACCGCCAGGACAGACCACGCGGCTTCTCGGAACAACAGCCAACTCTCCACCGCCACGCCATGCCACGGTCTCCTCGTACGACATTCTCTAATTCCCGATTTTAAAATCCGACCGACCGACTCGTCACCGCTAGGCAACCAACCGGCCATCCCCTCAAAGATCTTTTTCAAAAAATGGCTCTGAGCACTATGGGACTCAACATCTTAGGTCATAAGTCCCCTAGAACGTAGAACTACTTAAACCTAACTAACCTAAGGACATCACAGACACCCATGCCCGAGGCAGGATTCGAACCTGCGACCGTAGCAGTCCCGCGGTTCCGGACTGCAGCGCCAGAACCGCTAGACCACCGTGGCCGGCAAAGACCTTATTCCCTTACACAAGGCTCACAGGAAGCAATGACTCGAAGATCGCTAAGACCAGACACGCCGCCAGAGGGGAATCTCAACAGAATCGTACGCAGCATAACGATAAATATGAAGGAATCAATTAAAGATGGAATGGAAGGACTCAGAACAATCTTTACATTGCGGTATATGTTCAGAGCCGACACACGGCTCATAAAGCAATGAAAAATTCCCGTAATTCTAAAAAATTCCCAGGTTTCTCCCGCTTTTCTTCCGGATGAAAAAATTCCCGGGTTTTTCCCAGATCTCCCGGTTGTCCCTGGTCGTATACACCCTGGGATAATCCTCGTATTCTTCTACAGAGCCAAAGTTTCAGTCTGCATTTCAGGATGTGGCAAAACTTGTGGGGGGGGGGGGGGGCAGGGGTGTGGACGGCGCATCCAAATGTTCTCACAATTGAAGGTGAAAGGCGTGATAAACGTTGGCGAGGGCCTCAGTGGGGGTACCTTGCAGACCTATGCGCCGGCTGCGACCTTACCCCACTCGTCGTGTGGCGTCCTCCGACAGTGACAGCAGGTGCGGGTAGAATCAGGCGCGCTTTGTTCGCGGGAGTCACGAGTTCGTATCGCGCCGAGGTCGGCGCCGCCAGTCGGGCGCCGGTGGGGGCCGATCGGCGACGTCACGACCTCACGCGGGGGCCGGGGGTCACTGTGTCAGGGGGCCGGGGTGCAGAGGGGGGGAGGGGTCCTGCGGGTCGATCGTGACTGCGGAAGTCTGCCCTTTCCACGCGCTTTTCTTGCCCGTGTTTACATTACGAGGCGAAGCCACTTTCCCGCCTGGTGGTTTATTCGACACTAACCATCTGTGCTCTTTACGCGAGTAATGCCTCATATTTTCTGTCTGAATCTGCTTCAACCTATGTACGTCACATAGAGTATATTGTGGTGTGTAGTTGACACCAATACTATTCACTCTCTGTCTTATTTCATTCACATATGGTGCCAGGCAACCATCAATGTCTCATTCTCATGGTCGCTAAACGACATACGCGACAGAGGCGACACGATTCTTACACAGTATATCTCGAACACCAGTACTCTAAATCAGGTACGGCCAAGAATTCGGCACGCAAGCAGTGCTCTTGCTTGCGTTCCAAACTCTCTCGCCTGGCCTAACACTTTCCCCACTCCCACGCCGTGCGGTCTTAGCATGAGGTGGGAGAAGAGAGGGAAACTGCAAAAGCGTCAGAGTTAAATGCCAATGCAGTCCCATTGCATACTACACGATTTCATATTACATATTTCTCAACAACATACTGTAATGTTGTTGCCTTAATTTGTTATGAAAGCGGTGCTGATATTCAAGATAAAAGCGGGTTAAAAGCTGTGAGCTGTCTGGGGAAGTCAACCTTTGCATTACTGAGCAACTGTTTCACGAGGTATCCAGTCTAGCTTACCAAATTCGCAACCAGACTAACATTAATTATAATCTTTTAATCGTCATACGACAACCGGTGATATATATATATATATATATATATATATATATATATATATATATATATATATATGTATAAAGATAATTTAAATAAAAAGAAATAAATCAGTTTATATTTGGAAATT
Organism: Schistocerca cancellata; assembly: GCF_023864275.1. Classification (NCBI taxonomy): domain Eukaryota; kingdom Metazoa; phylum Arthropoda; class Insecta; order Orthoptera; family Acrididae; genus Schistocerca; species Schistocerca cancellata. The sequence goes on from NC_064626.1 coordinate 1,243,761,269, forward strand.
TATTTTAACATTGATCATTGAAATTTCAGCATATTAAACTTGATTCATAACTAAACTGGTGCCTTCTTTAGGACTGTGAAAATGTGAGTTTGTAATCTTACGGAACACATCAAATATGGAGCCAAGATTGGGAGACTGTATACAACACTGCATTCATAAAATAACACACGAAGAACGTTGAAACATATGCAAGAGGAAATTAACCACAACCAACCGATTCAATTTTCACCCAAAGAAGTTACGTTCGTAGCGCAATCCTGTCCGTCATGAAATTACCACACACTGATATACTAAATTCATACTAACTCTCTGTGAAATCTTCCCGAAAAGAATAGCTGAGGGCTACTTTGATGCTTGCACCACATGCTTCACGTGGTCAACTTGGTTTACACAAAGAGTGTAACTCCACAATAATTTTGATAATTAAAATAAATTACCTCGAAACGCAATTTACAAAAGAAAAACCTCGAACTGGTTACTATCGTCTTACTATTAACCTGATGGGTCAAACAATTGTATAAGCACATGGTACTGGTCTCACAAAGTACACCCCACGTGGGTTGAACATAAAGAAAAGTTGCTATATTGAAAAATATTGTCGACACGAGACGTTATAATCTCACGCAAATTCGCATTTCAGTTTGATGATCTTAGTTAGAGTTACTGATCAACACGTGGTTCCACTTTACTCACAAAGTAGTGACAAAGCGACTACTGGAAGATATTCTGAACTTCACATTCGAAATAAAATTGCGTTTCAATTTAAGATAACATTAGATATATTAGAGCTAAACCTGAAATAAAGGTGATTAAATTTTCAGTTAGGCTGAACTTAAGAAATCCATTGTCCTATGGACTTAGCAGACACGCGCTTAGCCGGAGATCTTACCACTTCAGACGCTCGCCGCGGAGAGACTGACGTAATCCCTTCCTGAGGGTGCGTCACAGATACAAACGGAAGTGACCAGAGAGGCAGCTTCCTATACCAACATGACAAGGGACGGACAGGACCATACTAAGAATAGAAACCTCTCTGATTTTAGAAAGTGTAGCTACCTGTTCCGACGTTGGGCCTACTGTTCTCTAGAAGACAGGCTTGTCTGCTACCATCAAGCATGCAACTAGAAATACGTTTGTTCATTCATCCTCTCACACAGAAGGGAAGGGGGATGACAGTATCTTATCATATACAGTATGTAAAAGAAAGCGGATGTAGGTTCCTTATGAGACTGTGTGACATGAATTACATATAAACTGTGTTTTAAAGTGTAGTAGTGTGACAGATCGTTCTTGTTTATGTGTAAAACTAACACGTTCCACTGCTCAGTCTCCTCCCAGATAGTCAGAAACACCACAGTAAATTTAGAAGAGGAATTTGTGCCGTAAATGACAACATATTTAAGAAATCAACATGACAGGAATCCAACAGAGACCTTTCAATACAGCAGAAACAAAAAAAAAAATTCAGTGTTATTTCATTATTTATGTCTGGCACAAACTGTCGACATACAGACAGACGCAAATTTCACACACTTTCGTACTCACGTTGCCACGTAATCGTGACTTATTTACTTTCGAAAAAAAAAAGACTTTCGCAGACGTAAGTTGATCTAAATATTTTATGAAGTTTGCAACCCAGTTATGGAAACGTGGAAACGGTTCCTAACGAAAACAACATCGACTTCCTGGACAGTTTTAACGGAGAATTTATCTTTTAAACGGGAATTACATTGCGGAGCAGGTAGTTCCATCTGCGTGTACATAGGCACAATTTCAGCTTAAACGGCAGACAGTCTCGAAAAGTTGGTGCAAGATTTGCAGTGTCCTAAACGCGTTTAAAATACTTCAAACGTCGCGATTTCTTTATTGCCAGTGAGCTTAGTGAAATGGGTGGTTTTTTTTTGTCAGAATTTGTCCGTTTCACAGTACGATTTTCTTGTCCCTCGCCTAGTAATGTCTTACTGTGGGCTGGGTGCAGTCAAGTACACTTACAATGCTAGATCAGCAATCCATTCCGAATGTTCTAATTTTCGTTCCTTCTATGAAACGTCCCCTTAGAACAATTTATACACGACTGTGCTTAACCTGACACACAATATTATTTAGCGCAACGCAATCTGACTTTCAAAAATCCCTACAAAAGAATGGCCCTGACTAACATTAACCTATACCTTTCACAAATCACTTACCTCACAAAAATCTTCGTTACTGGAACTACTGCAATACAGCGAGCGCCACTACTGCCAGCTAAATAAAAGATTCAAACTACTGAAGGCACTAACTACTGATAGGCATAGTTAGCAAATGAAAGATTTTAATAGAGAACAAACAATGTATTTATCTTAATAATCATAATATATATAGCAGTTCATGACAAATTTCAAAACTCCGCCATCTCTCTCCCAACATCCACCACTGCTGGCGGCTCACCTCCAACTGCGCAACGCTACGCGCTGTTCACATCCAGCTGCCGCTGCCCAACACTTCAATGACAAACAACAATGCAAACTAGCCACAGACTGCACACAGCACAGCCAGTGATTTTCATATAGAGCGCTACGTAACGTTGCCAATAAGAAAATATAAACAGCCTACTTACACTTCCTTTTCCTTCATAAATTCAACGACAGATGGTTTTAAAGTGAAGAAAATGATCCAAGCATGCGTCTTGATTTCCAAAGTACTCGTAGCAATATATGTCTCCACAATCTTAATTTCCATAGAAAACAGAGACATAATTTGTGCCACTGCAGAATATTTACTATTGATGCCAGTAATTTCATCACGTGCTTGATGGCTGCAAATTTAGTACCAAGTTCTTCTTGATACACAGAACAATGAAACCGGCGAAATTTTTTGCTCTTTCATCATCAACTAAATCTTTAAATTCTTTCTGCATGTCGTTTCACAGCAAATGTGCAGTACCCGTCCATCACGTGACTGCGTACTACATAATGGATATTGAGATTTATTATTCTTCTCTTCCGTAATTCCCATTTATTTTTAAAGTCCCATAACCACAGATCGCTAGACTGATCTTTCTTAAGCAAACGACCGCTGAATCTGTGAAGTTCTTTTAGACCATGAACAAATAGCGAAGCGTAAACAACTCTGACACCACGATTCTACCGAAGTGAAGGAAGTCGTGCAGGCCGGAGAATGTCGCACCATAATGCTAAACGAAATATTGCTCTGCACGGAGTATTTCCGAGAACTGCCGAGCAAAGTCAAGAGCGGCCAAGCGTCGACACAAACGCAGCCCACACATAGGGCTCTCGTGCAGTTTGGCAAACAGTGCCCGACCCTGCTCTAAATGAAGCCAACGGGTTGACGTTTTATAATTGTTTAAAAGACGTCGTTTTCAGCTTATTGTTGTAGTTTTTTCATACACCAGTAAGAGGAAAATGGCGTTTCTTGAACAATAAGTCAGCCGGCCGAAGTGGCCGAGCGGTTAAGGGCGCTACAGTCTGGAACCGCACGACCGCTACGGTCGCAGGTTCGAATCCTGCCTCGGGCATGGATGTGTGTGATGTCCTTAGGTTAGTTAGGTTTAAGTAGTTCTAAGTTCTAGGGGACTTATGACCACAGCAGTTGAGTCCCATAGTGCTCAGAGCCATTTGAACCATTTGAACAATAAGTCAACAGGGTTTCGCGACGACAAACATTGCCACAGCTTCAGAATTCCCATTCAAACTGTCTGAGTAACTGTGTTATATTTACCTACAGGTTAAACCCTCCAGCTACGAACCTATCATGCCTTTCATCGGATCGACTTGCTAGGAGCCAAAGATACTGCAGCAGCGATCTAGAAAAAATAGCTCAGGAACGTGTGTCAGGTTACCTTACTAGATAAACTAGACATTTCTCTAATTACCCCAAACAATATATTTCAGAGTCTATAGGATGGTTCAAATGGCTCTGAGCACTATGGGACTCAACATCTTAGGTCATAAGTCCCCTAGAACTTAGAACTACTTAAACCTAACTAACCTAAGGACATCACACACACCCATGCCCGAGGCAGGATTCGAACCTGCGACCGTAGCAGTCCCGCAGTTCCGGACTGCAGCGCCAGAACCGCTAGACCACCGCGGCCGGCCAGTCTATAGGAAAGCACGCTACATGTGTCTGTGGTTATCTGAACAATAAACTTGTTTTGAAGAGAGAATCTCAATCTTTCGGTTTTTCTCTTCACTCGTGATAGTTTCAGTGATGCTGCTCCATCATGAATGGGGTTTCCTTTATTTTGCTTAACAGCATATTTTGTTGTTCATGTCTCTGTCTGTTCAAATGTGGGTGAAATCTTATGGGACTTAACTGCTAAGGTCATCAGTTCCTAAACTTACACACTACGTAACCTAAATTATCCTAAGGACAAACACACACACCCATGCCCGAGGGAGGACTCGAACCTCCGCCGGGACCTCCCTGTCAGTCTTCTGCAGCACAGATAGTATTTCAACACTACGAGGTGCATTCAAGTTCTAAGGCCTCCGATTTTTTTTCTAATTAACTACTCACCCGAAATCGATGAAACTGGCGTTACTTCTCGACGTAATCGCCCTGCAGACGTACACATTTTTCACAACGCTGACGCCATGATTCCATGGCAGCGGCGAACGATTCTTTAGGAGTCTGTTTTGACCACTGGAAAATCGCTGAGGCAATAGCAGCACGGCTGGTGAATGTGCGACCACGGAGAGTGTCTTTCATTGTTGGAAAAAGCCAAAAGTCACTAGGAGCCAGATCAGGTGAGTAGGGAGCATGAGGAATCACTTCAAAGTTGTTATCACGAAGAAACTGTTGCGTAACGTTAGCTCGATGTGCGGGTGCGTTGTCTTGGTGAAACAGCACACGTGCAGCCCTTCCCGGACGTTTTTGTTGCAGTGCAGGAAGGAATTTGTTCTTCAAAACATTTTCGTTGGATGCACCTGTTACCGTAGTGCCCTTTGGAACGCAATGGGTAAGGATTACGCCCGCGCTGTCCCAGAACATGGACACCATCATTTTTTCAGCACTGGCGGTTACCCGAAATTTTTTTGGTGGCGGTGAATCTATGTGCTTCCATTGAGCGGACTGGCGCTTTGTTTCTGGATTGAAAAATGGCATCCACGTCTCATCCATTGTCACAACCGACGAAAAGAAAGTCCCATTCATGCTGTCGTTGCGCGTCAACACTGCTTGGCAACATGCCACATGGGCAGCCATGTGGTCGTCCGTCAGCATTCGTGGCACCCACCTGGATGACACTTTTCGCATTTTCAAGTCGTCATGCAGGATTGTGTGCACAGAACCCACAGAAATGCCAACTCTGGAGGCGATCTGTTCAACAGTCATGCAGCGATCCCCCGAAACAATTCTCTCCACTTTCTCGATCATGTCGTCAGACTGGCTTGTGCGAGCCCGAGGTTGTTTCGGTTTGTTGTCACACGATGTTCTGCCTTCATTAAACTGTCGCACCCACGAACGCACTTTCGACACATCCGTAACTCCATCACCACATGTCTCCTTCAACTGTCGATGAATTTCAATTGGTTACACACCACGCAAATTCAGAAAACGAATGATTGCACGCTGTTCAAATAAGGAAAACGTCGCCATTTTAAGTATTTTCTCATTCTCGCCGCTGGCGGTAAAATTCCATCTGCCGTAAGGTGCTGCCATTTCTGGGACGTATTGACAATGATCGTGGCCTCATTTTAAAACAATGCGCATGTTTCTATCTCTTTCCAGTCCGGAGAAAAAAAATCGGAGGCCTTAGAACTTGAATGCACCTCGTATTAGGTACTGGTTTTACGTTACCAAGCTCAGTGAAATGTATTCTCAACAAGCACTGGTGTATTGTTTCACTCACTGTTCAGTAAGCAAACAAAGGCACACACAACACAAATACCCACGATACAAATACACCTGAGTAAGAAGAATCCATGACAACAAACAAATGTTCCTGTAAGAACTGTTCAGGTAGTTCGTGGAGGAATTCAGGCGTGAGTGATTTTACCATGGGTTGAAATGGGATCCTTTAAGCGTCCACCATTGTCCGAACCCGGCGGGGTTACTCTAGTTAATTTCGCTGTGAATTACGAAATAGCTGTGAGATTTCATGACCAATGATTATCGGTACACTTGCTGTTAGCTAACGTCCGTTACATGTTCTGGCTTTCTTAGAGCGGACACTGAAATAACACGTCTGTCTATTTGGTGAGGTATATTGTAAGATTGGTTTCCGAATACTCCTTTTTCGTCGAGGAAGTAGAAGGGTACTGCGCTTCCACGCATAGCTGTGGTTGCGTGGGCTTCCAAGCCAACACATGACCTCAATCCCATCAGGACATCCGGAAGTGTTCAGGTGGTAACACTTTCACGTAGTACTGACTACTAGCGCCGTTCCCTCCTTGGTCACTTTCAGCTTCTGGTGGTTCATTCTGGAGCGACATTCTGTTGCTTCTGAAGTGGTGTTCTCCAGTCTAAATGCAGCATCGGTTCTTTCTGATCGCTCATTTGAGGTGCCGGAGGGTTCGCGGGTCTATTTCGGAAAGGGTGTAATGCGGCAGGGTAAGTGGTTGGCACTTAGGGTTTGTGTAACTAGGACAGAGTTCTAAATTTTATTACCCATGATAAAGATTATAACTTTGCAAACCACACATATGTCTTCTGTGAATTGGTTTGTGACATATTCTCTCACACCTTGCGAGGAAATGAGAAGAGAACTTAGAAACTTTATTAAAATCAACAATCTGAGGCCTTCGGTTCACTGTCGACATCCTCCGTACAGTAACGACTTTGCCCCATCCGACTATCGTCTGTTTCCAAAACTTAAAACACTCCTTCGAGGACTTCAGTATGACAGTGATGAAGCGATGCAAGCGCGAGTGAGGTTGTGGCTTTGTCAACACAGTCAAACACTCTATAGTGACGATATCGACAAATTGGTTTCTCGTTAGGAGAAATGTGTTCGTCGTCAGGTTGATTATGGTTGATTATGTCGAGAAATAAATATCATGAAGAATAATGGTTTAGAATGTTAAAGAGTTCCCAGAAAAAAAAATTGAGATGCATTACCTTTTAGCACGACCTCTTCTGTATAGTGCTAAACTGAATAGTGTAACTGGAAAGGTAATAACATCACCCCGTACAGTATGCCAGAATGCAGGTAAGTGAATTGATTGAGTGAATGGTTTGTATATGGCTTAGGTTCTAAGTTTAAATTTTTTACAAAAGACAAAGAAATATATTTTTCTTTTGATATAATTGCAAATTAACAATTTTCGGATTTTTTTCCCTTTATTTGCGAAAATACATGATTCCGGGTCAACGGGAAGTATCCATACGTTTTGATGAGTGAGTTTGCAAGTATAAAAACAAGTGACATAAATGACCGTATCTTCTGACTGCACAGACGTAGAAGCTTGCATTGTTTACATCGTTAATATATCATAGATCTTACTATGTGACATAAATTTCAACTTGATACTGTAACGCCATAGCCTACACACTACATACCTTTTGTTGATTCATTTAGCTTTCTGTTTTTTCAACATCCCATCGTTGAACTTCTGTAATAAGTGTCCGATTAATTCGATACTGTAATGAAGTGTAATCTCTGTAATATGCACAGTATGAGCAAATGATATGTTTTATCTTTCTCACATAATATCTTTGGTTATCTTTGAGGTCGAATAATTTTGTTTAAATAACGTTTTTTTGTAGAAATGTCGATATGTGCAAATGTTCTGTTTTATTTAATATGTTTGATTGCTGTTATGTAAACTGCTGACCTTTACTTAGAGTTCTCAGTTATTTTGTAAGTAAAAGGTGGCGTGGTTCCCCTCGGGAACGGAACTGTGTAGCGCGCGCAAAATGTGGTGGGCATGGATAGAAAGGTGGAACCAAGAGTCAGTCGGGGACGGGCTACCAAACTGTCAACTGCTCATGTAAAAGTTGTATATTGTGCTGGTGCCGAGAGAGGCTTTTCGTGCCGCTTTCCAATGCCTCGGATGGATGGATAAAGAGCTGGAACTATTCTGGAATTGATATCTATCATCGCCACCAAGAAATGACAGAGTCCAGCATTTCCGCCTGCAAATCCACCCACCGACATGCACTCGCCACCACGTAGCGCAATCACAGAAACGGAACCAAGGAATTGTAGAAATGTACAGTGAAGGATCAGCTCATGTGGATGATTTATTTGTTTTCAGTTGTAAGGTAAGCCAAAAGACTATTTATGGAAACTTACCTTGATTTATCCCCTGTCACATATCCACTTAGGGTCCCTCCCACGCTAAAGTAACTACCGAGTGTCCTTTATTGAAAGCATATTAAAGTTAATGTGGCAAGAGAGTGTGCTAAAATTAATATTGTTTGTTGAAAGGATCTTACAAATATCTCAATTTTGTGTTTCACTGCAGTAAAAGTTCATGCTTGCTAAGAGTTTGTTTCACTAATGAATGTGTGTTTATTTTATCCTACCACAGTGGTCAAGATGAAGCCCCCCATTGAAAGTAGTCCAAATGCACAAAGTTACTTAATTATAGAAAGTTTCAGTTACTCATGCTATTCCTGTCAAGTTCTGTACAGTATTGGGTTCCTCTTGTGTATTGAACGTGCTTATTAATAGTGTAACAGGACTCACAGTTTGTTTCTTGTGCTAAGGTAAATAACGATTAATAGAAAGACCATTACCTATGATAACAGAAGCTTCTTTTATTCAAAGGTCAGTGTTAGTGAAGTACATTTACTTTTCATTCTAAATAGAAAAGTATTTAGATGAGAGAGACTTAGCCTATGCCCAGTTCATAAAAATGTAGTGAACTATATTTAAAATTTTTTGTAACATAGGAAAATGTTTGAAAAGTAATATTGAACCTATGTCCAATTTATGATTTTAGAATGAATATTAATATCAATATTGTTAACACCATCCTGTTTGACTAAGCACTGAAGGCAATAGTGTGTGTCAATATCTGTGGTACTTAGGCAAATACACTACTGGCCATTAAAATTGCTACACCACGAAGATGACGTGCTACAGACGCGGAATTATCCGACAGGAAGAAGATGCTGTGATATGCAAATGATTAGCTTTTCAGAGCATTCACACAAGGTTGGCGCCGGTGGCGACACCTACAACGTGCTGACATGAGGAAAGTTTCCAACCGATTTTTCATACACAAACAGCAGCTGACCGACGTTGCCTGGTGAAACATTGTTGTGACGCCTCGTATAAGGAGGAGAGAAGCGTAGCATCAAGTTTCCGACTTTGATAAAGGTCTGATTGTAGCCTATCGCGATTGCGGTTTATCGTATCGCGACATTGCTGCTCGCGTTGGTCGAGATCCAATGACTGTTAGCAGAATATGGAATCGGTGGGTTCAGGAGGGTAATACGGAACGTCGTGCTGGATCCCAACGGCCTCGTATCACTAGCAGTCGAGATGACAGGCATCTTATCGGCATGGCTATAAGGGATCGAGCAGCCACGTCTCGATCCCTGAGCCAACAGACGGGGACGTTTGCAAGACAACAACCATCTGCACGAACAGTTCGACGACGTTTGCAGCAGCATGGACTATCAGCTCGGAGACCGTGGCTGCGGTTACCCTTCACGCTGCATCACAGACAGGGGCTTCTGCGATGGTGTAATCAACGACGAACCTGGGTGCACGAATGGCAAAACGTCATTTTTTCCGATGAATCCAGGTTCTGTTTACAGCATCATGACGGTCGCATCCGTGTTTGGCGACATCGCGGTGAACGCACATTGGAAGCGTGTATTCGTCATCGCTATACTGGGGATCAGCCGGCGTGATGGTATGGGGTGCCATTCGTTACACGTCTCGGTCACATCTTGTTCGCATTGACGGCACTTTGAACAGTGGACGTTACATTTCAGATATGTTACGACCCGTGGCTCTACCCTTCATTCGATCCCTGCGAAACCCTACATTTCAGCAGGATAATGCACGACCGCATGTTGCAGGTCCTGTACGGGCCTTTCTGGATACAGAAAATGTTCGACTGCTGCCCTGGCCAGCACATTCTCCAGATCTCTCATCAACTGAAAACGTCTGGTCAATAGTGGCCGAACAACTAGCTCGTTACAATACTCCAGTCACTACTCTTGATGAACTGTGGCATCGTGTTGAAGCTGCATGGGCAGCTGTACCTGTACACGCCATCCAAGCTGTGTTTCACTCAATGCCCAGGCGTATCAAGGCCGTTATTACGGCGAGAGGTGGTTGTTCTGGGTACTGATTTCTCAGGATCTATGCACCCGAATTGCGTGAAAATATAATCACATGTCAGTTCTAGTATAATATATTTGCCCAATGAATACCCTTTTATCATCTATATGTCTTCTTGGTGTAGCAATTTTAATGGCCAGTAGTGTAGTTGGTTCTGCTCTGACTATCAGCTCCACCCTTAACGTGAACATATGCTTGTGCTAGACACCATGTGGTAGTGACCATAGATCTAAGTATGTGACATAAGTTAACTTGATACGTCTATCTGTTTCTGAGAAAAATGTTGCTTGACAGTCGAACAGACAGACAGACGTACTACAAAGTCACCCAGCAATGGTTCCGTTTCTACCAACAATCAGCAATCTAAATATCATCTCTGGATGGATTTGACTGATCGTAAGAATGACGCAGTAATCGGCAGCGGGTGGGAGGGGGGGATAAACCACTACCACTTCACTCGGTCGTCGTCGGTGTTACATGAAGACGTGTGCAGCTGATGCAAAGTGAGCTCGACAATGATTTCCTGTTGTGTCGTGTCGCTGCTCCTTGACAACCAGCAGCGTTCATCTTCCGTGTTGCACAGCTTTGAAGCGAGACCCTGAGCGGCTCAACTCCTCGCTTCCTTTTTGTTTTGTCGTTTCTTGGGGGAACAGACCAAACTACGAGGTCATCTGTCTCATCGGATTAGGGAAGGACGGGGAATTCGGCCGTGTCCTTTCAAAGGAACCATCTCGGTATTTGCCTGGAGCGATTTAGGGAAATCACGAAAAACCTAAATCAGGATGGCCGGACGCGGTATTGGACCGTCGCCTAGTGTGTCTAGTGTGCTAACCACTGCGCCACCTCGCTCGGTAGTCTCGCTTCCTCTCTAAGCCGTCTCCAGGTAGTGCGCTGCAAGGCAGCCATCGCAGTGTTATTGTGCTGGCGCCGTGCGGTGCCTATTGTCTGCGGTGATTAGCTCTCAGGGGAGGTGCCACTTGTGTGTTCGGAAGCTGAGGTCAGACAAGGGACAGCCAGTGGAATGCTGAAAGATTTAGGCATCGTACAGTAAGGAAACTCGTCTGGCCCGGAATGGGAAACGAGCGTGTCACAAAGTGATGATAGACGTGGGAATAAATGCAACTATCTGACTCAAAATCTGAAAACTTTGTTGAAAATAGGCTAATAGGACACTCTAAGGCAAAGTTAGAATGATTTGTGGAAATCAGCACGCAAATCGCTTAATCTTCGTCATCTGTGATTTCACCTCCTCAACGATCAGTTCACAAATTATAATGTAGTAATGTAAGGAGAGAATAGATGCTGAATGATGAATGCATGCAGCTTGCCGCTAACTTTGTGTAATGTTTTGTCTGTATAGACGTGTATCTGTTGCCTTTAAGATCCCTTCACTTTCACACATAAATCTATACAGTAAAGTAAGGGCCTCCCGTTTTGTCTTTAGGCTGATCCGTGATAAGACAGGCGAAAAGTTAGACTAATGGAGGATTATAAGTATTTTCTCTAATTTCATTCGCTCTCTCTCTCTCTCTCCTTTATCTATGTACAGTTTTAAATATGATATTTCATTACGTGAAATCAGCCCAATAGAATCTCTGGTGGAGCCCTTCGTCTTAGTATTCAGCGGCTGGCTTGCTGTAAAAGATCTTTACATTTATTATTATTGTTAAGCGCTGCATTCAGTTGGGAAAATCGATCGTTTGAACAATTCGTTCCTTTTACGACAGATTTCGAATTCCAGATGTGTACGAAGCCTTTTTGGACGATTTAACAAAGACTCGGTGATTGCAGGCTCTCTTCGACACAGCTGAAACCTCCTCACTAATTACAGGGCCAACGCGATCATCAATGATTCAGACAAAGAACTCATTCGTTCATTCACTCCAGAATAAAAGGGGTCACAAACCTTATTTATGAAGGAAAATGTATATTCAATCCATCTCCATTATATGTCCAGATTTCTTTTGGTTCCAAGTCTTAATTACTTTCCGTTACAATTTCTTTCTCTTCAAATAACCCGCTAGTGGCACAAATGTTAATAGCTCGCTTTAGCGTGACGAAAAGCAAATATGTCTCTTTTAGAAACCCGTAAATCTTTCAACAGATACTTCCGAAGCTGTCCTAGTTACCCGTCTAACAACCATGGAGATTACATACATGTATCTCTGTTATTCCAAAGAATAAACGTACTAGAAAATACTTTGGCGTCGACGAGCTGTCGCCGCATATGTTACTAGAAAATCAGATCAGATACTTTTCCAAAGTAAATAAATGTGGATGGTTTGATTGACAATGATTAATTGGTGCGTGGTAGAGGGTAATTTTCCGTGGGGAGATTACAAAATGTCTTCACTCACTGAAAATTACTCTCACATTTTTAAGATGTTGGAAACTTGTGGTTTCCAATAAAGCAACACTTTGAGACCATAGATTCCGTGAACAAATCCCTGTTATTATCTTCCTCTTCCTCAGCGCCATCATAAACACCTTTCTTGTAATAAACTTATAACTTCCTCATAATACATATTTTGCATGTTGGAACATCGACAGATTCGACCGTCATTAGAAGTCTGTACGTTCGTATGTTAAGATCGGTTGCACCGAAACCGCGCCCTTACTGGTGCGCTGATTTCATAAGATTAGTCGTCTTCGGCCGATATCGGTTGTCGGTAGAATCTCCCGGTGGGGGTGCCACTATGACTGCCGCCTGAAGCTGGATTTTCAAGTGCAACAAAAGTGATGCCATTTGGCCGCCGCTCGTGTGGCTTCATCGAAGATCCGAGTGTAAACACCCAAATATCTACGATATCTTTCGAGTGACGCCACTTTTAGCGATGCCACGAAAGTTAAAATTGATTTAACTTTGTGACGACACTTTTGCTCGGCCACTACCGATTAGCGTCGTTCGACTGCCATCTAGTGGCTAAATTTCGAAGCACCATCACAATCTTTTGACTTCAGTGTTCGTAATTTTCCAGTGTGTGTTTTTCAGTACCAAAAATTGTTTAAAAAGTGGCTGTTAAGAGCAAATGTGCAATTTTTTGAGCTCTGCAACGAGTAGCTTTGTAGAAGCGCAAAGGCGAGTGGTATAAAGTGTAGGTTATAGTTGTTGTTGTTGTGGTCTTCAGTCCTGAGACTGGTTTGATGCAGCTCTCCATGCTACTCTATCCTGTGCAAGCTTCTTCATCTCCCAGTACCTACTGCAACCTACATCCTTCTGAATCTCTTGGTCTCCTTCTACGATTTTGACCCTCCACGCTGCCCTTCAAGACCAAATTGGTGATCCCTTGATGCCTCAGAACATGTCCTACCAACCGATCCCTTCTTCTAGTCAAATTGTGCCACAAACTCCTCTTCTCCCCAATCCTATTCAGTACCTCCTCATTAGTTATGTGATCTACCCATCTAATCTTCGGCATTCTTCTGTAGCACCACATTTCGAAAGCTTCTATTCTCTTCTTGTCCAAGCTATTTATCGTCCATGTTTCACTTGCATACATGGCTACACTCCATACAAATACTTTCAGAAACGATTTCCTGACACTTAAATCTATACTCGATGTTAACAAATTTCTCTTCTTCAGAAACGCATTCCTTGCCATTCCCAGTCTACATTTTATATCCTCTCTACTTCGACCATCATCAGTTAGCTCCCCAAATAGAAAAACTCCTTTACTACTTTAAGTGTCTCATTTCCTAATCTAACTCACTCAGCATCACCCGACTTAATTCGACTACATTCCATTATCCTCGTTTTGCTTTTGTTGAAGTTCATCTTATATCCTCCTTTCAAGACACTGTCCATTCTGTTCAACTGCTCTTCCAAGTCCTTTGCTGTCTCTGACAGAATTACAATGTCATCGGCGAACCTTAAAGTTTTTATTTCTTCTCCCTGGATTTTAATACCTACTCTGAATTTTTCTTTTGTTCCCTTTACTGCTTGCTCAATATACAGATAGAATAACATCGGGGAGAGGCTACAACCCTGTCTTACTCCCTTCCCAACCACTGCTTCCCTTTCATGTCCCTCGACTGCCATTTGGTTTCTGTACAAATTGTAAATAGCCTTTCGCTCCCTGTATTTTACCCCTGCCACCTTCAGAATTTGAAAGAGAGTATTCCAGTCAACATTGTTAAAAGCTTTCTCTAAGTCTACAAATGTTAGGAACGTAGGTTTGCCTTCCCTTAATCTTTCTTCTAAGGTGAGTCGTAAGGGCAGTGTTGCCTCACGTGTTCCAATATTTCTACGGAATCGAAACTGAGCTTCCCCGAGGTCCGCTTCAACCAGTTTTTCCCATTCGTTTGTAAAGAATTCGCGTTAGTATTTTGTAGCTGTGACTTATGAAACTGATAGTTCGGTAATTTTCACATCTGCCAACACCTGCTTTCTTTATGATTGGAATTATTATATTCTTCTTGAAGTCTGAGGGTATTTCGCCGGTCTCATACATCTTGCTCACCAGATGGTAGAGTTTTGCCAGGACTGGCTCTCCGAAGGCTGTCAGTAGTTCTAATGGAATGTTGTCTACTCCGGGGTTCTTGTTTCGACTAAGGTCCTTCAGTGCTATGTCAAACTCTTCACGCAGTATCGTATCTCCCATTTCATCTTCATCTACATTCTCTTCCATTTCCATATATTGCCCACAAGTACATCGCCCCTGTATACACCCTCTATATATTCCTTCCACCTTTCTGCTTTCCCTTCTTTGCTTAGAACTGGGTTTCCATCTGAGCTCTTGATGTTCATATAAGTGATTCTCTTTTCTCCAAAGGTCTCTTTAATTTTCCTGTAGGCTGTATCTATCTTACCCCTAGTGAGATAAGCCTCTACATCCTTACATTTGTCCTCTAGCCATCCCTGCTTAGCCATTTTGCGCTTCTTGTCGATCTCATTTTTGAGACGTTTGTATTCCTTTTTGCCTGCTTTATTTATTGCATTTTTATATTTTCTCCTTTCATCAATTAAATTCAATATTTCTTCTGTTACCCAAGGATTTCTAGGAGCCCTCGTGTTTTTACCTACTTGATCCTCTGCTGCCTTCAGTACTTCATCCTTCAAAGCTATCCATTCTTCTTCTACTGTATTTCTTTCCCCCATCCTTGTCAATTTTTCCCTCATACTATCCCTGAACCTCTGTACAACCTCTGGTTCAGTCAGTTTATCCAGGCCCCATCTCCTTAAATTCCCACTATTTTGCAGTTTCTTCAGTTTTAATCTACAGTTCATAACCAATAGATTGTGGTCAGAGTCCGCATCTGCCCCTGGAAATGTCTTACAATTTAAAACCTGGTTTCTAAATCTCTGTCTTACCATTATATAACCTATCTGAAACCTTCTAGTATCCCCAGGCCTTTTCCATGTATACAACTTTGTTTCATGATTCTTGAACCAAGTGTTAGCTATTATTAAGTTACGCTCTGTGCAAAATTCTACCAGGCGGCTTCGTCGTTCATTTCTTCCTCCCAATCCATATTCACCTACTACGTTTCCTTCTCTTCCTTTTCCTACTATCGAATTCCAGTCATCAATGATTATTAAATTTTCGTCTCCCTTCACTATCTGAGTAATTCCTTTTCTTTCTTCATACATTTCTTCAATTTCTTCGTCATCTGCAGAGCTAGATGGCATATAAACTTGTACTACTGTAGTAAGCGTGGGCTTCGTGTCTATCTTGGCCACAATAATGCGTTCACTATGCTGTTTGTAGTAGCTTACCCGCACTCCTATTTTTTTATTCATTATCAAACCCACTCCTGCATTACCCCTATTTGATTTTGTATTTATAACCCTGTATTCACCTGACTAAAAGTCTTGTTCCTCCTGCCAGCGAACTTCACTAATTCCCACTATATCTAACTTTAACGTATCCGTTTCCCTTTTTAAATTTTCTAACCTACCTTCCCGATTAAGTGATCTGACATTCCACCCACCGATCAGTAGAACGCTAGGTTTCTTTCTCCTGATAACGACGTCCTCCTGAGTAGTCCCCGCCCGGAGATCCGAATGGGGGACTACTTCACCTCCGGAATATTTTACCCAAGAGGACGCCATCATCATTTAATCACACAGTAAAGCTGCATGCCCTCGGGAAAAATTACGGATGTAGTTTCCCATTGTTTTCAGCCGTTCGCAGTACCAGCACAGCAAGGCCGTTCTGGTTAGTGTTACAAGGCCAGATCAGTCAATCATCCAGAGTGTTGCCCCTGCAACTACTGAAAAGGCTGCTGCCCCTCTTCAGGAACCACACGTTTGTCTGGCCTCTCAACAGATACCCCTCCGTTATGGTTGCACCTACGGTACGGCCATCTGTATCGCTGAGGCTCGCAAGCCCCCTAACAACGGCAAGGTCCATTGTTCGTAGGGGATATAGTAGCGCTTGAAATTGTGGGTGTTGAAAAACGTTCCTGGGTTGTGATTTCCGTATTACAAAAGCTAAAACGAGAAATGCCCACAATAACGAACACAACGAAGAGTTAAAATCTCGTAAGAGTGACGCATTTGCAGGTCTATGTGGCGCGCAAAACGACTGATTTATGACAATTATGTAGCAAGTGTATAGCTTTAAATAATATCAATAATAGCATATTAAAAAAACTTATTACTTTCTTTTATGTGTGTTTAGAAAAAGTGCGTTTTCTTTAAAATAGAAGTGAGACATTTGTGAAACTTTGATAAAAATAATTGTGTATATTAATGTACTTCAGCCAAAAAAAAAAAAAAAAAAAATCATAAAGTGCCATACGGAAAGTGCACAGCTATTATGACAACAAAATGATCTGGAGTACGATTTCATTATGTATGATTAGTGCCAAGCAACTCTGACAACATGTGTGTACATTTCTTTTTTTCCTAATTGTATGTGTCCTGAACCATGACAACGTGGTGTTTCGACAGGATCATAATATAACATTCTACAATCAGGATTGCTGATCTTAATTCTACAAATGATGGAAATTAATGCGTATGAATTTAAGAAAGGAAGTAAAGAAAAAAAGCATCTTTAGTACAGTCTCTTTTAGTGCATTTGAACTACAAAATTCTGTACAGAATAAATTTAATATTTAGTCTTATTTAACTGATGTGGCTTTGGAACGAGCCTGTAGGGCATCGAAATTAGCACCAAACACTTAACAAAAGAACTTGTACTTTCGAGAAATTGGTATAAATATTAGACAGACAACAGTTAATCACCATGTGTGAAATATCGAAGTGCCACTTCTAGTTCATTCGAGTCATGACTGGAAATCTAGTATATTAAATTTTTTTAATACATTACAAGTCACAACTCTGCAATTATTCTAAATTAGCTTTTGTTATTTTAGAGTAACTGACGAACAGGTCTTTACGTATGAGTGCTCCGTTCATTGTAAGTGTGTTAAACGCCACTATGTTGTTTCTTCCACTTCCAAATCCAATATTTGTGCTTTCTATTCTTCTTGTTGGATCCTTGGCTCAGTTACGATGCCATAACCTGAATGATAACACCATTGTCCGTACGAATAAACCCTTCTAGATGTACATACGTAGTCTACAAGCCAGCACATGGTGCATGGCAGAGGGGTACCTTGCACCACTATCAGTCATTACGTTTTCTGTTCCAGTCGCAAATAGGGCGAAGAAAAAACGACTATCTATATGCCTTCGTATGAGCCCTAATTCCTTACTCGAAATGTACACAAGTGGCAGCAGAGTTGTGCTGCAGTCAGCTTAAAGTGCCGGTTCTCTAAATTTTCTCAATAATGTTCCACGAAGAGAACGACATCTTCCTCCCAGCGATTCCCATTTGAGTTCAGAACGCATCTATGTATCACTAGCATGTTAATCGAACCTACTAACAACAAATACAGCAGTCCGTCTCTGAATTGATTCGACGCCCTCCTTAATCTGACCTGGCAGGTATCCGAAATGCTCAAGCAGTTCTCAAGAGTGGCTCGCATTAGAGTTCTATACGTAATCTCGTATAAACATGAACCACACTTTCCTAAAGTAGTCCCAATAAACCGAAGTCAACAATTTGCCTTCCCTACTATCATTCAGTCTTGCTCGTTCCATTTAGTATCGCTATGAAACATTATGCATACAAATTTAATGCACGAGACAGTGTCAAGCAGCACATTACTAACGCTGTATCCAAACACTTTCTGTCTTTCCTATTCCTCTGCGTTAACTTACATTTTTCTAGGTTTAGAGCAAGCTGCCATTCACCACACCAACTAGAAGTTTTGTGTAAGTCGTCTTGTATCCTCCTACAGTCACTCAAAGATGATACATCAGCAGATTGCTGCTCGCCCGGCCTGTCAGATCATTTCTTTGTATTAGCGGCCTATCACAGTTCCCTGGGGCACTCTTGACCATACCCGTGTCTCTGGTGAACACTCACAGTCGAGAACAACATACTGGCTTCCGTCACATAAGAAGTCTTCGAGGCACCCACATATCTGGGAACCTACTCCGTACGCTCTTACCTTCGTTATCAGCCTGCAGTGGGCAACCGAGTGAAACGCTTTTCGAAAATCCAGGAATATAAAATCTGCCTTTGGCCTTCATCCATAGTCCGCAGGATAACATGTGAGAAAAATGCAAGCTGAGATTTGCACGAGTGACGCTTTCTAAACCCATGTTGATTCGTGAAGATAAGCTTCTCGGTCTCAAGAAAAGTTATTGTATTCGAATCGAGAGTATTTTCAAGAATTGTGCAGCAAACCTATAACACTACTGTCTGCTACTGCTATACCATAACCTTAAAGTTGGGGGCAGTTCATTGAAATTATTTTTATTCAAGCAGTTATGGTATAGAGCAGCAGAGGAGTGTTACCCTCTCAAAGGAATTTCGTGATGTTGACCGCGTTGTACCTAACGGCGGTGGCTTATCGGAAGTGAAAGTCAAAATTACGTAAATATTTAAACAGTAAGAAACAATGTTTTTCCTATTTACACTGTTCAAAGAATAAAGAAAACGGCCGCCAGCCTAATTAGGCAAGACAATGAGTAACATTCTTATTCAAGAACTGAAAATAAGTATGAGTAACTTTAATGGACAAACACAACCTATACTTTGCCACAAGCGAGTGCAATGTACTCTGGCACCTGAATACAGTATGTTCACGTTAAGGTTGGAGCTACCAGATCAGAACAAACTATTTGCATAAATATAACAGATAACAAAACACACTATTACCTTGAGGACTTAGTCAAACTGAATGGTCTCATTAATGTTACTATTAATATTCACTGCAGGATCGTAAATTGGGCATAGGCTCAATATTACTTTTCAAACATATTCCTTTCTGACATGAAATATGGATATGGTTCACAGCAAAATTAGTTATTGTGCATAGATTAAGTCTCTCAATACTAAACACATATTACTTAAAATGAAAATTAAATGGATTTCACTAACAGATTACTTCTCACTGAATTTTGAATAAACAAAGTTACTGTTTTCATAGATATGGCCTTTCTACTCGTATTAATTGTTATTTATCATGAGCATAAAGGAAAAACTGTGGATCCTATTACCCTATAAATATGCACTTTCAATACACTAGAGAAACAAGTACTTAAGAAGCATGAACATATAACTCTCAACAGTTGCAGTTCTGAACTTTTAGTGCATTGAAACACAAAATTGAGATATTTGTACGGTCCTTTCAACAAACATTATTAAATTTAGCACACACTATTGCCATATTAATTTTAATATGCTTTCAATAAAGGACACTCGGCAGTCACTTTAGTTCAAACGGAGAGGAACCTGAGAGGTGTTATGATAAGGGAAAAAACAAGGTAGGTACATAAATTCATTTATAAATTACCTTATATTTGAGTACACTATAACATCCTATGAGCTGATCGTTCACTGTACATTACTGTAGGGTTCCATTACAGTGATTGCGCAATGTGGTGGCGACTGCATGTTGGTAGGTCGATTTGCAGGTAGAATTGCTGGACTCTATCGTTTCTTGGTGGCAATGATAGATACCAATTTCAGAATAGTTCTAGCTCTTTATCCAGGAAAGCGTCAGGAAAAGCCTCTCTTGGAACCAGCACAATACACAACTTTTATATGAGTAGTTGATAGTTTGGCAGCTCGTCCGCGACTCTCTCTTTGTTCCACCTTTCCTACCTAGGCAAACCACAATTTGCGCGCACTACATAGTTCCGTCCCCGAGGGGAACCACGACAACTTTTACATACGAAATAACTAAGAACCCTAAGTGAAGGTCAGCAGTTTACATAACAGCAAACAAACATTTTAAATAAAACAGAACATTTGCATATATTGGCAGTTCTACACAAAATTATTTAACTTTAAAGATAACCAAAGAGATTATATGACAAAGAAAAAACATATAATTTGCTCATATTGTACATATTACAGAAATTACACTTCCTACACTCAAAAAGACATCAAAGTTTTTACAAAGAAAGGAGTATACAATTTTGTGTTATCGATTCAATCAAACACCTTTACAGAAGCTCAGTGATGTAACATTAAATAAAACAAAAGGCAAAATAAATCAATAGACCATTAGAGCTGTAGTGTTACAAACCGATGTTAAAGATATTGGTCTGTAATATTGTGAGTCCGTTCTTTTACCCTTCTTATGTACAGCAGTCACCCACATTTTTTTTTTTTTCATCTGGGACTTTGTGCTGGGTGAGAGATTAGCGTTAAATGCAAGCTAAATAAGGGGCTAGTGGCATGGGAGAATTTTTTTTTCTACCGAATAGTTTCCTTACAGTGCTTGGGTAGCACACGTGCAATGTGTAGCACACATGTAATGTGTAGTACCTCGCTGGAAAGCTTGCTGTACAAAAGCCACACCGAGCCTGCTCTGCCTCTGCTGTGTGCAGTGTGCGGCAGGCCTAATAGCCAGCAGATGCTGACGCCACGCTGAAAATTAGTGGCCCTGAATTCTGACGGAATACGCCACCACTGTCAGCACTGATGCCCTTTGCTGTGGCGTCACTTTTGTTGCATGTGAAAGCCCAGCTTGACCCCTCAGAAATCCGTCCGTTGACCTGGTCAGCTGAGGTGTGCGCAGTCAGCTGTGTGTGGGTAGGACAGGGGCAATGTGTAGTGCACGTGCAGTGTGTAGTACCTAACTGCAAAGCTTGCTGTACAAAAGCCACGCCGAGTCTGCTCTGCAGTGTGTGGCAGGCCTAATAGCCAGCAGACGCTGATGCCACACTGAAAATTAGTGGCACCAAATTTTGACGGAATACGCCACTACTGCTGTGTCAGCGCCAATGCCATTTGCTGTGGCGCCACTTTTGTTGCATGTG
Organism: Schistocerca cancellata; assembly: GCF_023864275.1. Classification (NCBI taxonomy): domain Eukaryota; kingdom Metazoa; phylum Arthropoda; class Insecta; order Orthoptera; family Acrididae; genus Schistocerca; species Schistocerca cancellata. The sequence continues at coordinate 1,243,782,805 of NC_064626.1, forward strand.
AAAGCCCAGCATGACCACTCATAAATCCATCCATTGATGGTGTGCACAATCAGCTGTGTGTGGGTAGCACATGTGCAATGTGTAGTACCTCACTGGAAAGCTTGCTATACAAAAGCCACGTCGAGTCTGCTCTGCCTCTGCTTTGTGCAGTGTGCGGCAGGCATAATAGCCAGCAGACACCGACACTATGCTGAAAATTAATGGCACTGAATTTTGACGGAATACGCCGCCACTGCTGTGTCAGCACCGATTCCATTTGCTGTGGCGTCACTTTTGTTGCATGTGAAAGCCCAGCATGACCCCTCATAAATCCATCCATTGACCCAGTGAGCTGAGGTGTGCACAATCTGCTGTGTGTGGGTAGCACATGTGCAATGTGTAGTACCTCATTGGAAAGCTTGCTATACAAAAGCCACGTTGAGTCTGCTCTGCCTCTGCTTTGTGCAGTGTGCGGCGGGCATAATAGCCTGCAGACACCGACACCACGCTGAAAATTAGTGGCACTGAATTTTGACGGAATATGCCGGTACTGCTGTGTCAGCACCAATTTCATTGCTGTGGCATCACTTTTGTTACATGTGGAGGTCTGGCTTGACCCCGCAGAAATCCGTCCATTGTCCCGGTCGGCTGATGTGTGTGAAACCAGCTGTGTGTGGGTAGCACACATGCAATGTGTAGCACACGTGCAATTTGTAGTACCTCACTGGAAAGCTTGCTATACAAAAGCCACACCGAGTTTGCTCTGCCTCTGCCGTGTGCGACAGGCCTAAGAGCCAGCAGACGCTGACACCACGCTGAAAATTAGTGGCACTGAATTTTGACGGAATACACCGCCACTGCTGTGTCAGCACCGATGCCATTTGCTGTGGCGTCACTTTTGTTACATGTGAAAGCGCAGCTTGACCCCTCAGAAATCCGTCCATTGACCCAGGCAGCTGATGTGTGCGGAATCAGCTGTGTGTGGGTAGCACACGTGCAATGTGTAGCACACGTGCAATGTGTAGTACCTTACTGGAAAGGTTGCTGTACAAAAGCCAAGCTGAATCTGCTCCGCCTTTGCCGTGTGCAGTGTGCGGTGTGGCTAATGGCCAGCAGATGCTGACGCCATGCTGAAACTTAGTGGCACTGAATTTTGACAGAATACGTCACTACTGCTGTGTCAGCACCAACGCCATTCGTTGTGGCGTCACTTTTGTTGCATGTGGAGGCCTGGCTTGACCCCGCAGAAATCCGTCCATTGTCCCGGTCGGCTGATGTGTGCGGAACCAGCTGTGTGTGGGTAGCACATGTGCAGTGTGTAGTACCTCACTGGAAAGCTCGCTATACAAAAGCCACGTTGAGTCCGTTCTGCCTCTGCTGTCAGCACTGATTCCATTTGCTGTGGCGTCACTTTTGTTGCACGTGGAGGCCCGGCTTGACCCCGCAGAAATCCGTCCATTCACCCGGTCGGCTGATGTGTGTGCAATCAGCCGTGTGTCGGTAGCAGTGATGGGGTGGGTCTGCAGCCATGTGGGTCGCGTATGCTGCGTCGCCTGGGCACGCACGTCGCACAGACTGGCGGGACGCTTCCAAGGTCACGCACAGTCGCCCTCGCTGCGCTGCCGCCTCCCATTATTCTTATCTGCCGCCGCCGCCGCCGCCTTTGTACTCGATTATAGGGACGCACGCGAGCCACCCGCCAAGGACACCACTCCCGCTCCCACTTGCCTACTGTGCGAACGAACGGTCGTCTTCTTATTTTTTTTGACTGGTTTGTTAGGGCCCACCACGAATTCTCCTGTGCCAAACATTTCATCATGTAAAGAAACTGGTTCTCTACTTCTAAGAAAAAAAACTTTTTAAATAATAAAACATGACCTATACAAGGAATCTGACTACCCCTGTTAGTCACCGACGAAAAAAAAAAAAAAATTGGCATAGTCTTTGTCAGAACGTGCAGAATATTATGTAGGGCCAATAAGACGTCAGTTTTAATCTAAATATGGTATGCCAATGTTTACATAATAAAAAATAAATTAGGTAATTCAGTACCCCATGGTACACAAAACAGGTCCGAACGCTGTTGCAGAGGCATCCGAAAAAGCATGCGAAGTTCAGAAGAACGCGAAATCCCGAAGATTGGCTAAAATTTACAGACGCGCGAAATTCGGCACGGACTTCAATGCGAGATGCCTTTAATAGGTTCCACAACGAAACATTGTCTAGAAATTTGGTAGAAAATCCGAAGAAATTCTGGTCGTATGTAAAGTACACAAGCGGCAAGACGCAGTCAATACCTTCGCTGCACAGTGCCGATGGTTTTGTTACCGACGACTGTGCCGCTAAAGCGGAGTTAATGAACGCAGTTTTCCGAAATTCCTTCACCAGGGAAGACGAATGGAATATTCCAGAATTTGAAACACGAACAGCTGCTAGCATGAGTTTCTTAGAAGTAGAAGCAACTCAAATCGCTTGATATGGGCAAGTCTTCAGGTCCAGATTGTATACCGATTAGGTTCCTTTCAGATTACGCTGATACAATACCTCCCTACTTAGCAATCATATACAACCGCTCGCTCACCGATAGATCTGTACCTACAGATTGGAAAATTGCGCAGGTCGCACCAGAGTTTAAGAAGGGTAGTAGGAGTAATCCATCGAACAACAGACCTATATCATTGACGTCGGTTTGCAGTAGGGTTTTGGAGCCTATACTGTATTCAAACATTATGAATCACCTCGAAGGGAACGACCTATTGATATGTAATCAGCATGGTTTCAGAAAACATCGTTCTTTATTTGCACGAAGTAATGGCCGCTATCGACAGGGGATCTCAGGTTGATTCCGTATTTCTGGATTTCCGGAAAGCTTTTGACACCGTTCCTCACAAGAGACTTCTAATCAAGCTGCGGGCCTATGGGGTATCATCTCAGTTGTGGGACTGGATTCGTGATTTCCCGCCAGGAAGGTCGCAGTTCGTAGTAATAGACGACAAATCATCGAGTAAAACTGAAGTGATATCGGGTGTTCCCCAGGTAAGCGTCCTGGGACCTCTACTGTTCCTGATCTATATAAATGACCTGGGTGACAATCTGAGCAGTTCTCTTAGGTTGTTCGCAGATGATGCTGTAATTTACCGTCTAGTAAGGTGATCCGAAGACCATTATCAGCTGCAAAGCGATTTAGAAGAGATTGCTGTATGGTGTGGCAGGTGGCAGTTGACGCTAAATAACGAAAAGTGTGAGGTGATCCACATGAGTTCCAAAAGAAATCCGTTGGAATTCGATTACTCGATAAATAGTACAATTCTCAAGGCTGTCAATTCAACTAAGTACCTGGGTGTTAAAATTACGAACAACTTCAGTTGGAAAGACCACATAGATAATATTGTGGGGAAGGCGAGCCAAAGGTTGCGTTTCATTGGCAGGACACTTAGAAGATGCAAGAAGTCCACTAAAGAGACAGCTTACACTACACTCGTTCGTCCTCTGTCAGAATATTGCTGCGCGGTGTGGGATCCTTACCAGGTGGGATTGACGGAGGACATCGAACGAGTGCAAAAAAGGGCAGCTCGTTTTGTATTATCACGTAATAGGGGAGAGAGTGTGGCAGATATGATACGCGAGTTGGAATGGAAGTCATTAAAGCAAAGACGTTTTTCGTCGCGGCGAGATCTATTTACGAAATTTCAGTCACCAACTTTCTCTTCCGAATGCGAAAATATTTTGTTGAGCCCAACCTACATAGGTAGGAATGATCATCAAAATAAAATAAGACAAATCAGAGCTGGAACAGAAAGGTTTAGGTGTTCGTTTTTCCCACGCGCTGTTCGGGAGTGGAATGGTAGAGAGATAGTATGATTGTGGCTCTATGAACCCCCTGCCAAGCACTTAAATGTGAATTGCAGAGTAATCATGTAGCGGTAGATGTAGATGTAGATGAATCTGACTACCCCTGTTAGTCATGGACGAAAAAAAAATTTGGCATAGTCTTTGTCAGAACGTGCAGAATCATATGTGGGGCCAATAAGACGTCAATTTTAATCTAAATATGGTATGCCAATGTTTAAATAATAAAAAATAAATTAGGTAATTCAGTACAATTATTATATAGATGCGATAAATCACTTTAACGGGGGCGAAATGGACAATTAAAATCAATATAACTCCAGTAAACCTGAAAAAAAAAAAAAAAAAAAAAAAAAAAAAAAAAAAAAAAAAAAAAAGATTGTAGGGACCTACATTGACATCGCGCATCTGCTAGGTGCCCACGAAATACGTAATTTTGTTTTGAAGCTGACAGCCAATGAGAAAATAGGTGCAAAAATACTATTGGTCAGTTTTCAAGCAGTAATGGCGGACAGCATCAGCTGGTAAAATTCATAATTTTATGCTGGCTAATTTTCTGCACAAAAATAAAATATGTACTCCCTCCAAAAGAAGTTACACACAAACATTAAAATAAACTTATGATGAGCAGCAAAATGTCTGAGAAGAATCTTGAAAGAAAATTATAAATCGAATTTTAATTTTGCGGGTTTTCAACACTGTCAACAAGGCGAATTCATGGAAAGAATATTTATTGGAGCTAAACAACATTGAACCTCGGTATTGTGACAGTATTTTTAAAATTGATAATTTAACTGCAATTGTCTTTAATTTTGAAATGAGAGAGAGCGCAGTAATTTTCTTTTAATGTCTTAACTGTTGCTGCAGGCAGTGCGATGACGTCAGCGATGTTCCGCGCGGACGATGTGTGAAGTTAATCCTGGTTCGTGGCGTGAAGATAACGATGGATCCTCCTGTTTAATTAATATTCCAGTTACGGCGGTGGTCCACGTCTCCGTTGTAGTCGAATCAGCTGGCAGCACTGGCGCGATAATAATAGTTCCAGTGTGTGCGTTGTCGTTACGCGCGCGACGTTATATTATTAAAAGTTTATTAATCACGCGGTGCGGGTAGGTCGGATTTATGCGATGTCTTTACTATTTACGATATGTAGCCGGTTAATGCCAATACTTCGCACAGTTCTTTCACCGTGTTGCCACAGGAAAACAGTCACTTGTGTTTATCACTATAACAGCCCGTTAAACATCAGTCCAATTTACGTCGTCGTCTTTAAGACAGTTTGGACGATATAGTAAATGTTTCTTGATCAAATCACAGCACTGTTCTTTTACGTAACATTATGGTTTGTTCCACTTTCACGCAATTCTAACAGTTAGTGTCTCCACACGACAATGGTGTCTGGTCACAAGTTCACACAGTATGTAAAATCGTCACCGCAAACACGCGATATACTTTCCAGATTTACTGTTCACTTAATAATGCACGATCTCCTATTAACACAGCGGACTCAGTGTAATTAATTGTTCCTCCGTGTATCACCGTCTTTCACACCAAACTTTGAAACGTTTCTCCACCCGCGAACCGGCCACGATACCACAGCAACTCGCACGCTCTCTATCGATAGTCGTTCGCTCTCTCTCTGACACAGTACTTCTCCTAGCCTAACCAAAGATTTACAAAGCATATAAAACCAGAACATTCATACTCGTACAATACAAAATATAGAACAATAGGAAAATGAATGAAGAAACAATGTGATGTATTAACAAATTAAGAATAGTTGAAATAAATGATAAATGATACATATGTACTATGATGAAAGGAGAAAATATAAAAATGCAGTAAATGAAGCAGGCAAAAAGGAATACAAACGTCTCAAAAATGAGATCGACAGGAAGTGCAGAATGGTTAAGCAGGGATGGCTAGAGGACAAAAGTAAGGATGTAGAGACTTATCTCACTAGGGGTAAGATAGATACTGCCTACAGGAAAATTAAAGAGACCTTTGGAGATAAGAGAACCACTTGTATGAACATCAAGAGCTCAGATGGAAACCCAGTTCTAAGCAAAGAAGGGAAAGCAGAAAGGTGGAAGGAGTATATAGAGGGTCCATACAAGGGCGATGTACTTGAAGACAATATTATGGAAATGGAAGAGGATGTAGATGAAGATGAAATGGAAGATATGATACTGCGTGAAGAATTTGACAGAGCACTGAAAGACCTGAGTCGAAACAAGGCTCCCGGAGTAGACAACATTCCATTGGAACTACTGACGGCCTTGGGAGAGCCAGTCCTGACAAAACTCTACCATCTGGTGAGCAAGATGCATGAGACAGGCGAAGTACCCTCAGACTTCAAGATGAATAAAATAATTCCAATCCCAAAGAAAGCAGGTGTTGGCAGATGTGAAAATTACCGAACTATCAGTTTAATAAGTCACAGCTGCAAAATACTAACTCGAATTCTTTACAGACGAATGGAAAAACTTGTAGAAGCCGACTTCGGGGAAGATCAGTTTGTATTGCGTAGAAATGTTGGAACACCTGAGGCAATACTGGCCCTACGATTTATCTTAGAAGAAGGATTAAGGAAAGACAAACCTACGTTTCTAGCATTTGTAGACTTAGAGAAAGCTTTTGACAATGTTGACTGGAATATTCTCTTTCAAATTTTAAAGGTGGCAGGGGTAAAATACAGGGAGCGAAAGGCTATTTGCAATTTGTACAGAAAGCAGATGGCAGTTATAAGAGTCGAGGGGCATGAAAGGGAAGCAGTGGTTGGGAAGGGAGTGAGACAGGGTTGTAACCTCTCCCCAATGTTATTCAATATGCATATTGAGCAAGGAGTAAAGGCAACAAAAGAAAAATTTGGAGTAGGTATTAAAATCCAGGGAGAAGAAATAAGAACTTTGAGGTTCGCCGATGACATTGTAATTCTGTCAGAGACAGCAAAGGACTTGGAAGAGCAGTTGAACGGAATGGACATTGTCTTGAAAGGAGGGTATTAGACGAACATCAACAAAAGCAAAACGAGGATAATGGAATGTAGTCGAATTAAGTCGGGTGATGCTGAGGGAATTAGATTAGGAAATGTGACACTTAAAGTAGTAAAGGAGTTTTGCTATTTGGGGAGCAAAATAACTGATGATGGTCGAAGTAGAGAGGATATAAAATGTAGACTGGCAATGGCAAGGAAAGCGTTTCTGAAGTAGAGAAATTTGTTAACATCGAATATAGATTTAAGTGTCAGGAAGTTGTTTCTGAAAGTATTTGTATGGAGTGTGGCCATGTATGGAAGAGAAACATGGACGATAAATAGTTTGGACAAGAAGAGAATAGAAGCTTTCGAAATGTGGTGCTACAGAAGAATGTTGAAGATTAGGTGGGTAGATCACGTAACTAATGAGGAGGTATTGAATAGGATTGGGGAGAAGAGAAGTTTGTGGCACAACTTGACTAGAAGAAGGGATCGGTTGGTAGGACATGTTCTGAGGCATCAAGGGATCACAAATTTAGCATTGGAGGGCAGCGTGGAGGGTAAAAATCGTAGAGGGAGACCAAGAGATGGATACACTTAGCAGATTCAGAAGGATGTAGGTTGCAGTAGGTACTGGGAGATGAAGGAGCTTGCACAGGATAGAGTAGCATGGAGAGCTGCATCAAACCAGTCTCAGGACTGAAGACCACAACAACAACAAACGTACTATGACAAGGTAATTCACAAAAGAAAAAAAAATACTAGCGACTTTCGGGAAAAGCAATGTCTTTACAATCTCATAGTAGCGCTTGCAACCTATGAAACTATGTGCTCAGTTATTTGTTGGATGTACGAGGTCTGTTCCAGAAATTGCGGAACTTTGTCCACAAAAATTGTCTAAGCGTACCTATTACTCAACGTGCATGGTCTTCTTTGAAATACTCTCCTCCAAAATTGATGCACCGCTCCTAGTGCCGTTTCTACTCCTGGAAGTAGCCATGGTACGTGTCTTGCTGGATCGCGGGAAGCACCGTCTGCGATTTTTCTTTTATCTCGTCTATCGTTGCAAATCTTCGTCTTTTCAACGGGGTTTTCAACTTCGGAAATAAAAAAGTCCGCAACGGCCTGGTCAAGAGAACACGGAGGATGAAGCAGCACAGTGTTTTGGTTTTTTGTGCAATAGTCACGCATCAACAGAGACGAACGTGCGGATGCGTTATCGTGATGCAAGAGTCACGAATTGTCTCGCCACATTTCAGACCGTTTCCTTCTCGCATTTTCTCGTAGGCCTCGCAACACGTCCCGATATTACCGTTGATTAACAATTTGTCCCTGTGATACGAATTCGTGATGAACTAATCCTTCAAAGCCAAATGAAACTGTCAGCATGGCTTTGACATTTGATCTAACCTGTCGAACTATTTTTGGTCTGGAAGAACCTTTCCCGACCCATTATAAAGATTGAGCCTTGGTCTCAACGTCATAGCCGTAGACCCGAGTCTCATCACCAGTTATGATTCTCTTAAGAAACATCTCGTTATCTTTTGCGCGATACAAGAGCTCTTCACAAATTGCGAGGCAAAGGTCTTTCTGGTCCTGACTCATCGGCTGGGGGACGAACTTGGCGGCAACACGATGCATTCCAAGATGCAGTGTCAGGATTTCATGACATCATGAAACTGAAGTGTTGCATTCTTCTGTAATCCCTCGGGCAATCAGTCTTGGATTGTTGTTGTTGTGGTCTTCAGTCCTGAGACTGGTTTGATGCAGCTCTCCATGCTACTCTATTCTGTGCAAGCTTCTTCATCTCCCAGTACCTACTGCGACCTACATCCTTCTGAATCTGCTTAGTGTATTCATCTCTTGGTCTCCCTCTACGATTTTTACCCTCCACGCTGCCCTCCAATACTAAATGGTGATCCCTTGATGCCTTGATGTCCTATCAACCGATCCCTTCTTCTGGTCAAGTTGTGCCACAAGCTTCTCTTCTCCCCAATCCTATTCAATACTTCCTCATTAGTTATGTGATCTACCCATCTAATATTCAGCATTCTTCTTCGTCTTCGATTGGCACGCATAATTTCGTTGACGTTCCTGACAGGAGCCTCGTCAGTAGACGTCGCACGGCGTCCTGAACCAGGGTCACTTCAACTTACATCCGGCGATTTTTAAACCGTGTCAACCATTCTTAACACTGAGTACGGCTTAAATACTCATCACCATAGCCTTCCTGAATCATTTGGTTTGTCTCTGTATAGGTTTTCTTGAGTTTAGATGCAGACGCTTTGTTCCTGCCACCTCGAAATTCGAAAACTGTGGGACACGATGTTCTTCTCAACACAGCACTGTACAATACCTGAGACACATACAATAATGAAACTTATTGCAGTTAGACATTACAGATGTTTTCGGGATGCCAATCTCATTTCGCTCCAACACACCACTGGCGTAACATTACGAATTTTTCGGAATTTTTTGAACAGTCCTTGTATTACAAAACGAAAGTAATGCCTGTGGGAAAGAGATATAAACGAATTGAGTGCCAAATAGGAGGAACAAAGTTAGAACAGGTGGACGGTTTCAAGTACTTAGGATGCATAGTCTCACAGGATGGCAACATAGTGAAAGAACTGGAAGCGAGGTGTAGCGAAGCTAATGCAGTGAGCGCTCAGCTACGATCTACTCTCTTCTGCAAGAAGGAAGTCAGTACCAAGGCTAAGTTATCTGTGCACCGTTCAATCTTTAAACCAACATTGTTGTATGGGAGCGAAAGTTCGGTGGATTCAGGTTACCGTATCAATAAGGTTGAAGTTACGGATATGAAAGTAGCTAGGATGATTGCAGGTACTAGTAGATGGGAGCAATGACAGGAGGGTGTCCACAATGAGGAAATCAAAGAAAATCTAGAAATGAACTCTATAGATGTAACAGTCAGGGCGAACAGGTCATGTTACACGCATGTAATAGGCTTAACATCAGAAGAGGCACCAATGTTAGCACTGAATAGGGGATCATGGAGGAATTTTATAAGGGGGACTATGCTCAAGACTGAACGCTGAAAGGCATAATCAGTCTTAAATGATGATGATGATCCTCGTATTCCAGCCCCTGCCTTCCTCTACAGTTTTTGGCCTCTACAGCTTCCTCTTGTACCATGAGGGCTATTCCTTGAGGTCTTAACAGATGTCCTGTCATCCATTCCCTTTTTCTTGACAGTGTTTTCCACATATTCCTTTCCTCTCCGATTCTGTGCGCAACCTCATTCCTTACCTTATCAGTTCAGCTAATTTTCGACATTCCTCTGTAGCACCCCATCTGAAACGCTTCGGTTCTCTTCTGTTCCCGTTTTCCCACAGTCCATGTTTAACTACCATACAGTGCTGTGCTCCAAACGTACATTCTCAGAAATTCCTTCTCCTCTTGGCTTTGTAACGCCGGAAATGCATATCCTCCTATTTCCATCTATTGTACTATTAATTTTTTTCCTTGCTTTGTTACCTCAAGATATGACATTTCTGTCTCTTTGTATATTGTAATTGTTTTACTGTTTGTATATATATATTTATACATTTATGTCGATGTGTAATTGGTTTGTTTCGTAAATATTATTTGTATTTTTACGCTGGGTCTTGCCTAGGGAAGGTCGTGTGAAGAATCAGTGTGTAGGATCTTTGGTAGTGTTAACTCTGGCGCGTGGAGCGCGGGCAGAGAGAGAGTCTGGCTGGAATAGCGAGTGGAGCAGGTGTGTTGTGTGAAGCTCCCGCGAGTTGCCGCGCTTTCGGGGTTTGGCAGCATGTAATTGCGCTCGACTCGCGATGATAGTTTCTGACATGGTGTCGCGGACGGGAAGCATTAGCTGGCGCACATCAAGAGCCCGTTTCGTCTGGTGACCGTGTCGAGAAGAAGGCGCGCCAACATCCAGCTTCTGCAACAGCGACGGCCGACAATGAGTGACTGTCGCCACCACCTCGATCGACGGCTTCAAACCTTCAATCAACCAACAAGGAAGACTGGGAGCACGTAAAGTTTTAGAACTGTATGGCAGACCTCAACTTTTCAAACTGTACCATTTTCGTAACTGTAATTACAGCAACTTAGCATGAACATTTTTGCTCATTGTCCCAATTGCATTACCAAGCAGGGTCCCTTCCTTTTCCGGAATGAACCCGAGTGTCGTTGAAATTCAAACGCCAGCATTAAAATAATAATATAGCATTTCACTGCTTTAATTTCAAAGTTCAGTTAAAGTTTTCATAGCTGGCTACAATATTTAGATTACACAAGCACGAATTAAGAGTGCGAGTTTTGTTACCGTATTTTAGCATACCTGTGACTGCAGCTCAGCTTAGTACGTACTAAATTTTACTATTGTTAATTGTTCAGAAT